>NC_140949.1:90269255-90869255 GCF_014529385.1 Adiantum capillus-veneris
ATGTGATCAAAAGCTGAGCACTCTAGTAGTGTGTGGTACTCAGACTCTCGAACTTGCAGTGAGCATAATGTGCACAATTGATTTGACTCTTCTCCATTGCCCCAACGCCCTATCTCGCATCGAAGGAAATGGGAGCTAAGCCGAATTGCTGCGATAGTGCGTATCGCGGACAAGGGAATAGGCTCAAGCATGCAAGTGTGAGTATGGTTTCCTCTCTCAGCGAAGAACATGGTTTTGTAGTTGGGGGCAATATAGGTGGTGTAATGTATGAAGCGTGACCCACCGGATTTCTCCCAAGCCGTAATACATTGGCGTTGTAGAAAAGCTTCATTCACTTGAGAGTCAATTGAAGCATCATGTAGCAAGTGTAATGCATCCCATCTCCCAAACCACTTCTTTATGTCTTTCATCCATCCCGTGCTCAAGATCTTGCTTTTATGCGTCTTTTGAACTTTTTTGCTTGCTTTCCATGCAATTGTAGGAAGTCGATGTGAGGGGTTTTGACGCATCTTTATCATGTACTCCACAACCCTTTCCATGCCCATAACCTCAATTGGAAGAGATCCCGACTCAAGAAGTAGGAGCATATATGGTGTTTGTGTCTTAAATTGGAGAAAGTTTGTAAGAAAACGCTTTTGGACATTCTCAAACTCTTTCCAAGTAGACTTTGAGATGCTCCCGCCCCACACTTCAACTCCATAAAGAAGAACCGGTGTCACCAATCCATCAAAAAGATACTTCTTGAGAACCCAACACTTGATGTTTCCCGCATTACACATGTTCTCAAATGCATAGTATGCTCTCTTTCCCGCTTCCAAACGACGCATAGCACATTCATGCCACTTGTGATTGGATGGAACCTCAAGGCCAAGGTACTTAAAGCTCTCAACAACTTCAAGTGTCTTGTTGTTGTACACAATGCATGGCTTCTCCTTATAGTTGGTTTTCACAAGCATGCCCTTTGTTTTGGATTCATTTACAATCAGCCCACTATGCAAGCAAAAGTTCTCAAGGACAACCATAAGCTTTTGTGGATCTTCTAAAGTGTGTGCTAGAAGCACTACATCATCCGCATACAACAAAAGCATGATTACCGCATTGAAAAGAGTGACCTCTTCAATGCCTTCTTCTTGCATAAAGTGAAGTACCATTTGTTCCAATTGATCGATGCATAGACCAAAGAGAGTTGGTGACAATGGACATCCTTGTTTAACCCAAATAGTGCTTACAAAAATTTCTGAAATTTCTCTTGCCATGCGCAATTGACAAATCACCTTCTCATAGATTCGAGAAACCGCAAGCATAAACTCACTTGGCACTTGGAGTTCTTCCATCCTTCTCCACAAATTGTTACGTGGAATCATATCAAAGGCTTTCTTGAAGTCCACAAAACAGCAATACAATCGCTTGCCTTTCAACTGACTTTCCTCCATGAGAACACGAAGAGTGACAAGATGATCAATGGTGCTATGGCATCGACGAAAACCCGCTTATCCCTTTGCACGCTTGTCATTCTCTTCAGCCCAATCACTCAATTTCATCTCCATTATGCACCCAAACAACTTTGCCATAAGAGACCCAATCATTATAGTGCGGTAGTTGCTTACATTCTTTACATCCCCTCCTTTATGCAAAGGCTTAACCCAATTAGTACTTCAATCATAAGGCATACCATGTTGAAGTGCAAGGTTGAACATATCACACATCCACTCATGGGTAAAATCTCCCGTCCATTTGATCATCTCCGGCTTGATACCTTGAAGATCTCCCGCTTTGCGAGTGGCCAACTTTTCAAGCCCACCGCATACATCCTCAATAGTAAAAAAAGACGGCATACATGGCAGTGAACCATAAAATGGGATTTTTTTTGTATTTTCTTGCTCATATAATTGCCTATAATGTGTGTACATATCCACTAGACTCAAGTTACCAAAATTCTCAACCCGCTTGCCTCTCAAGTTTCTCCAAAATCTTCCACATGCATGTGTCTTTTCTTGGACTTGAAATTCTTGTTGCTTTACTTCCCATCTTCTTCTCTTCTTTTGAATCAATGCCTTGTATGTATGCAAATGACTTTGATAGTTGTCTTTGTCCATAGTTGCATCAAGCTTTATCAAGGACTTTCGAGCATCTTGACATTCTTTATCAAACCACCTTTTGCTTGATCTATCTTTGTTGATACCATGGAGATGCTTTATGGCAAAGCATTCTTCCGCACAAGAACAAATAGCTTTCTTGAAAGCTTCCCATTTAGTTTCCAATGGTGCATCACATTGAAGCTTTGTCATCCATAATTTTTGCTCAACCATTTCAATGTACATTGGTGCCCGTTTAAAATCCATACATAGTGATAACTTTTCTTTCCTTTGGCTGAGATTATCATGCTTAGTTGCTTCTCCACATGAAAGGTCAATACATAAGGTGCGATGGTCGGATTCCGGGGTCCATCGACCAAACATAAAACTCTTTATGCGATACATGATGGCTTCAGAGAGTAGCATATAGTCAATCACACTATCCCCATTATGTCTCCTACATGTAAATCCATTGGTTCCACTCCACAAAGATACACCATTGGCAATGAGCATACCCGTTCTATTACACATGTGTAAAAGTAACTTTCCATAGTGATCCGGATCTTTCTCATCCATTGAAGTACGATCATACAAGTGGACTTCCTCCAACTCCCTTGAAATGTATGGCATATCAAATTGTTGAGTATCATGTTGCAATGTTTTTGTGCGAGCATTCATATCCCCAAATACAATAACATCACCTTCACCTTTGAAATAAGCAATGTCCTCTTCCAAATCAGAAAATGGTTGATCTCTATCCATGCAAGCATAAAAGGGAGAATCATGATGAGGAATGTAGCAACCGGCTACAAAAATGGGTGCTCTTTTTGGTGTCATAATTTTCAGCCATACATAACGTTTGTACTTGTCATCTTTCACAATTGATACAAAATCTTCCAATCCTTTCTTAACCATACATGCTAACCCTCCGTGTCCTCTTCGTTGCTTGAGATTCTTTGACCACATCAATGAATGTACATTGTAATCCTCCAAGCCGTTAATCCTTTGTGTATCATGCTCCCAAGTTTCAACAAGAAGTACAACATCGGCTTTGCTTGTTAGTTCATCAATGCCAACCCCCGCATTCCATGGGTATCCATTACAATTCCAAAAGCATATTTTCAATTGTAACTCGGTCTCATAGGTCACGCATCCCTATTTGCTTGAGAGACTTTCCTCCTCCTTGGGCACATTTTCTTCATGAGAGATCTCCTTGTTTTTATTATTCTTTTCCTCATGTGCCTTGCGACGCATATTTTGTTGCTTAATAGTGCGATCTTCACATATAAAACATTTTGTATCCCTCAAATAGATCCAACTATTATCAAGGATAATCTTTCGCTTGGTCTCATCCGGCATGGTGCATACAATTGGCCGTTCTCTCGAGCGAGGAGCTCCTTGCTTCCCCACTCTATGTGCTCCATAGACCATAACTCCGGACATGCCAAAGTGGGTTTTGAAGAAATCTTCAATAACAATGGCAAGAGAAGGAGGTGTCTCTAACTTCTCTTTGGGAATTCCACGAATAACAATGTTCTTGGAACGTCGCTCCCGTTCCTTCAACTCCTCCACATCCACATTCTCAACATTCTTTGTTTGAACCATAGCTTGCATGAGTGAGGAATTAGAAACCACATTGCTACCACATACATCAGCTCAAGACTTGTTTGTGCATACATTTTTCATGTCGCATACATCCCGGCTCATAGTGTCAAATTTCTCCTCTTTCAATACATGGTCATGCTCTACTTTGCTCATCCGCTCCTTCAAAGCATTCAAGTCCACAAGAGATTTACATTCCTTGACTTCCTCTTCAAGTTGCATCAAACATGTTGTTTGCATCTTAAGTGTCCTCTTGAGATTCTCATTCTCAACCACAAGTACCCTTAGTGTGCCATTCTCCATTGCAAGTGCTCGTAAGTCTTCGCCTTGTTTGTTTACGGTCTCTTGCAATGATACCAAGTACGCCATGATCATGGTTTCCGATGTCGTTGGTTGGGTGGTTGTGTTGCTATCTCCACACTAAGGAGATTTTGGATCATTTTCCACAATTGTTGTGGACCTTGTTGAAGAAGAAGAACCCTTGCGAGTGCCGGAAGACATTGTATGTAAAATAGGAGATGAGAATCAATTTTGTTGAACCTGTTCACTTCAGAAATGCTGCTACAGAAACGCCTTCCATAACTCTGAAAATTTATATCTTTACATCAATGCGTAGAGGACTTCGTGCTCTTCGATTGAGGCTATAGATCACCCAAATCGGAGTTCGGATGAAGAGAGAGAGAGAGAGAGAGAGAGAGAGAGAGAGAGAGAGAGAGAGAGAGAGAGAGAGAGAGAGAGAGAGAGAGAGAGAGAGAGAGAGAGAGAGAGAGAGAGAGAGAGAGAGAGAGAGATTTTCTTGCGCCTTCTTGGGCTACCGACACACACACACACACACACACACACACACACACACACACACACACACAGAGAGAGAGAGAGAGAGAGAGAGAGAGAGAGAGAGAGAGATTTAATTATCATCCACGGAGGTCAAATATGACCTATGGGACCAATACAAAACATTACATCAGCTATTTGAGGTGAAGGTGTCAGATACATATCAGTTAGGGACTAAGGGTCCATCATGGGATAAAAGGAAGATGGGAAAAACAAGAAACAAAATCTAAGGGGGGATAAGTGGAGGGGGGGTTGGCTTGGAAGTTCAAAAATCTTGGATGATGGCTTTACCGCCACTATAGACTGCCCCTTTACTTTGTTTACGGGCTTCTTGCATCTTCTTCAGCTCGCTTGCTTTTAGCTTTTAGCTTGAGTTGATTTGTGGTAAGTTCCTCGATGATCCAAAGCGTTGTCCCCTTGAGGCGATAGGATTGTCGTAGTAGGTTTGTCCGTTCTTCTTTTTTCTTGAAAGTGAGGATAAAATAGACCAAGTGGCACACGCCTATGCGTGTCATTGATCCAAGAGATAGTATCGGGCTCGATGTTAATTGGTTGAAGAATGTCATCGATCTTGGTGATGGCTTCTTTGAGTGTGTCCTCGTCGGTGCACCATGGTGGGGAGAGCCCTCCAATCCTGATCTTGAGAGCAAGGGATTCTTGCAACGTGCATTTTTGTAAGGTTGTTTGTATTTCGTTGTCGATCTTCTTATGTGTTTCCTCATGGGACTCTTTCTGAGCCGCCTTGACAATCTCATTGAGAGAAGCTTTGACTTCGTGTGTCTTTGCTAGCAGAGTTTTGCTCTCCTTTTCTTTCATCTCCTCAAGCTTACTCAAATGTTGTTTGAGTTCAGCATTCTCCAAGATAAGCTGTTGGATTTGTGCCTCTAGGGCCCTGATCCTTGCATCTTGCCAAGTGGCAAGATCCTTCTTAGGCGCAGCTGCCACCGCAAGAAAACTCTTGAGTGTGCTGGCCATTGGTGTGTTAAAGGAGGAGGACATTGGACTTTCAAATATTCTTGACTTTGTTATGGGGTGTTATGGGGGGAGGCCTGCATAAGGCTAGGGAACTTGTACAGGCTATGACTATGGGAACCAAAGCCAAAGTTGTTTGAAATAAATAAGCAGGGAACGAGTCTGTTGATGAAGCTTAAACAATTAGGCAGGGTTTGCAAGGCGATGAAAGAGACGGGGAAAAGCCAAGTGTCGTTCTGCACAGGCTTGCGACATGGGAGGGCCATGCGTCGTTCTGTATTGTTGGCGATGGGAGGTCCGTGAGTAGGAAGCACGCTAAGGCAGGGCCACTATGTTTTCTCCTATTGGTAATGGGATGTTTTCTCCTACTGGTGAGGCATTGCTGAGAGGCACTACCCCCCCCCCCCCCCCCCCCCCAACAGGGCTGCCCCTCGCCCCAAGGGAGACTATGTAGAGATTCAGCTAGGGAGGCAAGCAAAGAAAAGGCTAGGGTAAGAGAGAGAGAGAGAGAGAGAGAGAGAGAGAGGGAGTGTCGTGTGTGTATGCACTAAGAGAGAGGGAGAGATATTATTGTCATGCATAATAGATGAGAGAGAGAGATATGGCATGGCGACACACACACACACACACACAAAGAGAGAGAGAGAGAGAGAGAGAGAGAGAGAGAGAGAGAGAGAGAGAGAGAGAGAGAGAGAGAGAGAGAGAGAGAGAGAGAGAGAGAGAGAGAGAGTGGTGCTAGGCTGGGGGAAGAGAGAGAGGGCGAGAGTGTGACAATGGAGGAGAGGGAGAGGGCGGTGCCAAGGGGGGGCGGCCCGATGCTTGGTCAAGGAAGGGAGGGTGGTGGCGGAGGCCAACAGCAGGAGGGAAAAAAATGTTTTTTTTGTTTATTTTATGCTCCACTCTTGGGGGTTTGTTCCTGCGGTGGCCATGGCTCCGAAAGCCGGCCATCATTATTCCTCCCCTTCTAGCTAGAGGCATTCATGCTCCTAGCTCTACTTCTGATTCTCTAGCAGCGGAGTTGGAGGGTTCTCCCTCCTTTGGAATACCTACCATGAACTATGGATCAAGCCTTAAGAAGTACCTTTTGAGACTCCATCCATTGACTCTGGTCTTGTGAATTCGACCATCTGCCTCCATCAATTTGTAGCTACCATTGGTGCATCGCTTTTTGACAATGAATGGCCCTTCCCATCTGGGCTGAAACTTCTTATCTTTCCTTGTGTCAAATCTGTTGTTGTATCTCAATACTAACATGCCTTTCTTCAAACCCTTTTCCTTAAGCCCTTGATTGAATATGAGTCGGTGTCGTTCTACTTGTGTTGCATAGTAGTTGATCCCTGTTACGGCATAAGCGGCACACTGCGGGTCTTGCAGATGTCCGGACACTGCGGACTAGAACTTCATGCGGCTTTGGACAGTCCTTCATGGGATATCATGGGACAGGACATGGTTTGCATCATTCTCGATCTACACTGGAGCAAGCGAGTGTATTTGGGGGGCATACCAGTCATTGTGGATATCTCTTAATCAATCAATATATCATTCTCATGTAATCATGTGTTCTGTTGTGTATCAATGAAGAAGATGGTGTTCTATTCCTGTGTATTGTCTTCTATTTTGTCTTCTTATACATTGTTGTTCATCTAATGTGAGGGTATCCATTCACATAGTGCTTATTACTCCACTACGAAGTTATAGGCATTACATTTGGCGACCACGATGCGTGATGGGCGACCTGCTATGAACATGCATGCGCACTCGGTCGCAGGGTCCTCCTAACCCTGTTGTTCTAGTTGTGGGAAGACGTCGGAGGATAGGCGGTTTGGATGAATTCATTTTTATACAACCTAGGTTGAGGAACATGTGTCTCCATCGCCAAGCCCGGTTCGTGGTCGGCATATTTGGTGTGTGCGGCGTACTCCACGTAGTTAGTCATGTCCTCCTACCATGCACTCTCCCTCACCCACTCCTGTTGCTCCACCACCCACTCCGATAAGCAATCCTAGAATTTCACCGCCATCATCCCCGCCTCCTATTGTTCGACAGCTCTTTCCAGGAGGGGGCACAATTGGGCAAGGGGCTATGGTGCAACCAGTGGCGGGTGGTCAAATTAAGTATAGTTTCTTTGAGGTCTCTCAAGGGAAGATCCTGATGCACATTTGTGGCAATTTAATAAAGTGTATGGATTGAATCATCCTAGTGCTGTGGTTCCTCTCCATCAACAATCGGTGTTTGAGTCCACACTTTCAGGGAAAGCTGTAAAATGGCTGTCAGAGTATCCTAATGATCACTTTCAAACTTATGTCAAAGGTTCGAAAGCGTTCTTGTGTCAATTTAGAATCGAAAAGACGATTCCTCAACATTTGGAAAAGCTTCGGACGTTGCGTCAAAAGTCGTTGCCAGTGGAGGATTATGCTGCAAAGTTTCGGATGCTTTTACAGCGGGTACCTGAGGCACAACGGCCAATAGCCGAGGTGTTGAATGATTATTTTCTGCGAGGACTCAATAAGGATCTCAGATCTGCTATGGCAATAGTGGATAAGGTAACCACTCCAGTGGGGATAATGTTATTGCACGGGCTGTTGTAAGAGGAGAAGCCTTAGAAGATATGGAGTCACCAAGGAAATCAAAGAAAAAGGATCGCAACAAGAAATCTCATTGTAAATCTCAGGGAAGTGGCACTGATAGTTCGGAGTCGAAGAGTGCAGACTCAAAATCCTCAGATTCACACAGTAGTGGTGAAAGGGCCGGAGGAAGCACCTCGAAAAAAATCCCAACGTCAAGGGAAAGGTGTTTCATCCAGATCTGCAGAATCATCTGTGATGGTAAAGAGTCTGAAGGAGCTATGGTGTACTCAGTGCCAAAATCTAGGACATGCTGCTCAAGAGTGCGCAATGAACTAGAAATGGTGTGCGATTTGCACAACCAACACCCATAATACAGTGGAATGCTATTACAATGGTCGTGGCTGTAGGAGTCGGGATTCTTCTACATGGAAGTCACAACAGTCACGACAAGAGCCTGCGATGGTGTTGGCCCAAACTCATGCATTAGAGGTGCCTTTTTGAGGACCGGCCGGTAGACGAGGTCAAGGGGGGGTCACAACCGCGAAAGAGGTGACCGAGATCCTAATCAACCCAAGACCTGCCTTTTCTGTTTGGGAGAGGGGCATTGGCGGGTGGAGTATTCAGAAGCGTTGGAATATGATCAAAAGAAACAGGAACGTGCTGCTGGAAAGTAGCCGAGTGTAGCTATGGTTCAGATTGAGGGATTTGAGGAATTTGACTCGGTGGTTTCGTTGATTACTCGTTCTGGCAAAAATGTGGTACCAACAACAAATGTTAAGCTTTCGGATTGGTCAACTCAAGAGGATGTGCGCAAAAAGATTGTAACATGGATGCCACATTCAGTACCACCATTTCAATCATCATGACCATCGGCGACCTCTGCGAAGAAGAAAGAGGGGAAAGTCATAAACATGGCAAATATCATGGAAGAGGATAATTGGGATTCTGTTTGGAAGGAGGCACTAGAATCACCATTACAAGTGCGATTGGGATCTTTATTAAAACTAGTTCTGAATTTTCATAAATCTTTGCTGAGTGAGAAGTTCAAAGAAATGAATGAGATGGAAGTCAATGTTGCGGCAGTCGAGGAAGGGCCGGCAACTAGGATTATGGATACACGCATTCCGGAGCTTTCAGTAGGATATCATGGAACGCATATTGACAAAGTCCTATTGGATAGAGGTGCGGGAGTGAATATTATTACTCAAGTAGCTTGTGAGCGCTTTGGTCTTGGTGATTGGGAACTTGCTCCCTTTGTAGTTCGCATGGCGGATCAGAGGAGAAGAGTACAGCCAGTAGGATTGCTCCGAGGCATTGTGCTGGATGTGGCTGGTTTGTCCTTTGTTGTTTCATTAGTGGTGTTAAGTATTGAGGATTACGGTCAAGATTATCATATTATTTTGGGGAGACCATGGCTATACCAAGCCAAGGTAAAGCATGCTTGGGAGGCAAACATGCTGACAGTTAAAAAGGGTTGCAGGAAAGTTTGGGGGATATTGGGGACATGCAGACAACCAGTTCAGGCAGCATGGCCTGTGATAGCGGAGACAGTGAATATGGTGGAAGGATTAGAAGAGGAGCTATTCCTGAAGGCTAATCCGGATTTAATTTCTCTTTATCTTGCTGATGTTTCTACGATTTCGGAGGGGAAGTCTTTATGGGATCAAGAAATGGCAGTGCCAGAGGGGCAAGAAAAAGCCTTGCCTATGCCCGAACCATTGGAGGATATTACTAGGCAAGAACGTGATTTTGAAGTGCAAATGAGTAAAGTAAAAAGTGTGAAAAAGGATGAACTAGATATGGTCTTTCTAGGAGCTCCAGAGGAGACCAATCCAATCCATATCAGTAGACAACTTGAGGCAAGTTTCCAAGGGGACTTGATTATTTGTTGACAGAATTTAAGGATGTTTTCGCATGGGAGTATGAGGATATAAAAGGATTGGATCCAAGGTTTTATCAGCATAAGATTCATTTAAAACTAGATGCAGTGCTGGTGAAGAAGCATTCATATAGGATGAATCCAAATGTGGCCAAGGAAGTCAAGGTGGAAATTGATCACTTGTTGCAAGTGGGTTTTATTACCCCTATTGATAACCTAGAATGGATTTCCCCTATTGTGGTGGTACCAAAGAAGAACAAGAGATTTAAATTTGTGTGGATTATAGGAAGCTAAATGAAGCTACGGTTCCAGATCCTTTTCCGCTTCCATTTTTGGATTCTATTTTGGATGATGTGGACCTCCCATGAGATATATTCTTTTTTGGATGGATTTAGTGGCTATAATCAAATTTGGATGTTTGAAGGGGATCAGGCTAAAACAAATTTTATTACAGCATGGGGTGTTTTTGCATGCACAGTAATGTGGTTCGGATTACGAAATGCGTCCTCAACTTTTCAAAGGGATACGTTTCAAATTTTTGGTCCTTAGTTGACAGATTCTATGCAAATTTTTCTGGATGACCTCAATGTCTTTAGAGTGCAAATCCTCTGAAATATATGCATTTGCAGTGCGAAGTGGTAGATTATTGGGCCATGTGATTTTTGAGGACGTATTTCAGTGGACCTGGATAAAATAGCAGCAAATATGGAAGCACCTTTGCCGGCAAATCCAAAGCAATGTGCAATATTTTTGGGTCAAGCTTGGTGGCTTGGGAGGCATTTGCATTTTGTAGCACATTTAGCAATCCCTCTTAACCAGGCAGCACATGCCAAAGTTTTTGAATGCCATTAGCATCTGCAAGCTTGGCACCACATGCTCCACTGGGTAATTGCCTCCTTACCAAGTGCCAATTTGTAAGGAGTTAGACCTGTTATATGCCGTACGATAGGCCCATAATGCGGAAGGAAGTTTGGCATCCCAATCAATTATCTGCAGATTAACTAGCTTTGTCAAGATGCGGACCAATTGCTTATGAGTTGATTCTGCCTACCCATTTTCTTGAGGATAATATGGAGAAGATTTCCAGTGTAGCACAAAATAGAACTGCAACATTTTCTCCATCACCTTATTCAAGAAATGGCTACCCCGATCACTAACCAACTCAATGGGACAACCATATCGGAAAAATGTATCCTTATATAAGCACCCAGCAATGGAAAACGTTGTATTATCTTTCAAAGGCCATGCTTGCACCCATTTAGTTGCATAATCCGTGGGCGTCAAAATATACCGATTACCAAGACTAGCTGCCATTGGTTTAAAAGGTCCAATAAAGTCCAATCCCGATTTCGAAAATGGATCCAAGGGTAATATTGGCTAGAAAGGCATTCTGGAGAGTTTAGTAGGTTGCCCCAACCGTTGACAAACATCACATTGTTGTACAAAATCCCTTGCATCTTGAAATAACGTCGGCCATCATAATCGAGATTGTAGCACTTTTCGTGCCGTGATCAAAGTGCAAAGTGACCCCCAACAATGCTTGTATGAACCTCCTCCATAACAGATCCTTGTTCTTGTGCTAGGACACATATTAGCAAAACATCCACCACTGTGCGGTAATACAGCTTCCCTTATCACTATCTCAAAATTTTGGCTACTAATAGCCATCCGGCGTCGTTGATGTTGTGACAAAAATAAAGGCATTTCTCCACTATCGAGAAAATGAAACATTCCCTCATACCAGGTCTAGGGAATGTTGGGAATCATCCGGGATGATTGCGCAACTGGAACCTCATCCACAACTACTCCTGTCACAAATAGAGAGGCATCCGGAAATTCATCCGTAACCCCCATCGGTGGCTCGCCAGAATCAAGCCGGGACAGGTAATCAACAACCGCATGATACAATCAGGGATGATGTATGACCTCACAATCAAATTCTTGTAACAAGAGCACGCATCTGGCTAATCTTCTTGTCAAATTTTGTTAGCACACCGGATATAAGAGAGCCCAATGATCCCCATGAAAGAAAAATCGCCGTCCCAACAAATAATGATGAAATTTCTTCACCAAATAAATCATCCCTAAGCATTCTCTTTCTGTCACTGAATAATTTTTTTTTGCGGATGATAATCATCTGTTGGCATAATAAACAGGTTGAAACCACCCTTGAGTTTGTTCCTGCATCTGCACACTACCAATAGCCCTGTCAAAAGCATCCACAAAAACATGAAAATCCTGACCCCAATTCGGAGGAATCATGATAGGAGCTTTTGACACCTAAATTTTTAATCTCCGATAGGCCAGATCACATTCCTTCCAGAAGCTTTCGTTATTTATCGTTTGGATGTTTTGCAGGGATTAGATGAAGAGCGATTGCGTAGTTTTGTGGTGTTGCAAGGTCTGCAATCCCAATGGAAGAAATGGCTGGATCGACCTAAAGCGCGGTAATTTTTGTGGGGCCAGTTGATTCTTGTATTTAACTCCCCACTTGGGAAGATTCTCGGGAAGCTAAAATTAAGGTAGTCTGCGCCGTTCTGGATCTTTAAGTCATGTGGGCCTACTTTCTTTTATTTTGCTGATTTATGGGGGGGAGGTGATTGCTGTTCCGATGAATGGTTTCCGACTTCGCCATTATTTTTCACCTACCACTATTAAGTGACCCTTTGCTGTAGTACAAGAGCCAGAAGCCGCCTTAATCATGATTGGGGATTCTTTGCCATGCAATCTCGAAAAGCAAAAAAAGGGCTATGATGGTTGCGACACCGTGGCACGCCCTATTTTGATAACTCTTTGTGAGTGGTTTTGTACATGCGGCGAATTTCTTATACTCTATTCGTGCTATTTGCAGAGCTTTAGCATTGCTACATTTCTGCATTTCTCTCTTCTTCTGTGTGATTTTGCCACCACGACGACTTCTTTGCTTCAGTGCATTCTTTTCACACATGTGCAATAGATGGCTCTAAGAAGGGTGGATGCATGGTTGTAGGATTTTTGGCTGCGTGCCTTTGTCAACCTTGACTGGCAAGGCATTCTTGTTCACCCGCAGGCTACTGCTTTGATTGAACAACTGGCTCTTGGTGATATGGTGCAAGTGAACAATCAATAGATTCAGTTAACAGCAGAAAGGATTTCACGGTACTGAACGTATACCATTTCTGTTAAAGCTTGCAATGTGTTGCATTCAGCCAACTTTGGGCCCGTGGCCTGGGCAGCCATTGTCAGGGAACGGTTGTTGGCTGAGTGTCAACGAGTGGTGGGGCAGATGGGGTGCAGTACCCGAACTAATACAAAGCTGGGGCAACTTCTTACATTGGTGTTCCCCTTACAAGAAGTTTTTCCTCTTGCACTTTGACCTTTGTGTCACTTTGAGGATAATAGATTTGTCGCCCGCAACACCGCTCCATCATCAGCGGCTCCAAGTTTTGTGCCGGTTGAGGAGTTGCTTCATACACCTGCCCGTGTAATGGATGTAGCTGGTGCTTCTACTTCAGTGGTAGCCCCTATTTCACTAGAGATGGCCATTGTGGGGACATTGAGCTAGAAGAGAGGACGGGAGGAAGTCCTGCTTTCCACACCACCTCCTGCACTGACAATGTCTCTGGTGCGAGGCCGATCGCCAGAGGATTTTGCAATTGTACGATGGGGACGAAGAATGCAGGAGAGCGCGACAACTTCAACCCTTGAGGGACCTGTCTCTGCGGGTGCGAACATTTCCTCACAACAAAAAACCCTGATGTTGTTCTTGGTTAGCTTCAGATGCAATGGGGATGACTCCAGTCCCTTTGCCTTGGGAAGCTCAAAACGTAAATCCTACTGATCAGCTCCAGGCATGCAAAATTTTTTTGCAACGCATGGCGAATTCCTTGAGGTTGGTTTGGCTAGCACCGACGAACTCAGGCACGAGTCATCGAGCTCAAATCGTAGGTGGTAGCCGTGCAAGCTTGCAATGTGGAGCTGGAGAGCCAAAACTCATCACTACACAGTACAGCCCAGTAGCATGCTGGTGAGATGCAAGCTCTGCAAGAGGTTAATTTTGCGTTTGTCTCCTTTATTAAAGGTATGCTTCTTTGCTTGCAAGCGTAGAATAGCTGGAAAATTATTTAGTGTCACAGTGATGGGATGATCAATTTGAACGATCTTGATGCACTAGCAGCAGTGAAAATGTACCAGGACCTACACAATTTTTGGGAGGTCCAAATTCAAAATTGGAGATCCATGCCAACTAATGTGGAGGTAACTCAACAACCAGTACAACAGCTCGTGGTGAGCCAGCCTGAGCCACCTACTAATGACAGAGGTAAGGGCATTGTGCAAGAAGGTTTTGCTATTTCTGATTGGGTGAAAGCTACCAAAGAATGTGCTGAAGGCCAAGCCCGTGTCTCCCGTTTGCAGCGAGTTATTCATCGTCTTTGTAAGGAGCGATGCAAGGTCTGTTTTTGGGTGGAGACACTTGCTCACTCTTTTTCACTCAGTCTCCTGCCATGTCCACCATTTTGGCCCGCTATAAATTGATCTCTAGCTCGGTATTATCCTATCCATACCCCTCTTGCTCCTTAACCCTAGGCCCCTCAATCTATTTCCTTGCCAACGCAGTTCATTCCACAGGAACCTTGGCCAGAGCAGCCTGAGATAGACCCGCAGTTGCTGGCAAAGGTTTATAGGGTCCAGCGGCAAGATTTTTGGGGGTTCGGCTACATCGACATTTCATTGTCACCAAAGCGTGATGAGGAGCAGCGATCAGAGCCTTCAACATGGAGAGGCTAAAGATGTGGGTTTGCGCAGTCCACAGTGCGTGCCGGGTGTTACGACATAACCCGCACATTGCGGGTCCTGCGGATGTCCGGACACTGTGGACTAGGACTTCATGCGGCTTCGGGCAGTTCTTCATGGGATATCATGGGATAGGATGGGGTTTGCACCGTTCCCAATCTGTGCTGGAGCAGGGGGTGTATTTGGGGGGCATACCAGTCATTATGGATATCTCTTAATCAATCAATATATCATTCTCATGTAATCATGTGTTCTATTGTGTATTAATGAAGAAGATGGTGTTTTATTCCTGTGTATTGTCTTCTATTCTGTCTTCTTATACATTATTGTATATCTAATGTAAGGAAGCATGAGGGTATCCATTCCCGTAATGCTTATTGCTCCACTACGGAGTTATAGGCATTACAATCCCATCTTCCTTGTCTAATTGAAGCCTTTCTAGATCCAAAAATATGGTTACGGAGATGGGCAATTGGGCATTGTAACTGACTAGCCATGACTTGCAAGCTGGCTATATATACCTTGATGGGTAGAACGGCCTCTTTTCCATATACCAGATGGAAAGGGGTGAAACCTAGTGATGGTCGGAATGTTGTGCGATAGGCCCAAAGAGCGGCCATGAGATGCTTATCCCAATCACTTGTGTGGTTATTCACCTGTTTGTGATGATCTTACAGATCATGCCATTTACCTTTTCTACTAGACCATTGCACTGTGGATAGTATGGAGTGGAGTGTCAGCGTGTGATACCTAGCTTTTTCATCAGTTCTCCCACCAACTCGCCTCTAAAACATGGCTCTCTATAAGATATTATCTCTAGAGGTGTGCCAAAGCGGCAACAGATGTACTCAAATATGAATGCATGCGGTGGATGCTGCTTCCACCCATCGGGTCATGTAGGCTACACCAACTAGAATGTATAGTTTACCCAACTGGGCCCTTGGTAAAGGACCAATTGCATCTATTTTCCACTTCTCAAATGAGCCATATGAGATGATAGGAGTCTGTGGCTGATAGGTTAGTGTTCGATCACTAGATACTTGACAAGATTTTCATGTTTTACACTAATGATGCACATCCCTGTTCAGACTACGCCAAGAGAATCCTGCCTGTAGAATCTTCCTACCAGTAATATCTAGAGCAAAGTGGCTGCCGCAAACACCATCATGGAAAACACCATCATGGCAGTACAAGGTGTTGTTTATAAGGCGGTATTCTTTCCTTGGCTAGAGTATCCGCTTCTTCATTTTCTATCCTAGGGACATGAAATAGCTGCATCGCTTCAAACTTTCTTAAAAGATCCTTAACTTGATGTAATTGGCCAAGCAAAACCTGATTTTTACAAACCCAAGTTCCATTTATTTGCATAATCAAGAGCATGGCATTGCCAAACACATTTAGGCATTGAACCCCTTGCAAAACAAATTGTTCTAATCCAAGAATTAGGGCTGCGTACTCTGCTTCATTGTTGGAGTGGGAGTGTAATAGCTTCCCAATAGTGAATACCTTTTCCTTTTGCTCATTGAAAATGATGATGCCAGCTGCAGCCTGGTCCACTGTTCTTTTGTAAGCTCCATCAAAGAAAAGAGAGTGAGCTCCTTCTAGCTTAGGAACTTCCACCATTGGTGTTACTCCTTTGCCTTCTGTGTTGACTTTTAGCTTCTTCTCATAGTTACGATGAGTAAGAATACCTGCTAGACTAGCTCTGGTGAAGTTTTCCACTTGCATAGTGTAATCGAACTCTTGTAATCTAACAAGCCATTTAGAGATTCTAGATGAGACATCCATGTGTTGCATCACATACGGAAAGACTTCTTCCATTGTTAGAATTACAAAGGGTCTAGGCAATAGATAAGAGCAAAACTTTGTAGTGGCAAAATCAATGCAAGCACCATGTACTCTACCGTGGTGAATCCTTTTTCTGATGGGGTCATGACACGACTAGAGAAGTTGATAGGACACATGAAAGAGGTTTGGGGTCCTTCTGCATTAGTACGGCTCCAATGTATCACTTCCTACACTGGGGTTAACATAAAATGGCTCGTCCCATCTATGGCGTGCAATGGTGGGAACTGAAGCCAGAATCTATTTCACTTCGCTAAATTGTTGCTCATTTTCTTCACTCCATAGGAAGACATCTCTATGGGTGACCTGTTGTGAAGGGAGAACCACTTGAGAGAGCAAGTGAATGAACCTACTCAAATACCTTACCTTTTGAAGGAAAGAGACCAACTTCTTAGATGTGGTGGGTAATGACAAAGACACTAAAGCTTGAACCTTGCTTGGGTCAGCCTCAATTCCTTTTGCTGAAATTACATGGCCGAGAAGAGTGACCTTGCTTTCACCAATGTGACACTTATCTATGTTAAGCAAGCCACCCAAGGTTTGCAGCCTAGGCTAGCCACCCCTATTGACTTAACAAAGTATGGCTGTAAGACAAAAGTTATAGCGTTGGAATGCGGCCGAAGTTGTTTTGGCCTCACCCTGTAAGCAAAACATCCCCATGGTGTAAAGAAAATTGTCTTCTCTACAATGCTAATCTGAGTAGCCATCACATACTATGTAGCACTCATGACCTGCTACTTCATTGAGAATCTCATCTTGGAATGGGAGGGGAAAACGATCCCTCTTTGTTGCTGCATTGAGAGGTTTGTAGTCTACACAAACCCTCCACTTACCATTTTTCTTCAGTGTGACCACCACTGGAGAGACCCACTCTAAGTCTTTGACGGGGTAAATGAAACCTTCTTGTAGCAAATTCCTCACCTCTTTGAGCAATGACTCTTGCTGAACTACCCCAAGCCTTCTGAGCTTTTGCACTACAGGCTTCCTTCCTTCCTTGAGTCTTATGCGGTGTTGCACCACTGTGATGCCTATGATCTTTTCATAACCATCAATGAAAAGTGTGGTGAAGCTACCTAGCATAGATATGTATTCTTCTCTCTCTCTCTCTCTTCACTAGCTAACTCACTGGAGAGCATCCAATGCTACTTACTTGTATCCACCAAGGGTTGTGTACCTGATGGTCCCTCTTGGTTCTTCGGTGGTGCTTCAAATTGTGTCAATCCTTTTGGATCTTTGAGGATGAGTCCCATGACTTCAATGCTACTATCGCTCTCCTCAGTTGTTGTGAGGAATCCCAAACTTTGAGTGATGATAAAATCGAGCGAGTTAATGAGAGACACTTTATCATTAGTTGGAGGCCTTCTTGTCCATCAACGTTTGATGCTCAATAAGAGATGCTACCTCAAACCCCTAAGAGAGAGTTTTTTTAATAGAAAAAAAACTCCCTAAAGGATTACAAAAGAGAGAGATATTTTTTTGGCAAAACTCACAAAGTGAGTGGTACTGTATTAAAAATAACCAAATAAAAAATACAAGACTTACCTTGCTCACAAGCCGAGCTAGGACACCATAGCATAACAGTACATCAAGCACAAAAATTACAAAAATCATACATCAAGTCCGTGAACCGTCATCAACAACAAACCCGACTGAAGAGGGGAGGCCATCCTCGACAAAACAAGAGCAGATCCCTTTAGGGAGTTTTTTTGTAAATGAAAACTCTCTCTTTTCTTTAAAGTCCTATAGGAAGGCTTAAAAAGAAAAAAGTGTTCTTGTAGTGAACACAAAGTGGGGGGGGGGGGGGGGGGGGGTACCCCGTTTTGTTTAATGAAAAGTGAATGGTGAATTAGTGAATCTTGGGATGATGCCGAGCCATGTACGATGGGAAGAAAATGGAAAGACGACAGGCATCACACATGCGAGTGAGGTCATAGGTCGGATCGATACACATAAATGGCGGGTACCAATGCACGGACGGACTGGGAAATTTACTTGAAAATAAAATGCTTGATGTACGATAACTGTCTCTCTCTATTTGTACTAAATGCAAAAGTGAATACGCTTTTTTTAAAAGCTCTTCAATGTGCTTTAAAAAAAATTCTCCCTGAAAGGGTTGCATGCCCGACACACCCTGAGAGGAAGATTATACTAGAGAGAGAGAGAGAGAGAGAGAGAGAGAGAGAGAGAGAGAGAGAGAGAGTAGGGCTAGAAAAATACATTTTCTCTAACCAGTGAAAATAAGGGCAAACTTGGATTTCTCTCGATTCTTAGGTCAAAATTTGAAGCTTTTGCTAGTAATGACATTAAAGCTTGTGTAAATGTTTTGCTTTTTTTTTTTCCTTAAAACTGTTTGAAATTTTGATTTTCTTAAAGGCAAGCTCAAAATAAAGTCGACATTTTATAATTTCAACCGGTTAAAATACATTGGACCCCAGTTTTTTCTAGCATTCACAGAAAGTCTCACTTCTTTCTTTTCAATTTTTATACACATTAAAGAATTTAAAAAGAAAGGTCCATTGACTTTCGTATTATGCAATGGCTTCTAAGTCCCTTGTTACACAAGGACACTTTTCCCACCCTTCTTTTGCAAATGGTTATTAACTCTATTGTCACATTGAGGTTGAAAACAAAAGCTACACATTTTTCTCAAGGGAGTAGCCCAAGTGGTTAAACCTTCAGTTTAGGATGCTATCTGCCAAGGTTCAACACCTCTGAAATGAACTCCCACGTGTACTTTTTGTTGTTGGCCCCACTACTTTGAAAACTTGATCGAGGGTGTGAGGCCATCCCTCTGACAAGGGATGAAAGCTTAACATTTTCCTTTTCATCTGTAAATGACTGGCTACCACCTCCGCGTGGCCTTTGCTTCCCTACCCTAGTGTGACATAGACATAAGACAAATCGCTCCTCTCATTCAAGAGTATTGTGAACTCTCTCTCTCTCTCTCTCTCTCTCTCTCTCTCTCTCTCTCTCTCTCTCTCTCTCTCATGGAGAAGAGGGCTCAACAACTAGGCCCATGCAATATAAATATTCGCTCGGATTTTGATTTGCTCAAAAAATGTCGCTCGGCGTATGGTAAGACTCAGTTGTTGTCGTCTCTTCTCCGAAGGTGGTCGAAGAGTCACTGGTGGATTCATCCTTCTATGCCTCCAAGATCATGTTGCATTGCTTCTTAGTCTTCATATCATAGAATATGGGTTCCCTTTAGCATCCTTCATTTGGATCATTCCGGTGCTCCAATCTTGCTTAGCCTCCATAGCCATGAGCCATGGCCTTCCAAGAATGATAGGGTAGCCCTCCCCTTTGTGTGGCATGACAAAAATGTCTACCTCTACTTCTATGTTGAATGCCTTCACCTTGACTGCATTCACAATGCCTATGTATTTCACTTTGACATTATTTGCCATTTTAGCTCGGTAGGGTGCCAACCTACTTACCTCTAGGCCTGAATGGTGCATCATTTTCTCACTCATGACGCATATTTGTGCGCCACCATCTATGTAGTTGTTTATGCATTGCCCCTTGATGTGGGCATCCATGATAGGTAGGATGTCATCTAGATTCCTCCCATAGATAGCCCTAGCTATCCTTGGTCTTGACTTTCTAGTACTTAGCATATTTGTCCATGGAATGAGAGGTTGCAGTGGTGGTGGTGTTGTACGAGCCGTCAAAGGATTTGGACCGGTGGAATCGGCTCTAGTTTCTTGGGTGGTGGTGGTCTTGCCCTTGGTGGAGAGATCTGATTCTGCCTTACTCCTCTATTGGATGCGGACAATAGTACATGCCATGGTCATCCTCTCCACAGTTGTAACAATGGTAGTCCTGATTTTGTCTTTGCTGCCCTCTTCCTTGCTCAGGATTTCTGGCAGGTGCATGCACTTGCTGCACCAGATGTACTGAAAGATTCTCTAATTGGTTGGTGATTCGGTTGAGCAGGTCGTGTTGATCTTCAGCCGGTTCCTGTGGTGGCTGATTCCTCTGGACGGTTGCTGCAGGTGCGGCTAGGTGTGGTTGGGCCCTACTCGATTCCTCCTGAACAGTTCCGGCTTGTAGATGCAATTTTTATTTTTAAGACGGGCTACTTCAACTGCTACCTCATATGTAGCAAAAAACCTTCCCTTCACCTTCACTTTAAGACTTGGCCATAAACTAGCCACAAACCGGTCTTTCTTTAGGAAATTGGGTGCACCTTTGCCCTTCCTTAGCGATGCAACCCATCGTCCCCATAGATCCACGAACTTTGATTCGTATGTTGCATATTTAGCCATACTTCCTTGCTTCAACTCCATCAACAATTGCCACAATTTCTCCGATGTGGTAACTTCTCCAAAGCGCCATAGAAATTTTGCTCTTAGCAGGTCCCACGTCTCCTTGGTGGCTTGTACCAAGGCGTTGTACCATGATCTTGCTTCCACTTTCATTAAAAATGGAAAAATATGCAGACGCGAAGCATCATCATCCCTTCCAAAGACAACACATGCTATTTCAAGATTATCTAAGAATGACCTTGAGAGCCGTGTGGAGGAGGTGTTGAAGTAGAGCTATTGCCACAATCACTAAGCTCCATGCTTTTTCTCACCCACTCTTGCCATTGTCTTTCATTCATGTGTGCCCTCCCACCTCCATTGATAACAGACCAATGGGGAGCATCGTTAAGCAAGGTGTGGTACTTTGATAGTGGTGCTATAGAGCACATTACTTCACATCGTGACTTGTTTATCTCTCTCAAGTCTGTCCCTCATGGGAATACAAACACTTGTGCCAACAATGCCTCTTATCTAGTCAAGGAGTTGGAAAGATTGGGCTAACTACTGCAAATTGAAGTTCTTTCACACTTGTTGATGCACTTTATGTGCCACGGATAAAAAAGAACCTTTTATCTATATCTGCATTTGCAAGACTTGGTCTTGTTGTCAAATTTGTGGATGGAAAATGAACAGTTCATGATCTTAGTTTTGGTGATAAAATAGTTGCATCTGGCATTTTTGTGTTGTGGCCTATATATGCTCACTTTATATTTTGGTAAGATACAACATTCAAAATTTCCAAAGGATGGTTCGGTAAGGGCTACATATAGGTTGTAACTTGTGCATAGTGATGTTTGTGGGCCTATGCAAACTCCATCCTTAGAAAATTACCTATACTTTAGGACTTTCATTGATGATTACTCTAGGCATGCATGTGTATATTTGCTTAAAAAGCTAAGTCTGAAGTATTCATGTGCACTAAGAAATTTGTATCTATGGATGAAAATGTGTCTAAATGTATTATGGACACCCTCCTTTCAGATCAAGGAGGAGAGTATATGACTCACGACTTTAATGCATTTCTTGTTAATTGTGGGATAAAACACCAATGTAAAGTGTATACATCTCAAAAAATGTTGCTGCTGAAAGGAAAAATAGGGTGCTTGCAGAGATGGCATGATGCATGGTCAGGAGTCAAGCTTTGTCACATTTGTTTTGGCTTGAGATTATCATGTGTGCTACTTATGTACTTAACAGGTGTCCTACCAAAGCCTTGTAGTGTATGACTCTGCTAGCAGCGGCTAACACATGCTACACCGAATATGCATAAAGCGGGAGATATGCTATGTTTTCTACTCACTTTGTATTAGTCTTGGGCTCATTGGGAGTTCCAAAGTTGTATATGCTACCTAGAGGGCTCAAACATAGACCCATAGTAGAAGGGATTGTGGTGAAAGCCTTTATGCAAGGAGGCTTCATTCTTGAGTATCCACTCTTGAGGATCCACTTTTGAGAGCTCTCTCTCTCTCTTGAGTGTTCACTCTACTGTAAAGTACATGCATTCAGAGGGAATCATAGATGAACAAGCACTAGTGCCTATTACACCATATGCTTGAGCCTAGTCCATCTACAATAATGGCAGAAGGAGAGTGGTATAATTCACATCCACCACCAATGGAAGAACTTGTGACTTATTCTACACCAGAGCTTACACCTATGTACTATGTAGCTAATCAAGGTGTTAGACCTTCTATGGTAAGAGCCATGATTAAGCCAAGGACTGGAAACTGCCATAACTATGGTAAGACCCATGATTAAGCCAAGGACTGGAAACTGCAGATGATCACTCAAAAAATGAATTCTTAGATCCTGACAAGAACATTAAGCCTGTATACAATGTTGCAAAAAGGGAGGACACTTCCCTGAAGATTGCCCGAAAAATCCTTTAAGGGTAAAACAGTAGTGAACGTAGTCCAAGTGATACCTAGTAGCTCATCGGAGAGTGAACCTATTGTTCCAATCAAGGTAATCACCAGAGCCCAGGCTAAGAAAAAGAAACTTAACTCCTCTGATGATTCAGAGAATACTAAAATTTCCTCTTAGAAGACCAAGAGAAGAAGAATCCAAAGGTATGAGATGAGAAAACAGAAACAAAGGGCTGACATTGAGGAGAAAACCAAGAAACAATTCCAAGAAAAAGTAAAAGAAACTGAAAGTGAAATCAAGGAAGCCACGGTGAAATCCGGACAATCAATTTTGTGTTACCATATACATGTGGTAGTGATGTGTCTGAACACATTAGGACCGTCGGGGCATTATTTCCATCTTTAGGAGGTTTTTTCCCCCGTGCATTGTATATATGCCCATCACTCTAGGGCTATCTATCTTTCCATTGCACACTAAGTAACACACTCTCTATTGTGTGCCTTGATCTTCCTTCATCTTCTCCAAGTTGTGTGCATTTCTCTGCAACCCTAATTCCAACAATTGGTATCAGAGTAGGTTGCGTCCTCCCGGGGCTTAGTCGCCAGCTGCTCCAGCACATGCCTGCTCACTTTCTCCAATTTCAGTGAGGTTTGGCGAGCGTTTGCAGGTCGACAAATATTTCGGGAAGACTCGTAGAGCTTAGTATGCTCAGATTTTTGATTCAGGCTCATTTCGGCCTCCGTTTCCACTACAGGCAGGTCTGCACAGGCAATTGTGTCATTTTGTGTAGATTTTTTGTTAGTGCTTTTTTTTGCATAACAGGTGCCTTACAGTCT
This sequence comes from Adiantum capillus-veneris, assembly GCF_014529385.1. Lineage (NCBI taxonomy): Eukaryota > Viridiplantae > Streptophyta > Polypodiopsida > Polypodiales > Pteridaceae > Adiantum > Adiantum capillus-veneris. The sequence continues at coordinate 90,292,812 of NC_140949.1, forward strand.
TCTACGGTTTGTGCTATATAGCATGTGTTGTTCCCACTCCATTTCTCCTATTTTCGGGCAGTTTTCACATCAAATGCAGTATACCATGGCTGACAACAACACAGATGTCTTCAAGATGTTTTCTGCTAAGGACAGGTTGGATGGGGGCAATTACCCTATGTGGGCTTATATGATGCAAGACGTTCTTGTGTCAAAGGGTGTCTAGAATATTGTGCAGGGCATTGATGTATGTCCTGGTTCTGAGGATGTAGGCGATGTTGAGGATGTTGCAGGTCTTGCTGTAAGGATTACTGCTATTAGAGTTGTTTTGCCTATGGCAGAACAATCTTGTTGGGATGTAAAGGATGGGCAGGCTCATGCATTGATTGTGTTGTCTGTGAAGAGCACCATTGCTCCTCACATTCGTTCAACAAAATCTGCAAAACAGGCTTGGCATATTCTAGCAGGTCTTTATGCAAGCCGCAATGAGGCTAAAATTGCTTTGTTGCGTAAAGAATTGGAGTCGAAGATTATGCATGAGGAAGATGATATGGACACTTTTCTTGCTGGTGTCAAGGATATCAATGAGGAACTTATTTCTGCAGGTGAAGTCATTTCAGACAGTTCCCTTGTGCAGACTATTCTTGATGCCTTACCAGATTCTTACCAGACTTTTTCTAGTACTTGGAGACTTATGACCCAAGGAAATCCTGAAGTTGTCAAGTTTGATGCATTATGCACATTGCTGTTGCAAGAGTCACTTTATAGAAAAAGCAGGACTAGACAGTGTGCAGTTGAACAGGATTTTATTGCTTCTCAAAGAAAGGGTGGTAATAGTAATGCAGCCACTTGTTATGGTTCTGTCGTGAGTGGCAAAACTTCTGTTCCCAATGCTTCTACTGGCAACACTTCGCCTGGCAATTCTGGTGATAAGGGAAAAAAGAAGATGCGTTGCCATTATTGTAAAGCTAATGATCACTTGATCAAGCAGTGTCCTAAGTTGAAGGAAAAAGAGGCTAGGAAGAAAGAGGGGTGGTTCCACTGCAAATGTTGGTTCCACTACAAATGCAGCCATTGTTGAGTCTTCTGTAAAAGGAGACTGTAATACTGATGTTGATATAGAATGGGCTTTTAGTGCAGAGTGCACTTACAATCCTGTTGTCCATGATGCATGCATGTCAACTGCTGCAGATTCACATGTGTGGTATTTCGACAGTGGTGCTACAAAGCACATTACCTCACATTGTGAATTGTTCATCTCTCTCGAGTATGAGGGAGAATTCTATCACTTGTGCCAACAATGCCTCTTATCCAGTTCAGAGAGTTGGAAATATTGTGCTTACTACTGCTAATGGAAGTTCTTTCACACTTGTTGATGCACTTTATGTACCTGGGATCAAGAAGAATCTTCTGTCTATATTTGCACTTGCTAGACTTGGACTTGTAGTCAAATTTGTGGATGACAGATGTACAGTTCAAAATCTCAGTTTTGGTGATGAAATCGTTGCATCTGTGCTTTTGTGCCGTGGGCTGTATAAGCTCACTTTGTATGACAAGTGTGGACAAACTTTTGCAAATGCAGTTGCAGATTCAAGGGCTATTTTAGATGCAAAACTTTGGCATGCACGTTTTGGTCATCTGAATTTTTCCAATTTGCTGCGTTTGCAGAAATTTGATATGATTGCTTCTTTGCCACCTCTTGAAGCACCTATCAAACATATTTGTGAAGGCTGTATTTTGGGTAAAATGCAGCGTTCTAAGTTTACAAAGGATGGTTCAGTTCGAGCCACATACAGGTTGCAGCTTGTGCATAGTGATGTTTGTGGGCCCATGCAAACTCCGTCCTTGGGAAATTACCTTTACTTTGTGACTTTCATTGATTATTACTCTAGGCATGCATGGATATTTCCGCTTAAAGAGAAGTACAAAGTTTTTATATGCTTCAAACAATTTCTGGCTATGGCTGAAAATGTCTCAAAATGTACTATGGACACCCTCCATTCCTATCGAGGGGAGGAGTATATGTCTCATGAATTCAATGCATTTCTGGCTAGTATTGGGATAAAACACCAATGTACAATGACTTATACACCTCAACAAAGTGGTGTTGCTGAGAGGAAAAACAAGTCACTTATGGAAATGGCACGATGTATGGTCAAAAGTCAAGCTTTGCCGCATTCTTTTTGGCTTGAGGCCTTCATGTGTGCCACTTATGTACTAAATAGGTGTCCTACGAAAGCTTTGCAGTCTATTACTCCATATGAAGTATGGCATGATAGAAAGCCTTTTATTGAGCACATGTGTTTTTTTTGATGTTTGGCATATGCTTTGGTGCCATAAACACAACGCAAAAAATTGGATGATAAGGCTGTCAAATGTTTTTTTTTTGTTAAAGTGCTGAAAACAAAGGTTACAGGTTGTATCATCCGCAAACAAAGCGTATTCTGGTTTCACAGGATGTAGTGTTTGTGGAAGATTCTGTTCAGCCCTTGCTGTCATGTACTAGAGACAATAATGTAAGCTCACATGACATTTATGACACTTTGTTGCCTCTTTTTAGTGGTGGAAGTTCGAATGTAAATTCCAATGAGGCAAATGTACAACCTATGGGGGTTTCTGAAAATGTTACAGATCATGCTATACTGATGCAGATGTACATGATGTACTTGATGAGGAAAGGGTTGAAAATCAGCAGGCTAGAGGTATGCCAAATGCTTGGTGCATACATTGCGTGATAGTAAATTGGATGCACCTTTGTCTAGTCGTACTCGTTCAGGCTCTCACCATGCATCTTATACATCAGATTGTTATGCTTTGGCTTTGTCTAGCTTACATGATGTTGAGGATCCTCTATCTTTTAACGAAGCACAAAATTCAGAAAATTGGATGGCTGCCATGCAATTATAATATGATGCACTTATAGAAAATGACACATGGACTTTATGTGATTTACCTCCTGGAAAAAAGGCCATTGGTACGAAGTGGGTTTACAAGTTGAAACGTAAACTGGATGGTGAGATCGATCGCCATAAGGCTCGACTTGTTGCAAAGGGTTATGCACATAAAAAAGGCATAGATTATGAAGAGACTTTTTCTCCCACTTGTCGTATGACTACTGTGCATTCCCAGCTCATTTTGGTTGGGATGTACATCAATTAGACATTGTTACTGCTTTCTTGAATGGTGACATATTTGAGGAAGTTTATGTAACGCAACCTCGCGGTTTTATCAAGAAAGGACAAGAGGACAAAGTGTGCAAATGTAACAAGGCTTTGTATGGGTTGAAGCAATATCCTCATGCTTGGTATGAGAAAGCCGACACTCATTTGGTCAAACAAGGTTTTGTAACAGTCCAATAGAAAGCACATTGTATGTAAAGCGTGAGGGTGATGTACTTCTCATTGTGGTTCTTTACGTAGATGATTTGCTGATCACTGGACCAAATGAGAGACATATTGCTGAATTTAAGGCTGATTTGAGTGCTACTTTCAAGATGAAAGATTTGGGGCTATTGCATCATTACTTGGGTATACATTTTAAGGAGTGTGATCGTGGTATTGCCTTGTGTTAGAAAAGTTACATAGAGACATTGCTATGTAAGTTTGGACTTGAGGATTGCAAACCTATTGCCACTCCTATGGAAACAGGTTTGAAGTTGAGTCTACATGATGCTGGCGATCCTGCTGATGTCACTCTTTACCAAACTGTTGTTGGATGCCTCTTTTATATATGCAACACGAGGCAAGATATTTAGTTTGCAGTCTCACAGGTCAACGGATTTATGCATAGCCCATGGTCTAAGCATTGGCTGGATGTCAAGAGGATTTTTCACTACCTTAGTGGCACTTTACATCTTGGCTTGTTTTATCCCAAGGGAGGATCATTGCCGCCAGACTTACATGATTTTTCGGACTCAGATTGGGCTGGTTGTTTTGACACGCGAGTGTCCATAAGTGGTTTTTGTTTCATGCTTGGCAGTTCATGTATATAACGGTTGAGCAAGAAGCAACCTACTGTGTCCACTTCGAGTTGTGAGGCTGAGTATAGGGTAGTCTTCACAGCTATGATTGAGTGTGTATGGGTCAGACGCCTTATGGCTGATTTGGGTGTTGGACAGGACACTGCCAATACTATCTACACTGACAGTCAGAGCGCATTGGCAGTTGCGAGAAACCCAATTTTTCATGCTCGCACAAAGCATATTAAGGTGCATTACCACTATGTTAGGGAGAGGCTCTCAGCAGGACAGATCATCTTGGCTTATGTGCCAACACAGGATAACCTTGCAGATCTTTTCACAAAGGCATTGTCTTGTGAGAAGCTTGAAGCTATCCGCAAAGCTTTGGGCTTACTCCCCTTCGTGGACTGATCCTGTCCTCAGGGCATGAAACTTTCCTTGACTCATGTGCCAGCTCTTGATCACCGCATCACTCCAGGAGGGATTTGTTACCATATACATGTGGTAGTGATGTATGTGAACACATTGGACCGCCATGGCATTTTTTCCCTCTTTAGGAGGTTTTTTCACCCGTTCATTCTATATACGCCCATCACTCTAGGGCTATCTATCTTTCCATTGCACACTAAGTAACACTCTCTCTATTGTGTGCTTTGAGCTTCCTTCGTCTTCTCCAAGCTGTGTGCGTTTCTCTGCAACCCTAATTCCAACAAGTCATGACTAAAAATCTGAGGAAAAAAAGTTCAGGTGTGACCAAAAGTTGAGCACTCTAGTAGTGTGAGGTACTCAGACTCTCAAACTTGCAACAGTGAACATAATGTGCACAGTTGATTTGACTCTTCTTTATTGACCCAACACCTTGTCTCACATCGAAGAGAGTGTAAGCTAAGCCAAATGGTTGCGATAGTGCGTATCGTTGACAAGGGGATAGGCTCAAGCATGTAAGTGAGTACGGTTTCCCTTTTTGGCGAAGAACATGGTTTTGTAGTTGGGGGCAATATGGGAGGTCTAATGTATGAAGAGTGACCCACCGGATTCCTCCCAAGCTGTAATACATTGGCATTGTAGAAAAGATTCATTCACTTGCGAGTCAATTGAGGCATCATGTAGCAAGTGTAATACATCCCATCTCTCAAACCACTTCTTTATGTCTTGCCTCCATCCTGTGCTCAAGATCTTGCTTTTATGCGTCTTTTGAACTTTTTTGCTTGCTTCCCATGCAATTGTAGGAACTCAATATGAGGGGTTTTGCAAATCTTTATCATGTACTCCACAACCCTTTCCATGCCCATAACCTCAATTGGAAGAGATCCCGACTCAAGAAGTAGGAGCATATATGGTGTTTGTGTCTTAACTTGGAGAAAGTTTGTAAGAAAACGCTTCTGGACATTATCAAACTCTTTCCAAGTAGACTTTGAGATGCTCCACTGCACACTTCAAATCGATAAAGAAGAACTGGTGTCACCAATGTGTCAAAAAGGTACTTCTTGAGAACCCAACCCTTGATGTTTCCCGCATTACACATGTTCTCAAAAGCATAGTATGTTCTCTTTCTTGCTTCCAAACCATGCATAGCACATTCATGCCACTTGTTATTGGTCAGAACCTCAAGGCTAGGTACTTAAAGCTCGCAACAACTTCAAGTGTCTCATTGTTGTACATAATGCATGGCTTCTCCTTATGGTTGGTTTTCACAAGCATAACCTTTGTTTTGGATTCATTCACAATCAGCCCACTATGCAAGCAAAAGTTCTCAAGGACAACTATAAGCTTTTGTGCATCTTCTAAAGTGTGTTCTAGAAGCACTACATCATCCGCATACAACAAAAGCATGATTACTGCATTGCAAATAGTGACCTCTTCAATGCCTTCTTCTTGCATAAACTCAAGTACCATTTGTTCTAATTGATCGGTGCATAGTAGTTGGTGACAACAGGATATCCTTGTTTAACCCCAATAGTGATTATAAAAATTTCCGAAATTCCTTTTCCCATGTGCAATTGACACATCATCTTCTCATAGATTAAGGAAACTGCAAGCATAAACTCACTTGGCACTTGGAGTTCGTCCATCCTTCTCCACAAATTGTTACATGGAATCAATCATAAGGCATACCATGTTGAAGTCCAAGGTTGAACATATCACACATAAACTCATGTGTAAAATCTCCCGTTCATTTAATAATCTCCGGCTTGATACGTTGAAGATCTTCCGCTTTGCAAGTGGCCAACTTTTCATGCCCACTGCATACATCCTCAATAGTAAAAAAAGAGGGCATACAAGGGAGTGAATCATAAAATGGTATTTTTTCAGCATTTGGTTACTCATATAGTTTCCTACAATGTGTATACATATCCACAAGACTCAAGTTACCAAAATTCTCAACCCGCTTGCCCCTCAAGTTTCTCCAAAATCTTCCACATGCACGTTTGAGAGGGGGAATGGGGGAACACATCCAACACACAAAAAAGGTTGCCTCTCCATTTCCCACGGCATACATAGCACCTCAATCCACTAGAGTTCACCTTTGTTCACCTTTGAAACTCTCGACACATGCTAGCAGGCCACCATCCGCATTCACACCAATGCGTAAACACGCACACATTCAGCTAGCCATGCATTTCACCGCTTGTTTTGAGCCACACACGAAACCAAACTCTCACTTCCATTCTGACACAAAGAAGGGGCCCGGGGGGCACACACATCCGCACTGTCATTGCACACACAAGCAAAATAAGTAGAGAAGGGGGGCAGAGGAAACGATGCGAGAGAAACACCGTGCAAGAAAACACACACCTGGGGCTTTGTAGGCACACACCTCTGCACAAAAAGGCCCTCATGAAAAAACAACCCTTCACCTTGGCTCCCCTGCAAATGACATACCAAAAAACCCTATGGAAAAATGCCTAATGGAAAAAAGCATTGAAAATGACTTAAAAATGGCTTATATAGGGGTTCCCCTTTCAATTTTGGAATCCGGCCTTTGATTGGTCCATTTGGGCACTCCAATCTAGAAAATTTGGGAGGGGGTTGCAACCCCCTTGTTTGATATGCTCTCTTTTGTTCGCTTTGAGGGGGGTGCACTAGCGATGTCGCTAGTGTCCCTTGGTTTTTTAATTTTTAATTACCCATTCCCCCCCCCTTTCTCGTCACCTTTGGAAGGATGAGGGCCTCCTTGGTCGGTTGGTTTTGGATTGTCCTTCGACTCTCCTCTTTGCTCTTTGGATGGGCCCTTGAAATGCCTCATCTCTCTCTTTAGCTCCTACATCCTTTGAACTTGCCTTTCTTTGTCCCAGCGTCCATTTGACAGGCTCCTTGACCGCTTTGTCCAGACACCAACTTTGAAGCCTCCCTCCCTCTCTCTCTATCTCTCATGCCCACACGACCTGTTGCTTCCTCTCGAGCACATGAACTCTCCCCTTTCCTCACCACTAGCAAGGTTGCTACTGGGAGGGGAGGGGAGGTTGCTATTGGGAGGGGAGGCTTTGACTTTCCCCTCAAAAAATGGGCCTTGGACAGCCGCGATTACCTGCCCATATTGGGATGCCACGTCATCATGCTGTGCAGGTCGCTGCCCATAGGCGTTCACCACTATTGCCGATTGACACCTCAGCCAAAACGCAGCCAATCTCCACTCAGTGCTGTCGCGTGGCAAATGGGCCACCACCTCCGCCGCCTGTGGTGCAGCGCCCAAGAGGGTCGACCACCATCGCCACATAACTTGAGAGTTCACTCTCACTTTGATCTACACACTAGGAGGCCCACTTGCGGCATATATACCATGCACCCTACCTCCAAGTGCCTGCCTATGGGTTTTTGATGAGCCATGTGGTGGCGCCTGGGCAGCCAACGCCCCAATGCTCCAAAAATTTCTTTAAAAGCCCCTTTTAGGATCAAATTTTGCTCCCCTTCAAAGGCCTGCTATATCCTGCTCTGAAGGCAGATTCCCAAGCCGCAAAGCTCCGCTGCAACTCCATTTTACCAACTCCAAAGAACCTAACCCTTGCTGCATTTTGCAATTTCCAAGCTTGTCATCCAAGGCCGCAAAAAACTAAGAAAATTATCTACATACTACCTTAAGTAATTGTCTTAGACTTTGACCGTCAATATCTCTGCCATTGCCACTCCGTTCGGTGAGCTGTCAATTATTGTTGAGTTTGCATGATCCATACCTTGCTCTAGAACATTGCCGAGGTCAAAAAAATGCCAAATGCCACCTCTCCCAAGGCAACCGGGTGGGCACAAACCCGGCCCCCGACAAATCTTTAAATGACCATAACCCGCAATCCAAAGCTCCGATCTGCAATCCAAAAAGAGAGGCATGCTCCATAATTCAAGCACTCCAACACTATCCACTGACATCAGCTCTGGCCACTTGTCCCCATTTTCCCTACCCGTCGGGGATATGCAATGCCTTTCAACTTTGAACTGGCATAACTTTCACACCAGGGCTCCCTTTGACAAGCCTTCTAGACCAGCTTGCACAACATCTCAAACTCTACATTCTAGGGTACTGACTCAGTACTTTGGGCACCTTCAGCTCTCATCCCATTTGGACCATTTTGGAGCCTTTTTGGCCTAAAAAACTGCATCAAACATACACCTCCACTAGCAATTGCTTGCCCATGTCTTCTACACTGACCTTAACCCTTTGTTTTGCACTTGCTAGCACCCATAGCTTGGCATCGAGCACTTCCTTGCACATACCGACTTTGGCTACACCATTGTGCCTTTTCTCTGACTTGAAGAAATTGTTGCTCTACTTCCCATATTCTTCTCTTCTTTTGAATCAATGCCTTGTATGTATGCAAATGACTATGATAGTTATGTTTGTCGATAGTTGCATCAAGATTTATCAAGTACTTTCCATCATCTCGACATTCTTTATCAAACTACATTTTGTGTGATCTATCTTTGTTGATACCATGGACATGCTTTATGGCAAAGCATTCTTCGGCACAAGAAAATATAACTTTCTTGAAAGCTCCCCATGGTGCGTCATATTGAAGTTTTGTCCTCCATAACTTTTGCGCAATCATTTCAATGTACATTGGTGCCCATTTGAAATCCGTACATAGTGATAACCTTTCTTCCCATTGGCTAAGATTATCATGCTTACTTGCTTCTCCATATGCAAGGTCAATACATAAGGTCTGATGGTCTGATTCCGGGGTCCATTGGCTAAACATAAAACTCTTTATGCGATACATGATGGCTTTGGAGAGTAGCATACTCGATCACACTATCCCCATTATGTTTTCTACATGTAAATCCATTGGCTCCAAAAAGATACACCATTGGAAATGAGCATACCCGTGCTATTAGACATGTGTAAAAGTAACTTTCCATAGTGATTCGACTCTTTCTCATCCATTGAGGCACGATCATTGAAGTGAACTTCCTCCAAAATCCCTTGAAATGTACGGCATATCAAATTGTTGAGTATCATGTTGCAATGTTTTTGTGTGAGCATTCATATCCCCAAAAACATCACCTTTGCCTTTAAAATAAGTAATTTCCCATTCTAAATAAAAAAATGGCTGATCTTTATCCATGCAAGCATAAAAGGGAGAATCATGATGCGGAATGTAGCAAATGGCTACGATAATGGGTTCTTTTTTTGTTGTCATAATTTTTAGTCATACATAACGTTTGTACTTGTCATCTTTTACAATTGATACAAAATCTTCCAATCCTTTCATAATCATACATGATACCCCTCCTTGCCCTCTTCGTTGCTTGAGATTCTTTAACCACATCAATGGATGTACATTGTAATCCTCCAAGCCCTTAATGCTTTGTGTATCATGATTCCAAGTTTCAACAAGAATTACATTGGCTTTGCTTGTTAGTTCATCAATGCCAACCCCCGCATTCCATGGGTATCCATTGAATTTCCAAAAGTATATTTTCAATTGTAACTTGGTCGCATATGTCACGCATTCCTATTTGCTCAAGGGACTTACCTTCTCCTTGGACATGTCTTCTTCGTGAGAGATCTCCTTGTTTTTCTTATTCCTTTCCTCATATGCCTTATGACGCATATTTTGTTGTTTAATAGTGCGCTCTTCATATACAAAACGTTTTGTACCCCTCAAATAGATCCAGCTATTATCGAGGATAATCTTTCGTTTGGTCTTATCCAGCATGGTGCATACAATTGTCTGTTCTCCCGAGCGAGGAGCTCCTTGCTTACCCACTCTATGTGCTCCATAGACCATAACTCCGGACATGCCAAATTGGATTTTGAAGAAATATTTGATAACAATAGCAAGAGAAGGAGGAGTCTCTAACTTCTCTTTGGGAATTCCACGAATAACAATGTTCTTGGAACGTCGCTCCCGTTCCTTCAACTCCTCCACATCCACATCCTCAACATTGTTTGTTTGAGCCATAGCTTGCATGAGGGAGGCATTAGGAACCACATTGTTACCACATACATCAGCCCAATACTTATTTGTGTATACATTTTTTATGTCACATACATCCCGGCTCATGGTGTCAAATTTCTCCTCTTTCAATAAATGGTCATGCTCTACTTTTCTCATGCACTTCTTCAAAGCATTCAAGTCCACAAGAGAGCGTTTACATTCCTTCACTTCCTCTTCAAGTTGCATCAAACGTGTTGTTTGCATCTCAAGTATCGTCTTGAGATTCTCATTCTCAACCACAAGAACCCTTAGCATGCCATTCTCCATTGCAAGTGCCCGTAAGTCTTCACCTTGTTTGTTTACTATCTCTTGCAATGATACCAAGTATGGCATGATCATGGTTTTTGATGTCGTTGGTTGAGCAGTTGTGTTGCTATCTCCAGACTTAGGAGCTTTTGGATCTTTTTCTACAATGTTTGTGGACCTCGTTGAAGAAGAAGAACCCTTGCGAGTGCCGAAAGGCATTGTATGTAAAATAAGAGATGAGAGTCAACTTTTTTGAACCTGTTCACTTCAAAAAACATTCTATATAAACGCCTTCCATGACTCTAAAAATTTCTATCTTTACATCAATGTGTCGAGGGCATTGTGCTTTTTGATTGAGGCTATACATCACCCAAATCAAAGTTCGGATAAAGAAGTTATGATCAAAAGAGTGAACTGTTGTCTACTAGGTCAAGCCTTTCACTTCACCTCTTCTCTAAGATAAGTAGCATGCCAATCCACCTCCTTGAGAGAGACAACACCAAATTTCTTCACTTTTTTCTCTCCACGAGCAAGAGAATCCTCTCCTTCTACTTCTACTTCCCCGAGAGAGAGAGAGAGAGAGAGAGAGAGAGAGAGAGAGAGAGAGAGAGAGAGAGAGATTTGATTCCCCCTCTTCTCTCATTTAGAGAAAAAAAACTTCTCCATTGACCGTACCCTCTTCTTTTCTTCCAAGATTTTTTGACCATCCGCCAAGCGCTTGTCGGCTTTCAAGCGCTGCTTCAAACTTCCACTAGGAGCATCAAACATCTCCTCAGTGGGGGCACCAGAATATGGAAGGGGGAAAAGGGAAACACACCCAACAACATAAACACGCCTCTCTATAGATCACAACACCCAATCCACTTGAAGAAACACACCAAACAACAAAATTTTACTGCAAACATTCGGTTGCACACACCCAAGCCCAAATCACACAAAAAAGAAAAACTTATTGCATCTCAACCATCAAAATTGCTTTTTGATTCTCAACCACACACAAAACACCTCCCTCTTCCTCCCTCTTTGCATACACACCGATTGGTTCGGAGGGCTCGGACACCGACACCTTTGCACAAGAGAAGAGAAGAGAAGAAGGGATGGGGGAGACAACACCAGAGATGATGCAATCGAAGCTTGCTTTTTTTCAACAAGTGGTTGGCTATGGTGAAGAATACACAAGAAGGTTCTCTCAGAGCTCTATTTCCTTCTCTTCCTTTCCGTAACCTCCAAAAAGCAATCAGTTACAAAAATTGAAATATCTTCCAAACGGTGCCAAATTAGCCTACATGTGTGAGACACAAAAACTTTCAAAATGCGTTTTTCTACAAATTTCATAAGCTGTCTTTAGAAAAACTGTGTTTCATAAAAAAATTTACAGAATAGGACTTTTCGGCTTTCCTCATGTAAGAAAGTTGATCTACACATCCACTTCCTTTCCTTATCACAAACCACATGGCCTTCACTCCTCCACTTGCTCTTGATGTCCTAAGAGGTTTTCCACATGAATAACCTTCTCTAAAGCATCGAACTTCTACCTTGATTCACATATCCATATAAGTCATACACATCACGAACTCCTTCACTAGCTTTGGATCTTCACGTTTGCATATGTAAGCACCTTTGATACTGCTCTCCACGCTTTTTGGCATCAATACTTTTTGGGTGCACCAACGTTCAATTTTGCATAAGGGATTTATGCCACCATCTAGCACTTCATGTTGCATCCTCATCTCCCTCCCCCCCCCCCCTGCCCTTCCAAAAACCCTCCTCAAGCTTGCTCATTTTTCCCCCATTGCTAACATTGTCTTGCTCTATTCCAATATTGGGTGGCCATTCAATGCCCAAAAGCCACACATCACAAACAACCTAATGTTGGTCCACCATTGCGGCCAAAATCTAGGGCCAAATGCTTATATTGGTGCCTAAATTCCAAGTAATTTCCACAAAGGTCCAAAGGTTTGTTTTGGAGAATTATTTATCTCGAGCATATGCAAAATCTATCCTCATGTAGAGATTATTGTTTTCTCGCAAAATCCAAGGGAACATTTTCCCTCTTCGCCTCATGTGAACAGAATTTCTAATTGGCTCAAGGTTAAGCTATGATACACTTTTCTTGAACATTGGCCAAAGCACTATTCTTGGAAGTGGAGGGACACGACCTTCACCCCTCTTAACTCACACATCCTTCGACATGTGCCAACCTTGCGGAAGTGAAGGGACACAACCTTCACTCCTCTTAACTCACACATCCCTTCAACATGTGCGGACCTATTTGAGATCTGCATAGATGTGATCTATAAACACCCAATCATGGCTACATTGTATACATGTTATTTTTAAGTACCTTAGCCATTGTCTTCATGTACACAAAAACTTGCTGCCAACGTAGCATAAGCATCCAATAATCAAAAAATTCTCTGATATAGAACACCTGTAGGTAGCCTAACATAGACCATAGGCATTATAGTATCCTCCTCAATCAAGTAGCAAAGAGTCCAATTGCCATAGTTTATAAGCATCATAGCATCCATCTGGATGAAATGTCATAGAAAACACATAGCATTGATGATCCATACAATGATATAGAACTTTCTTTGAATCAAAAGATAGCATCCATATTCCATTGGTAATTGATAACTTAACTCTGTGTTATCATGCATGTAAAAGTAGCCATTCCCGTCTACTAGAATCCATAAAATCATTGACACAATCTTCAATATAGAAAACATTAGAATCCAACCATAACTTGCACACCTTCCAAGAATACTAGGAAATATTTGCTTCCCTTGCAACATTGGCAGACATGTCAATTTTTCATCTTCACCCCCTCTATCTTTAGAACCATCTTCATCTTTTGGCAATCCACTTCCAGCTCACCATCTATCAAAAAGCTTGAAATTCTTGCTTTGTACAACTTTAGATAACATATAGGGGTAGAACCTCCGTTGATATCTTCAACTACATTCTTCACTTCTAGAGCATAATTCATACACACAAACTTCTCTACACATCGTTCCTACATCTGGACTTCTTTGCAAATTCCTATTTCACTTGGAAACCGATTCTTGCTTTGCAATAAGTTATCCTCCACCCCCTCTACATAGGCTTTTGCATCAATAGGAGTATCCTCATTGGTTGAATTGCATATAAACCACAATGTTTGTAGTATAAGCACATATATTGACAAAGGATTCTCCGAACTAACCATTTACCTAATCCAATTTCTCATTTGGCACAATATTTGATAAGTAATCTTCCCCTTCTAGGTGATCTTTAGTGCATGGTGCCAAAGAGCTCCATTTTATTTATAGCTTCACCGTTAGAATTAACCTAGAAATTATTATTGACATGTAAACTATAGGCCTTCTTCATTCCTCACTTGCAAAAGTTGTTCTTGAGAGATAGACCACCTATCCTTAAATGATACATCTTGTCCTTCTAGAAAATATGTGATCAAGACTATCACAACACGTGCAATGGAAAAAGGCATTTTCTTGCAGTTGTTGAAGAATCTTGTTCTCTAGAGGAGATTGGGTAGGCACCAGGCAACTGGCTATGAGTAGAATTTATCTTAGGTTTAAATGGAGCATAAAGATTGTATATTTTAGCATCTAACTGCTAACAAACAATGATGACATAAATTTAATAAATATTAGAGAGACTTAGACAAGAATTTGAGCCAAAAGTCTATAATCAATCCCAAATGATGAATCCAAAATCCAATCAGCACAGCTTGACTATATACTAGGTAGTCGGTTGATGTATACCTCGATTGTACTATCCCAATCATTAACTAGAATTAATCAACTATTCAACTCTAGTTTTATAAAAAAACAATTCAATCAATCTCTTTTTGGTCACGAGATAATATTGAAATAATTTTTTGCTATCAAACAGTAGCAAAAACTTCCCTTACCATTGAGAACATGAGTGAGAGATGGGGCAAGAAATCATACTACTTCCTCCCCTCTTTTTCTCCAAGCTTTCCTTTTTCTTCCCCTTCTTCTCCTTCCAAAAACTCCCAATACAACCAACAAGATTGCTTGGAGTCCCCTCCTCCTCCTCCTTCTTTTGGACATGAAACTATGTGTGGTCTTTTTCTCTTTTAGAAAGTCCCCTCACAATTGTGTGCAACTATCATTTCCAATTGGGATGTCATGCCTTCATGACATCCCCTTTTGCTCCATTCTAAGGCATGAGTCACCCCTAGCATAAGGGCCAACTACAAGGGCTGCCTGAGTGTGAATCAAATCCATAAGCTTCCACTGAAGGCTTCCACAATAGTGTTGCTGCCAATGATGGCTAGCAGCATTTCCAGGACAAACAAAAAAGAGCACCCACACAGATGCTCACAAGGTAGGCAATGGAATGACATAGCTGCTGAGAGCTCAAGGAGCTCCCTCAAGGCTCGCCTCTTGGATGCTTATAGAGATCTTGTCATCTTATATGTATAGGGCATTGCCCTTGGTATTCATATTCTCTATGGGTTTAATCGAGTGCCACATGGCACCCCCACAATCCTCCCTCATTTGAACTCCAAAATTTCTAGGCCATAACACAAAGAAGTTTTTGGTTGGCTAATCAAAATGCAATCTAAGCCCAAATGAGCCCCAAGAAGTCTCAATTGAATTTAATTTTTTTTATTTTAGTTCACAACCAACAAATATACCAATTAATGATTCAGTCTAGCATTCATCCATGTTTTTTGAAAAACCATAAAATACATATGAATGGATCAAATTGTGATATATTGGTTGGATCAATCGGAGCCTGAAAACATTCAATTTCCACAAAGAAAATACCACCTATTTGGCATTGTTCCTAGTATAAATTTCTTTCAAGCCATCATTTTCAGTCACGTCTAGCATATATATCAAACATTGTACCACATCAATTCAATAGAGTGCATCGTTTTATTTGCAAATTTGACTAGAAGCTTGTTAGCGGGCAGTGTTGGATGTCTGTAGCATAGCTATCTACTCACTTTCTGGCACGAACATAATTTGTCAATACTCAAGGAAGTGATTCAGATGAGGCGCGGAGACTCTTTGAGGTTTTCAATCCTCAAGAAGTGAACCTAACAAGCAAACACATCAACTCAACAAAAAAATCACCACTCGATGATTGTAAAATTTTCCAATGTCCTATCTCATTGCTCTAGGTCATCACGCCATTTCAACGACCAAATGGACTCGAGTCATCACGAAGCTTTAAGGGAATCTATATTCAAATTAAGGAGACTAGCCTACCATGTCTTGTTGCATTCTGGAAAGGTATATGGATCGCGATCCATCATGACCCAAGTCATAAAAACTGCTGTAGAATAACCCAAACAGTTTGCCCTAAGGTCTAATAACACTTTCCTATGGTCAAAACCTCAAAAAATAGTGATTTAAACACTCAAATTTGAAGATTAGGCTCGTAGATGCATAGTCACAAACCACAATGGAATTTGCAATGCTTACACTTGAATGAAAGATCAAAGAAAGAGGAACATAATGCAAGTTTCAAAATTGAAATTGGAACACCCAATCATTAAAAAATTACTTTTAGCTGTGCATTTCTTGAAGTCGGCTTCTTTGAAAGAAATCTTGTCAATCCTTTAGGTATATCAATGATGACATATTCTCATGGTTTCTTATCTCCCTTCATTTGTACCTTTGCGTCTTGATTCATGTGAAGTTGTTTGTCTCACCTTTTTTTCTTTCATACTCACAATTCTCATTAGCTTCCTTCAACGCCTTTGTCATAAAACAAGGAGCTATGTCATAGCCATCCTCATCACAAAAAAAATTTACGTTATTTTGTTTACACACACATCTAGAGTAGCCAATACTTGTTTTCATTCAAAAGGTTCAAATAAATCTTCTAGAAATGGCTCTCTAATGTAGTCCTCATCCTCTATTGATCTCTCTAGGATACAATCTTCTTTCTTTAGGCTGCCACATTTTGACGCTCCACACATCCAAATATGCGCTTTGGTATGTAACCTTGTAGGCATTTTCTTCCCATGGACCATTGTTGAGTTAAATTACTCCACAAGAGTGCGACTAACATTTCTATAGTTATGGTCCTCGATAATGATCCTCGTAATTGTAACATTCTTGTGCCATAAGTAGAGATGGTCATAACCCCAATGTTGTACCATTTTAATTTGATGCATGAATGGTCGCCCCAAAATAACATCAAAGTTGTTGCTCTTTTCAAAATCCAATATGGCAAAGGTATGTTCGTACTCCATGTTGCATGAGGATACTATGATTTGTTCTTGTATACCCATAGGTCTCTATACAAATCAAACTGGAAGCTGCATTTGTGTTTTTTTGAGAGCTCATCTCCCCCATCTTCCCCATATCTCTTTGGTGGAACTACCACACTATCAAGTATAGCATTTGTTTTTGCTCCTTGATGTTCCAATGGGGTAAGGTGGTGTTTTATTCTTCCCCTTCAAAAAAATCTCCCACCTTGTTCATAGGTATTGGTTTTGCCTTTGGGTTATTTTGTGTTGTTTTATCCATTTGATCATCTAAAGGAATATCTTGAAGAGAAATTTTCAATCCCATACATGTGGTCTAATTTTCAACAACTTTGAGAGATTAATTGTGCATTGTATAGGAGAAGAATGAGTTCATGCAAGCTCTTAGTGTCCATCATTTTTAGTGTAGCTTTACACTAAGATGGTACTATTTTGACCTCTAGTTTTGTTTCATTTTCTCCTATGAAAAACGGTAAGGTCTTTAATGTTTTCAGTTTACTCTCCATGGAAGCTTCATTTCTTGCATTCCCATATAGAGATTGTATGTCTCCAGGGTAGAACTCATGATCCATATTGATTTCGGTGATATTTGTAGACTTGAAAGTCGCACTACCATCCTTTGCACTCTTTATCATTTCCCATAAGGCTTGTGGCCATGGCTCCTCTACCTCTGGGATAGGTGCCACAAATTGTGATCTTGGATCATCAATGGTGTTAGCCACTACCCTTGTGTCCAAATTTGTTTCATTTTTTTTGTGCTCAATCTCCCCATCCCTTTCGTGGATTAAAATTTCATGTTTAGGGATATTTTGTTTCTCTGGCTCCATTAGAGCTTGATCAATCTCTATGAGCCATTTGCACATTTCCGATCTCTGTGATTTTACTTTAGGATGCAGATATGTAAAACATCTTTGCTCCTATGTCTAATTGGTTTTGAGTCTAGTGTCATACACCTGCCATAGATTATGTAAAGGTTCTATCACTTTATCCAAGACTAAACCTCTTGACAATATCTTGGATGATTTTTCTTTCTCCGTTTGTTCCTTGTTTTCCTTTTTTGTTTCAGTTGCTCTTTGTTTGTTGCAGCTCAATTTCTAAGGCGGTTTTCTCTTTTAGCCTTTTTGCTTTCATTTTGTCTCATTTGGCTTTCCATGATTTTCTTTGTGGCTTTCCATGATTTTCTTTGCGTCCTCATTGATAAGCTCTCAATCTCCATTTGAATAGGCAGTTTGCTTTCCTCCTCTCGACAAGTGCATTTCTTACAGCCTCTTGAGCTTGAGCTCTAGTCACCGCATTTGCAGGAATCGTGGATTTTATCTCAAATCCACTTGAAGAAGGTAACACTTTGACAACGCTCATTGTTGCTTTTCCCTTGTTGTTTGGGTGTTTTGGACAATTAGAAGTGCGGTGTGTAACAACACATTCTAGACAATATCCCCATCTCTCTATGTTTTATACTTGATAAGGATAATTTCTTGGCCAATGGTTGCCTCCACACTCATGGCATGGTCCTACTTGTTGCATAGGTGGTGATGTAGCCACAACGGTTGTTCTTGTTGCATGGTAAGAATGGTCTTTGATACATACTCTTGATTGGCTATGAACTTTAAGGTGTCCTCATCCATGGAATAATCATTCTCTCATTGGTTATGGTACATACTCATTTGGTTGAATGTAGTTGACTACCACTCTACTATCATTCAAAAGAGGTGGATATTTCCTAGCATATGTTGCGGTCTTAGCTGACTGTTACACGATGGGGTGGGATTTTCCCCTCCAAAAGTGTCACACCTCCTCAATTGTTGTTGTCTTACATTTGAGTTATGTCTATGGTCTTGGTTTATTCTTCTCACCACTTTTTTGACCACTTGATTAATATTTGGCATTGTAGGATTTTGAACATCTTGCTTTGTTATGGATTCTCTTGTTGTAGAAGAGGCACTACTAGTCGTGTTGTTTGTATCGTCTTTCAGCTCTCCATAGGCCTGACAATTGTCAACTAGATATAAAGCTTCTCTAGTGACTTGTTCAAACATTGTGCAAGCTTTCAAATGCAGGTCCTTTTTTAGAGTCTCATTCCTCAAAACCTCTAAAAAGAGAATTGATAGCCTCTCATCTTGTGGAAACTCTCTCATAGGACACCTCTCTGTGTACTATTTGAATCAAAGCAAGGCTTCCTTCACTTTCTCGTTCTCTTTTTGCTTGAAAGCATAGATCTATGACACTGTGTTGTGCTTGATCTCCCTTTTCGAGAACTCTCTTGAAAATCCATGCAAGAGTTGTTATATGTTTGAAAATTCATCTTTGTTTAGTGGTTGGAACCAGGTCAAGGTTGTTCCTTACAATTCATTCGAAGTACTTCATACTAGGTGTGAAAATTCACCACTTGTTCAGCTTTCAAAACTTGTTTGAAGAGTGAGACATGAGCATATGGATCCCTTGACCCATTGTACTTCGTCATGATACATTTGACCACTTGAGATGGTCTCATTTGTCATGGTTTAGTTACTAATTTGACCAATTCATGGTCTCTTGCAAAGATGTCTCTCGCTCTCTCTTCTCTTCTTGGAAAAAATCCTAGTGAATTCCCCTTTGACATATGTTGTAGCATCATTTTTGGCTTAAAATAAGTAGAGATTGAAGTACCATTGTATGTATACCTTTCTAGGTCAATTGGAACAACAAGTTTTTACTCTCATTGCACTCCATGGGTATTGTTATACGTGAATGCATAGTTCGGGGGATTCACTCTACATACAAAACGGGACGCCACCTACGAGAAGGCAACTTTGATAAAACCCCTATATATGACTCATATTAGGAAATATGACCCCACTTCCTGCGCTTATACAACAATCAATGAAGAAAACTATCGTAACCCTATCTTACATATAAAACATAGGTCTCCCATGATCTAACTAAGTTAAACTAATCAAAGAGTGTGTAGCATAGTGACTAGCAATGTACTAAGGAACCACTTCTATTAATAACTAGATGTACCCTCAATGTGTCTTAGTTTGAATTTCAAACTATGTGCCCAATCAGCCTACACTCTGTCTACTCGTCCAATTCCGACCCATCCAAAGTTGGTGTAAATCAACCCTTGTCCTGCTCCAAATCAGCCCTTATCTATGTCCGGCTTGATATAAAATTTGATATGTGACTTGATAAAAAAAATTCCCAAAATTCATCCGAGTTCTAGTGCACACTGGTGACCAATCATTACAAGTAATCAAGCCCGGTCAGTCCCCCCTCCCCCTAAATATGATACCGCCCTCTCTTATTTTTAAGCCTGGGAGATAAATTATCGGGGGCCTACCCCTAACTTATACGCTTATGTAACTTGTAAAAAAAAAACCCTCCCCTGCACTTACATGGTGCGATAAGTTTTCCATGGTGAATCCCCCGAGATGCATAGAGGTTCTTATAGGCCATCAACTCTCCAGCATTGGGTTCTACAAAATTCTAGAAGGTACGATGATCCTTATTTGTGAACCTATACAAGCCCTCATGAGTGCAATCCACTAGAATTCTCATGGATTCATTGGTTTTGATGAATCTCACGAGGAATTTGTTGAATAGTGGGTGTCTCTCCTCTAGGTCTTTGTTGATTCTCACTCTCAAAGGTGTTGCAACATTTCTTGTGGTTTGCATGTCTCTAAGTTGAGTAGAAACCTTGGTAGTGGATGATTTGTCATGGTAAAGGCTCACACAAAACACTCATGATAGTCTTTAACAAGCCCACTTTGTCTTAGTGCAACTTATCTCTTTTTGTCTCGGTCAGGTCTCTCCGAAAGTCAAGTATGGGTGACCCTTTGGTCTACGAAAAATGGTCTTGGGTACCCTACAATTCTAGAAGTAGAAAACTTGAGAGAATTTGTCTTTCTTCTTGGATATATTTGACTCAATTTGAAGTTGTGTATCAAAAGTTGGAGCAATTTTGGTGAGTTGCACTTGAAACAACACTCAAAATAGTCTCTAAACCAAGACACAAGAACTTTTACTTGTATCTTGGTCTCTAGATAGTATTTTTAGCTCAAACTTGAGATTCGAGATGTACTCAAGTACATCTACAAACTTGCTAAGTCACATACCCCCACTATGAAAAGGTACATGGATCACTGTCCATGTTCCTCTGTCAAATTTTGACTTCAAAATTTTCTAATAGCTAAGCAAGGTCATGCACAGGCTTTGTACCAATTTTCACCAATTTTTTAGGCTGGGATACATGGATTGTGATCCATGTTCCACCAATATTTGGACTTGATCTACGAGGAGTTTGTTACACTCTATTCTCGGCGAGGTCACTTAATAATGTTAGGAAATAAGACGTAGCTAAATAGATAATTGAGTAGATTACTTAATGGAGAGAGACAGATTTATATACACGAGATTATAGAGTAGAGAGAGAGAGAGTACACACGATATACGTGGTTCACCCAATGTGGGCTACGTCCACGGGAAAGCAGCCACTCAATGGCTTTAGTACTTCAAAACAAGAAGTAGTTTACAAAGGGATTATACCCTTAATGGAGCTCCCGCCTTGCTTCACTCTCACCACCTCACACTCACCTTGTTGCATCAACTTCACACTATGAAATGTGTGTAGAAATGGCCTCCTTTTATAGGCCAAAAGGGCTGCCCTCTCTTATGAGAGACACCCATCTGTAGCCGCCCTTGTGCGAATAAGTCCAAATCGGACCCTCCAATCCGCCCATGTGTGGCCGCCCTTGAGAAGACAAGTCCGCTTTTGAATTCGGCCACCGGCCATCGGCCATTGACTTCCGACCACCGGCCATCGGCCATCGGCCATTGACTATCGGCCACCGGCCAACCGACCGGTTGTTTTCCGACCACTTTCCGGCCGCCGTCCGGCCATAATATTTCGGAGAAAAAGAATATTCCGGCGAAAAAAGTCTCGGGGGCCTCTGCCCCCGAGGCCTTTAAAGTTGCCCCTGATTCTTGTCCGTGAAAATTTTGGTTTCCGGTGAGTGATTTTCCTTCACGCACAATGGCTTCTCCTCATAATGGGGGCCTTCCAAATGTGCGCTTTTACCACAGAAAATTACAAGGGTAAATCACGCTCCATACTTAACAATCTCCCACTTGGAGACTGATCTCCAAACCAAACATGTGACTGCTTTCCATTCTGGCTTCTTATCCTTGAATGCCGATTGAAGATGAGCAAAAGCTCAACTTCTCCTTGTTGACCACCTTTGTAAACATGTCTGCAGGATTTTCACTTGTATGCACCTTTCCTAGCTTTAGTTGTCCCTCTTCCAAAAGAGTGTGTATGAAGTGATATCTCACCTCAATGTGCTTTGTCCTTGAATGAAAGGCTGAGTTCTTCACAAGATGGATAGCGCTTTGGCTATCACTATAAAAGACACAATTGTCTTGTTTGAATCCAAGCTCTTCTAAGAATCTGTGAAGCCACAGAATTTCTTTGCTTGCCTCCGTCATTGCTACATACTCTGCTTCCGTGGTAGAAAGTGAAACCACTTTCTATAGCTTTGAAGCCCAGCTTACTGCTGTGCCTCCAACCGTGAACACATAGCCAGTAGTGCCCCTTCGAGTATCTTTGTCACCTGCCATATCTGCATCAGCATACCCTTCTAGAAAAATATCAGTTCCTCCAAAATACAAAGCATTTGTTGTTGTCCCTTTTAGATACCTAAGTATCCACTTCACAGCTTGCCAATGCTCTTTACCTGGGTTGTCCATGAACCTACTCACAACTCCCACTGCATGTGCAATGTCTGGCCTTGTCCAGACCATAGCATACATTAGAGAACCTACCGCTGCAGCATATGGAACTTTAGACATATAGGCTATCTCCTCTTGTGTCTTTGGACACATATCCTTCGTTAGTTTAAAATGACCAGCCAAAGGTGTAGAAATTGGTTTTGCATTTTGCATTGCAAACCTTTCTTTTACCTTCTTGATGTAATCTTCTTGAGATAGCTTTATTGTCTTCTTCGTCCTATCCCTTGATATTTTCATACCAAGTATCCTCTTTGCAGCACCTAAATCTTTCATTGAAAAATATTTGGACAGCTCCTCTTTTAGGTCTTTGATGTCCTGCATGTTAGCACTTGCAATCAACATGTCATCAACATACAACATTAGGATGATGAATTTCCCATCTCCCAAATTCTCCGTGTAGACGCAGTGATCCGAGTTGCATCTTGTGAATCCATGATCCAACATCCATCGGTCAAACTTCAAGTACCATTGTCTTGATGCTTGCTTTAAACCATACAAGCTCTTCTTTAATCTGCAAACCATTTTCTCCTTACCTTTTACTTCATACCCCTTTGGTTGAAGCATGTAGATTTCCTCCTCTAAGTCACCGTGAGGGAATGCCATATTTACATCCATTTTCTCGAGATTTAGATCATGAGCAGCCACAAGGCTTAAGACAAGCCTAATTGAGTTCATTTTTACAACAGGAGAAAATATTTCATTGAAGTCAATACCTTTCTTTTGAGAAAAACCTTTTACCACAAGCCTAGACTTGTACCTTTTCTTCCCACCTTCTTCTTCCTTTAGCTTGTACACCCATTTGTTTTGAAGTGCCCGCTTACCTTTAGGCAACTCAACCAACTCCCATGTTTGGTTGCGATGTAGTGAGTCCATCTCCACTTGCATGCTCTTCGTCCATTCTTCTTTGGATTCATGTTGCATAGCTTCTTCATATGATTCCAGCTCTCCAGAATCTGAGATCAAGAGATGGTTGAAGGAAGGAACAAACCTTTCTGGAGGTCTACTTGCTCTTGTAGATCTTCGGGGAATAGGTTGAGGCTCCTCATTTGGTTGACGTTGTTGCACATTGTCACCGTTTGCAGTCCTTGAGTCTTCACCGTCCTCAAGCTCCATGTACTCATCACCTGTTTCTTTTGTTTGTTTTCTTTCCAAGTAATCTTTGTATATATTTTGTTCGTTAAAAATTACATCCCTACTCCTTAAGATTTTACCATCTTCAGGATTCCATAGGCGATACCCAAGGTCTCCTTCTCCATAGCCAATGAAGAAACACTTTTTGGACTTTGCATCTAACTTTGATCTTAGGCTTCTATCGATGTGCATGAAAGCCTCACACCCAAACACTTTGAGAAATGCATAATTCACCGGTTTACTTGTCCATGCCTCTTCTGGAACTCCCCCATCCAATGCCGTTGAGGGTGACCGATTGATTAAGTACACAGAGGTACTTACAGCTTCCGCCCAAAGCTCAAGCGGTAGGCCTGCATGTAGCCGCATGCTTCGTGCTCGTTCCATGATTGTCCTGTTCATCCTTTCCGAAATCCCATTTTGTTGAGGTGTCCTTGGGGTTGTCCTTTGCTTCCGAATGCCATTGCTAGCACAAAAGCTTTCAAAAGCTTGGCTGCAATATTCGCCTCCATTGTCGGATCTGAGGCATTTAACCTTGGTACCTGTTTCATTCTCCACAAAGGCTTTCCACCTTTGAAATATGGAAAATACATCGGATTTATTCTTCATGACATAAACCCATGTTTTTCTAGTCGCATCGTCTATGAATGTTACATAGTACAATGAGCCACCAAGTGATGGTGTACTTGAAGGACCCCAAACATCAGAATGAACCAACTCAAGTTTTTTATTTTTTCTTTCATTTCCTGGTTTTTGAAATTTTACCCTCTTTTGTTTACCATAAACACAATCTTCACAGAACTCTAAGTCCACTTCTTTCAAACCTGGTAGAAGCTTCTTTGTTTGAAGGATTTGCATTCCTTTGGCACTCATATGCCCAAGTCGGTAGTGCCACACCGCATTGTCAACTTCTGTAGTTGCTGCACAAGCTGAAGGTTGCGTGCTAACAGTACACAAGTAAAGTGTACCGACTTTTTCACCCTTGGCAACCACCAAAGATCCCTTTGAGATCTTCCACCGTTTGTTTCCGAATGCAATGTTGTGACCTTCATCGTCCAATTGTCCTGTAGAGATCAAATTTTTGCGAAGAGAAGGAACATGCCTAACATCTTTAAGCTTCCATTCATTTCCGTTAGCAGTTTTGACAGAAATTGTACCTTTGCCGACAATCTCACAAGCTTCATCATCTCCCAAGTATACATACCCAAAATTACCTTTGGTGTAGTCTTGGAAATGTTGCCTGTGTGGTGTCGCATGGAATGAAGCCCCGGAATCTACTATCCAGGAATTAGACACATTGTCTAATGAGAGAATTAGAGCATCTTGCTCTACTTTACCTGCCACATTGGCCTCCGATGTTGGCTTGTTGTCTTGAGACTCTGTCTCCTTCTTCTTCTTGGACCAACAATCCTTCTTGACGTGGCCCTTCTTGCTGCAGTTCCAACATTCAAGAACTGACTTTATGCGTGACTTTGTGCTCCGCCTTGAGCGATCACGACCCTTTTGGTTTTTGAACCTCTCCTTAAGCCTTCCTCTTGTTTCCACTGATAGTGCAGCACTTGATGATTCTCCTGTGCTTCTCCTTTGCATTTCCTCGCTTAGGAGAACACCCACAACATCATCAAACTTAAGAGTATTTGTGCCAGAGATAGAATTACTTACAGCCATCACAAGGCTGTCCCAACTATCCGGTAGAGATGATAGTATAAGGAGAGCTCGCACTTCGTCATCGAAATTGATTTTCACTAATCGAAGTTGACTTATGTTTGTGTTAAAGTCATTTAGGTGTTCTGCAACTGAACCATTCTCTGCCATCTTTAGATTGAACAAGCGCTTCATAAGAAACACCTTATTGGATGCCGATGGTTTCTCGTAGAAGTCGTCAAGGGACTTCATCAAGTCCTTCGTGGTCTTCATCTCTGAAACATTGAAGGCCACCGTTGACGCCAAGCTTAACCGGATTGTTCCCAATGCCTTTCGATCAAGGACAATCCATGCTTCATCTTCCATTGTTGCGGGCTTCTTCGCAAGACCGCCTAGTGGCAAATAGAGGTCCTTCTGGTAGAGATAGTCTTCAATCTGCATCTTCCAATGTTGGTAGTTTTTGCCGTTGAACTTCTCAATCTTGAGCTTCCCTTCCTCCGCCATAACTCCCACTCAATTCAAGGAATCCTTTCCTTGAGATAATTTAGCTACGAGCAAACCTTGCTCTAATACCAGTTGTTAGGAAATAAGACGTAGCTAAATAGATAATTGAGTAGATTACTTAATGGAGAGAGACAGATTTATATACACGAGATTATAGAGTAGAGAGAGAGAGAGAGTACACACGATATACGTGGTTCACCCAATGTGGGCTACGTCCACGGGAAAGCGGCCACTCAATGGCTTTAGTACTTCAAAACAAGAAGTAGTTTACAAAGGGATTATACCCTTAATGGAGCTCCTGCCTTGCTTCACTCTCACCACCTCACACTCACCTTGTTGCATCAACTTCACACTATGAAATGTGTGTAGAAATGGCCTCCTTTTATAGGCCAAAAGGGCTGCCCTCTCTTATGAGAGACACCCATGTGTAGCCGCCCTTGTGCGAATAAGTCCAAATCGGACCCTCCAATCCGCCCATGTGTGGCCGCCCTTGAGAAGACAAGTCCGCTTTTGAATTCGGCCACCGGCCATTGAATTCGGCCACCGACCACCGGCCATTGACTTCCGACCACCGGCCATCGGCCATTGACTACCGGCCACCGGCCAACCGACCGGTTGTTTTTCGACCACTTTCCGGCCGCCGTCCGGCCATAATATTTCGGCGAAAAAGAATATTCCGGCGAAAAAAGTCTCGGGGGCCTCCGCCCCCGAGGCCTTTAAAGTTGCCCCTGATTCTTGTCCGTGAAAATTTTGGTTTCCGGTGAGTGATTTTCCTTCACGCACGATGGCTTCTCCTCATAATGGGGGCCTTACAAATGTGCGCTTTTACCACAGAAAATTACAAGGGTAAATCAGGCTCCATACTTAACAAATAATCATGTGACTATCAAGTGAGTGCAGTTGAAGGGGTTATAAAATTTCACTCTATGCTCGCGGAGGTCACTTATGTGACTATCAAGTGAGTCCAATAGAACAAGGGGTTATTAAATTTCATTTTTTCTCACATTTTCACATATAGAAGGGTATTGTAAAATGGAACTAGAAAGAAAATTTACAGATTGAATAAGAAGGGTGTATTTTATTTTTCAAAAATTCACAAATAAGGAGTATAAAAAATAGTCCTTAAACGCACGGGATATATATGGAGCTTTTTTTATAGGTCAAATGCCCAACCCTTTTGCTTTGATGCCTTTTGACCCAAATTGCTTATTTTCTTTAAAAATTAGACTTGGGGATCTATTCCTAATATCTACACTACTATCTAGGAAAGTTTTAGGTCAAGCTGTCACCATAGGTACAAGGATCACGATCCATGTTTAAACCCCAAATTGACTTTTCTTGGTACTATTAAGATCAACATGATTACTATATGGTATCAAACTTTTTTGGGTTCACTACAACAAGTCGCATGGATACCGACACCGCAAGTACCGTTGCAAATAAATTTGTTTCAAAAATAAAAATCATCACTTTTAGCTCTGTATGTGGGTTGGAATTGTAGCATTGCTATGTACGTTGATCTATTATTTTTTGGTATATCTATTCTTATAAGCATCACTATGCATGTCTAAATAAGCGCTGATACATGGCAGCAACATTTCGACGTCCATACCAGCGGCCATACCGATGTCAAAACCTGCAAAAAAAGGGGCAAAGAGGAATATGATGTTGCATGTACTGCAAAACCAAAAACCAGTCCTCTCTGCCCAAAGAAAGAGTGCAAAAGCAACTGTACTCCACCTACATTTTGGCGCTGAAGAGAGAGAAGTACAGTTAGTACAGATCAGCAAAATCGTAAGCATAACAAAACTACAAAATCAAAACCATAAACATGACAAACTTCTAAAAGCATAACCATAACTTTAATCTTAAGCACAACAATATGAAGATTCTCAAACCATAACTGTAACATGACTTGAAAATTATAACTATAATGATATGAATATTCTCAAACCATAATTGTAACATGACTTGAAAACTATGAAGATTCTCAAACCATAAATGTAGAATGATTCAAAAATTGTAGCCATATTCACAGCATGATTGCAAAACCATCAAATTGATTGCAAAACCATAACCAAAGAGCATAACATAATTACAAAAGCATAACGATAACCTGATTACAAAACCATAATCAAAGAGCATATCCACAACACAATTACTAAACCATAACTATACCCTGATTGCAAGACCATAACCAAAGAGCATATCCACAATATGATCACAAAACCATAACCATAACCTAATTGCAAAACCATTAGCAAAGAGCAATTGAAACAACTTGACCATAACATGAACCCAAAAGCATAATCATAATCATAACTTGATTTCAACACAATAATCATACCAGATCTCAAAACCATAAACATAAACATCTAACAAAGAGCATAAACATCTAACCATAAGCATAAATGTCAAAGTGTATACAATAGATACAATCATCAACATTGACATAACTACAGAAAAGTATAGATGAAAGATGTCACCTCATTGTAATGCATCCCAATTGATGGCCTCTCCCTCCTCCTGAAGCTGGGTCAAAAGAGCTACAAGTCCGGCCATGCATGTACCCATACTTCTCCCTTCAATGTTTCAAAGGATGCTTCATGGCAAGTTGGACTGCAAAATAAACACTTAAACATATGATAAATATTAAGATAATGTATACATATCCAAAAATTTAAAGCATACATATAATACATACAAACTCATACGGAAGAGTGTCATAGACTCCACTCCCAAGATTTGGCAATCCAATAGACTCCAAACGTGCTCTAGATGCATCTCTCTGCTGTTGAAATATCTCAGGATGGTCTTGTGTCTCTCATACAATCCTCCCCCACTACTCTGCATCCAACCATGTTGGGTTTGGTTCATTGTTCTTGTACCTATGTCTGGGCTCTGACTGATGGTGTGACATCATGGCAATATCCATGCTCAAGATCTAAATCGTACCCCTTTGTTGACATGTACTCTTTGTGAATGGCATCAATGATGTAATCTTTCTCTCCTGATACTGAGCATCCCAATGCTCCATCACACAGTGGCCAAACTAAAATGTAAAGAGTTGTCAAATCCTCTATCGCATGGCCTTTCTGGACCTATCCATGATAATAGCCCCATCCTTGGTGTTGTACACCTTGCTAGGATCATGCTCATGTGATCCCCAAGGTGTATGTGGTGTGCCTTCTGGTGAATTATATACCGAAGAGAGAGGGGATGCTCTCTCAATGGTGTGGACACATTGGTACAACCACTACCACAATAACCACCGTCTCTAGAATGACACCTACCTCATCTCGAAGAAGAACGACTCGTCAATATAATTGGCACACTCGATATATGTGTAGGGCCGATTGATGTATGAGACACACTCATCCTAGACGTAGGGTCAGCTATACTTGATCTGGAAGGACCAGCTCCCCAAAGGGCGTGCGTAAGCAATCTACTCAAATAAAAACTGTGACAAAAAAGCACCCATCTGCTCGGGTGACATGCCGGTCGGAGTGACTGGAAAAATAAAGCTAGGAGAATATGTTGGCTTGTCATCGGTTGTTGTTAGACAAGGGGAACTAGAACCTAGGAATCCACCTCCCAACCACCCACTATATAGCATGGCTCCTAGCCCTTTGTCCTAGTTGGACTCCCTTTCCACACTGCCTAGCCCGGCCTTGCCCTTGTCTAGTCCGGCCTTGCCGTTGTCCTGACATTACTTCCCCCTTAAAGAAGAGTTTTTGTCCTCGAAAACAAAAGTGAGAAACTTCTTCTTAAGAACACTAATGTTTTCCCAAGTGGCACCTTCCTCAGGTCGATCTTTCCACTTGATTAAGGCTTGTTGACGTACATGATGACGTGTACGTAACTCATGATAATCGAGAACACGTTCAGATTCATGCGGTAAGGTAGGAAGTTCAACAAAATCAACCAAAATCTGTTGGTCAATGACATTGTCATCCCCATGTAACCGCTTACATAAACGGCTTACATGAAACACCGGATGAATACGAGAATGTGTAGGTAGCAATAATTTGTAGGCACGATCACCTACTCGCTTGAGTATTTTGAAAGGCCCACAATATCGGGGAGATAATTTAGGTGTTGGCCTAGTTTTCAGACTTTTCGAATGTTCTGGCACACGTAAAAATACTTCCTCCCCTTCCTCGAAGGTAACTTTCCAACGTTTCTCATCGGCATACTTCTTATACCGATCCTGCACTTGTCGGACATTTTGACGAGCGAGCTTCAGCATATCCATGTGGTCTTGGAGAAAATCCTTAACCTGTTGGAGCTTTTCGGTTGCCAACCCCACCGTAACAGGTGACGTAGGTTGAAACCCATACATTGAGCATGAAAGGACTAAATCCAGTCGTGACATGCTTAGCACTATTGTAGGCAAACTCGAGAATAGGTAAGTATTCTTCCCAGTCTGACTATTTTTTGCTGACGTATGCTCTTAGCATATCCTCTAGCACTTGGTTAACTCGTTCAGTCTGACCATCTGTTTCTGGATGATCGGCTATACTGAGGTTCAGTTGTGTACCCAATCGTTTAAACACAACCCTCCAAAAATGACTGTTAAACTTGGGATCACGATCACTGACAATGTTACTTGGCAAACCAAACAACTTTTATAGATTGTCCACAAATAACTTGGCTAATTCTGGTGTCTTAACTGTTGATTTGGTTGGAATAAACTTACTTAGTTTAGTCAACCGGTCTACTACCACCCATACCGAGTCATGACCTTGTACATTGGTTAGTAAACCCACAATAAAGTCCATAGAGATACTTTCCCATTTTTCATTGGGAATCTCTGAAGGATATAAAAGTCCTCCTACTTTTAGGCGCTCTGCTTTGTTAACTTGAAATTTTTGGCAATGCAAGACATAAGCTTGAACAAAGCCATGTATACCTGGCCAGTAAAACTGTCGTCGTACGAGAGCGTAAGTTTTTCTAATACCCGGGTGCCCTTCACTTGGACTAATTGGATCACTAATGTGGATAATTTAGTGACATTTTCATTTTTAAAGATTTAAAATTTCCTTCCATAACTAATATGCGTGTCTGAAGTGCACAAATTCTTGAATGTTAAGCAATTCATAAGTGTCGTCACCTGCCCCGTAGCATCGCGGTCACTCTCCTTGAGAGCATCCGACCGCGAGCCATCATGGGCAAGATCAAACGTATTTTGCTTGAAATCAAAGGTCATATTGATATTTGAATCCATGGAGACATAGTGCAGTGAAAGGAATAGTCAGAAAAATACCTGATAGTGAGAGCACTACAAAGTTTAATTAGCCTTGCTAATCCCATCAAAGTCGATATTATCCAAGTCAAAATCAATCCGAAATGTTAGCCGTGTAGGGAAATCCTTAATCTTGTTGTATCCAAATTGAGTATGGGTAGAATTTCTTTCAACCGCAATCAAATTTGAGAAATAACACCACTTTTGACTCCCCTTATGATGCTTTATTAATTCTTTGATTTTCTGCAGGTACTACGCAGAAAATTTGTGTGGGTGTGTGTACTTGCCGGCCTTGTCGGGATGCCTAGCTTTGCCCGAAGCTTCACAAAAGGGAGGGGGGGGGGTACCCCACCGTGGGTACCGTCCCTTAGTTGTTGAAAAAAATCATGGCCACTAACCCCCAATGGGGTTGGGCGCCCGTCGGATGTGAAAATAACCTGCTCACCGGCTATGGCAGCCGGCAGGCAACGCGAGGGGGGGAGCTTTGCTCACCCCGCCTCGTATGATGGTCGAGGCCACCTGCTACAGGTACGGGAAGTGTTCCTCACACTGGCGTGATGTCGTAGAGCCTGCAAGGGTGCAGTTTGGTGCAAGGCACAAATTGGCGGCTTCCCTCGCAAGAGGTGTTGCCCACACCGTCCTTCTTCCTCGTCCCCCTCACAGGGGGTGAGCTCCACGCCTCCTTGACCCCGACATGCAAAAAAACATGCAATAATTGTGTGGCTCCCCTCCTCCATGGCTGTGCCTTCCCAAAAAGTAACCTTACTCTTGATACCAACGTTAGGCAAAGGGAGCTAGAACCTAGGAGTCCACCTCCCAACCATCCACTATATAGCATGGCTCCTAGCCCTTTGCCCTAGTTGGACTCCCTTTCCACATTGCCTTGCCCTTGTCTAGTTTGGCCTTGTTGTTGTCCTGACAACTGTATAACTTTATTTGATAACACATATACAATACGTTAGCTCACATATCCATAAAAGAAACTTAAGCAATGCAAATAATAAAAAAACAAAGCTGCAACACAACTCACTATATCTATCCAATGTTGTAGAATAATTAAAATCCGTTATTAGTAAGTTCAATACAAAAGAGTTCCTAAAAAAAATCAGTAGTCAATCTCTCATCGTGTATTAGAGCTGATGCACCAAAGATATATATCTCGGTGTAACACTAGTGCATCTTTGTCATCAAACTCCACTTTAGCATCGCTCTCTGCATCTAGCTGCATATCTGAGAGCTCATCTCCAGGTTTAGGCATCTGCTCACCACTGACCTCAAGCTCAAAATCCTCATTTACATCATCCTTCGGTCATGCACTTTGTTCATGAAGCTCTTTGAACTCAGCCTCCAATCCATCACAAACTTGTTTGCTCCGTGGAGCAACTTGAACAACAAAGAGTCAACACCATTTGGAAAAATATTCCTCATCCTTTTCATCCCATAGTGGATCTATTGTAAACACAACTTGTTCACAATGTTGCGGAAGTATAAATGTATTCCAACCATTTGTCCACTTGAATTGGTTCACTCTTATCTCTACGCACAGTTGCATTAGGCCCACTAGTAATAACTTCAAGCCACTTGACATCAAAGATAAATATATAAAACTTTCTAAAGCTAATCTTCAAGATGTATTGGATGTAGGAAAAGTATTCAAGCTAGCCAATCTTTGTGTTCTCATCCATGGCACTACTCTAACTTTCTTGGACAAAGCCTTCCCTAACCTCACTATCGAAGGTGACCCTTCGTTTGTCTATCCATTGTACTCTAAAGTGTCTCCCATGCGACCACAAAGCTCCGTATTTGTGATACTACAAACACATATATTAAACAATTTCAATATTACTAAATAAGTGTGGCCATATGGACTTATAAACAGAAGTTGTGAAAATATTTACATGCCAATTGCAACCCCTGGATATCTCCTGTTCTTCACGGCCGGACAGTGTGTACGCTAGGGGGAGGCTATAAGATAGCACGGTTGGGTGGAGACTAGCACGCACATTACCACCGCCCTTTCACTGGTATCCGAGCTGTTTTTGGAAAAGAGGAAAAGCAGATTGCATGTGCATGCGACGTGCTGCTTCTCTCCCACGACTTGCAGACAGCGACGTCTCCGCTATGCAGCAAAAAGAAGACAACCGATCGCGTTCGCCCCACCTACACCCTCTACAACAAGAGACTTTAAGACGAGCGACCAAGGCAAACTTGATCGACAACTCTACGATGCCGAGGCTCCAAAGGCTTTCATTGGCTACACACGTAGGAAGGCCTGCTTAACCCTTGCATGAAGGAGCATTGAACCCACCCCATAAGGATAAGAGGCCAACACTTTACCATCAAGCTATTGAGCCTTGTCGTGCATAACAACGAAAGATAGCATACTTGTGTTGAAAAGAAAACTAGAAGGAAAGGGAAAGCTTCAAACTTCAAAGAAGTAGTTTCACCCTTCCTTTTTACTTCTTGGAGGAGAGAAGTTTTCCTCCAAAAATTATTTTTTCCTCAAGGAGGTAGCTTCAAAGTGAACAAAAGCCTTCACAAAAACAATGAGTTTTTGCAACAAAGGTGAAGCGCTACAATTTCCGCAAGGCGAGGTTCGCATGCAACGCAAATTACGGAGCATAAAAACACAAAGACTTCAATTTCACAAGGTACAAGTTGACGTTTTTTTCTCTCTCTTTACATTAGTGTGTATTTACCATGGCCAGTGAAGATATCCCACCTACACGCACTTTTGATTTTGAGCACGTAGATCAAAATCAGGGCACCACGGGTGCTGGTGACGCTAATATACATGACGATGATAATCTAGGAGATCATGGCCTTGTAGATATGGCTGCATTCAGACTTTGGAAAATCACCAAAGCGTACTTAAACGCAACCTCTCTACACTCAATGCAAATATTACAAATCTTACGGAGCTACTTGTGAAATTTATAAATTCACAAATGGCTCAAGGAGTCACAAGTGGCACGGTTCAAGGAAACCAAGCTCACACGACTCAAGGAGTCCAAGAGACAAGTGCTTCAGAAGATGTAGAAGGTAGCAATGCATTACTTAAGAATATCACCATTTTTTAGTTTCACAGGGAAGAGCGTGATCGCCAATAACGATGCGGTCAATACGTTCTGACACAAATGGAGTGATATTTATAGATTGAGACACACCCCGGATATAAAGACAGATGTGGAAACAAGTCTATCTCTTAAAGGCAAGGACTATAAGTGGTGGATGACATTTCCAATAGATGCTCATCCTCCGTCTTGCGCTGCGTTTCAAGATTCTTTCTCCAAAGAGTTTTTGGACTCCAATGAAGAAGATAAGATTGGTTAGCATGGGATGCGTGCCGCATGTCTGGCCTCTCTCTCAGACAATACCTTTCGAAGTATCGGAAAATCATATTAAAACTAGAAGGTCTATATGAATTCCAAAAGATACGGGGTTTTAATAGGGGTCTTGACAAAGACTATCGTCTTCATGTCAAGAACCACCATCCAAAAACTTTGGAAGAAGCCATCAGTCATGCCCAAAGATATGATGATGACCAAGAGA
The DNA here is from genome assembly GCF_014529385.1 of Adiantum capillus-veneris. Classification (NCBI taxonomy): domain Eukaryota; kingdom Viridiplantae; phylum Streptophyta; class Polypodiopsida; order Polypodiales; family Pteridaceae; genus Adiantum; species Adiantum capillus-veneris. The sequence goes on from NC_140949.1 coordinate 90,327,521, forward strand.
GGAAAGGCAATATTCCCTACTCTAAGAATAATTTTGCTAAGAGCAATGTGGCTAAGAGCCAATGGCGAGCTAGATCTCCCACACGTTCCAAGAGGGATAAGAGACAATCTACCTCTCCACGCCCACAAGAGGCTAAGAAGCTCAAGCAATCACGAGATATTCCACGTGGGTCTCTCAACACTGCTGATTTTGAGCATGCAAAGAAACACAATTTGTGTTTTAGATGTCTTTCGAGCCAACTTAACAAGAAAGATTGCCCTCTTTTGCAAGGCAAAGAAAAGGCCATGCACATGGTGCAACGCCTCACATTAGATTCATCTCCTAAATATTGTGATGTAGAGGTTCTTCATATGGAAGAAAAGCACAAGTGTTGTGTGCTTGCTTCAATATGGAAGCCCACCTTTGGCCCCCATAATTTGATTCGCATGCATGGCACTATTAACGGACAACGTGTTTGTATTTTAGTGGATAATGGTGCAACTCATAACTTCTTGAACTATAAGCTAGTAAAGAAATTGAAGCTTACACAGACTCCCTGCTCTCACAAGTATGTGGTCGAGCAGATGTCTGGCAATAATAAAAAAGTATAGGACACGGTAGTTCAAGGGGTTGAGCTTTTTGTTCAAGATCATACGATGACCCTTGACTTTCAAGTTATGAACATGGACCATACTGACGTAGTTTTATGACGGGAGTGGCTGCATGGTTTAGGAAACACATTGCACACTAGTTATGAACACAACTCCTTATCCTTTATGGCCAATGGTAAACATGTGCTTCTGCTTGGTGAGAAGAATATACCATCTGCACCTCTTATATGTACAAACGGGCTTTCTATTTTGCAGAAAGAAGATTTAATAGATGAAGTGTTTTTGTGTTACCGCTTGTCTCCAAGTCTTGTGAATTCTCGAGAGCAAAGTGCGGTGAATTCTGTAATGGTATGCAAAGTGCAATGAACTCTAATGATAAGAAAAGTGTTAACAAATCTAATGAGCAAAATGCTCTCAATTTTAATTCTATTGAGCAACGTGCAATTGTTGTAAAACAAACATGACAGGAATTACAAGACTATCCATCCCAGCATAACTCTAGTTTACTTTCTCCTTTTGCACGACAAAAGCTGACTCACTTACTCACAGAGTATAGTGATGTATTCTCGAGTAATTTACCGTCGATTTTACCCCCTACACGTGATGTGCATCATGGCAGAGATGTCTTGCCAGCAGGCACTAAACTGGTGAGTAAACCACCTTATCGTATGAGTGCTAAAGAAGCCAAGGGTCGCCTTGGGCATCACCAATTCTATTGGTAAAAAAGAAAGATGGTACTATGCGCATGTGCGTAGATTATCGCAGATTAAATTCCATAACCATCAAGAACAAGTATCCTCTACCTCGAGTGGATGAATTGTTTGATCAACTCCATGGGGAAAGATACTATACAAAGATAGATCTTCGTTCAGGATACCACCAGATATGTATCCTTTTGCAAGATATCTCCAAAATTGCCTTTAGAACATAGTTCGGGGATTTCGAATTTTTGGTTATGCCTTTTGGTTTAACCAATGCTCCAGCTACATTTATGACACTCATGGATAGTGTCTTACGTCCCTATCTTGGAAATTTTTTTGTGGTTTTCCTTGATGACATTCTCATTTACAGTAAGACTGAAGATAAATACATAGAACACTTACGATCAGTGTTCGAACAGCTACAAGGTCACGCGTTGTATGCTAAGCAAAGCAAGTGCAATTTCTTTAAAACAGAGATACATCAGGTCGGTCATGTGATCTCTTATTCTGGCATCAAAATGGACACTGACAAGGTCACTGCCATTCTTCGATGGCCACATCCCAACACAGTTAAGGAGCTTCAAATATTTTTAGGCATGGCTGGATTTTATCGACAGTATATCTTTGATTATGCCAAAAATTTTGTTCCTATGACAGATCAACTTAAAGCAAAAGGTAAGACCTTTTCTTGGGAAGAAGCCCAAAAATATAGTTTTGAACATATCAAGGTAGCTATAGCCGTTTGTGGTAGAGACTAATGCTAGTGATAAAGCAATTAGTGCGGTACTTCTCCAGGAGGGAAGACCTATAGCCTTTGAAAGTAAAAAGTTAGATAGAGCTCAACAGAATTATTCTATCTATGAGAGAGAGCTCTATGCCATAATTCACGCTTTACGAAAGTGGCGACACTATCTATATGGTGCCGAGTTTGAAGTAGTTTTTGACCATGAGAGTATCAAACGGTTTACTACTCAAAGGGACTTGAAGGGCCGTAAAGCTAGATGGGCAGAAATCCTTCAAGATTATGATTGTAAGCTACGATATCACAAGGGGCGATATAATGTAGTAGCGGATGCATTAAGTCGGATGCCTCAGATTAATTCGCTTGCTTTTATGGAAATAAAGAGTGGATTTTTGGAGTCATTAAGTGGCAAGTGTGCACAAGATCAATCATATGCTAAAGTGTGGAGTGCAATTTTAAAAAGGGATCCCTCACACTCACATGTCTCTGTACAACCAGATCAACATGTCTCTATACACGCAGATAAAAACTCCAACACACAAAGCTCCACCCCTACTCAAGAAGAGCTTAAGCGATGGAATAAATTTTTCATTGATGATGGCTACTTACTCCACAAGGGTAGAGTATGTGTGCCAAAGGACTCAGACACTAGGCGCCAAATATTATTTGACTATCACGATAGTGCAAGTGTTGGTCATCCGGGTACTCATAAGACGTATGCCTTAGTTCGATGGCAATTTTATTGCCCGGGCTTACATCATGATGTTTAAGAGTACGTACTAAACTGCCAATAGTGCCAAGTTAATAAGGCAAAGCGCCTCAAGGTAGGTGGTCTTTTACATCCTTTAGAGATTCCACAAGGTAAGTGGGAGAGTATCTCTATGGACTTTGTAGTAGGACTACCTACTACAAATCGTGGCCATGATGCCATATGGGTAATTGTAGACCGTCTCACAAAGATGGATCGATTCATTCCCACTAAGACTACGGTTAAGACACCGAAATTAGCACCGCTATTTGTAGAGCATATATATAGACTCTAGGGGCTTCCAGCTGATATCATTAGTGACAGAGATCGAAAGTTTGATAATCACTTTTGGAGAGCTATGTTTCCAAAGTTGGAAACTAAACTTAATCTAAGTACCATTGATCATTCAAAAACAGATGGTCAAACCGAAAGAGTTAATCAAGTGCTAGAGGATATGCTACGAGCATACGTTAGCAAGAAGCAAACCAATTGGGAAGACTACTAACCTATATTGTAATTTTCTTATAATAGTTCAAAGCATGTGACTATAGGGTTTAGTCCATTTATGCTTTTATATGGATTTCAACGTAGATCACCCATTACGATGGGGTTGGCTAAGTAGAAGATACAACAAGTGAAGGATTTTCTCCATTTTGACATGCTTCGAGTTGCTCGACAGATTGTTAAGCAAGCTAAAGATCGATATAAGAAGTACGCAGATGAGCATCATTGTCTTGCTACTATTGAAGAAGGAGACAAGGTTTTTCTCAAAGTTTCGGAGCATTTAGAAAGTCTGAAGACGGAAAAAGTTGTTAAACGTTCACCATGCTATTGTGAACCGTTTGCCATTCTCAAAAGTATAGGTCAAGTGGCCTATAAGTTAGCTCTTCCAGAGCACTCACGAGTTCATCCTGTTTTTCATGTTAGCCGTTTACGAAAACAGCTACGACAGAATGGTAATGTCATTGACACAAGTGTGTTAGTTGACCTTATCGAACCATCAAGCATCCCTCATGAGCCCGAAAAGATTTTGGATTCTCATGAGCTTCACACCAGACATCATGTCAGACGACAGGTGTTGGTAAAATGGCTAGATAGACCTGAAGAAGGTTCTACATGGGAGAATGTCTCCGCACTTAAGAAATGTTTTCCTACGTTCGTTTTCGAGGACGAAAACGATTGTCCAAGGGGGAGGAGGGGGGTAATGTAAGAACATGGGTCCTACGCGCAAGGCCACCAGCACGCCTGGACAGTGTGTACGCCTGAGGGGGAGGCTATAAGATAGTATGGTTGGGTGGAGACTAGCACACGCATTAAAACCACCCTTTCATCCAAAATGTACTTTTTGGTGGGAGAAGCATAGTAGCCATTGATTCTTCGAGGGAAAGATGAGATAAATTTGGGAATGTGAAACTATTGCTTGTGGGTTCAGAGGGTATTGAGACTCCAGGTGAAACAACATATGGAGGATCAATGGGACTCATTGAGGGAGTCTCCATTTATGAGATGGTTGGTTTGGCCTTTCCTGTATCAAAGAATCTCAGAGGACCTGTCGAAGGAATGTTAATTCCCTGGTCTTGCCTCCTTAATTGGACGACACCATGGATGACATCATACATCATTCGTTGATGCTCCTCTAACCTTGTGGCCCCAAATGTGGACTGTACCACCTCTAGCCACCCCATAGGATATGTACAGCCTGTGTACAGGTTAGTCAATGTCTTAGTTTGTAGGTCGTACTCCCAATTTTCTGTGAGAAATATCCCCTCTAAGCTTGGAGTGCTGGAGGTTCCCCTTGAACTGGAAGCATTATGGATTCCCATCACCTGACCCTTCGTGACTACTTTCCCTCTCCCTTGTTTCTTGCATATATTTTTCGATCTCTTGTACTTTGGAAAGACTCCTACCATCGGGTAGTGTAACCTCAGGGGGTGATGGCTCGGTAGGGTCTTTAATGAACGGAGTAGGTAGGATGTCAACGTGGGCATCCTTAGGGAGTACAAGGTCTACATGAGAAGTGAAAGGCGAATCTATCTCCATATTGCCCTCATTCACTCACTAGTTGTGGGCTTCGAATGGGTGGCTCGACTAAAGGTCTCTTTTAAGCGACTAAACACGCTAGACCCGTGCCGTGGGGCAAAGGCATGCATGTCTTGACTTGACATTTTCAGGGTTCTGTGTACGATATCCCTCCATGATGTCGTAGTCAGAGGAAGAGTCACTAGATGCGATATGAGGGTCTTGAGTTGCACTACCTTGGGTTCCATGGGTTCCAATCGAAGGCCCGGAACCTAACGTGGGTGGATAATGGGTTCCCATGCAATTCGAGGCACTCTCTAATGATTGGACTCTATCACTCGTCCAGAACGCAAATACATGTGACGGACTCTATCACTCGTCCAGAACGCAAATACATGTGAGACGCGTATCCCAAAAGTGTTGAGTGACGAGTACTCTAAGAGGTCTTGCCAATATATATTTTGGCCGTTTTACTTGGTTTTGTTTGTTTTATATCTTTTTTTGTTTTTTTAAAACCCCAATTTATGTGGGTGAGACGAAATATGTCATGTGATAGCTCAAAGCGAGCGTATCGTTCAGAGGAACTTGATGGGCTTTACAACACACGATTCGGCTATCCAAAACTCTCGTGACCCCTAAAATTATCGAATTCTAATTGGGCGTGTAGGCAAAAAGGGAAAAAGTGCAAGGATGCAAGTATGAAGGGGAGGGTGAAGGACTTCCCCACATGCCCTCACTCTCTCTTGTGGGGGTAGACTATATAAATAGTCTTTGGTCTTTACTATATCATAAGATTGAGGACTGAGGCCTAGGCTTGGGCTTGATCACGATCATTCTTCTAATAACGGTTTTTTAATCTTTTTTTAATTCTTTTGGCTATAAATGCATATTTTGTATGGAAAATGTAGGAAATTATTGTAAAATGCAGAAACTGCAGATTTTGAACAAAAAATTCAACAAAATACAAAAAACACAGAGATTTTAATGCAGAACTAGGAAAATGAATCCGAAAATTAATGTGGAGTGTAGAACATTGCAGGAAACGCTTGAAAGTACTTCCAAAAAAATAAAGGATGCAGAAACACAGCATCTACCCTAACCTTAAACCTTTCCTCAGCTAAACAACAGATATGCAGAGCTTCAAAAGTTTAAAAACTGCAAGAAAGACAAAAAAACAGTTGCATCCCAAGCTAAATGCACAGCGCCGCCTCCCTGATAGTGATGCCAAAAATGTCGTGTCATAGGGGACTTGATGTGCGCTGCGTGTGAGCCACTAAGGCTACAAACACACGGTCCGTGTGCGGCGCTCATGAACGCAAACAATGTGTCACTCACCTCTGTTTTTCTATTGTTGCATGAATCTTACGCCACCGTGAAGAGGGAGCCTGCCGCTGTCGCCACTACTCAACCGCCTCGTCGACTGTCATAAGGTTGCTCGCTCACCCTCTCTCACACACACACGCTCTCAAACACTCACACAAAACAAGAGTCTACACTGCAAAGAAAGAGAGCAAGCAAACCGTACATTCAAGAATGAGATAAAAGTTAGAGTTACAAGCCCTTATGTGAGTCGTCCCAACCACACTTGGACACCCACACTTGGCCGACAGTTAGTATGGTTTCTCTCTCTCTCTCTCTCTCTCTCTCTCTCTCTCTCTCTCTCTCTCTCTCTCTCTCTCTCTACATTAAATGTAGCGTGCGCCTATCATCGACGATCACCCATGAATACATGTGTGGAGCCAACAAGCCCGGCCCATAGCTCAATAATAATAAGGAGCATGACCAAGTTAACAAAGAGGGACCGCCATTGCCAGTTCCTCTGGAAGGGTGCTAAGAATGGAGCAGATGTCCATTGTTTCTGCAGAGTGAGCATGATGTTCGCCATGGTTGAGAGCTTTAGGAGGGGGGAGTAGAAGTTGTTGTTGTTGGAGGGGGTGAGCTTTGAAGGCTTGATGAAGCTTTTCCAAGTACTCAGGTGGTAAAACCTGATGAAAGATAGAGTCATCTTGATGATCCCCAGAGGTGAAGAACAATGGGTTGAGTGTCGAAAGGTTTGGCACCAGGAGGGAGGTACGTAGAGGTAAAGGATTAGAAGGATCCCATACGTTCAGATTATGGGCAGCAGGGAAAGAGGAGGGGCATGGGAAGGATTGGGGAAACATCCTGCCCCTAGGGTAGGGGCATGCGACAATGTGCATGCGGAACCCTAGTCCATGACGTGAAGCTCAACACACTGAATGCACCTTGCTATCCTCTCTCGTGGGGTACATACTAATGTTGTCAAATTTATATCAAGTGAATGGTTTAAATGCATGAAGAGTATGAGATAAGTGAAATATTAATGTATTGCCAAAGTAGTTTTAGGTTGTATAGTAATGAATTGTTTTTTTGTTTTGGTATTTTGATGTAAACGAGTGCAAAATTATTAGATTGGCAATTATAAATTTTGCCCTTCAATGTGACGCCCTCGTTTGGGGCGTCGGTGAAAAGGGGCCGCGCCGGCTCACCTGTGTTGCAAACAGGACCTGCAGGCAAGCAAACGCATACACAAGAACGAAACTTGAAAACTGAACGCAAGAGGGATACGAGAGTGAGGGACGCGAACGAATGATCAATATCATAAGAAAGTGCCGAATACAAGGGACGCGAAGAATCACATGAAAACGGGGCTCGCAAGTTGGAGGAAGTGGCACATACTTCCCTTATATACACCCCCGGGTTGAGAGAGCTTGATGCCCACGTCAAGCCGAGGTTTTGAGAGGTGCCGATACAAAAGTTGATGCCGAGGTTTTGGGGCGGATATTTACAAGGGGGGAGTGAAGTGTTGCCAAAAATGTCTAGCTACCTAGGGTGATGCTATTTACAAGTGGGGGGGAGGACTACTCTATGTTGTTTTCATGTAGTGTGTTGTCCTCCTCTTCAGTGGGCATGTTGTAGAAGCGCAGCACAAGGGGTCTTCCGAGTCAAAGCATGATTTCTTTAGGTACCCAAGTGCATTCTGTCATGGGGCGATTGCGCCATTTGACATAGAAGAGTTGTCCCCGGCGCCCAAAACGCGACTTTAGGATGGCCTCCGGCTCATGTGGCGGGCCATCCTTTACATATTCGGGGAGGCTTCTACCATAGGTGGTATCCGGCACAAACCTTTTGAGTAGACTTACATGGAAGGCGTTGTGGATGTTGACATGTGATGGGAGATCCAGCTTGTAGGTGATGTCGTTGTAGGACTTGAGCACTTTGTATGGACCATAGTAGCGGTGGTTGAACTTCGGGGAGAGGCCTTGAGGGAGAGTGATATTCTGGGAGCTGACGAGGACTAAGTCACCTTCTTGGAAGAATTCGGCAGGCCTTCGTTTTTGGTTGGCGTATTTGGCGATGCGAACCTTGCTTTGCTCGAGGCTTTTCTTTGCGCGTTGCATGCGCGTTTGCCATTGTTGAAGAAACTCCTCACATTCCAGATCCTGGGCATGCACGTCGCCGGTTGCCAATGCAAGAGGGGTGATGACTTCTTTACCTGTGGAGAGCTTGAATGGGGTATAGCCAGTGCTGCTGTGGATGGATTTGTTGTAGTGGAATTCCAAGTTGTCCATGTATTCAGACCAGTCCTTCTGATCTGCCTTGACGTAGCTACGGATGTAGTCTTCGATGCCTTGGTTGACTCTTTCAGTTTGCCCATCTGTTTCGGGGTGGTAGGCGGAGGAGAAGCGTAGCTGGGTGCCTAGTAGCTTGAAGAGCTCGCGCCAGAGGTCACTGAGGAAGCGGGTGTCGCGATCAGAAACTATGGCTAAGGGTAGGCCGTGGTATTTGAAGACTTTGGCGAAGAAGTGTTTGGCGACTTGGTAGGTGGTGACGGGAGGCTTTGCAGGTATGAAGTGGGCTTGCTTGGTGAAGTAGTCGACGACCACCATGATGGTAGTGTGGCCGTGGGAGGGGGGGAGGTCGACGATGAAGTCCATACTTACCATGTCCCAAGGCCGGGAGGGTGTTGGCATGGGGTGGAGGAGGCCGGTAGGCTTGACTCTTTGAGCTTTGACCAGTTGACAGGTTGGGCAGGTGCGTATGTAGTCGATGACGTCATCCTTCATTTTGGGCCACATGTAGTGTTGATGGAGTTTGTCATAAGATCTCTTCTGGCCACCATGTCCAGATAGCTTGCAGTCATGAGCCTCCCACATGAGGTCTTTCTTTAGCTCTGGATCATTGGGGATGTAGATTTTGCCATGCGCGTAGAAGAGGTTATCTTTGACTTCGAAGAGGCCCAGGGAAGCTTTGCCAGAGATGTGGTCATTGAGCATTCGGAGGACAGCGGGGTCAGCTTTTTGAGCGTCGAGGATGCGCTGGTGTAGGGTGCTGGTTGCTGTGGAGATGGCTATGAGGGTGGGTCTTCGACTGAGGGCATCTGGCATGACATTTGTGGTGCCAGGTTTGTGGATGATGTCGATGTCGTACTCTGCAAGTGTGTCTTGCCACCTGGCTTGCTTGGGGGTAATTTTGGGCTGTGTTTGGAAGTACTTGAGCGAGATGTTATCTGTGTAGACTTTGGTGTGCTTGTCTTGGACATAGTGTCACCACTTTCGGAGGCAGCGGACGACAGCGAGCATTTCCTTCTCATGTGTGGTCCATCTTGTCTCTACATCTGTGAATTTGTGGGATTCGTAGGCGATGGGTTGATTCTCTTGCATGAGGACACCCCCAATGGCACCATCTGAGGCATCAGTATGAACTTCAAAGGGTTTAGTGAAGTCGGGTAGTCGGAGGACGGGGGCACCACACATGGCTATCTTCAGGTTCTCGAAAGCTTCTTCTTCTCTGGAGGTCCACTGAAAGGGTTTGTGGCCTTTGGTTATCTCTGTAAGTGGTGCTGCAATCTTGCTGAAGTCGCGGATGAAGCGGCGTGTGTACTGACAGAAGCCCACAAACTCTCGGACTTCTTTGATGGATGTCGGGGGAGCCCACTTGATGACGGCGTCGACTTTCTTGGGATCCACCATAATACCTTCGGACGTGACGATGAAACCGAGGAACTCGATGCTTTGGACAGCAAACTCACACTTTTCGAGCTTGGCATAAAGTTGGTGCTCGCGGAGGCGCTGGAGTACTGCGGCGACATGCTTCTGGTGCTCTTCTAAGGTCTTGTTGTAGATGAGTAGATCGTCAATGTAAGTAATGAGAAAATCGTCAATCATGTCGCGGAAACTGTCATGGATTATTCGGCAAAAAGTGCCAGGACCGTCGGTGAGACCGAAACCCAGGACAAGCCATTCCCAGGAGCCGTAGCGTGTGCGGAAGGCGGTCTTCGCAATGTCTTTAAGGGAAATGCGGACTTGGTGATAGCCTGAGCAGAGATCGATGCGCGTGAAGTACTTGGCACCCTGTAGTCTGTCTAGGAGGTCTTCCATGAGGGGAACTGGGTACTTGTTTTTGATAGTGATCTTGTTGAGGGCCCGATAATCCACGCACAGTCTCATCGAGCCATCTTTCTTCTTGACAAACAGGACTGGGGCCCCAAAAGGAGAGCTGTTGGGCCGGATGAAGCCTTGATCCTCTAATTCTTGGAGTTGCTTCTTGAGCTCTTTTAGCTCCGTGTCATTCATACGGTAGGGGGCCTTGGCCGGGGGTGTACTCCCGGGGATGAGATCAATTTCATGTTGAAATTGTCGTGGAGGGGGTAGGCCGGGGGGAAGTGCTGGGGGCATGACATCTTTGTACTTCTGGAGAATGGGGGTAAGTGAGGGATCACCCACTTTGGCCTGTTCGAGGGTGATGGAGTTGAGTCTTACTGTGGGCCGTTCCTGTGCTTGCATGATGCAGAGGTGAACTTGAGCTCCTTTCTTGAGAGCCCTCTTGGCTTGCTTTGCACTCATGAGATTGAGTCTAGGGGAAGATGTCTCTGGGACTTTTTGTTTACCTTTCATTGCTGCCAATTGAGCGGGGTCATTGCGGTTGATGGGGGGGGGGGTTGGTTTGAAGATGTACCTGACGTGTGAATGCTTGCTTTGTTGTGAGTCTAGCGCCTTGGACTGTAACTACTTTGCCTTGATTGTTCAGAAGCAATTGGTCCACCTTCATGCCTAGGAGTGCAATGAGATACTTGTCGTTGAAGGGCAGACCAATGATTGCCTCGAAGTCGTCCATTGGTACCACTATGAAGTCAAGTCGACATCTGAATTCACCCATCTCAATCCTGACTTGACGGGCTGCCTTGACATTGTTATCCTTTCCTTGGGCAAACTTGATAGTGGTTTCATTTACGGTGGTGAGGCGTAGGCCCAGGCGAGCGGCGCACTGCGGGGATAGAAAATTGTGTGTAGCGCCTGAGTCTACCATGATCCATTGCGACTGTGATCCAATTGTTGCCTGGACATACAGGTTCTGGATGTCCGTGATAGCTGCCGCCATGCATTGAGGGTGGAGGGATACCGCTCCAATACGTGGTTGTTGGTCAGCAACAGGGGTATCCCTTTCTTCGATTCTTATGTTGGGGGGGGAGGGTGGTTCTTCTATTTGGAGGGTGTTGACCCTGCTAGATGAGGATGATGCCTGATTTCTCTTTCGGACACATGCGTAGTTGGGTCCATGGGCGATTTTGCAGTCACTGCGCCAGATGCGATCGGGATGCGGTTGGTTATTGTTGCCATTGTAAGTATTGCTATAAGAGTTGTGAGCAAAAAAGTTGCGTGGGACTAAGGCGCCATTTCCGTGGCCTAATCCTGGGTTGACATTGGGTGGTGGTGGGCGGGGGTCATTGCTTCTGTTATTGGTTATAAATTCGCGGCCTCGCCCGGCGGGTGGGTTAGCCCAGTTGCTGGAGGCCGTGGGGGCAAAATGGTTGGGGCGAGGGTTATTTGGAGGCAAACCTGGTGTTGAACTTGTGTCACGTAGCTTTTCGGCCATATTGGCGGCCACTTCCCAGGTGTTGGGATTCTGTTTTTCTACCTCTCGACGGGCCCGGGGCTTAAGGCCGTGCAGAAAACCATGTAGCCTGTCTGTTGTGTGCATCAAGGGGAGTTGGAGCATGAGTCGACAGTATTTGACAATGTATTCTGATATGTGGCCATCCTGGCGTAGATCGCGCCACGAATCTCTGACTTTGTTGCCCTCATTCTCTGGGACAAAGTAGCTGAGCATGTCTCTTTGTAGGTCCTCCCAGTCCTCCCAGTGCTTTGATAGTTGTTCAGTGAGGAACCATACATAGGCGTCGTCGGCCAGGAAGGTTTTGGCCACTTGTACCCATCTGCGTCTGCCTATGTTGTTCCACTGCATGTAGTCTTCTACCTCTCTGAACCACTTGTTGAGTTCCAGTGAGGTACGGTGGCCTTTGTATTTCTCTAAGGGAATGGGTTTGAATTTTCCCAGTCTGTTCTCATCGGCTAGATTTCTCTCAGGACTGTAGTAGCGCCCTTCACTTTGGTCATCCGGATAGTCTTCATCTTCGTTGACTGTCCCTAGCCTTCCGGGCCGCGATCGCTTTTGTGTGTTTTGTCGGGTGTTAACATTGCTTGTGTCTGGGCGGTCTTCGTGTCGTCGGCCTAGCTGTGTTTGAATCAGGTCGCTCAGGTTAGCAGACATCAGGTTGATCTAGTGTTCCACGGAGGCCATGATGCGTGCCTCCAGTCTTTCTTCCATTAGGTCTTGGTCATCTTGTCGCAGCTTCGTCTCCTTCTTCTTCTTGCGATCTCTACTCAGGTTAGGCTCGGTCCTGTATCCTTTGTCACCTTCTTGATTTCCAGCCATTTTTGTACTCCTATGGCCGAACCCGCGAAAAGACTCAAAAATGTCAAAAATTGAAAAACTGCGAAAAACGGGCTTGAAAACGTCGAAAAACGATGAAACAACGCAAAACGGGTTCCAAAACGACGAAAACCACGAAAAACGGGTCAAAAACGATGAAAACCGGTCCCAAACGGCGTAATACGGAGCAAAACGAGGTAAAACGTTGAAAATGGGTGAAGAATGTGAAGGAACGCGTCAAAACGGGACAAAACGCGGGTCAAATGAGGCAAAACGGCAAAAAACGATTGGGGACATGGAGAAAACGTAAGGGACGGGGCAAAACGGGCCAAGAACGCGGAGAACGGGGGTCAAACGGCGAAAAACGGTGGGGAGCGTGAAGAAAACGCAAGGGACGGGGCAAAACGGGACAAAAACGCAAGGGACATGATGAAAACGGGGCAAAACGGGCCAAGAACGCGAAGAAACGTGGCCAAACGGGCAGAGAACGTGGTGACAACCACGGGCCACGGGTCGACGTCGGGTCGACGAGGACTCGAGCCGAAGCTCTGATACCAAGTGTGACGCCCTCATTCGGGGCGTCGGTGAAAAGGGGCCGCGCCGACTCACCTGCATTGCAAACGGGACTTGCAGGCAAGCAAACGCATACACAAGAACGCAACTTGAAAACTGAACGCAAGAGGGACACGAGAGTGAAGGACACAAACGAATGATCAATATCATAAAAAAGTGCCGAATACAAGGGACGCGAAGAATCACATGAAAACGAAACTCGCAAGTTGGAGCAAGTGGCACATACTTCCCTTATATTCAACATAACCTGCCCATGCCTGCCTGTCATTATAGACATTTTGGGTAACCCTTCAAATCCTATCTCTTAAGGGGTTAGGGCCATGTGCATTGTGGTACCTTGCAGTTTCGGTGTGACTTTGGACTGGAACACAACTGGCCATGTGATGAGCTTGCCGATGAATACCGCTGGTGGGTCACACGATTATGGTTGTCCACACTCCACAGAGGTGGAGGAGGTTGCACTGTGCAGTACACGACTCACGAGTTTGGGTCGTCAACGACCTCATTTTTCGAAGGGAATATTTGCGGTGATCGTCGGCGGGGATCGTGTGGACGACTGCCCAAAAAGTGACTCCACTCAAGAATCCAGGCAATGAGCATAAGAGAGACGCTCACGAGTCACTGTTCAGATAGAGAGAGGAGAGAGGGTCATCAGAGAGATCCAGAGAGGAAGCCTGAGTCCCGAGTCCAGAAAGGCAGTGAGGGGATCAGAGACACAGGCTGTTGGCCCCAACAGTCACCAACTACCATAACGGCGTCGGCTTGCTCTTTTGCTTGCAGCCTTTTCAAGGGCGACGCTTCCCTGACTCTCCCCGCCCCCCCCTCCTTTTCTCTCTCTTGCAAGTTGTGCAAATCATGCAAACAACGAGAGCGTGAGTGATTATTATGCACTCCCTCTGAAGACTCGCTGCTGTGCCTTTTCAATCTCTGCTGGCCCCACCCCTCCTCTATCCGCGCCGCTGATAGAGGCCGACCCTCGGCCTCCCTCCAAGAGCAGAGCGTGCCCTCGGCCGCTCCTGTTCTCTCGTATTTAAACTCAAGCTGTGCAACCCTAATCAGTCCATCTGAATTCCCGGCTCGTGCCCATCTCATTCGCTGCATGTGAGCTTTCTTATGCCTTCCCTGATCAATTAAACGCTATCGTTCACATGCTCAGATCAACGCTAGGCGCATTTCACAGGCTCACACATGCATGCCCTTGACATCAGCTCTAATTCATGTTTTTCATGTTTCTGACCTGGTTGCGCCTTTTCGCAGGGAGGCATTGATGTATCGTCGTAGCCGCTCTCTCGGCCAACTGCTGGTTGTGGTGGTGGGTTTGTGGGCAGAGTGGAGCTTCGTGCTTAATGTGGTCGAGGGTGCAGGAAGGGGCAGTTCCTACGAAGAGCCGCAAGGAGTAGGCGGTTGGGAGGAGGCACACGCCACGTTCTACGGAGGCAGCGACGCATCGGGCACAATGGGTAAGCAGCATTTGTAATAGTACATTGGTATAATACGCCATACTGGGGTGTGAATGTCGTGCTGTATGTGTCGCAGCTGGCGCTTGTGGCTATGGCGATCTCTACAGCCAGGGGTACGGCACTAACACGGCGGCATTGAGCACAGCGCTGTTCAACGGGGGCAGGGTATGTGGGGCATGCTTCGAGCTGGCATGCCGGAGCGATATTGATCCAGAGTGGTGCTTGCCTGGTGGACAATCCATTATCATCACGGCCACCAACTTCTGTCCGCCCAACTATGCGCTGGCCAATGACAATGGCGGCTGGTGCAATCCCCCTCTAAAGCACTTCGACATGGCGCAGCCGGCATTTGAGCATATTGGCAAGTACAGGGGCGGCATAGTGCCCGTCAAATACAGAAGGTGAGGTCTGGAGCACACACATTACAGACTACTTGTCAGTGCACACGCACTTTTCTCCTCTCTCTCTTCCTTTGGATTGACAGCCACGTGTCTGTTTCCAGGGTGCCGTGCGAGAAGAAGGGCGGCGTGCGCTTCACCATCAACGGCAACCCCAACTTCAACCTGGTGTTACTGACGAATGTGGGGGGTAGTGGGGACGTGGTGGAACTGTGGGTGAAAGGGGCCCGAACCGGCTGGATTCCCATGAAGCGCAACTGGGGTCAAAACTGGGAGTGCGACCAGAAGCTGGTAGGGCAAGAGCTGGCCTTCCGTGTCATTGCCGACGACGGCCGGACTCTTACCGCCTATGGCGTCGCCCCCGCCGATTGGCGTTTCGGCCAAACCTTCGAAGGCACCCAATTCTATACATAGACCTTGGAATATTCGACACTATATTATATGTGGCTCTAGTTATATAGCTCACTTCATTTGGAAATTGGAGCTGTGGTTGGAAGTTAAATGTCCTATTTGCCACCCGCTCAATTCTTATGTGTAGCCCACCACCCTCCATCTAAATGGATTGAGGGAATGAGGCGCCGGTAGCTTATTAGTAAATCTAGGGCTTTAGAAGCATCATCCATTTAGAAAATGTGCGTATTTATCCCCCCGCCACCCCCCCCTTCAATTGTAGCTCATGTTTTCCCCTGGAAAACACACACAGCGTATATCTCTTTTGTACAAGGAGAGTATTTTGCAAGATGGAAGTTCCTTCCTCCAGTTTCTGATTTCTGTGCTCAGCATTGTTAATTACTAATTAGCTCAGCATAGAGCTTAGTGACATGTTTCACTTGACATACTGTCTCTCTCAACGGTGCTACTTTCATTAGAACAAACCTTGAATTAGTTTTGAAAAGTCATCATTAGATGGTTCAATTTGGTTATTTGGTGTTGTTGCTTCAATAGTCAAGTGCTAGTGCTTCCAGTGAGATCGAGCTGTGTCTGACCACGTGGCAGGTCTTGCTCATTCTTAAAGATAATCGGGCTTGATTATCTGTTTGTAATTGATAATTTGCTTATTCTTAAAGATAATCTGCTTGATTATTTTGTTTGTAATTGATAATTCGTGTTGCCACCAACTTAGTAGGATTAAGAAGTTTCCCCATAAACCAACCAATAGAGCCTCTCTTGGATAAAAGGCTCTCTTTAAATTTAGACGGTCTATTCAAATTTTAGTTGGGTGCCCATATGCCCTCAAGAGCCGGGTTGCCCCGGAGGGGAAGTGGGGAGATTAGGGGGAGGATAAAAATTTCGAAAAGGCTGGTAGGAAATCCAAATGTTGCTAGTAAGCTATTTTCAATTTGAAAAAGGGAGGGATTAAACGATGTAAGGGGAGAATATTGAGCCAATCACAACAATGCACGTGTGTTGGTCCATTTGGAGCTGGTCTTTCTCCAATGAGATGGAACTTGGGTACGACTGTGCATGGAACCACCACCACTCCCCCCGACCCCGACCCCCCCATTCGGGTGCAACCTGACTCTAAAACCAAGTATAGAAGTCATACACCTATTTAGTGTAGACAGTACACTACAATTTTTGACCTCCTATAGCAAGTGGGGCAGGAAATTTCTTTGATGTAAGGGGTCCCCCCCCCCCCCCCCAAAAGAAAACAAATTACACACACATACACACACACACACAGGGGAAAAAAACATTTGATGCGGAGAAGGGCCTGTTGTGAACTCTTCTGTACCAGACCTATGGAACTCATAATTCTTTTAGAGGCCCCCTATTAGAGCCCTCTAAGAGTGAAGACAGGCATAATTTTTTGGTGTCAATCCTAGTTTTTTGTCTTGCTCAAAAATGCCTTATTGAAAAAGGGATTAATTAGAAGTATGTTCATAGGAGTTTCATCTCATGATGTGAAGTATTGAATCAATAATTTTTTTCTTCCTATATTTGAATTTGTGAGAGTCCTTTTATTTAAGGAACTTAGGTGGTGGTCACGGGAGGCTTAGTTATCACTTATTTGATTTAATAACTAAGCCTCAAAAAAAAAAATTTGTCACACGGAACAATAGAGTATCAAATGAATAACTATGCCTACCCTTCGTACCTATGCCACCTATGCCAATTTTGGCACAAATGTGAAGATCCAAGGCACGATTGGGAGGTTGAATGAAAAACTAAGCCTTCTTGTGACCATGCAATAGGCTTAGTTATTCACTTACTATTTTGCTTGGGCTTTTTTTTAAAAAAAGAAACATGAAATTAAATTTGAAAGGAGAAGAAATACAACTATTCCCCGCAGGTGGGGGAGAGGCACCCCAAAAGAAAAGAAGGGGGGAAACATTTACAAAAATAGTTTAAACTTCAACGCAGGCAAAAGCCATGGTAAAACGGGCTTGGGAGTAGATTTTTGAATGTCACTAAGCAAAGAGGTTGAAACACATACAATTTGGCTAATACTAAGAGAAAACAATTCGAATCCTGAGCTAGAGAAGAAAACGGACAAATTTGTCAAACAATTTGCTACAGAATACAGCTTCATTTCTTTGTATCCAGCATGTCCATAGAAATGCAAGTCTCCATGCATTTCATAAAGGGATATCCATCTTGTAGCATTCACCAATAAGAAGTTCCTTGATGGTGAATTGTTGGGGGTGTAACAGAGCACAACAGTGATGAAGAAGCATCAACTTGCTTTTGTTAATAGGGCATCCACAAAAATATGGTTAATATCTTTAGGACTTGAACACCTTTTACATTTGCCATCTCCCAAGTTGGCTTTGAGAGCTCTTTGTGTTGTCCAAATGCCTTTGTGAAGGATTAGCCAGGCAAGAAAGATATGTTTGATTGGGATAGAAAAGCTCCATATGCATTTGAATCAATACTCCCATTGTTTCGAGTTCCAACAACAATTCCATTTAGTGTTGTGCTTGACTCTAAGGGAATTGTCAAACTCTACAAGCTTATTGGTTTCCCTATAAATCTTCATTGCTGAGTCTTGAAGAGTCCATTACTTGCAGTTAATAATTCTAGGATCCCCTTGCATTTGAACAAGGGCCTCCAGTCTGCACACAACCTCATTTAAACAACCAGTAGTTAGCTTAAAGCAAAGTTTAATTTGAGATGGGGACGTCCACTGGCCATTGAGTTGCAAATCTTTCCAAGTCCTAATACCCCTTTTGAAGCATTTGTGGGCTTTGGTGGAGAGCTGAGAACGTGAAAAATAATTGAACCACCATACCAAATGGAATTTTGCATAAGGAAATGATCAGTTAAAATTGTCTTCTTTGGGAGATGCAAATACTTTTGTAGCTGGAAGCAAGCATTTTGTAATGCTACAGAGAACTGATTGCCAGCGGTTTGATTTCCCACTTGGAGTTGATTATATCCCCAAGATACCCATTCCCGGCCTTGTAATCCTTCAAGCAAAATCTGTGAATGTGCCTTTTAAGGAGACATGCCCAGAAGTCAGAGCTTGAGAGGCTTCTTACAATCCATTTCCCTTCCATTTTAGTTGCCATATTTTGTATGTTAAGGATGCCAAATCCACCTTTGGCTTTATGCATGTAGCAAATATTCCATGCTACTTTAGGAATCCTTTGAACATCCTGATCTCCTCCCCAAAGGAATTTCCTTGCCAAAGTGATGACCTACTTTAATTGTACATTAGAAGGTTTCTAGCAGAGAGGAAATAAACTAGTGAAGGCAACAAGTAATGATTCAAAACAAAAGTTTTGTTAGCAAGAGAGGGTTGAAATGACTGCCACATGTAGACTTTCCTCCTGAATTTTCCCATTACTCATTCCCATGTCTGAGTAAAAGACACTTTAAACCCCATACAAATACCAAGCAATCTGACCATTAGAGGCTTTGAAGCCAGTTTTGGGATGGTTGATCTGAGAGCCACTTGCAGCACAGAATATGTTCAAGCATTCTAGAAAGGCATCTAAAAAGTTTTGGTATACATTACATAGTGCATTAGTATCATTTGCAAACAGAGATCAGTTGGGAAGCTAGCTATCTTAATCCCTTTCAACTTGCCTTCAAACATTTAATTTTTGACCAGCCAACTCAATGCATCTGATTCTATGGAAAACAATAGAGGTGCTAAAGAACAACCCAGTTTAATTAACCTTTTGAGGGTAATAACATCAGTGAAATCCCCATAATAGAAAGCCTTGCAAAAGAATTACCAACCAATACATGTACATATCTGATGAAACTTTTGCCAGGAGCCATATCAAGGATTGAAGGACAAAATCCCATTCCATCCTATCATAAGCTTTATCAACATCCACTTTAAAGAAGTAGTAATCGTTACCAGTTTCAAGTGCCTTCCCATGGGGAAATAATTGCATCAAGTATGAATCTGCCTTTTATAAACCCTTTTTGCTCTTGCAATAAAAAGCTATCCATCAGAGAGCTTAATCTCCTAGCTAGAGAAAGAGCAAAAACTTTACATATAGAAGTCAAACAAGTAATGAATTACTGAGGTCCTCCTTGTTTCCCCTTTTGTGAAGGAGTTTGACAAGTCCTGTATTGATGTAGACAGGATGAGCTCCTTTTCTTATAGATTCTTGTCACACCAAGAGAATGCAGTGCTACAAACAAGAGTGGGGAGAGCTTGCAAAATAGAAAAAACAACATATTTCAATCTATAAATCGACAAAATTGTGTCCTTGGATAACGCACGAACCATAATCAATCTATAAGCGTGTAGAGAGAGATAGAGAGCGGGAAAGTGCAAGCGAGCACGTGCAGGTGCACCTCCTAGAGTGGAGTTCTACACCGGCACGATGAGAGAGAAGAGGAGAGAAGAACAATGTAGAGACTGGGTGCAATCTCCCCCGGTGCTAGAGTGAGCATTTTCCTCTTGCACGTATTTACTTATAGACTTCTTGAATGCTCAAATTGAGTGCAAACTGGCCGGCCAGTCATAAATGGCCAAAGCTCATAAGGAGCAATTGAATAATAGATATACATAAATTGTAATATCCTTTTACTTAATCCATTAGCTGCTAACTCTTTTTCCACCTGTCAGATGCAATAAATAGATGATTAGTAATTACCATTACATACCTCTCCGTTGGAAAGCAACTGTCCTCAGTTGCAAATATAAAAATTTGCAAACCATACTTGTCAAAAATAGTGATTAAAAATCTAAGTGAAAAACAACACATAGTAAAGAAAAATTTAATGAAACTAAAGAACATTGCTTATGCCTGCCGTCTACATATTCTAGTTTCCCATACCACTAAAATAAGTAGTATATATCACACCCTGATAAATTAGGATATCATTGGTCACACTCAACATTCAATTATCAATTCTCATCAATCTCAAGTTCAAGTCTAGAAATACTATTGCGACTGAAAATCATCATATTGTAAATTCAACTCCAATTCCAATTCCAAATATAATCCAAATTCAAAATATCTTTCATTTTGTATACCCGGGTTACAAAATCATACTAAGGACAGTGGTGGCCGGCCATTGCAGCATGATTTCGTGAACGGTGTTGCCTAAATCGGCGAATCTACACCAATAAGACGTGCTGCCTAAATCGACAAATCTGCACTAATGCTGCCTAAATCGGCGAATCTGCATTTGATATCGCTTAAAAAGCGTGAATCTGTAGTTTTTGTGTGTGCTGCTTAAATCGGCAAATCTGCACTAATGCTGTCAAAATCGGCAGATCTGCACGAACAAGTGGTGTTGCCTAAATTGGCAAATCTACACCAAGATGAGCATTGACACACTGCCAAAATCACTAAATCTGTGTGCATGTGACCAATGGACCAGACAAGACATAAAAGACAAAATATTTACTATTTGTTTGACACCACTTTGGAGTATACCAAATCACTAACGGGTTGTTCATTAATGCAAAGTATCATAGCTCGTGGGAGTATCTACATAGCTTAATGTCAAATGTTCTTAGTAAAAACTCCATTTAGTGCGGCGGTCTCAGAAAGGGATAGTTGCGGTGGCAGAGAGCAATGGGTGACGACTGTGAGGTAGGTAGAAAATGTCTAAGGAGTGGCAGAGAGAGAGAGAGAGAGAGAGAGAGAGAGAGAGAGAGAGAGAGAGAGAGAGAGAGAGACAGAGAGAGAGAGAGCTCACATGGTTGGTGATGGTGGTTGGTCACCTACCATGTGGCCTACGGAGTCCTGCCATGCCACTCTATTGCCATCCATATTGTAGATTTTGACTGTTGTGGCAGCTCTGTCAATGATGCTATGGAAAAATTGGTCGACGTCAACTGGTTGGCTATAATAATTTTGCTGACGATGCCGTTGTCCAATGCATGTTGGACTACAATTTTGCGCATGATGAGTATGGCCATCTCTAACCATCCTTTTTCTTCTTCTTTGTTTTTTTTTTTACAACATCCTCAAAGGATAAGTCTCGAGTTGAAGATTCATCGCATATATGCTCCTCAGATAAAATAACGCTCTTCTTCGTGTACATCACCTGAGTGTAGTAGATCTTGAGTCATAGCCCCTTTTGAGATCAAAGCCTTGTCGAGCAGATAGATCTTTGAAGTCTATTGGGAATTTTCCTATCCCTTGGGAGCTAGGTTTGTTTTGATATCAATTATTCCTCCTACTATTCTTATCCTCGGTTGTGTCTAACCTCTCATGCATCATAAACAAGCTACAAGATATATCGATATTTACCGAGTGCTAAAGAGATCTTAGAAATATTTAGATCTTCACTCAATATATGAAATATCATGATTTAAACATTTTTGGTAGATTTTTTTGATAATTACAAATTAACATAGGATTAACGCTAAGTATCCAAAGATTTACAAGAAATAAGTATAATCAAAGAGGAATAAACTATAAGATTTTGATACATAAAAAAAAAAAAAATTATGTGAGTGCACTTAGCTTTGATACATAGTCGTATAGAACCTCTCTCAATTGCTAGTTTTTGGATCTTTGTGTGACTGATTGTTACCAAGAGCGTATCCTTGTGCTTTGATACCATTGCTACAAACGAGAGCACGGAGAGCCCTGAAAATAGCAAAAACAACATATTGCAAGCCATAAATCAACAAAACTGTATATGTGGATAATTGCACAAACCATGATCAATCTATAAGCGTGTAGAGAGAGATAGAGATCAAGAAATTGCAAATGATCACGTGCAGGTGCACCTCCTAGAGTGGAGTGCTACACCAGCACGACGAGAGAGAAGAGAGAAGAGGAGAGCTGAACAATGCAGACACTGGGTGCAATTTCCCCGCGTGCCAGAGTGAGAATTTTCCTCTTGCACGTATTTACTTATAGATTTCTTCAATGCTCAAATTGAGTACAAACTGGCCGGCCGGTCATAAATGGCCAAAGCTCATAAGGAGCACTTGAATAATCAAATATACATAAATTGTAATATCCTTTTTCTTAATCCATCAGCTGCTAACTATTTTTCCACCTGTCAGCTACAATAAATAGATGATTATCAATTACCATTATAGATAGGGGGCTAGAAAGTCTTTATACTGCATATAGAGCTCATTGGGTATTCAATCAATGCCAATAGATTTTTAAGCTTTGAAATTACCAATAGTTTCCATGAGTTCACCCTTAGACATACTTAGGTCAAGAAGCTTAGCTCAATGTTTGGAGCTACCATCTTCTTTCTGACTTGGGCAATTAAAACCATATAATTTTGTATAACATTATCTCTTTTGGGTTCACCAGAGAATATGTTGGTAAAGGACTCATGGGCAGTGGAAAGGTTCTCCTGATGAGAAGAAGCCAATGCACCATTTCTAAATTTAAGCATTGGCACAAACTCTTTAGATTTCTTTTTTTAAAAGAAGATCAAACATGTTTTTAGTAGGCTATCTATCTTCCCAGCCCAAAACTCTTTGGTGTAGACAAGGGCACTATTAGACTCAAGAAGCTCTTCCTGCCTTAAGGACTCTCTGAGATGAAAAAGCTCAAGGGGAGAAGGGTAAGATTGAGAAAGAGATTCTTCAAGTTGAAGTATCTTCCTTGACATCATCACTCTTCTATGAGCTCTAATCTATTTAGCTAGTCTTTCAATCAAGAATTTTTGGATTTTCTTAACAGAATTTTCCCAGGCAATGGAAGGGGAAGAAAACTCTTGAAAGGTGTCAAAAAATATTTGCTTCACTTTCTCCTTCGTGAATTTTTATGTCAAACAGAGACTACTCTAAATGAGGCCATCTAGCTTTACCATTAGAATTAGCCCTTTGAAACTCAAAAAAACAGGTTCATGATCAGACAAAAGCAGAGAGGGATCAGATTTACAATTTACTAACCAGTGCTCCCGTAAAATAGACACTACCATATAAACTCTATCTAGTATGGTGACCTGAAACAATTGCCTACTTGTTTGTTACTCCAGGTTTAGAGATTCGATCATGTCATCCCATCATTTCTTTTCCATAGATAACCTGCCCTTGTGAGTTGGATCTTTTTGACAGTTTCTCAACCATATTAAAATCTCCCACAATTCACAATGACAATGTTTCTAGGCAGATTATCTAGTTCCTGCCAACAAAAACATTTATATGAAATAGAGCTAGGTGCATACACACTGACAATAGTATAGTGGATAGGTTCAAACAGAGTTACATCCACCCATAGTCCTCTAGATAAATATTGAACATGTGCCACCAATTTGGTCCGTTTATTAGATAGGCCAAGAGCTGCATCACCTTTTCTTGCACTGTGATGGGATAAGAACCATCTGAAGTTGGATCCCACAAACACAAGTTAAATCTCTAAATCCTTACCTAAAACCTTGAGCTCTTGCAAGCACACGAAATTAGGATGAAGAGAGAGATCTTGCATCTATTTTTTGATGACCATTGGCTTAGCTAGGTCTATGAAGCCTTTACAATTCAGAGAAAAACCGGTCAAATTAGGACACTTTATTTTTTATTATGTTTATTTGGTTTAGCCATGGACACAAATGCTCTATTGGTCATTGGATTTTTCAACCTTCCTTTTTGCTTTTGAGAATTGAAGATTGGGGAGGCTCTCCTAATCTGCATGTGTCATGAGGATATCAACTGATGGTTCAGGGGATGATGACAAGTTTAGCTTGGAGTGAGCATCTTTGGCCTCCAACTCCTTAGCAAATTGTAGGACATCCTCTACTGGTTCGTGAGAATTTAACTGAGTTCTCTTTATGTATTACTCTTCATTCTCTGAATTATGATAAACCTCGAGCTTTATCGTTAGGGATTTCTGGAGGATTTGTTGACCTTGGTCTTCCATGGGTGGTTTTGGGGAAGCTTGAGCATTGACACTAGTATGGTAACCTAACAGGACATAAAAGTTTCCTTTCAGGGTTTTGGAAAAAATTCCAAAACCATAGTAGATCCACTCATTTTGAAAAATTCTTTCATGAGCTTGTAGGTTGAAGAACTACTACATATGGCAAAAATGAGAAACTTGTAAAATTTTTCATCTCTCGGTCACAACAAGCCTGGATCTCTTACTAAGTGGAACCTTGGGGGACAATGATGAAGTGCTAAATACAACAAACATGACAAAATTTGGTTTAGCATTATGACGTCTAGAATCCCATAGAAACTACTCAATATCTAGTGTTTTGTAGTTTATGATTAGATATGGTTACTACTACAAAATACACACAATTGGCCTAAGAAACTAGCAATATTGAGAAAGTTATACTCAATACACTAAAATGTATGGTATTCTTCAGTAATCAAGAAACTTAACCATCATCATATACTATGCTATATAGAGTATTAGGTCCCCCAAAACTCAAGGAAGATGAACTTATGTTATACATGCCACTTACACAATCAAACTGCATTTGGATATCAAGAAATCCACTAAAAAATCACAAAAGTGCTAATTTTGGCCAAAAAAACAGGATTATGCAATTCTTTTAAGTTGGTCATAATTTGAATTTTAACACTTAGTTCTCCCTAGAAGCATCAAAACATGTTGAAAACTATGAAGAATTATCCTCTAGCAATCTAAACCTCACAAACATGAAGTTTAGAGTGGTATAGTTGCAAAAAATTGAGAAAAAGACAAAAACAGGATTCGTTTTTTCACACAGTTTAGGTTCAAAAATGTTGTCCAAGAGTAAGCTTAATGGTGAGATCAATACTCCAAAAAAAAAAACTCAAGTTTTTTCCATCTCATAAGGCAACTTTGTGCATATATAGCACCCACAAATGTGGCTCTATGAGATTCCTTTTGGTTCTACCAATCACCAATAGAGGTTGTGGCTTGGTTTGGATGCTTATGGATCTTTTAAGTTCACTAATATGGTTATTCATAACATTGTTGATTTCTCAACAATGTTGTAAGGACCTATTTACCAATCATTTTGGAAGATTGTCTGTAAATCGTGGGGAAACACACCTCTGTATTGTCGGTATCCAAGGGGATAGACATATTAGGCAGATTACAAAGTGTAATCTTGTGCTAAAGGATATGTGAAGTGCATACGTTAGCACCAAGCAATCCAATTAGTAAGCATTTATTCATCTAGTTGGAGCTTCATGTATAACATGTATAAACCTTGAAAACTAGTTATGGTGGGGTTGTTTAGAGGTAATCTTTTGGGTACATCTTTATTGTGATAACTTGTTTAGCATGCTCATGTGCATTCTAAGTGTAGTCTACACACAATGTTGGATAGGAGCCGGTAACACAAGATGGTTGCAAATGGACAACAATGTGGAAAATCAAGATGTTATTCTTGGTTATATTGAACCTTCTACTAAACTGTGTTCAGCAGTTGGATCCATGATGGATTCCACTATGGAACACATTAGTGTATCACCACTCTTGTTTTTGAGGATGAAAATGCTTCTCCAAGAGGGGAAGTGATGTCATGCAAAGGGTAGGACCGGACAAGGCCAAGGGCCAGGATAGACATGTAGTCAAGGGGGTCACTATGTTTAGCAAGTCAAGGGCCTATATAGGGCATGGATGCGTGGTGATGAGCATGCTCCAGTACCCTCTATCTTATAGTCAATCAAAAGATCCAAATCATCGATGAACCTGGATCCCATAACAAGGTTGTGTCTAAAGAAGGGAGCTCCCAAATGTGTGTACACCCTCTTGTAGACTGAGCTCATGAGGACTCTGATTTCTAGACATCCCCAAAACAAGTGTGAGAGGGATTCATTCGGGTGCTTGCACCTAATACAAGTACCTTCAGTTAGATTTGGCTTTATCTACGATTGGGATGAAACCAACTAGAACTCTCCAGAGGAAGATTTTGTCCTCCTCAGACACTTTGCCCTCTAGATGTTACCAAGTACTTGACTCCATTTGCTTGCTGCCCACTTTTTAAATTTGATCCTATTGAGGTGTTCGATCCGCCCCTCTTTAAGTTTATCCTTTCATAGATAGTTTTAGTCTTGGGAGAGTTGAATAGTCTTTCTCCAGGCCAAGCTTTCCAATCAAGCGGTGTGGAGCAGGGAGGATGAAGGGTTAGGTTTGATATCTTGTCTAGTAGTCTTTCAATGAGGACTTCATCTTGGATTCAGAGAGTGCAACAAATCTTAAGATGCGCCAAGGTTTTGCAAATCCCCTTTTTGATCATTCCACAGAGCATCCAAGGTGTCAAGGACCTTGTTGTTGAGATTCCTAGCAAATTATAACCAATGGTTATCAAGGCTCAAATCTTCCACTATGGGCCCCCACGAAGACCAGTACCTAGCCATCCCTTTCTAATCGCTTCTTTCCACTTGAGTGCTTTACAACAATTTGCAATAAGATTTCCTTTAAATCCACCTACTTGAGCCTTAACTTCAAAGGAGGGGAGAAGTCTCTTTTGTATGTTTAGATTTGACCATAAACCACCTTTAGATTGCATGCGAGCTTTCAGTACCATTTCCTTTGCCATGATAGACCAAATCTCATCAGCAATGACATGGGTGCCAAAAAAAGTAGCACATACAGCTAGGTCATGAGTAACATGGTCAAGGATGCCCAACCCAAAATTTATCCCATTGCCATGGTCTACCAGCAATCAGATTATTTCTCCACAAGAATTTTTCAATTGGTTTCCAAAAGGAGCTCCAATGTTTTCGAGACAATTGCAAGAATGGCGACTTGAAGGTTATATACGAGATGAAGAAGGTATTAATTATCATAGCTCTACAGTGGAAGGGAATTAAGATGTACTCCCAATGCTTCATTTTCTTTTTTATGTTTCCATGAACCTAATCAAAGGTAGTCTTGTGAGTAATTCCTTCCCCTACGGGCACCCCAAGGTGTCAAAAGATGTTGCCTCTCTTCACAACCTCTCCAACTCAACCTGCAGAATCAAAGTTGTCATCTTCCGTCAAAGAAATAGGTCTTGATTTTACTATGTTGCATTGAGACCTGATGCTATGGAAAACACCTGGACAACCTCTAAGGCTTGCCTAACATTGTTTCCATCCGCTTGGAGAAAGAGTAGCGAGTCATCTATGAAGACTTTAATAATCAGTTTTGTTTGCCATTCTGGATTTGTAACCCCTACATCTCTCCTCTTGCCACCACTTCTTCCAACATTACAATAAGAGGGTGGGTGAATGTGGCAAACAAAAGAGGTGCTAATTCATTTTAAAACACAAAACAATGGCATGAAATTGTAGGCACTCATTCCAACTTACTATCTATAACTCTCATACTCTTAACTTCAACAAGCCTTAGTGACTCCTCACCTTACTGAAATACAAAATCTTAAGTTCAACAAATCGATGAAGAAGGTCAGTATTGTGCTAGTTTTTTTCCTTGATGAAACATAAATTGTATTAAAGAAAAAAGGAAAAACAATTGTGCGTCAAAGGGAAGGAAAGAGGCTTCCCAAAATGAGGGAGGAGTTACAAAAGCTAACAATTTTCATACATAATGATTTTTTCCCAGGGAGTAATATATGAACATAGCAGATCTCCAAGATTGCCACATCTGATGTCTCTCTATGTGACTAAGGAGCAGAGGGAAAACATCCTTCATGTTGGAGAGGGCTAAAGAGGCAGCTCTCCTAAATTCTAGAAGCACAACCTACCCTTCTCTTCACACCTGTTTTAGAAGATGGTTTCAGGCCTTTGAGACCACCAGTACTAGATATAAGTTTCTCTCTAGATGTTCCATAATGGAATATCTATGTAGCATTCTCCAAGGAACAATTACTTTATAGTAAATTCTTGTGGATGTTAAAAACTGCAACATTTAGTGAGTACAACAATTTTGGATTTGTTGAAAGGGAAGTTGATGAAGAAATGAGGGATATCCTCCATTCCATTACATCTATTGCACCTCCCATCCCCTATGTTAGCTTTCAATGCTCTTTGGGCAGACCATATACCTTGGTGCAGGATCAGCTAGCTGAGAAAGCAATGTTTAATGGGAAGGGGTAGGCCCATATAGACTTAAACCTGTATATCCACTAATTTGAGCTCCATTTTAAATTCCATTTTTTATTGAGTTTAGCCTTTAACTCCTCATCAAAGGATAGAGCTCTAGAATAGGCTTAAAAGCTTAATTGCACACTCTTGAGCACATACTTCCTTACTATGTGAGAAGGGAGCATTCTTGATGGCCTCCCTCAATGTCTAAATCTTGCAAGACGGATAATCAATGCATCAAGGGGACATATTATATCTATTAGAGATGAGCTCTATTGACATCAATTCTACATTCAGATACAATTCTTTCCATGTTTTCCCACCACATTCAAACCACTTGTGAGCCTTTATAGTATGAGCAGTTCCTTGAGTATAGAATATCATACCAATCCATATAGAATATCCTTGCAAAAAGTGAGGGTTAAGAAAGGTAGAAGGAGAGGGTCTTCTAGATTTTGGAACTTCAAACCAGGAACTCCAGATTTGGACTGTAATTGGACTGCTTGTAGCCTTGATATCATAGGAGGGAGTTATTATAAATATTATGGTTGTTCCAACATTTGTATTCCTGCAAGAAAAAAAAATTTGTGTGTCTTCTCAATAAACAGGCGCAATAGTCCTTACTTGTTAAGAATCTA
Source organism: Adiantum capillus-veneris (assembly GCF_014529385.1). Lineage (NCBI taxonomy): Eukaryota > Viridiplantae > Streptophyta > Polypodiopsida > Polypodiales > Pteridaceae > Adiantum > Adiantum capillus-veneris. The sequence goes on from NC_140949.1 coordinate 90,356,481, forward strand.
ATCACCCATTTGGATACAAGCTTGGTTTTCAAATGTTCAATATTGAGAATGCCCAAACCACCTCTAGGATAGCAATAGGTCCTCCATGCCACCTTAGGTATCTTTTGGGTGTTCTCATTTCCACCCCACAAGAATCTTCTAGCTAGAGTTGCTATCTATCACAATTGCACTTTTAAAGGCTTTCAATAGGAGTAAAAATATATTAGTGAAGGAAGAAAATTATGGTTGTCTACAAAGGTCCTAGCTGATAAGTTAGGTTGAAAAGACCGCCACATAATAATCTTTCTCTTGAACTTGTCCAACACCTAGTTCCATTTGTGCCAAGGAGATTTTAAAGCCCATAGGTATGCCCAAGAATCTAAATATCTTGCGATCTTCTAGGACTTGATATCCTGCCTTAGTCACTACATCTAGAATTATACCATTTTAAGCCTTTAACCCTGTTTTTTGATGATTTACCTATAAAACATTGGGCATGCAAAAAAATTTCAGACATACAAGAAAAGATTTGTTAAGGAATTTGTGTCATTTGTAAGCAAAGATCACTTTTAGAACCCTTAACTCTTATGCCTTTATGCTTGCCATCCACCATTCACCTTTTAACTAGCCATCCCAATGCAACAGAGGAGATAGCAAACATGAAAGGGGCAAGGGGCCACCCTTCTCATCAATAAAATACTTTTGGACAATTCACCATTGATTGCAAACAATTACAAAAAAAAGGAAAATTTTAAAATTAATTATGTTCCTTTTTTTTAGCAACTTGTCATAATTATTTGTTGAAGCTTAATGAAACTACATTTGTAGGTCATTTTCTTGTATTAGGTAATTTATGAGGTAAAGAAAATTTCTAGTTTTTTAAAATCAATACCATATTAACTTATGGTGATAAGTTTTAAGATGGAAATATCATAGAAATTTGATGTAGTTTTAACAAAATTTTCATAAATTGAATATAGTTTCTCATAAAAATGAGATTTTGTATAGATTTTAAGGTTTATTTATAGGAAAAAAGTTATAGGAAGAACTTGAGGTTCATAACTTAGTTCTTATACTATTTTTTTGTTATAATAAAAAAACCCAAATCTTGAAAATGCTGGCAAAGAGGAAAAGTTTACTCTTTCAAAGCGTCTTTCATTAACATGATGAGGTTATGGGGAAAAACTTAAGGTCTATAATGTATCTATAACACAAATCAACAAGCACTTTTTAAGGTTTCAAACTCACATGCAGCTTGTAATTTAAGCTCATTTCAAAAAAAATGAAGTGCGTGATTTCTTAAAAAACAACCATCGCTATGAAAAACCAGTGAAAGTGTGCATATAGATCCCCCAATTGTGTTCATGAGGTATTTGTATATACAAGAATTTCAACATGCCTCGTTTTTTATATATGGAATAAATCACCAAATGTATAGTACAACCTTAAGTAATGGAGTGGTAGATTTAGTATATATTATGCATAAGACAATGCAAATTTAGATGCAGTAAATGTTTTATGTGGTCATTTATTGAATTCACAAATGTTGTATATTTGATCCACACAAATTTCTATCTTTAATTCTAGTCACAGCAATGAATTTTTTTTCACATGAGAGTTGCAAAAATGTCAAGCACATGTATCAGTAGCTACCATGGATTATTGCATGCATCTTGCTCATTTTTTTCTTACAATAGCATACGAGTTTTAGTGAAACATCAAATGTTGTTTTGCATAGGTGCTTTCCATGAGTGTAGTTACTATTAGGGTTCTATACAAAAGTGGGGGACTATAATTTTTATGAGTACTTTGGCTAGCATTTTATAAGTTTGCAAATGAATTTCTTGACATATTTTCTAGATTTCATGTTCCGATTTATTTAAATTTGTAAAAAAAGATTATCATTCTTTTTGGACCAAACTAATGTTAATAAATTTCCTCCCAACACCCATATCAAACATAGATTGTAATATAAACTCCCATTGTACCATCCACAAACAAAACGTATCTTGGTTTCACAGATGTTTTGTTTGTGGACGATTATGTTCAGCCCTTGCTATCATGTACTAAAGATAGTAATGAAAGCTCACAAGACATTATGATAGTGGTATTCTAATGAGATAAATGTGCAGCCTATGGCGGTTTCTGAAAATGTTACACATAATCCAATTTCTGATGCAGATGTACATCATGTACTTGATGAGAGCAAGCTAGAGGTATGCCGAAATGGTTGGTGCATACTTTGGATGATAGTAAATTGGATGCACCTTTGTCTAGTCGTATACTCGTTCAGGTTCTCGCCATGCATCGTATGCATCTGATTGCTATGCTTTGGCCATTTCCAGTTTATGTGATGTTGAGGAACCTCTATCTTTTGATGAAGTAGAGAATTCAAAAAATTGGATGGTTGTCATGCAATCAGAATATGATGCACTTATAAAAAGAATGGCACATGGACTTTATGTGACTTTCCTCCTAGCAAAAATTCCATTGGTACGAAGTGGGTTTACAAGTTGAAATGCAAGTTGGATATGAGATTGATTGCTATAAGGCTCGAGTTGTTGCAAAAGGTTGTGCATAGCAAAAAGGCATAGGTTATGAAGAGACCTTTTCTCCCACTTTTTGTATGAATACTATGCATTTTCTATGTGGATTGGAAACTCATTTTGGTTGGAATGTACATCAATCAGACATTGTTACTCATTTCTTGAATGGTGACCTATTTGAGGAAGTTTATGTAAAACAGCCTCACGGTTTCATGAAGAAAGGACAAAAGGATAAAGTGTGCAAATGTAAGAAAGATTTGTATGGGTTGAAGCAATCTCCTTGTGCTTGGTATGAGAAAGCTGACACTCTTTTGGTCAAATGAGGCTTTCATAACAATCCAACAGAAAACACTTTGTATGTAAACTGTGAGGGCAATGTACTTCTCGTTGTTGTTTTATATGTGGATGATTTGCTAGTCATTGGTCCGAATGAGGCACATATTGCTAAATTTAAGGCTAATTTGAATGCTACTTTTAAGATGAAAGATTTGGGGATGTTGCTTCATTACTTGAGCATACAGTTTAAGTAGTGTGATGGTAGTATTTCCTTGTGTTAGACAAGTTACATAGAGACATTGCTATGTAAGTTTGGACTTGAGGATTCCAACCCTATTAACACTCCCATGGAAACAGGTTTGAAATTGAGTCTTCACATGATGCTGGTGATCCTACTGATGTCACTCTTTACCAAACTGCTATTGGATGCCTTATTTGTGTATGCAACACAATGCCAAATATTTAGTTTGCAATCTCACAAGTCAATATATTTATGCATAGCCCAGGGTCTAAGCATTGGTAGGCTGTTAAGCGGATCTTTTGCTACTTGAGTGGCACTTTACAGCTTGGTTGTTTTATCCCAAGAAGGGATCATTGCCACCAGATTTACATGCTTTTTTGGACTCAAATTGGGCTGGTTTCTTTGACACACGAGTGTCCACGAGTGGTTTTTGTTTCATGCTCATTAATTCATGCATATCATGGTGGAGCAAGAAGTAACCTATTGTGGCCACTTCTAGTAGTGAGGATGAGTACAGGGTAGTCTTTATAGCTACAATTGAGTGTGTATGGCTCAGACGCCTTATGGCTGATTTGGCTATTGAACAAGACACTGCCAACATCATCTACATTGACATTCAGAGCGCATTGGCGGTTGCGAGGAACCCAGTTTTTCATGACCACACAAAGCACAGAGAGATTGATTATCATTATGTCAGGGAGAGACTCTTAGCAAGAGAGATCAGCTTGGTTCACGTGCCAACATAGGATAACCTTGCAGATCTTTTCACAAAGGCATTGTCTCGTGAGAAGTTTAAAGCTTTCCGCAAAGCTTTGGGCTTGCTCCCCTTTGTGAACTGATCATGTTCTCAAGGCATGGCAATTCCCTATACCCTATGTGCCAGCTCTCATTCACCGCATCACTCCCAAGGCGAATTTATTACCATATACATGTGGTAGTGATGTGTGTGAACACACTTAGGACCGTTGGGGTATTTTTCCCTCACTTGGAGGTTTTTTCCCCCTTGCATTGTATATACACCCATCACTCTAGGGCTGTCTAATCTTTCCATTGCACAATAAGTAATACACTCCCTGTTGTGTGCCTTGAGCTTCCTTCATCTTCTCCAAGTTGTGTGTGTTTCCCTGCAACCCTAATTCCAATAGAGAACCAATGTATCATGGGACATTGGACCATGGTCAATGAATCCATTGAGAATCTCCGCGATGCATCGTATTAAGAACTATGAAGTGTTAAATCTAGTGAGAATCTCCATGATTAGATGAATCATGTTACCTAGGAGTGCACCCGGGGCAGTCACTTATCAAAAGACCCCTATATCACGTGCGTTCAAGAGGTAATTAATAATACCCCAATATACATACTATACTTATACTGTGAGCATATTTAAAAATCCCCACCCCCCTCTGTATGAATACATTTTGGTCTTTTAATAATCCTCTCCGGTTAACTCACGTGATATCATACACATTCTAAAAAGTGACCGCCCCGGGGGAGTGCACCATGAAATGAGCACATAAAGCCTTTGTAAAACCCCAAGTTTGGCTTAAGGGGGCAATTAGGTAAGTCCAACTTATGGCACCATATGGAAATGCCCCACCTAGGAAAGATAAATGATGACATGGTCCAATAGCAAGAGGATGCAACCTCTCTAGCCAATGATTGTAAAGCACTAAGCCTATATTAGGGGCTATTCTCTAATCAATCAATTGTACTTTGAGCTACTACCATTGTGTCTATACTTTATCCCTTTATGCTCTTGCAATTGGTGTGACCTAACCCTAATCTCCATCTCTCCAACCCTAACCCTAACACAATGGTTAAGCTAAGGCTTCATCCACCGTACCCTGTAGCTAACCAACCATTGGCGATTAGGGAGCACGTTTCCACATCATCTAACCCATCACATGGTAATAGCATTAATACAAAGTGCCGCAATAGACGTGGTAAGCTTTAATTTGTAAAAAAATTATTCCCGGCCCCCTCTTTCCTCTTTGGCTATCCCATTTTTGACTCTCTCTCTCTCTCTCTCTCTCTCTCTCTCTCTCTCTCTCTCTCTCTCTCTCTCTCTACAAAATGTGATAAATGGCCATGATAAAACGTTTGGAAAGTTCTATCGTGCCCGATCAAGGCGTTGCTTGATGGTAACTATATTTACCTAACCGACTTCAAAATTCAACGCAAATTAGTTGTCAAAGATTTGAATGCATGAATTGAAAAGCTTTGATGTAATCTATTGCTAAAATTGACCGGGACAAATCTATGTCATAGTTAAGTTGAATCATCTCTAAGAATCTCTCCAAATCAATCGTACAATTGAACTTGCAAAGCGTGAAAAGTTGTTCAAAGTTCAAACAAGAATTTATAATTTTTGTGAATGCGGCTACCGACAATGTGTAATGGAAATGACCTATGAACTGAGCATTTTTGTGAGACTACTTTGAGAACATAGAGGGTAAACTTAATCGATGGTAGCAACAGATCATAGTAATTAATTAACTTGGCATGAACAATACTTTTGCAAGAGAGAGAGAGTTTAGACAACAGTTGAGGACCGGATTTATGTGGAGCCGGTCCCCCCTCCAATAGGCTTTTGTATTATAGATTCTCCCATCAAGAGATACTTGGTACAACACAATCTTTGTGTTCCTTGTGACCTAGGTGAGGCAATGAAGATGGAAAGATCACGAGCATAACATAAACTGTGTAAAAAACATTAACTATCTCCAGCCTTAGTCCCAAGGCCTCAAACACCTTCAAAGGTGGAGAGAGCTACCGGGGAATGAGGGTACAGAAGAGGAAGAAGAAACATTCATAGGAGAAAGAAATAGTTCCTTACTTATCATCACTCTTCTTGCTAGCATACATAATAGCATAGTATGAAGATGGAGAAGATGACAAACTTAAGCATGGGAGCATGGCTCTTGGTTGGATTTGCATTCCATAGCCAAGAGTGTCGGTGTAGGCTCTCAACTTCTCTACTGGCTTGGAGAAGGAGATGGGGCTCTTGCACTTTGCACTTTGCACTTCACACAATGAGAGAGAGAGAGAGAGAGAGAGAGAGAGAGAGAGAGAGAGAGTATACCCCCCAAGCTAGCCCCCTTCTTTCTTTGGTCGACCCCCTCTTCTAGCACTCTTTGGCACTTGATTGGATCTCCTCAATCTTGGCCACTCACAGGCTTAGTGCATATCAAGCAACAAGGGTAGCCATGGGACAAGTGTCCCCCTTTCCCTTTGAGGGAGAGAACTTGATAAATGCAAAAATAACTAATTACTTCAACTAAATTATCATTGGACACCTTGGGAGTCTAACCAATAGGCTTTAAGAACATTATGTGGGAAACATGAAGAGGAGGTTGACAAGTGTCCCTTCTGTTTTTTTTCTACCAAGGATTCCTTGTATGAGGGTATATATGTTCTCTCTATAGCCCCTACAATGAGAGATCGCCCCCCCTTGTGTAAGGATATGCTTTGACTTTAAGTACCTTACCCCCCTCAATCACCTTAGTCATTAAGCACGTCAAGCACCTTAGTCAGCAAGCACGACAAGCACCTCAAGCACCTTAGTCAGTAAGCATGACAAGCACCTCAAGCTTGGGACGGGTTCCCACCTTGAGCATAGCCCTAGCTTGCCTAAGGTCAAAGGACTTTTGACACTAACCATTGGAGTTCTTTAATGAAGCTAACTCTAAGGTCTTTAAGCTCCATTAGCTAACCTTGCTCTTTGCATATCATCTCTCATTTGGACCCCTTTACAATTGGCCCCATGTTGAGATAGACCCGTAAGCACATGTCTATATTCTAACCCTTGTTCCTGATTATTCTCCCACATTAAATGAACAATTTAATATGAGAAAATCATTTGGGTTGGTTAGATATTAGATTTTATGACACAATGCATCTCACTTGAGATCGTTGTCATTCTTAAGAACGGTGTAGTGGTACAAGTGGTTAACCCACAAGGGAAATGGCTCTTAGCCAATCCCCAAAGACCTAACTCCAAATGAAGTAAGTGGTGGCCCTAGGGTGTGAGCCTAAGGGGCCACAAGCTATGGCAGCACTGTTGTAGAGTCATGAGGAGAAGAGGAAGAGCTAGCACACACACAGTTTGTCAATTTTCAATGAGGTAGTGATGAGAAAACACCAGTAGTGCAATGCAAATCATCAGAGATAGAGAGCCAAAAATTTGGCGCATGCCAAGAATCTCATGTGTGTGTACTAGAGACTCTACACACATGACCTCGGTGCACCTACCTTCTTTCCCTCTACCATAGTTGCATGCTCTGCCTTGCATGCATGTAAATTAGAACTTCCAACTCGAGCACCACTGAGAGGCCATAAGGTGTGTGGACCTATGCTCCACCCAACCATCCTGCCCCATTTTATAGTGCAGCCCCTGTGCAGATCCCCATCTAACCCTTGGCCTTACAATGGGACCAAATAAAGACATTACAAAGTGACTCCATCATATGATTGATATAATTGGATGGGGTATAGACTAGAAATAGTAAATTCTAGCTTTTGGGGAATCATGTATGGGGATGCACTAGCCAACAATAAAACGGGAATAAGGAGGGGTCAAATGAAAAAAGAAACCTAAGGGGTATCTTTAGTCGGTTGCAACGGGGTCTACTTAGGAGTTTGAAAATCTTGGATGATAGCTTGTCCATCTCAATAGATTGCCCATTTGCCTTGTTTGCAAGCGTTGTGCATCTTCTTGAGCTTGCTTCCTTTGAGTTTGAAGTGGTTTGTCGTCAGTTCCTTGGCAATCTAGAGCTTCGTTCCCTTGAGGAACCGAGATTGGCATAAAAGCTTTAAATGCTCCTCTTTGTTCTTGAAGGTAAGCGCGCTTTGCCAGGGTGGAAAGCGTTATTTGTGTCATTGATCTGGGAGATTATGATGGGCTCGATGGTGACTGATTGAAGTATTTCATTAAGGTTAATGTTCGCTTCTTCAAGAGTGTCCTTGGTGGTACACCATGATGATGGGGGCCCCCAAATCCTAACTTTAAGATCGAGGGATTCTCGTAGCTAACAATCCTCAAGGGTCACCTGTAGCTTGATGTCGATCTTCTTCCTAATTTTATGTGTTACTTCGTGGACTTCCTTCGTGACGCACTCGGTGAGAGAAGCTTCAACCTCTTGTGCTTTCACAAGGAGAGCTTGAATCTCCACTTCCTGCATGGTCTCAAGCTTCTGTGTTGCTTGAGAGCTGCATTTTCCCCAATGAGCTCGTGGATATGGGCCTCAAGATTCTTGCTTCTTGACGGAGAGGGTCATTCCTAGGTGTGGCTGCACAACAAGAAAGCTCTTGCGCGGATAGGGGACCAGTGTGCTAGGGGTGGGCATGCCGTCACAGGTTTCGCGCTTGCAATTCATTGGCTTCTGCTTGTAGGACTCTGGAAGACCCGCAACCAATCGGCAGAGAGGCTTTTGTAAACCACCTCATGTAGGCCTAACTTTTGAGCCCGTGCCAGTCGCCTCTGTCGATTGATTACATCTGCAAGAAAAGGCCAAAACCTGCATGGAACTCAATGTGCATCCACATGCAAGGGAAATGGGTGCCGAGAACCTACGCTTAGGCTGTATGCTTGGCGTAGGGTGGGGTTGCAAGGTTGTCCTTGCCCAAGGGGGGGGGGGGGGGGGGGGAGAGAGAGAGAGAGAGAGAGAGAGAGAGAGAGAGAGAGAGGCATTTCCAACCTTAGGGTTTTAAACTTGAATTCCAGGCTCATTTGGGTTGTCCATGTGTGTCAAAATTTGAGACTTCAATTGTGAGAGGAATCACCAAAAGCAAGGCTTTTTAGGGAAAGGTTTCAGCAACATAGGGGGCGGTTACAGGAAGCCTGGAAGTGTGGGTGGGTAGGTAATAGGAGCGTCACGGGGTCTGGGGGGAGCTCCGGGAAACGACAAGGGAGCATGAGGTGGGCGTGCTTGATAATAACAGGAGAGCCAGGAGGAGATTTTGTAAGTAGATGGAAGAAGAGCTGCCCAGTACAGAGAGTAGGCCTAGTAGTAGCTTGACGAGAGAGCTAATGGAGAGAGTGAGGGCCCTTGAGAGGTCAGTGCAGAGAATGCAATTCGATCAAAAGGAAAGAGATGAGTGGCATGCGCAGCACATTCATAGCTTGGAGAGGCAGCTCTCCTCATCAGCGTCTCTGCCCAGCAGTTGTTCTCTCTCTAGCGCGTCCTCTTCCTTGCCCTCATCGCCCACAACATCATTGCAAAGGAGCCCACGCCTTGCCTACAGCTCCTCCTTCAAGAAGCCGGAGGTGCCCTCAGTCTTCCAAATGCCCGTGCACTACCCCAGCTACTCCAAAGCCGACTACGACTCCATGCCAGAGTGGAAGCTGGACCGCCTTCTTGAAGAGTATGGCCTCCCAGTCAAGGGCTCCCTTCCTGAGAAGAGGCAATACGCCATGGGTGTCTTCCTATGGAATTGACTACCATACTTCTCCTCATTGCACTATGGTATTCTCATTAGATCAACACTTAAGTCCCTCCTATGGGTGTCTTCCTATGGAATTGACTACCATATTTCTCCTCATGGCACTATGGTATTCTCATTAGATCAACACTTAAGTCCCTCCTTCTTGATAGCCACCAAGCACACCTTCTTGCAAAGCTATCTATATGGTTGCGATATGTAAGCCATTGCAATCACCACAAGGTTGTATCCTCATTATAGTGAGTCCTTGTTGACAACATCAAGCATCTAGAGACTATTCATCCACACCCCAATAATCCACTTTTCACCCTCTCCTTGATACCTCTCCTTTCTGAGCTTTTTGTGTGATCACATCCCCTTTCGAAAACCTATGATGTATCTATCATCCTTCATACATTACCTACCTCTGTAATGCAATGTACCTTAGACACTCCAACCATTGCATCAAGGATTGAAGTTAGTTTCTTTTAAGTGTGTTCTCACTGTCCACCTTTTCTGGATAAGATTGTATTGTATATCATTCTTATGAAGATTGATTAGCTAACCCATAGTTGCAACATAGGTGCATTAGCTACTTTACACTTACCCATAGTTGCAATATAGCAAAATTTGATCGTACTTGTCTACTAACCGCCTTGCAATATTTCTAACTGTTGAAGTGTGTTTGGGCTCTCTCTCTCTCTCTCTCTGGGTATGAATATCATCCACATGAGGTAACTTTGTGGAATCTCATTCCTCTATGTGTATCTTGTATGACCATGCTTCTAATAAGTGAAGATTTTGTAAGGCATAAAGATAATATATTTGCTTCTAGGAGAAATACTTAAATCACAATCCACACCGACGTATTTTTCATAATGCCATAAGTTTGCATGATTGAGTATGTGCACATCGGTATAGGGGTGTGTGTGTTTGTGTGTGTGTGTGGAGAGAGAGAGAGAGAGAGAGAGAGAGAGAGAGAGAGAGAGAGAGAGTGGAAGCATGAAGAATCAACACTATCTCCTAATGATATGTTGCTTGTGTGTGCATGCATGTTTTTTTAAGTTTGGCTAGCCAAAATAATTAGCAGGTATGTGTAACATGTTGCACATTAGCAATGTATACCAAAATGTCCACCGGGCATTCCTTTCTAGCTGCTTTTTGCTTGTTAAAAACCATTACATCTCTTTCTAACCAAATATGTTGAATAGAGAAAAGGAGCACAAATTCCATCCTAAAAATTAATAGGGAACCCCAAGAGACTCCCAAAGGATAATATGCATGCAAGAAGGTGGAAAACATTTAATAGCAATAGTTTCCTGTAAACTGGATTGTTCCTCTTTGCTATTTGCATACATGAAAAGTGAATAATTTAAAGACCGATTTGGAGCCACATCTTTTGCAAATCCCATCACCCATATTAAATGATTTTTTTGCAATTTAAACCACATGAGGTATTGGCCAAGTCACTCCACTAAATCCAACCATCCGTCATAGCCAACTTTCCACTTGTCTGTAGCTGGAAAGACCGCAATCTTGCATTGTGAAATTCCCTTCTCTTATCTTCAATTCACAAGGGTGGACAAAATAGTCTAGGAGCTCACGGAGTTAAGTTTTTGACACATAAACACAAGCTCCTCTTTGTGAAGGAGACTAACACGAATGATTGAGATGTTAACATCAGTATATGAGACATATTTCACATGTGGAGAGTATGAGTTCTCTCGGACTATGACACTGGCACCATATTTTCATATATGTTGTGACGGCTCATATAGAGCTAATCACTTTCATTCTTTGAGGATCATTAGAACACTCTATTTAGACAATTATGTGACTAAGGTTGTCTCTTTTGGATATAATTATGGTTATACTTTCAAAACTAGCACGATACAAAAGTATGATGACCTTATGATTGGTTGTATAGTAGAACCTGGGGATGGCATTGTGTCCTACCATACTATGGTTCTTCTTATTGCAATGGTTATTCTTTATGAATAGAATTACCAATACACATTTTGGTAATATTAACCTACTATTCCTTTTAAGAGGTGCATCGAGAAATGAAATTTATGAAGTGTTTATGCTACAAGCATTCTAATTATTTGTTATGTGTTTACATCTCCTATTTGTGGAGACCATGATTTTATTATGATGACAAAGTTTTTAGCCCAGTGGAAAGACAAACTTGATGACGTATTCACTTGGGAGAACACTAACCTTATTAACAAACATAATCCCACTTTTGTTTTTGAGGACAAAAACTATTCTTCAAGGGGGGAGTAGTGTGAGGACAAGGTTCATGGGTAGGGCATAGGCAAGAGCTATGAGCCCACATGGAATGGCAAGGGGACTTATAATAGCAAAGTGTTATATACGTATTGGATGGGTGGAAAATTGATATGCAATTACCCCAGGTCCTCACACCTAAACTTAAACCTTCCACCCTATCAATTGCTACACTAAACCTTGCTAATTTTCCCATGCAACTACGATATCAACCATGTGTAGTTTCTCAATTTGCATCAATGCAATCTTCTCAAGCTCTCGGACGACCATTGGTTGCAGCATCATCGTGCACATGCAACATCACAACCATAGGTGGCTCATTTGGTATTTGTACTTGATGGGACACACATGTGGAAGGACTTCTCTGCTTGCTACCTTAGCCTTATTCCACAAACATGGGAAAGCACCTAGAGAACCTTTCTATGTGCTATATCATCTCCACAAAGTTTCATCTATCACATTTCTTAAAAGATCCTTTTTGAATTTGATCACAGATTAGTTCACACTACCCACTTAGTTCTACTTTTCTGTTATTGAATGGTGTACAACTAGGTAGTGATCAAATCTTGTATTGTGTGCTACAAATTCTTTCCCATAAATTGTATGCCTAAATTCATGCATTCAGGGACATATCAACACCCATAATAGTGATGGAAATTTGAGTATTGTTGCAATACATTTCCTTGTAAAGTATATAGACACTGCTCTCCAAAGAAAATTGTTTGAAAGTAAGACTATCCCAAGCATGTACGCATTGAAAAACCAAGTCAAGTATTTATGCATATATAAAAGTGATCATACAATACCCTTATTGCTAATTTCACATGTTTTAAGACCTACACTCATCATGGACCTTGAGATAGTCAATGGTGTATCCAAATTTAGTGGGAAATGCTTCCACACATGGAAAATGAAAATTATATATCATCGAATGTGCAAATATATTTTTGGGAGCTCTTCAGAGAACGGTGGTCAAGTGGACAAGCCAATACTCTAGAGTGGAAGTAGCAAAACAACAAAGCACTTGGCATAATTATTATTCACATACATGATTATGCTCTATGCCACATTTCAAAATTTGAGGAGGCAAAAGAAACATGGAATGAACTCAACAAAATATTTAGCTCACATGTTGAAAATTCAAAAATCAACTTGTTAATGCAGTTCTACAAACTATAAATTAAAATCAATGAATCAACTGTAGCATTAATAGTTCATTGCTAACGTCTTAAAACTCAATTTGCAACTATAGGGAAGCAAATTGAAGCAGTTAGTCACATTGTACACAAAGTTGAACAAGTCTTCTACAAAGCTAGAATCTCAATTGGTAGCAGAATGTTGGAAAGAAGAAGCAAATTTTGTCCATGACATCTTCAATCAACATGATCAATGGATAAAGGAACTAGAGTCTTTAAGTGTTCCATCTACATATTTTGATCCAAAGAATGTAACAAAGTATCCAAAAAATGTATCCCATGGCCATCTATCTAGTGTAAAAGAGTGTCTAGAGGGCATAGTTGAAGCCTAGATGGGTAAATGATTTGTAAATCTACACCCTATTTGGCACTAGCTAAGTTAGTGTCTAAGAAAGCAATTGAAGGGGGTAAACCTACATTCTTGTTGACACTACTCAAGGTAAAGGCCGAATAGGCATCAAAGGGGAGTCTTGAAGCAAGTGGTGCCTACCCGGGGGGGTCCACCTTCATGCATGTAGATGTAGCACGTGCGTTCAAAGGGAGGGGTATTATTTTAAAACTTGTTTAAACTTTAAAAAAGAAAGGAGGAGGCTGAATAAACCCTTCTGTAAGTTTTAATGAAGGGCTATAGTTATTCCACAGGAGTCAGAATAGTGCTTTAGTATAGTGGTTACGCTTTTGGCTTCCATGCTAAACTTGTTGGGGTCAATTGTTGTAAGTCCCATCATCTCATTAAAGTCCCACTTTTAAATTGATCACTTGCATGTCTATCGATCATCTCTACAATGCGCCATTTTTGCTTGTTGGGTCTTTTCTCTGCAATATCAGGTGTACGCTCCTCTCTGCAATCCTACAACCACACCAAAGGCTTCAATGGAGCACTTTCAACTGATTTTAAACTAACATCACTCATACAGGGTGCGTCTTTGTTGATCCTCTCAACATAGTGCCATTTTTGCCTATTTAGTCTTCTATGCTCCTCTTTGCAATCCATCAACTACACCAGCAGTTCATGTCAACATAATCAAGTGTTTAATATGCTCGTTTTCTCTCCTCTTTGATGCTCTTTGAGGTAAGTTCTATCATTAAGCTCCATTATCCTCCATCTCTAGTGTGTTTTCAAACCCAAGACTTACCAAAACATGTCCAACTCTTCTCCCTTTATTTAAGAATGTGCATGTGAGATGGGTTTGCTTCTCTCTTTATTTGAGAATGTGCATGTAATATGGGTTTGCTTACCAAGGTACAACTCCAACATAAAATTTTGATTGTTTTGTTTGTGTTTATATCAGTTTTTGTGCTCAAGTTTGTAGACTTTCAAAAACTTCTTGCATGAAGAATAAACAAACCAACCTATGGTGGCCACCTAGCTTGACAAGTGATGCAATCTTCATTCCAGGTTTCTCTTTGTCACTCGATTGATTTTGTTTTTTAAAAGAATGCTAATTGAATTGCTACCATTATTTTTGAAACTAGGTTTGTAATTTGTATGTTTGTGATAAACGTTTCAAACTGATAATTCTATTCTATTAGCAATTATGCGATTATTTTTAACCCATTTTGTTATCATCTTGTCATGGAAGAGGAACTAGAGAAGAAAATATCCGATTTATTTATTTTTTTGGTAAATGTATTTGTTTCATTTATTTTAATATTGTAACTTTCAACAAGAATGATAGAACATCAATTTTTCATGTATTATTGCCCCATTATTACACCTGTAATTCTTGTTAATCACACAAACAACATCTCTTATTTCATTTTGCAAAACTTTCTACCTTTAGTTCTATGGTTGCTTTCAATACTATAGGGATTATTGTCAAGAAAGTGGGAATCTTATAGATATTCATACGGCATCCCCTTAAAGTAAGTGGACTTCCTTGTACTAGGAGTATAGTCAACAAAAGCTCAAGGGTAAGAACGGTCCTATCAAGACACCTTGCAACACTCATTTACATGCTTTTTCTCGGTCAAATTATTAATACTCATATATGTATGGTTTTCTTTGCTTCAGGGTTGATTGCTCATGTCAAAACTAAAGTTTGTATCAAAGTTTTTGAGCATGGGCTCAGTGAAAAGAAGTTGTTGGGCTATGTAAAAGCAACAAGAGATTGTAATTATAGTTCTATACGCAAAGCAATCATGGAAGAGGGATTGTACATGAGCCATTTTAATTTGTTATTGATGAAGATGGTGATGAAGCATGTACATTAAATGCTACATAAGAGCAATGCTGGCAAATAGAGAATCACAAAGGCATCGGCATAAAAAGGTTATTGAGTGTAGACATGGATGTTCAACCTGCAAATTGCACTTACAAAGAGACAATAGATGAGATGGACCAAGAAGCAAATACTATGAATGTAGAAGAAGATGTAGTTCATGGAAAAGATAGCATGCTAAAAAGCTCCTTAGTCTCAAAAGAAACCCTTCCGCTCTGGGAGCTCCAATGTGAGAAGACTCATAGAAAGCTAAATGATAGAAACCCATCTAGAGATAACAAGTTTGAGCTTGTTTCGGAAGATGTGAATGACATGCCTTTTATTTGAGTATGGTGCAATGAATGTGGAAGTGCATACGGTCCGGAATGATTGGAGGAAAGCAATCTACTTATTCTTGTCTTTCAAACTTTTTAAGATTTGACATACTTGAAAGACAAGCACACCAAAAGTGATACCTATCAAATCAAGGATTGAACGTGATTGGATTAGCTAATTCAAGAAATAAAGAAAAGAGAAAAGAAGAGGATTATGTTGATGCAGTTAAACTTTTGGCAACCATGGAAGAGGTGGAGAAGTTCAATAACAGCCATGAATGTTTGCTTACACATTGTGGTTTCTCTCCTTGGGTTTTATTATGTCAACATGCTCAAAGATGACCTCATATTGTCATGCAAGAAAAAATGTAGATACTAAAATGTTTAAACTTTCAGGTTGTCATGTTTATGATTCTTTATGTTCAAAGTCTTTGTGTAGGTCCTGGTCCTAAATCTTTGTGTAGGAGCTGACTTACAATTGTTCAAAGCAACCTTGCATGAAATTACAAAGATAAGGGACTTGTCAAAATGGCGTGCAACTATGATGGAAAGTGGTTGCACTTATGTCCTCAAGGTTCATATTTGCAAACAGTACTCACGGAGGATGTCAAGGAAAAGTCTCACACTCTTGCATGTAGCAAGTCAACACACACTGAATCATCTATCACCTATCTTGATAGGATCTCATTGGACAACCAAAGAAGCATTTTGAAAAGAATTCACGACAACAAATGTTGCAAAATTTTCTTACATCATCAAAGGAACATAGTACAATACCACCCGAGCCCATAGGTGATCCATGTTAACATTTATCAAATTTGACTCTTTTGTGTTGGGGATTATGGAATTGTTCAATTCATTTTAGTGGAAGAGAGATTGGCATAAATCCTTATCTTAAAGATCTAAAGATGGGACAAGATTGGTTTTGTGAGCCACATAAAAAAGCTAATTTTAGTGATTGGAATATGGACTACACAATAGATGGATGCTTTAGGCATGTAAGTTGTCTTCATATTTCAAACATTGGTGTGCCTTTTGAAGGTTTTATATGCATGTATTGCAAGAATATTCCTGCTTGTGATGATTTTTGCATGAGGGTGTATCGAGAGGGTTCAATCATTGAGAAGAGGGGGGAGAGGCAAACAGATAAAGAAAGACAACTGGAATATCTTTTGAGTGAAGAGCTTAGAAATGTTGCACTTAAGACAAAGAAGGACTTGCGAGAAACATGCAAAAAATTGTGGTGGCTAAAAGCAAAGAATGTGGTTCTTTCAGTGAGAATAAGATCTATAAAAGAAGCAAACAATGAGTGTATAAATAGGAATGATGAGAGACACTTATACAATAACATTATTGAGGCTCATAGGCAAGGGAAATTTGGAGGAAGACCATCATTGTGGGATTTTCTTCAAGAAATTGCAACTAATGCATTGAGATCCAAAGAGGGCTACATGTTTGTAGAATCCACAAAGAACCTCTTTGAAGTTGCAAAGCTTTGGGGTGGACCATGCTTACATGACTTTTTGAGCTCAAACCTTGGAGGCCCATTGATATCAACAACTAGGAGACATGACAGGAAAGAAACTCAATTTCAATCTGGTGAGCATGAATATATTCTTGATGTACTGGCTAAGATATACATGGATGAAAAAGAAAATCTAAAGATAACATCTAGGGTGCCTATAATCATTGTGGAAGATGAGACAGCTATCAAACATCGCATTAAATAAGTTTTTGATGCTTTCTTTTCATTGATAAAAATCCCGTGTTCATGTTATATAATAGAAAAATTGACTTAAACAACCATTTTTGTAGATGGAATGCGCAGGATGATACTTTGATGGGATTTTGTGGGAGAAAAGGAGACAACCATACATGTAGTTCAAATGATACCCTTATCATTGGAGATTTTGCACATGGATATGAGAGAATAGTAGATTTCTTTCAAAAAAAACCATGTGGTGGGACACTATGTGATACTTCTTATTTTAAACCCACTTTATGATGCCCTTCTGAGATTGGTTGTAGTTGTACACCCCACTTGTAACCGATTCGAGTCTGACATCATTAGAGATCAATGGACTCTTGTGGAGGATAGGTGGAATGTAAAATTTAAAAATGCCATTGGGCCAATAATCGAACATGCTTCTGATGGTGATAGTAGACACCAAAAGCTCATGCTTGACGACTATTTGGAAAAGAGCGATAATGAGTTTTCAATCAATTTGGAAAGAAAGAAGCTCAAGAAAATATTTATGGAAGGAGATTTCTCTAGTTAAAAGAAGATCTTGGGAATTATGAGAGTGTATCCTCTGATGTAAAGGTAATAGATTCACTTAAAGAGGAACTCAAGCATGTAAGTCATTAGGTCTTCAAACCAGCAACACCCAAGGGTCTTAATTGGTGGCTACAACCTTGGATGGGCGTAGATAGTAAGTGGTCAAATCTGGATATTTAAATGAGTGAGGCATATGAGTATGACATCTTTGTAGACTTGTAACAATGATGACCTTGCTTGTGAGGGAAGTGATGGAGATGATGATATCATCTCTCTAAGTGAGATGCAACATGATATTGATGGGCTGCTAGACGAGGAAAGCATTGAACATGAGAAGAAGAATATATCACCTATGCTGGAGGTTGATTGTAAGTTTATCTTCAAAACAACATTGGTAAGCCAGCTCAACAGGAACTCAACATTGTCAAAAAATAGGTTGACTAGGGTGAAGCAAGGAGTATACTTCAACCACAAGGAAAAGTCATCTCCAAGAAATGTAAATTTATTTGGAAATGGTAATACAAATGGTCAAGGCTATAAAACCTCAAAGAGGAATGGAAAAGCCACAAATTTGAAGAAGATGGGAACAATACATAGCACATGGTACCTTGGAAGAGCTCAAAAAATGAGGAAGAAGGTTAGTGGAAGATACATCGATTACAAGCGAGCGTTTGACTTGACCGAACGGCCTCAAGGGATAGAGGTTCAACTTTGTTGGTATCAAAAGGTAAAGGGAGATCGGATGTTCACTTATGACTTGACGGATTTGAACATGGTTCAAATTGAGTCAGTGATTGCACTTGCAAATTTGACGTACAATGTGGCAAGTGACAAATATGAACTAGATCAAAATGATTTCCAACAATTTAATGATTTTGTGAAGGAACAATCTCAACACAAGTATGCAACCTTTCTTCTCTTCATGTTAAGTTTTGTTGAAGTTTCCTTAGAGCCTCACATCTGCTTGAGTGGTTTGAGCTAGGTGTGGATTATGTCATGTTGACTGACTACAGAGAGCCATCTTGCTTCCAAGAAGCCATGCAGATGGATGATAATCTACAATGGAGCCCGCAATGAAGCAAGTAATGAAATTGGAATATAATTCACTTGTCAAAAATGAGACTTGGGATTTGGGAAAATTTCATGAGGGAAAGAAAGATTTGTCTTGCAAACGGATTTACAAGAAGAACTATGCATTCAAAGATCTTAAGCCTAAATATAAGGCTAGACTTGTAGCTAAAGGTTTCAAGCCATAGAAAGACGTAGATTATGATGAAATCTTCTCAATGATTGTTGGGGTAAAGCCCCATGTGGCGGGTAAGGTTAGGCGCCCACCCACTACACTTATTCTTTTATGTACATAATAGAATAAGGGGGCTCACATATTCATAGTGAGTTGTTTGCCTCTGCAAACACATGTCTCCTCTTCTTCTCTCTTCTCCATTGTTTCACACACACACACACACACAAACACACTCTCCCACTCGTGCACTTCAACTGGTATCAAAGCTTAAGGATTGAAGAGCACCATTGGAGCTTGGCAGGGAACATGCAATAAGTAGAAAACCCAGCAAAAACTTCATCACATTTTTGCAAATCTATTTTTGTCTATCAAAAGATGTCCATTGATGCCAATTCTCTCTCCTATTGATGGATTTTTTGTGCTCTTCAATTTTGCAGAAGAAAGCTTTCTTAGAATCTTCCCCTATTTTGAGTTACATTTCTCAGACTACTTGCAGATTGTGTAGGACATGCTATATATTTTGTCGATCAGATTTGTCCTGGTTAGAATCAGTATTTCAGGGTGATTCCTGCCATTCTTGACCCTTTTTGCGTGCTCTACAACTTTACAGAAGGAAATTTCTACAAATTCCACATAGTTTGGGAGTTATTTACTTCATACACCAAGGTGACCTACTTTTGTAGGTTCTTCTACATACAGGTCTTTCGCATTGTAGGAGTTTTTGGCATGTATAAGTGTATGTATACACGGACATACTCTTGTAAATTGATATGCAAAGGATATATGCATATTGTGGTGATTTAGAGTGCTTCTGGAGCTGATTTGCTACATCCAAAGAGCTCAGATTGAGCTTGGTTGTTCTCTTGTTTTGCACATTTATGGTTTGCTCTCAATGACGAGAGTGTGGGCTGGAAATTTCAACAAGTATATGTGCATAAGTTGAGAACATTTGGTGGATGTATGCACTCTTTTGGACTCTCACATTCGAGAGTGGATTCATCACAGGTTATGTGCATTGACTTGTGCGATTGAGCCAATTTTGGAGAGTGTGGTGCATGGATTTATAGAGAGTTTTATAAGCATTTTGCATGATTGTGAGCTTATTTTCAGCTGATTTGGATGCTCATTTGATGCCATGTGGATGCACATCATGTGTGCCTTTTGACGACGATATTCTCCGTTTTGCAATGGCATGTGTGGGATGATTTTTAGTTATTTTTTAGCATCAATTTGTGCCATAATTTGGTAGGTTTGCATCCACGGGCTCTTGCTAGTAATTGCCTTGCTTGCAGAGTGCAGTTTATGCACTTGGTGTTTCGGATTGCAGGATTGTTTTTTAGGTTCAAAGAGTTGAGACTTTGGGGCAGTTCATGTATGCTTGAGTGAGGATTTTATGCATGATTTGCTCATGGTTTTGAGAATTTTTATGGCATGTATGGCTATTATCATTAGATAGCCAGAATAGTACTGAAACTCTACCAATTGTTTTTGCTATTTTCTATGTTCATGTGCATGGCTTGCAATCGCAAATTGATTGCATTTTAGCGCTCAGTGTTGCTTTGCCATAGTGTTTTGGCTATTACCATATACATGTGCTAATGATGTGTGTGAACACACTTAGTGACTACCATGGGTTTTTTTCCCCTCACTAGGAGGTTTTTTCCCCCATGCATTGTATCTACACCCATCACTCTAGGGATATCTCATCTTTCCATTGCACACTAGGAAAAACACTCTTTGTTGTGTGCCTTGAGCTTCCTTTGTCTCCTTCCTAGATGTGTGTGTTCTCTTGCAACCCTAATTCCAATAGTTGGTATCAAAGGAGGTTGCATCCTCCCAGGCTTAGTCTCCAACAAGTCCACCACATGCCTGCTCACTTTCTTTGATTTTTGTGAGCTTTGGTGAGCGTCATCAGGTCGGCAAATACTTTGGGATTCGGGATCATTTTGGCCTCCATTTCCACTGCAGGTAGTACTGTGCAAGCTATTTCATCATTTTGTGCTAAAATTTGGTTAGTGCAAAAAAATTTATTAGTGCCATTTTTTGCATGACAAGTCCCTTATAGTCTTCTATGGTCTGTGCTATATAGCACGTGTTGTTTCGGCTATGTTTCTCCTCTTTTCGGGTAGTTTTCACATCAAGTACACCATGTCTAACAACAACACATATGTGTTCAAGATGTTTGCTACTCATGTTGGATGGGGGCGATTACCCTGCTCATTGCTGATGTAGCAAGTTGTTGGGGTGCAGATCAGCATTCTAAAAAGAGTCGATGTATGTGGGCTTATATGATGCAACACGTCCTTGTGTCAATGGGTGTCTAGACTATTGTGCATAGCATTGATGTACATCGTGGTTCTGAGGATGTAGGCAATGTTGAGGATGTTGCAAGTTTTGGTGGCAGGGTTGTTGCTACTGCCAAAGTTGTTTTGCCTATAGCTGAGCAAGCTCATTGGGATGTCAAAGATGCATAGGCTCATGCATTGATCTCATTGTCAATGAATTGCACTATTACTCCTTACATTTGTCCAGCAAAATTTGTAAAACAGGCTTGGGATATTGTAGTTGGTCTTTATGCAAGTTGCAATGAGGCAAAAATTGCATCGCTCCGTAAAGAGCTAGAGTCAAAGATTATGCACGAGGAAGATGATATGGACACTTTTCTTGCTAGTGTCAAGGATATCAAAATGAGAAAAAAAAATTTGTAGGACAAGTCATTTTTGACAATTCCCTTGTGCAAACTGTTCTTGATGCTTTGCCAGATTCTTACCAGACTTTTGCTAGTACGTGGAGACTTATGACCCAAGGAAATCCAAAAATTGTCAAGTTTGATGCATTATGTACATTGTTGTTGCAAGAGTCACTTTCCAAAAATAAAAGGAGTAGACAACGTGCAGTTGAACATGCCTTTATTTTTGGTCAAAGAAAAGATGGTAATAGTAATGTAGCCACTTCTCATGGTTCTTCTACGAGTGGTGAATCACATGTTCCTAATGCTTTTGCTGGCAATAATTCATTTGGGAATTTTGGTGAAAGGGGCAAAAAGAAGATGCATTGCTATTATTGTAAAGCTAATGATCACTTGATCAAGAAATTTCCAACGTTGAATGCCAAAGAGGCTAAGAACAAAGAGGTTGGTTCCACTCAAAATGTTGGTTCCACTACAAATGCAGTTATTGCTGAGTCTTATGTGAAAGGAGATAGTAATGCTGATGTTGATGCAGAATGGAATTTTAGTGTAGAGTGCACTTATGATCCTTCTGTCGATGATGTATGCATGTAAGTTGTTGCAGATTCACATGTGTGGTATTTTGATAGTAGTGCTACAAAGCACATTACCTCACATCGTGATTTGTTAACCTCTCTTGAGTCTATCCCTCATGGGAATTCAATCACTTGTGCCAACAATGCCTCTTATTTGGTTCAGGGAGTTGGAAAGATTGTGCTTAATACTACAAATAGCAGTTCTTTCACACTTGTTGATGCATTGTATATACCCGAGATCAAGAAGAATCTTTTGTATGTATCTGCACTTGATAGACTTGGTCTTGTAGTCAAATTTGTGGATGAGAGATGTACAATACATGACCTCAATTTTGGTGATGAAATTGTTGTATCTAGAATTTTATGCCGTGGGCTGTATAAACTCATTTTGTACAACAAGTGTGGACAGAATTTTGCAAATGCAGTTGTGGATTCTAAGGCTATTCCAGATGCAAAACTTTGGCATGCACGTTTTTGGGCATCTAAATTTTGCCAGTTTGCTACGTTTGCAAACGTTTGATATGATTGCTTCTTTTTGGCCTCTTCAAGAACCTATCAAACATGTTTGTGAAGGCTACATTTTGGGTAAGATGCAACATTCAAAGTTTCCAAAGGATGGTTTCGTTAGGGCCACATGCAAGTTGCAACTTGTGCATAGTGATGTTTGTGGGCCCATGCAAACTCCGTCCTTGGGCAATTACCTTTACTTTGTGACTTTCCTTGATGATTACTCCAGGTATGCATGGATGTATCCTCTTAAGGCAAAGTCTGAAGAGTTTTTATGCCTCAAGCAATTTTTGGCTATAGCTAAAAATGTCTCAAATGGGCACCCTCCGTTACGATCAAGGGGGGGAGTATATGCCTCATGAGTTTAATGTATTTTTGTCTAGTCTTGGTATGAAACACCAATGTACAGTTCTCTATACACCTCAAAAAAGGATATTATTGAGAGGAAAAATAGGTCTCTTACGGAAGTGGCAAGATGTATGGTAAAAAGTCAAGCTTTACCACATTTGTTTCGGATTGATGCTATTATGTGTGCCACTTATGTACTTAACAGTTGTCCTACAAAAGCTTCGCAGTCTATGACTTCATATAAAGCATGGAATGATAGAAAGCCTTCTATGGAGCACATGTGTGTTTTTTGGTTGTTTGGCAAATGCTTTGGTGCGACAAACGCAGCACAAAAAATTGGTTGATAAGATTTTCAAAGGTATTTTTGTTGGTTATAGTGCTGAAAAAAAGGTTACATGTTGTATCATTTGCAAACAAAGCGTATCTTGGTTTCATGGTATGTTGTGTTTGTAAAAAATTGTGTTCAGTCCTTGCTGACATGTACTAGAGACAGTAATGAAAGCTCACAAGACATCTATGAAACTTTGTTGCCTCTTCTCACTGGTGGAAGTTTGAATGTTTAGGTTTTTCAACTTGGTAAATTCCAACGAGGCAAATGTACAACTTATGGGGGTTTCTAAAAATGTTACAGATCAGACCCAGATGTACATGATATACTTGATGAGGAAAGGGTTGAGAATGAGCATGCTAGAGGTATACCTAAATGGTTGGTGCATACTTTGCATGACAGTAAATTGGATGGACCTTTGTCTAGTCGCACTCGTTCAGGTTCTCGTCATGCATCTTATGCATCAGATTGTTATGCTTTGGTTGTGTCTAGTTTATGTGATGTTGAGGAACCTCTATCTTTTGATGAAGCACAGAATTCAAAAAATTGGATGGTTGCCATGCAATTAGTATGATGCACTTATAGAAAATGACACATGGACTTTATGTGATTTGCCTCTTGGAAAAAAGGCCATTGGTACAAATTGGGTTTACAAGTTGAAACACAAGCCATCAATGAAAGAAATTTGTGTGTGTGTGTGTGTGTGTGTGTGTGTGTGTGTGTGTGTGTGTGTGTGTGTGTGTGTGTGTGTGTGTGTGTGTGTGTGTGTGTGTGAGAGAGAGAGAGAGAGAGAGAGAAGAGTGGATCCTCAAAATCAAGATTTGAGAGAGAGAAATAATATTTTTGGAATTTGTTCATTGGATTCCAAAAAAGCACTCATCAAGAAATGGTCGCCAAAAAACATTCCCCGTCTCTCTATTTCTACTCCTCCTCTCCTGCATATCTCACAATCAGTAGCGTGGTGCTTCCTGGCTTACCTCTGGAACAATTTATCCCCCAACATCTTTGGTGAGCCTGACGTGAAGCAAGCCAAGTGAGAGGTGCAGATGGAGAATCCAAAAACACTTGACAAATTTTATTGAAGAGAACTTCCAAAGTATTTTATGTAAATTTGGTAGTTCCAAATTTTTCAAAGATGCTCCAATTGGTTCAGGGATATCTTCTTTCAAAGCTGAAGCTGTAAAGGCAAAGAAGGAGATTGAGAACGTAGTGGAAATGGCCCTTGATTCCGTATGTGGCCAGTGTGGTCTTTTCCAAGGACACTATCCAAAGGGTTCTCTCTCATGCTATGAATCAATGATAAATATTTGTGGGGTCCCAAAAGATTAAATGGTTGCAAATATTCAAGAAGTTGTACGTTGTTAGTTTAGAGATCAAGTTCGGGAGATAGCAGATACATATCCCAAACGATGAGACTATTTTGCAGGTGGATTTATTCATGAAAGTGCAAAAATTATGGACTTAGAAATGAAGAAAATTATTGAGAAGAACCACATTAATACTAGCAAAGGTGATGGGGATCAACTATGGGTACTTAGCTATGATGAATTTTTGAGACAAACTTGTGCAAGATGTGAAGCTAGTAGGGAAGATGCAAAAACAGTAGAAGATACACATTGGAAGTAGTAGACTTAAGCTTGTAGGATCTATGGTGGGTGAAAGAGAGTGGCATTCATGGTTTGAGAGTGTGTAATGGAAAGACAACAATGGACACAATGTAGACTCAAATGAAAAATAAATCAGTTTGAACTTGAACACTAAAATTGAGCGTGTACAATGCCTCTTATATAGGCATACAACATATGACGTTATGGGTGACATCATGTGATAAAATATCATCCAATGTGTGAGTAGTCTTGGGTAGAGAGTGGACACATGATACCACATAGGATACACATGCCCAATGCCATGTAGGCATCCTAGTAGACTAGAGAAGTTTCACGTGAAGAAACATAAGCATAGGCCAAAGCCCATAAATCCAAACAACCCTTCCCTTGGATTTTTGGCTATGACTGATGGCACAATACAGCTCGTAACACTCCAATCCATGAGCAAAAACAATTTGACATCCCCAGTCTAGGGTACACACTCCAATCCAAGAGACACACTACAAGTCTCTAATCCAAGAGCTTGCTAAACACCTCTAATCCAAGAGACAAAATGAAAAAACGTGTCCCCTTGAACCAATGTCTAAAATTTTGAGACCAAGTTGAGCCTTCCACTCAAAGCTATCTCCAAGATGTATCAACTCCACAAGTTGAAGGCAAAATGATCTACAAATACACCACTATCATGGTCCTTGAGAAGCTATCTCCAAGATGCATCAACTCCACAAGTTGAAGGCAAAATGATCTACAAATACACCACTATCATGGTCCTTGAGATTTTTTAAAGAAAAAATTCAACTTTGCTCTTCCTTTATCCATTTTGTTGCATGGTGCCGTTTTCCTCCCCTTGACGAGGATCATACATGTGTGTCAGTTGTTTATAGCTTTGCATACTGAAACTCAAGCTGCACTCCTATAGACAAGATGCAGTTGCATGTGATATAGTTGATATAAATTGCAGTTGTAGACTATGTTAGCATAGCATGTGAAGGAGAGGAGCCGAGAGCACAACGGAAGAGGAAGA
This sequence comes from Adiantum capillus-veneris, assembly GCF_014529385.1. Lineage (NCBI taxonomy): Eukaryota > Viridiplantae > Streptophyta > Polypodiopsida > Polypodiales > Pteridaceae > Adiantum > Adiantum capillus-veneris. The sequence continues at coordinate 90,382,566 of NC_140949.1, forward strand.
TGAATACGCACACACACACACACACACACACACACACCACCATAGCCACACACACAGGTTGGAGGGGGAAAGCCAACACACACTATGTGCCCCCTTTCTTTCTTCTCTATCTAAATCACTTAGGCACAATACACACTCTACTTAGTGTTAGTGGCTCACACAAGTGTATAGTTGTACACTTAGGGTTAGTAGCAGTTAGTGATGGGCGGTCAACCACATGGCCATTAAACCTAGCATTCTCCCACTTGATGGCCAATGTGGGAGACCATAAGAATGGAAGAGAATCACTCTTCACCCAATCCCCATCAACTCAGGGCAGTGCTAAAACTGATGGTTGGAGAGACTTTTAGTGAGTGCATCCACTGTGTTCTCTGATGTAGGAATCTTCACTAAATCAAGGCTCTTGTATGCCAGGCATTCACGATGATTGAAGTGATATAACACACATCAATGTGTTTCGTTCTAGAATGAAACACTGGATTGTTAGACAAGGCAATAACACTTTGACTGTCACAATGAAGAACTGGTGCACACTGCTCCAATCTAAGATCTTTCACTAGGCAAGCAAACCAAATAGCTTCTTTGCATGCCTCACTCAATGCAACATACTCTGCCTCTGTGATAGAAATGGTTGTACATTCTTGAAGAATGGATCTCCAAGACATAGTAGAACCAACAAATGTGTAAATCCAACCTGCTGTTGATTTACGACTGTCAACTGCATAATCATTGTATAAAAATCCATGAATGGATGACTCTCCATGACCATAGCATAATTGTCTATCTGTTATAAGAACCCTAGGAGCTAGAGACCTGGATCCTCCACCCAACCGCCCATACTTATAGGCTCTTAGCCCTAGGATCCCCTGTCCACACTGCTAGCTGGCCCGTGGCCGAGGTCCGTGATCCCCCTTTAGAGTAGGGCTCTGCCCGTAGGACCCATGTCTTGACATTACTCTCCCCTTTGGAAGAGTTTTCATCCTCGAAAACACAAGTGGTGTTATCTTCATAAGAACACTAATGTTTTCCACCGTGGCATTCCTCATGGATCCAACGGTTTGTTGAATCGAAACCCGGTTTATTGGGAGGTTCAATGAAATCAAGTATAATATCTTGATTTTCCACATTGTTGTCCATGTACAACCGTCTTGGTTAACCGACCCGTAACCAACATAATGTGAAGACTCCATTTAAAACTCACTTGAGTATGTTAAACGAGTTATCATAACAAAGAGGTGTCTAAATGTATACCCAAGTTTTAGACTTTCTGGAGGTACTTGAATGTGCAATATAACCTCGGCTCATCTTTCCATGAAAGTACTATGCTGACATACTCATCAGCAGCAACCAAGTCCTTGACTTGCTATGGTTTCTTGCCAGTAGCCAACCGTATCAAAACTGATGATTAAGGTTGACAACTTGAGAATAACAGGTAGAGACTAAAAGTAGCCGTAACATGCCTTTCATCATGTGAAGCAAACTCCAAACTAGAAAGGTAACTGATCCAGTTGTTTCACTTCTTGCTAACGTATGCACTTAGCATATCCTTTAGTGTGATTTAACGTATGCACTTTGCATATCCGTTAGTACTAAATAGAATGCTCGTAAACTGCCCATCCTTCTCGGGATGAATAGCAGCAGTAAGAGTGAGGTGCTTTTCCCCCAACCACTTGCAGAAAGTTGCCCACGACTGACGACAAACTATGACTCAATCATTGAGTATCCATCCATATACTCGATATGGAATGGAGACAACCAACTAGGTTGAAAGCAGATTGGAGTTTCAAGCATCCAATCACAAACACCCATACTTAGCCATCACCTTGTATGGCAGGGTGTAAACTCATACTAAATCTTGAAGAGAGATTGCACTGGCACTACAAAAAATTGCAGAAACAATAATGTCCATGAAGTTGCTTGCTGCTCCGAATAAATTTGTGTTAAACACTAGGGCCCATAACACCTAGTGTGCATGCATTTAACACAAACATATCCGAACCACAATTCCATGACGAGACTTTGGACCATAACAAAATGTGACAACCCGGTCACACCTAGGTACCAACCATGAGACATTCTCATGTACATAGCATACTTAGCTATATGTAGAAACAACCCTCCGGCAAGGTGGTTTCACAACACTTGTAATCGTAACAAGTTTGTACTTAGTACCCGACAATTTCCAGCCACTGAAATTGCTCCTGATACTTTGTGCTCAAAATGGTCGAATCCAAGGATGCGACCAGCACCTAGGGACTTCGTCGCGACACATTGTTAGATAGTTGGCGCCAGTGTCAGTCCCAGAGACTCATATTCTCCACATGTGGAATATGTCTCAAACAAGGATATCTAGAAAAGAGACATCCATCAAGTACGAGCTGGTACTTGTGTGTGGAGGTAACTGCAAATACTCCGCGACAAGAGTGAGAGGGACCCTCATTATCATGCTCCACACTGGCTAAACTGAACTCCTTGAGTTCCTAGACCATGTTGTATCCCATGTGACAACATGTGCCAAATCGAACCCTACAACTAGGTTCGTAACAGCATAAGGTATAGTGGACGCTACGGTCCAAAATACTCTGTTCCAACATGCCCTAGGCATGGCTTTGAAACAATCAAGCGTATTTAGACGACTTGCACTGGCAATCGTGGGTGTTGCCTGTGCAATCCAACCCCTTTGGTTAACATCTACGGAGTCAAACCCCTTGGTAAGACCCTCTGTAGAAACTTCTCAACTAGTAGGCAACGGTAACCAACATAGTTAACCGTGTAAATAATGATTGGAATCAACTCGAAAAGTTGAATTCGTCCGCTACCGTGTGGTAGATTTTGGAATTCTTTCCTTGAAAGTTTAACTGGGAGAGATCAAATTGTGATCCTCAATGCCTATGGGGTGATTTAGCAGTCACCCTCCGGGTCGTACCCCAAACAATAATGTCCATAGACACTCCGTAGTGCTATAGAGAGAGCAACAAATCCACACAAGTGAATTGCCTAGCTCTTGTGGACAGTCATGCTGTCTCACCCGATTGCTGTATCTATACTTCCTTGTAGAGATCAGCTGTTGTGAGTTGAAGATTTATAAAAAACTCAACTTGAGTGTCGCACTGAAAACATGTAGTGCAAAAATGACACCCTAAACATCTGTAATGACAAGACTCTTGCTTGTCCATTAGCGTCAATGTGTACTTCCTTGGGTAGATCTGTTCAAAAAAAAAAAATCACCCAAAGAATGCCAATAGTTGGGTCTTACCCTTGGCCTGACAATGGCTCTTAGCCTGTGTGGCTCATAGCCCTTATGCAAATTAGTGTTCAATGGATGAACCGATGAAGACTAATTTGAGTACCATCTTAGCCACGTGCTAGCTGAGAGTTAGAGCACCTTGGCTCAAGCTGACTCATGAGCAAAACATGTTTCAAAAGCTTCTTAGAAGATTTTCATTATTCCTTAAAGAGAGAGAGAGCGAGAAGAAGAGCATGCTGGGCTGAGGAACTTCCCTTAAGTTTTTAGAGTGTGTACCCAAGCTGTGTGCTCTTACCCATCTTATGCCTGACTTGCAGCTTATCGTATAAGCATTTCACAGTTTTTCGGTATGACTCTCTCATCAAGAGAGGTAACAAAAAAACACAAAACTCATTCCGACCCACCTACCTTGCAGGGGTCGTGATTGTATGAGGACAACTTAGCATTGGCACTTTGCCCGTGAAATAAGTCCTAGATTTAGGTTCCTTTTAGTGTTGTTGTGTGTTAATAGCAACCAACAATCATGGTAAAAAATCCATCAGTTGACAGAGTTGCGAGTGTGATAGCGGAAGCATAATCTTTGCAGCGGTGGAATTTATGCCACCTAGTTAGCATGCCGTGCATACAGATTGTAAAGCCCTTGGCGAGAGAGACGGCCTCAAACGGGAGAGCCAAAACCAGTAGTGCCTTGCACAATTTAAACTGGTAGGGATTTTGTGAGATAGTATTCCCTATTTTGCCAGTTTGTCAATCTTGTGTGCCATTGCTCGTGATTCCGAGGCATTGGGCAGTACCTTGGCACAAGGGAGAAGCCTTGCTTCATGAAAAATTGTCAAAGAACTTTTCTTTGTACACAAGCATTAGTTTCCAATGTAAATGTATAAACATGGAAAAAAAATAAACAATACTAAACATGGTCTAACCTGGTCATCCTACTGTAACCAGTTGTCTTGAGATGTGGGAAAAAAAACTCGCTCAAATGTAGATCTTCATCTCCTTTGCGTGAGGAAAAGTTGGCTTGAAATATACTGTAGGCATAGAGAGAACTTTCCCAAGGGCATGTGCTCATAGCATACCCCAAACAGGAAACAGCTTAATGTAAGAGTCGTGAGTTGAAGCCTTGCTTCCTTCAAAAACACGTGCAGGAAAAGTCCATGCATGACTGTTTAAAGATTGCAATTTTGCCATGCATCATTCCAATCTTTAAACAAATCCACGTTTTGGTACTTACAGTAATTTGCACACGCCATGCTTGTGAGCCTAAAGTGTATGCATATTATATGCACGTCTATTGCATATCGTAGCTATCAAACAGATGCTGCATAACCAAAAAAATCAATTGCGTACCTTATCCAGTACACTTATTGACGAGGCTTGCTGCCGGAAGAATCAAATGAGTCACCAGCAAGAAGAAAACCAAGAAGTGATTTGCTGGATCATCGAGTGAATGTGGCTCATAGCCATATAGGTTGTTAACTGTAGACGTATCACATGTCTCCTTGCATGCCCTCTTGGCTGGGTTTAGTCCGATCTAGTGGGAAAAAAAAAACAAGTAGACCTGTTGCCTAGTTCCCCCCCAAAGTCCATATGCTACTAGCATATTCCAAACCGACTTGCTTAAATTGCCAAAGTGTAGATCTTTTTGAAACTCCAGAGAGTACCCAATACTGGAAAAGATAGCTGAAGAAGGGTAGCTATCGTATTGCACCAAAGCAATCGCTACTTGGCAAGTTGGCATGATAAAAACTTCGGCAAGATTAGTTCAAAATTGTAAACTGTAACATGCTTACCGACGGACTGGAACAACCTGTGAGAGAGCCATGCTTTTTGCAGACTGTGGCAAAAATGCCCAACTGGAATCCATCTGACTCATAGCCGCGGATTCCAACAGGCAATGAAACCCCTTGGCGATGCTCAGAACTCAATGCAAGCCTTGCTTTCCGTAAATGTTGTGCAACCCTAAATTGCCAATCTATGCAAAGTCAAGCCTTGCTTGACTAGTCGTTGCAAACACTTAAATTGCACAATCAGATAATAAACTGCTATGGCAGTACACACACCTTTTTGCATGCTATAAAGAACAAGCACATGCTTAACACGAAGGAAACTTCATACCTCATTAAGTATTTATGTCGAATGCCCTGCTTTTCACTTGCATGCCTTGCATAGTGTGAGATATATTCGACTATTTGTATGGCTGACAAGACAGGTGCATGTGGCCTTGATGGTCATCACGCGTACTTGAACTTGAATGGTGGGTCCTCACCACGACGGTTGCTGACCATCGAGCCGTAGCCATACAAACAGGGCAATTCTGTCGCGGGGCTTGGCCCTTAGTAAGGAAGGGTGCCCAAACATGGGCGCCCTAATTGGAAAATAAGGAATAAAATAACGCATGGCGATTGCGCAGGGCGCAGCGAGCAGAATTCAGAGGACAGCTTCTTGTCCGTGGCAAACCGGGGCCTTGCCCTGTGTCGTGTTTAACTGGCAGGGGCAATGCGACCCTGAAGAGCCCAACCCCGTGGGGTTTCATGCAACTCGAGCTTGCCCGCCTCCTTGGCACAAGCCCCCTTGCACGCGGGTCTTCGACCTTGGCTCCCTCGGATTGTCAAGCATGGTGACGCACGCCATGACAGCTTGACGACCACAGAGAGAGAGAGAGAGAGAGAGAGAGAGAGAGAGAGAGAGAGAGAGAGAGAGAGAGAGAGAGAGAGAGAGAGAGAGAGAGAGAGAGAGAGAGAGAGAGAACATGAAGAAGCAAATCGATAGCTTCCCTGCTCCTTCCCTCCTCCATAGCTTTTTTCTCCCCTAGCTCTGATACCAATATAAGAACCCTAGGATCTAGAGACCTGGATCCTCCACCCAACCGCCCATACTTATAGGCTCTTAGCCCTAGGATCCCTTGTCCACATTGCCAGCTGGCCCGTGGCCGAGGTCTGTGACCCCCCTTTAGGGTAGGGCCCTGCCCGTAGGACCCGTGTCCTGACATCTGTAGTGCCACTCAAGTATCTGAGAATCGACTTGAAAACATCCCGATGCTTTTTACCAGGGTTAGACATAAATCTGCTCACAACTCCCACTACATATGCAATGTCAGGTCTTGTAGCCACCATGGCATAAAGACTACCACAAGATGAAGCATGAGGAACCTTAGCCACCACATCTTTTTCCTCAACAGATTTGGGACAATTGTTCTTGCTAAGTTTCAAATATGCAGGTAATGGAGTACTCAAAGCCTTCCCTTGCTACATGTTGAAATGATCAAGAACCTTATGCATATAATCTTTTTGAGAAAGGTACAACAACCTCTTCTTACAGTCACGAGTAATGCGCATACCCAAAATGTGATTGGCTCCACCCAAATCTTTCATGTCAAATTGAAGTTTCAACTGGGTTTTCAAGTCAGCAATGTCCATTGGCTTTCAATGCATCTTCCATCTCGTGGGCTTGTATGCCTAGCTTGGTGGTCAACTTCATGGATATGAAGTTGTGAGTTGAAACAGGGTCAAACAAAATAAAGGCATTATGCTCTTGCATCTTTCCCCAAGCATAGGAAAGGAGAAATCCTTGGCAAGGAGCATCCTCTTTTGGAGCTTCAAACATAGAGGCTCTAGGAGTCTCATTGCGGGCAATTCTCTTGGGGCAAGGACGATAACCATGGCCTTGCTCCCCCCACTTAAAACATTTGGGGTCCTTATGAAAATCTTCTAGCTCTTTAGGAGAGAGTTTATATTTACCTTTGTAAACTCCCTTCTCCTTGGATCGATTGTTGTTGTTGTTGTTGGAATGGCCTTGGTAAGAATTTTAGGCATTGGTTTTCCTCTTGGCATCACTTTTGTCTTTATTTTCCATGGGCTTGACATTCCGTCCAGCCCCTTGTTGGAAATTGATGCGCAAAGCAACCATGGTATGGTGGATTACTTTGGTAATAGAACTAGGCCGTTGAGAGTTGACATACTCGGCCATCTCTTTGGGTAATCCCGCACAGAATTGTTGTTTTTCTCGGCAAAGTCTATCTTTTGAAAGACAATAGCCTTGAGATGTAAATCCCAAAACTTGTCCACATATTTGTGGATAGACTCATGAGAGAGAAGCTTTAAACTTCACCATTTGGTAAGCACTTTGTCCTTTGCATCACTTGCAAGGAATTGCTTCATGATGGAAACTCGTAGAGTTTTTCATGTCTTTGGGGCTTCGCTGTTGCCACAAAGTCTAGCCCACCATTGACGAGCCGATTTTTGGAAGTGCATAGCTACATGGCATAGCTTGGAGGACTCCGTGAAGCCCTCATCTCCAAAGGCCACATCAAATTTTTGGATGAAGGCCAATACTTGTCGGTAGCACCAAAGGTGCCATCATAGGTGAGAAAAGAGATACTCTTTCCTCCATCTTTGAACTTATTTAGCTTTTGTGACCTTTGCCATGCAGGGTAAGATTTGCAATGTCCTCCCCTCTTGTATTTTCTAGGAGAATAGCCATAGCTTTCATCGCTAGAGGAGGAAGGTGAAGAAGAAAGAGAAGAGGGTGACCTCTTTCTTGCCCTTTTGGAGTGACGAGGAGAAGGACTATGGGTTAACCGTTTCCTCCTAGGAGGAGTTGGCGATCATTTAGTCCGCCTTCTTCGTGGAGCCACATCTTCGGAGGAATTTAGGGATTCATTACTTTCTTGATCTTTGGATTCCTCCTCTCGTATGGGAGAGAGTCTTCTTTTGGGGTTCTCATCAAGAGGCCTCCTAAGCTCTCTCTCCTCTTGGAGAGGAAAGGAAATCCCATAAGCACGAAGTTGTTGAGTAACTTTGGCTTGCAAAGCGGGGTTGCCCATAGCTTGTTGTAACCTAGTGACAAGATAATTAACAAACATGGGGACATCATCATTAGCACCTTCATGTGCAAAATCAAAGTTATCAATGTTCATTCTACTCTCTTGGTTATTATCAACCATGTTAATTAAACTTATGTGTTTACTTAGTGTATACTTTGGCAATTCAAAACCTTAGTTGCTACTCCTCTTAGCCTTTGAAAATAGGCACTTAAGTATCTACACCCACGGCTCGAATTGGTTAATTATAGAGAGTAGTGGAGCGAGTCTAATATAGCGAAGTTGCTGAGGGATAGCTCCTTTCGGACTTCTTATGGCTCAATAATGGTAAAGCTGTAGGCAAGTCTAAAAAGACTCCATTATTAAGACAAAAGCTCCCGAGGTGTGCACCATATCCCAGATAGTTAGCTCAACAAACCCGATAATAGATCCTAGTCCCACTTACCCTAATATAATTAACAAAATCAACCATTTATAGGCTACTTAAGGACCTCTCTTCTTAAGCAAGAAAAGAGAAACCAAATGCTCTGATACCAATGTAATGGAAATGGCCTATGAACTTTACGAATAGCAAAATTAGGAAATTAGATGAAGTCCTTTTGTGAGATTACTTTGTGAGCATAGCAGGTGAACTTAATTGATGGTAGCAACATAAACATGATACTTAGTTAACTTGGCATGAACAATACTTTTGCAAAGAGAGAGTTTAGAGAGCATGACAATAGTTGAGGACCGGATTCATATGAAGACGGTCCCCAATAGGCATTTGTATTATAGTTTCTCCCATCAAGAGAGACTTGGTACAGTACAATCTTTGTGTTCCTTGTGACCTAGGTGATGCGATGAAGATAGAAAGCTTCATGCATCACAAGCATAACATAAACTTCATAAAAAGCATTAACTATCCCAAGCCTCAGTCCCAAGGCCTCAAACACCTTCGAAGTTGGAGAGAGCTAGCGGGGAATGAGGATAGGGAAGAGGAAGAAGAAATATTCCATAGGAGAAAGAAATGGTTCCTCACTTATCATCACTCTTCTTGCTAGAATACATAATAGCATAGTAATGAAGATGGAGAAGATGGCAAGCTTAAGCACTGAAGCATGGCTCTTGGTTGGATTTGCATTCCATTGGCAAGAGTGTTGGTGTAGGCTCTCACTTCTCACAAGCTTGGAGAAGGAGGTGGAGTTTCTCAACTTTCACCAAGTGAGAATGATCCACAAAGTGAGTGTGTGTGTGTGTGTGGTGTATATCCCCCCAGCACCCCCCTTGCTTGCTTGGAGCGAGTTGTAGCTTTTACACATGTTTCAAGCTCATTGGACCCTCTCCCCCCTAGCAAATCACATGCAGCATGCATTCAAGTACATGGGTAGTCTTTGGACAAGTGTCCTCCTTACCCCTTAGAGAGAGAGAGCTTGAAAATATCTAGATATTTATTGGATGGAACTAAAAGCTCATTGGACCCCTCTTTAGCCCAACCAATAGCATTCAAGCACACCATGTGGTTAAGCTTAGGGAGAGTCTGACATGTGTCCCATGTGCCCTTTGAGAAAAGGGGTACCCTTTGGGTGAGTGGAAGGTTAAGTCAAAGATTCCCCTAACTTTGGGACTTTCATGCATAGGAAGCTTCTCAAGCACCTTCCTCATTAAGTTTGTAGGGTCTCTTTTTTACTCAAGCACCTTACCCCCCAAGCATGGGAATCTCCTCAAGCACCTTCCTATTAAATATGACAAGCACCTCAAGTACCTTAGTCATCAAGCATGACAATCACCTCAAGCACGCACCTTAGTCATCAAGCACGACAAGCACCTCAAGCACCTTAGTCATCAAGCACGCACCTTAGTCATTAAGCACGACAAGCACCTCAAGCACCTTAGTCATCCATCACGCACCTTAGTCATTAAGCATGACAAGCACCTCAAGCTTAAGTCGGGTTCCCACCTCAAGCTCAGTCCTAGCTTGCCTAAGGTCAAAGGACTTTTAACACTAACCATTGGACTTCTTTAATGAAGCTAACCCTAAGGTATTTTAAGCTCCATTAGATGCACATTGCTCTTTGATAGACTACCTCCTTTTGCCCCCTATTGAGATGTAACCATCTCTCCTCTTGGTCCCCTCCTAAGGTAAGTTTAGAAGCACTTATTGCGCATTGCTCTTTGATAGACCATCTCCTTTTGGACCCCTATTGAGATGCAACAATCTCTCCTTTTGGTCCCGTGTTGAGATAGGTCTAGAAGCACATGTCTCTATTCTAACTCTTGTTCCCATTTATTTTCCTACATTAAATGATCAGTTTAATATGAGAAAATCATTTGGTAAAGTTAGATATTATATTTTATGACATAGACGTGCAAAAAATTACAGTTGCGATAGAGGATCAGACAAGAACTAGAACTAAATCTGAAAGAAGACAGGAAAAAATCAGGAAAGGCAACAAAAGAGCAAAGGTCGGATGAAGAGAAAGAAGCTTTTGAGGCATTTACCCATGCAAAAAAAATGTTTGAAGAGAAAATGCATAAGAGTTCCAGAGTCGTCAGAGAGGATGAATTGGAAGATATGATCATGAGGATAATCCCAAAATGGTAAAAGTATCTAATGAATTGAATATTGAATTCAAAAGGTCATTAAAGGCATTGTTAATGGAATTCAAAGATGTCTTTTCTTGGTCATACACTATTATGAAAGAATAGACTCAATTGTGCACCAACATACCATCAATTTGAAAATAGATGTAGTGTCAATAAAACAACAAAGATGTAGGATGAAGCTTAATTATACCAAACAGGTGAAAGAAGAGCTTAACAAACTATTGGAAGTTGGTTTCATTTACCCAGTGGACAAAGTAACATGGTTATCACCAACTATGGTAGTTGCAAAGAAGAATGGAAAAATAAAAGTGTGTGTAGATTACAGAAAAGTGAATGTTGCAACTATTATTGATCCATTTCCTCTATCCTATTGTGATAAAATATTGGGTGCAGTAGCTGGTGAAGAGATATATAGCTCTCTTGATGGTTTTAGTGGGTACAACCAGATCGGTATAGCCCTTAAAGATAGAGATAAAACTGCACTCATTACTTAATATGGAGTGTATGCTTCCACAGCACTTGATGAACTTGGGTTTGAAGAACGCACCACCTACTTTTCAAAAAGTGGGTTATAGAAGTGTTATATCCTTACTTGAAAACATGCATGAAGGAATTTTTTTGATGAATTCAGTGTATCAGGAAAGAAGGATGTTCACTTGAAGCATTTGAGAATATGCTTCGAGAAAATCAGAGAATCCAGACTGTCATTGAGCCTTGCGAAATGTGCCTTTGGTGTGAGGGGAGGGATTTTGTTGGAACACATCATCAGTAAAGAGGGAATTGCAATTGATACAAGGAAGGTGGAGGCCATCGTGAAAGGCCTACCTCCATAAATAATGAAACAATTGATGAGATTCATTGACCAAGTTAAGTGGCATAGCAGGTTCTTGAGGTACCTAGCTCATGTTTGTTTATCACTAACACAATTGACAAGAAAGGATGTGGATTTTGTGTGGAAAAAGGAGCAACAAACTTCATTTAACTTTGTGAAGAAGATGTTGATAATTGCACTAATCTTGTTTCTCCCAAATTGGGAATTTCCATTCTACTTGTTTGTAGATATATCACATGCAGTAGTGGGAGTAGCCTCATGCAAGAAGCGAAAAAGAGATGGTTTAAACAAATCTATTATGCCAGTAGGGTCCTGATGCCAGTAGGTCCTGAAATCTACGAAGAAGGATTACACAATGATTGAAAGAGAGTGTTTATGGATGATTCTTTAATTGTAAATATTTAGTCAATACTTGTTGGCATACAAAGTGGTGATCCATGTTGACCATCAAGCTTTGATATATATTTGGTCAACAAACCCCACCTCTCACGAAGATTGGTCATATGGGTTTTGCTAATGCGTGAGTTTGATTACTCGAGTAATTCATAAGCTAGGACGGGAGCATGTTGACCGTTTGAGAAATTTGGCTAATGGAGAATCTCCAATTGAACCAATTGATAAGTTGTCCGATTCATATTTTTTTCCATTGGAGCTTGTTGATTCTTAAGACTCTTTGTATGAGGAGATGTTGCAGTTTTTACTTCAAGGAGTTCCTTCTAAAGAGATGTCAATTGTAAAGAGGAAGAAGCTAGCTTGGAGAAGGAGGAGATTTACAGTCATCATGGGAGTTCTTTACGAGAAAGGGATTGATCAAATTCTTAAAAGATGTGTTCCAAAGTTTGAACAAAGAGTAATGTTAGTTGAGGTACATGCAGGTGATGTAGATGGGCACTTTTGAGGAGAAATACTACAAAGAAAGTTTTTCAGGCACTCCATCAGTTTTCAAGGATGCTCATGAATATGTGAAGGCGTGTTTGATATGTCAAAGGGATGGCAGACCATTGGATGCAAATAGAATTCCATGTAACCAATCCTTCCACTTGAACCATTTTAGAAGTGGGGCCTTGACTTTGTGGGGCTAGTGAAACCAACTGCAAAATACACAGGGAACAAGTATAGTTTGGTGGCAACATATTACATTACAAAATGGGTGGAAGCACAAACAATGAAGGACAACAAAGCTATGAGTGTGGAAAAATTCTTGTATAAGAACATAATGACTAGGTTTGGATGCCCATTGGAGTTAGTTTCTGATCAGGGAGGTCATTACATAAACAAGGTGATTAAGAAGTGGACTGATTATCACCTAACTCCACAAGTTTCCATTCAATTCTTGAACATGTAATGCAGTTCCCTGAACCAAACCTATATTTTGCATGGTAACTGGATGACTTTTAAGGAAGGATTTTGTAGTTCTAATGGTGAAGTTTGTAATGCCTGTTGATTATTTCTTTCCTGCTATGCTCCCCCCATAATAGTTATGGTTTTATGTAGAGTTCTAAAGCAAAAAAAGCTGCTCACTTTTGAGGGCATGGTTGGTAACTGCATTAAGGACGATGGCGTGCCCCACTTCCAGAATGTACAACATAACATTACAGCAAAGCATATCAATAAGGGCTTAGAGATGTAAATTTTGTATGGTATGGGCGACCTCAAGAACAGAGTGTGCCTTACACCTAGAAATATCTTTGAGCGGGCGTTGATGTTCCAAGGGTTCAAACTGAAACATCCTTTCAAAAATGGCTTCCTTTCCATGTTGCATAAGATGATAAAAATGGGTACATATTACCCGTCATCATGTTGGATAACCCCATATCTGTAAACAAAATCAAAGCTATGAAAAATTGTATCTTTGTAAACAAATTCAAAGCTATGTAAAAATGTATGGCATTCATGTCGAGAACAACAACCTACCAAGACGTGGTCAAAATTCTTGTTTTCAATGATTTGTATGGGAACAACCAAGACCGGGTTGAACTGGTTCCAGTCTAGATGGTAGAAAATAGGCAGGTAAGTACTATCCCTTGCGAAAGTTGTGTTGCTCATTTATATATTGTTAATGTTGTCTCTTGAATGAAAGGGTTGACACGACTATGGAATGCCTCTTTGTTCACCTGGTCATTTGGGATGACAAAAATAAAGTCATCAACATTGACGATAGTGGCGATGACAGAGAGGTTGAAAAAGGAAACTCATATTTGCCATTGGTACACCATAATGACCTTATGGTTGTCTCCTCTTGTTAAGTATAATGCATGTTTCTTTCTATTTTTTTTTCAATTTGTATTTGAATGACAACTTCGCTTTGATAAGAATACTAATGGACGACCACAATCAACCCGATATAGATGACACTCAGATGGAGGATTACAATGAAGAAGAGGACCCTACCTTCGAGAAGCTGCACTACATTCTCCTACAGATATGGAGAGAGGTGCGAGACAATGGGGTGGGTGAGCAAGGGTCGTTCAGGGCTTGTGTGACAAAAGCTATACAATGTTTGGTTTATAGTGTAGCAAATTATGAAATTAGTGTAGCCGATGTGCAACTATGTCGGTTAGAAGAGCAAATTTCGTCTTTAAGAAAGGAGGTTGTTTGCCTCAAAGCACAACTGAACAAGCTTAGTGCTCTTATATGAAAATTTTATCATAGTATGTGCAGAACAAACATGTAGCTTGCTTTCTCACATACATCAGATTTAGAAATGGTCTTGTGTATGGTTGCCATCCCATATGTATTATCGATCATGAAAAAGTGTTGTGTTTATGGCTTGCAAACTGCTTTATCTAATTGAAAGTGCTACCCTTACACCATGAAAACTATTGGGTTTGATACCATTAATGCAATTACAATCTTTAAACGAGTGATTTTTTAAAGAAATGAACCAAGCTTTAAGAAGGGGAATCTTATGGGTTATTGTTTTCTTTGAGCAAAATAGGTGAGTGGTCCAATTTATAAAAAATAGATATGTCTATTGTCCAATAGTTAATGGGGAATGCTATCAAGTGTCTGCTAAACTTATTAATGGCTGCCCTGTTGATTTGGTTGCTCCTTGTATTCGGAGCTTCCCCTGCTTTGTCGGCATCGCCCTGTCCCATTGATTTTGCCTATGTGCGGGACTTCTTCCCCTCCGCCTGCAAAAGCTCGCCCCCCACTCCTTCAAGCGAGTGCTGCGAGGCTGCTTTCAACCTCTTCGGCCTCGCCATTGCCATCTACCTGCGCGATTTCAAGGCTTTCGAGTTCCCCGACAACTCCACGGTCTTCTCTTGCTTCTCGGCTTATGAAGCTTCTCTGCACCGAAATGGGCTCGAGGGTTTCTCTGTGCTCTCCAGCTGCCCGTCCACATTCGATGCGTCCCTCTTCATCACCAGCCCCTATCTCTGCTCAGGCATCCAAAGTGCTGCAGACTGGGAAACCCTTGTCGGCCCTACCCCCATGGACAGCTCCTGCAAGGGTGATCTCTCAACCCCTGCCGCTTGTCAGGTGTGTGCCTCTGATGTGCATAATGCCATCTTTATCGCTTCCAATCTCTCCGCGAACCATTCTGCTTGCTTCTACTATGGTGTCCTCTATGCAGCTGCTATCGTCAATGAATTTGGCCCCACTAACCCAGCCACCGCAGGTTGCCTCTTGGCTTCAAAAGCAACCCCTTCATCCTCTGCTAAATCACATCATATTGCCATGTATGCCTCTATAGGGGCTATTCTTGTTGTTCTGTTGGGCTGTGTTGTCGTCATCTCCATCTGGCTTTGGTTGCGAAGACAGCGGCAACTTTACCATGAGAATTTTATCAAGAGAAACAGAAAGCTGATAGGCAACACTATACAACCAAACGTTGGGGCGATTTGGTACAAAATTGAGGACATCAAGATTGCCACGAACAATTTTGCGCCACAAAAGTTGATTGGTGAAGGTGGTTTTGCCACTGTATATAAAGGGGTAATGCCAGATGGGTCTCAAGTGGCTGTTAAAAAGATCAAGAACTGCACTCCTGAAGGTGATTTGGAGTTCAGGAATGAAGTTGAGGTGATTAATTGTATAAGGCACCGCAATCTTGTGGCTCTCCGCGGTTGCTGTGTTGCTAGCAACACTAATTTTGGCCATTTGCGCCTGCTAATCTATGATTGCATGCTTAATGGTAGCTTGGAGGAGTACCTTTTCAGTGGGAAGAAGCCGGTGCTAAGTTGGCCGGATAGACAGAAAATAGCGTTGGATGCTGCGAAAGGTATTGCATATCTTCACACGAGTGTAGAACCTCCAATTATACACAGAGACATTAAAGCAAATAACATTCTGCTGGATGAAAACCTGAATGCGCATGTAGCAGATTTTGGCCTTGCAAAAGTGACGACAGAGGGCATGACTCACATGACAACTAGAGTTGCCGGGACTCAAGGTTATCTTGCACCCGAGTACGCCTTGTATGGCCAGCTAACGGAAAAGAGTGATGTGTACAGTTTTGGAGTGTTGCTTCTGGTATTAATGAGTGGGAGGGCAGCGCTGGATGTTCATGATGCATATCCGTTGATCACAGATTGGGCTTGGGTGAGAGCAAAGAGAAATAGTTCTTTAGAGATAGTGGATGAGCGCATTCGCTCATTGGGTTCACCCGAGTTAATGGAAAGATATGTTTTAGTTGGGATTTTGTGTGCTCATCTTTTAGTTGCTTTCAGGCCAACAATGTCCCAAGCTTTGAAGATGCTCGAAGGGGATATGGATGTACCTGAAATCCCTGATCGGCCGTTGCCTTTGACGCACGAGGGTCTTTACACTTTCAACGATTGCTCCAGTTTTTCACCCATGCATAAGCCAATTGAGCCTTGCTCTTACAAGAGTGAAGATCTTTTAAGGTAGTGTAATCTTAGTTTCAAGATGTGGGGTTAACCATGATATGAATTCCGCCACTCCCTCATGTGGAGAAGTGCAGCTTGTGACCAAAGTGACTGATACACCTAGCTCTTGTTGTGGGTACATACATGAAGAGCATATTGGCAAGTCTTGATTGTTTGGAGCACTTCATGCCCCGCTTGACAGCTTGTACATGTTTTACCTCTTATTGTAAGTTAAGAGCTAGTAATTTGTTTGTCCTTTGAGCAGGTGTAGAGTTTGTGTTCATGAGGTGCTGCACATTGAGCTTGATATAGAAAACGCTGAGTATTTGGATGCAAATGCTCTCAGTGCTAGTTTTGAGTCAATGCTTTGAGTTATCACAAGCATTCATGTGCCCATGACAAGGACTTCAAGAATCGACACATTTTTGGCGTATATCCTGGTCATTATTATGATGAATTCATGATTGGCTCCACATCAATAATGAGTTATGGTGGAGAGGCTGTTCTTAATTCTCAATGAATTCGCTTATTTTTTGAGGTGCTGCGAGATTGAGAGCCTCAAGAAACAAGATTGGCTTCACATCAACAATGAGTTATGGTGAGGAGCATGTTCTTCTCACTAAAACGTACCTTTCCAGTAGACAGTCTAGAAGTTAATGTAGAGCGTGAAAGAATGTGTGTAAACCGATTTTGAGGCTTTTTTTTCTTTGTTAGTTTTCTTTTATGGAACTTTTTGCGTTTACATATTTCACGATGAGTGTCACAGCATACTTTTCAAAATAATCTTGTTTAAGTCGAATTCTTGCACAAGGATTTATGGAAGTTTCTCAAATGATTATCTCAGACGTCTCTTTTGTCTAAATAATTTTTAGGTGAATTTTGTCTTGTTTTTATGGTTTCGATGGTATAGTCTGATTATGTTGGTTTTGTCTCACTGGTCTTCTTTCTATCGCATGTCTTGATTGTTGTATTGTCTTGTATCTGTAAATTCAAGTAAAAGGTATATATAGAATGGTTTGTGGTTGTTGAAGCAGGTTTGAGCATGATTACTTCAATGTTATAATATGAATGTTTTCTTTAAGATATTCCTGGCAAAGAAGGTTTAGGGCTTCAGACTTCTGGTGATTATTGCAGGCCTTCATAAGAGACATGAAGATTATTCTACAGCTCTACACTCTTTTCAATAGATTGGGCTTATAATCAGTAGGAGCACACATCCATTGGTAACCTATGTTGAGTGTTACAACTAGGAGAATATTTCCATACTACCATGCCAGTACTAGTATACAGTCTTCACAATGCATACAAGAGGCTGCATACTCACAGTACATACAAACATGGATAGTGTCCTACCTTGTTCCAACTCACAAGGATTCTTACAATTGACCCTTTCAATTTTAGTCAATTGATCTGATTCAAGAAAGAGAATTGCTGAGTTTAAACCTTCTATTGAGAAGGTAGCATTGCCAGAGGTTACTTTTGTGTACAACCTTGTTCCCTGCATTCCAGTGTACCACAATTGTCCATCAGATTTTGAGTTAAAATCGGTGATGTTCAACACCTTTGCACTACTATTTGTGAAGGACTAATCATTTACAGCTCTCTTCTCGTCTGGCAATGTCACAGGAGAGGTTCCACACAAGAACCAGTTAACCTCAAAATGTCCCCAGAGTTTTTCTCCCAAATTGCAGAGAAAATGTTCTATGTTACCAGCACTTAGACCTTAGCTTCTTCATTCAGGGACCATTTTGACCAAGACGCTTGGCAAGTGGTCACCATTTGATGGAGTAATGTTTAAATTCCCAATCCTGCCAGTGCTCCCACAAGTCAAACCGGGACATGATTCTTTCATAGAGATAACTTCTTAGCTAATTTCTTATCTCTATAAATTGAGTCTAGCCCATCCAAGATGACTCTTACACTCGATTCGCGTGTAACATTTCCTTTGCTGCTGAGAATGCCTTGTCAATTACAGCTGAAGTCAAAATTATGCTACTGTATAAAGATCCCAACTAAATATTGAAAGCCTGCTCTGTAAAAAGAGTTGCCTATGTACAAAAGCTTCTGATAGGTTTTCTAAAGGCATATTCTGCCTGTCTTTTCTCAATTCACTTGAAGCTTATTTTGAATCTCTGCAAATCCGTTTCTCTTTTTGATAAATGGGTTCCTCTACCTGTCATGCACAAGCACCCTTCTTAAGTCGACAGTTCTTTATCATATTAAAAAAGAGCTGGTAATGTGAAGGAAACTAGCTCGAACCATGCTGGCTTTCCGTGGAGGATCTTTCTCCCAAGTTTCTTGGCTCCCACAAAATTGAAACCCTCTCTTGGACCACAGTTTTTGTTTTGATGGTGAGAATATACCATCGGGGCTGTGTTTATTCAAGTGGCTTTCCCTAGAATTTGCCCGCTGTTTCATGAAAATTATGCACATCAGTATACAGTTAGAGAATCCAGTATGGCTTTGATTGTCATTGCTACTAGTGAATACCTTGCTTATCTTAGGGTCTGCAGATGACACTATTTGGTCTTCTTTATGGGCAAGGGCAAGAGGACTAGCAGCTCCCTGCCGTGTTAGTTCTGAACCAAAAGACTGCAAGACTCCACAGGTTGAGACATCCATGTCCTCTGATAATGTGAATAAATATGCAGTCAGTAACAGAACATGAGTCTTATGTTTATGTATTAGCATAATACTTAGTAGCCAAAGGACATGCATCAGTCAAAGACTTGAGTCAAAACGTCACCTGCATAAGTCCCTTGCAGTTCCTGAAGACATACATAGTTTGGAGAGGCATCTAGAGTAAGTTTTTCCAATTCATGCGCTTTCTGATTTACCTTCAGAAAAGCATGAAAGAGAGCTTTTCTAGTAATGTTTCAACATTGATGCTTCTGCATACTCGAATACTAATTGTAGATCATTACCTGATCTAGTAATGGCTCTGGTGAATTGAAAACATCCTTCAATTCTTGCAGCTTTTTGGATGTTTTCTCTGAATGAATCACCCGACGACCTACATTACCAGTAGAGCAGAGTCAAATCAATGGCTCACAGAGTTCCTCCTATTGCTCAAAGTTAAAGTTATACCAGTTTTGCGATTCACTGGAGTCGCTTCAACATAGCCTTCATTCACCATTCTCTCTATGAGCTTTCGAGTGGCCAAAAAGTTCACATTTTTGCCCAAACTTGATTGCAAATGACTTATAGTTATATACTCGAGGGTTAAGGCATAGTACAAAGCCTTCAGCAAACATTTTTGCATTAGTGCAAGTTTAGAAAGCAAAACCACCAATGCATTCAAATTACGATCTGACCTTTAAATACAGAGGATCTTCTTGTGTCATTTCTTTCTGCGTTTCATCCTCACATGGTTGACCTTTCTCGGCTTCATAGTAATCATCTACCTGTGGGGATACTTTTCAATACTACTTCATCTTCTCAGTTTTAAACTTTAAAAGCTGAAGGTTATCTTCAAACCTGTGCCTTCTGATTGTTGATCTTGTAGTTATCCTTGCCTAAATCAACCAGAAATTCTTCCTTCACCATGCACCTGAGAAGTTCTGACAAGCCAAACAAAAGAAATGAATTGTCAAGTCAATATGAAAAAATGTTCCTAAAACCTAAATGAGTCTGCAAAGTCTACAGTGACTGACCTTCTGTGTGTTGCTGCAAGGATGGCACATTGCAATGTGGACTTGTCAGTTTGATCCTTGCATGGGCAATTAAATTGTATGGCAGTAGAGAGCATCAGGTATATAATTAAGCAAGCACATACTTTACCTCTGAAATTTCTGGAAAGTTGGCTAAAATGTCAGTTATGTGAAAAATAGCCCCAGGCCTGCAAAGGACCCATTCTCTGAATATCTCCAAGTTGGACATCTCCTGCTTCAGATCTTGAGTCACATCTGCCAGCGAATTTTCACAATCAGAAGCATTACATTGGACCATTCATAATCTAGCCAAAAGAACACACAATAAAAAGTACCATCGTCTTCTAGCAGGTGCTCAGTTGCATCAGCTAGTGTAAGTAGCTTGGATGTGCAAATTTCTGTGGTCAAAAGGCCAGTCGAGAAGAAAATTGAGAATCTTAAAAATCAATCAAAGCTGAGAATTGATCATTCCAGGCAGTTGCTGGCGTTGCTTGTATTACAGCTTTTAGAGACCTGTGTCATCTTGAATGTCCTGCAAAGCCAACAGTACATTCTCAAACTTTCATGCGTATGCAACAGACTGGACCAAAAAGTGTCAGAAAGTTGTTGAGCAATTAACACCTTTGATTCACAGTCCTGATCGCCATTATCTGAGTCAGTAGATGCTTCAGAAACACTGCTGCTCGCAGCTGCACACGTGCTGTCCTGGTCAATCTCATCTCCACAGGGATCTAGGGTGCTTTTCACCTGCAGTATTGCTATGAACTTCAGCGTCTTGAGAGGCAACTACGCTCATATGCCAGGCTTTCAGAGAAGCAGTTAAACATTTGTAGCTCCCACCTTCAAAGAGAAAGTAATGAACTCGCTATTAACTTCTCCAGCTTTAATACGCAATGGGGGCTTGAGCCATTGCTTCTTATCATCAAACGTGCAACTTCGGAAAAATGGTGGCTCATACTCTGCTGGCTGCAAGATAAAATGGCACAGCAAAGCCGATTTCACAATCATCCAGATCCTTCAATGATGACGATGAGCATGGCTTTCGGGTGAAACTCACTGTGAGGTCGTCATAGTAGTATAGCTTCACTAGAATTGTCCGCTGCAGGCACAAACAACGTCAGAGACCAAAAGTGATTACAGATGTCGCTCGACACCTCTGTGTGTGTGTGTGTGTGTGTGTGTGTGTGTGTGTGTGTGTGTGAGAGAGAGAGAGAGAGAGAGAGAGAGAGTAAACGCAAATGTACAGCTTTAACCTCTTCTGGGACTCCATCTAAAGTATGCATCAGAGTCACCAATGTTCTCATCATCTTGCAAGCCGATTTTCTGTAAAACGGTGAGGGTCAAGGAACTATTCTGCAGGGTCATTGAAAGGACACAGGTCATGTTGATATGGACATTCGCAGAATTTACCTCATTTGCTCATGGTTCATTTCAGCCCCACTGCCCGTTATCAAAGTTTTCTGGACATGCCCATTTTTGGTCACCTGCATGGACACCTCCTCTGAAGTCGTCGAGTAATTAAACGAGACTGTTGAAATGGACGCACATAGCTATGCTGTCAAGATCAGAAAAAGCAGCAAATGCATTCTAATTTGTAAGACTGTCCATTAACTTACAAGAGTATTCCTCAAGTGCCGGTCCATCTTCTCCTTCACAGAGAGTGAATAGCATAGTTTTCAAGTATTTCATCTTCAAGGCATCATAAACCCCTGAGAAGATGCAGGAGAACATTTTGGCAGATTTGATTTGTATTTGCAACAAAGCGCTTCCAGTTATACACAAAGCTCCCACCTTTCTCCATCCAGTCAATAAGTCTTCTAGATTCCAAGTCCATAGGTAAAAGCTTCTTGACCTTCATGTCTGCTTGATTCGATCACTAAACGTTAAAAGAGAAAGAAAAACTGCATAGAAAATTAGGGGGGAGAGGATATCTCATTACCGAGTGACTCAACATGTGTGTCACGAAAATAAGCGTCCGGGAAAAGGCCTCTGATGTAGCTGATATGGAAAATTGCAATGCGCAAAAGATTTCTAGTCTGATGCAAAACAGGAAATGTATGAGTTCGAAAGGAGCTGGTAAAGCATCCACAGAAGATTGGTTTGCAACTTTACCAACTGCAAAGAATGGTGCTCGGTTATTAAAGGGGCTTCCTTAACGGCAGCAGCAGCCATGCCCTGAATGAAAAACAATCATGGATCAAGCAGCTTACTTAAATTTCATCCGAATCCCACCGAGTTTTCTGAAGAGGAAAGTGCACTGTAAAACAACAAAATTACATGCAAATTAAGATGCTTTCGTAGTCTCTCAAAATGATCCAACTCGGTACAACTTGCGTAATGCACAACACCAGCATTAAACAGTAATTGAAAGGCTTTACTGAAAGACAAGCAGGAAAATTATTGCGAAATGTACAACACCAGCACGAAACGAAAGTTGGAAGGCTTTACTAGTTTGTTAGCAGAAGACAAGCAGGAAATATAGCTTAGAACAAAGCTGCATACGTGAAGCGGGCATGCATTTGTACTCAGAAGTGAAAGAAGTGGGCCGTGAGCAAGAAATGGAAGCACTAGCAGTTCGATCATGAAAGCACAGAAGAGCAGAAGAGCTCACCATTGCGTTGAAGACGGCGATGTATGAAGAATGAAGCTTCGGTCTGCTGGCGCCACTCTTAAGTTTAAATTCCTCACCACACACGGCCATACCCGTCCATGGAACCAACGAAAAGGGTGTGTTGTGTAAGAGCACCTTCCCATAGATTATATTTCCTCGCTGGTGGGAAGAGGGCCCTCTAGCAATAAGAGGCCTTCCAATATAGCCAGAGCGTGAGCCATTAGGTCTCCCCAATCCAGAGCGTTAGCCATTATAGCCCTTCCCCATGGACTAGTTAAAAACCATGTTGGGAGAAGGGCCTCGCTTTTGTTTGAATGGGTGTAGAGAGCATAAAAAAGCATTGGGCTAACCTGGTAACCTTGCAGTCGCCATCATGGTGATACTTGCTTCAACGAGGTGGGTGAGGCACCCCCCAACAAAAATGAACCTTTCACACCCGCAATTTCTAGTTGCAACTTCATTTTTTATAAAGCATGCTATGGGACAACTTTGTGTTTGCTGAACAAACCTCGAGAGGCACCTTTATGTAGCCTATGGGGGAGCCCTCTTAGCAAGTTGGAGTTGATAGTTCTTGTCATAAAAACTAATATCTAATTCTCCCAAATGATTTTCTCTTGTTAAACTGATCATTTAATATGGGGAAGTACCAGGGGAGTAAAAGCTAGAATATTGGTAAGGTTGCCAGACTGGTCTCAGCAGGGATCCAAAGGAGGGAAAATAGGGATCCAAAGGGGGACATTCTGCAAAAGAGCAATGTGCTTCAATGGGGCTTAAAAGACCTAAGTTCAGCTCCATTAAGACTTCCATAGGTTAAAGTTCCAAAAACTAATTAAAACTCCAATGGCCAAAGGTGGGGGGAAATTGGATGGTTATTGGAAGACTAAAAAGTTTCCCACGTTCCTAGGAAAGAGGGGGCGAGCCCTCATGGTAGGGGATGAGAGAGAAACACACACTCCCAAGCTCTCCCCAAAGGGAAGAATGGACACATGGCAAGCTCCTAGCCCTGTTGTCCCCAATCTCCCCTCAAATCCTATTGGATGGCCATAGAGGTAGACCAATGAGAAATAGGCTAGAGTAAAATTAGTCTAATCAACTTAAAAATTCTTGATACTAGAAATTAAGCTCCCTAGAAGACTATTGGACAGTCTACCAAGGGGTCCATGAGCATCCAACAGCCCAATGGCTTGCTTGATTCCTATTGGCTAGAAGACTAGAAGATCCAATGAGAGTTTACATAAATTATCTAATTACCTAAAGCTCTCACAAAAGGGGAAAGGGAGACACATGTCACAAGACTATCAATTATGCTTCTTATTTGTTATTGGCTAAGCCCTGCAGGAACCAATGGGAAGCCAGCAAGAGCAGAAAGCAAGAGGGGTTGACCAAGTAGAGAGAGAATTGGTATTTTTAGTCTAACTCACTTTGCTACACACACACACACACACACACACACACACACAACTTATGTGTTGAGCAAGAACTCCATCTCCTTCTCCAAGCATTGAGAAGTAGAGGCCTACACCAACAACGGAATGCAAATCCAACCAAGAGCCAAGCTTCAATGGCATGCTCATCTCCTCTACCATGCTAATTACTAAGCTAAGCTATGCTATTAGAGTGATTATGTGAGGACAATACTTCTTTCTCGTAAGATACATCTTCTTCCTCTCAATCTTTCCTCATTCCCTGCTAGCTCTCACCATTTTTGAAGGTGTGTGAGGTCTTGGGACTGAGGCTAGGGACAGTAGGTGTGTTTTTCAAGCATAATTTGGTGCATGAAGTTTCCATCTTCATTGCACCAACGAGTTTTGTCAAGGAACACAAAGATTGTATTGTACAAAAGTCTCCTTTGATGGGAGAAGCTATAATACAAAGCCTTTGTGGAGGGGAGACAGGCTCCATGTAAATCCGGTCCTCAATTGTTGTCAATTGTTCTATTTCTCTCTCTTTTCAAGTATTGTCTATGCTAAACTAGCTAGGTGTAAATTGCTATGTTGCTTTCTCAAATTAAGTATTGTCTCTATGCTCATTAGGAACTTGTTCTTAATGAAATGCTCATTATGTTATCAATTTTCGCTACACACAAGTTACTAGTGCATTAAATGTTACAGTTCTTCAACTTCTAGACAATTATAGGTCAGTGCCACTTGTGCACGTGTCCAATTACCCCCTAGACCATGACACTATGTGCGATTTTTCGACTAACAGCCCGAGCCTAGAACTCACGACCCCACCAATGGCAAGCAACTACCCTAAATGTGTGCTCGCGTGGGTTTGCTTGTCCAACCTTCCATTTCACATTTATATATAAGTTAAACCAACGCATGCAAAAGTAAACAAGGACATAGAAAGTAAACATGGACCCCATCCAATGACCGCTAGTAGTTCTAAAAAACATGTCCTAGTTCTCAATCATCGGTCCCACTACTTGGCTTTCTTTGAAGACCCCGTGGTATATAGTGTTGAGGCCTCCTAGAACCAATTTTAGAGGCGAAGTATGCTTCTAGAGAGTGGTTGAATGAGCCTCTACTTAAGAGGCGATACCCTATGCACCTTTCCTTGATTGCGAATTCTGTTTTGCATGGGTTAATAGCTCACAATTTGTTGATAGATTCTAAGGTTCCTACTACCAACAACACCACTCTAAGGTCGTGGATACCCAAGGGAGCTCCACAAGCATCATGCAATGCAGAAGGTGCAAGTAAATGGGAGGGCATACGCTTGCCATTAACAGCCTTGGCAAAGGTGCCACAACTTGGCGTGTCCACAGCCACATCGACAGAAATGCGAGATACCAAGAGGCGCGGGCGCGCGCACACACACACTTGGTCACTATACCTAACCTAGGTTGCTTCATCCTGGCGTCACACACACAAATTTCTGATTCACCCTTGTTTAATTAGGATTCACTTACGGGTTAATGTCTAAATCTGTACCTGGCTTGACCTAAGGCTTGCATGTGCCATGGTTGTTAGTAACGTTGTCTTGTGGGTGAGTGCCTTGCATGAGTTCCTTAGATTGAATGGGACTTATGTTGTTGTTGATCATTTTATGACCAGTGGTTCCAACTTATCAAGTTTAGTGGGGCTCTCAAAAAATCCTAGCCAGTATGGGAATTGTAGCTAAGTTTTGCCTTGAGTGTAACTTGGTCACTTCATCCAGCTACACACACATTTACACTTATGGTGTTGATGGTTATAATGTCACGTGGGTGACTACCTTGAGTCTCTATCCTACACTTCCCTCAATAGGAGTGACTAGTGTCTGCTATGCATAAATGAGCTGATGAATATAAGATCTTGTAGGTGTTTACCATTTGTCGATACTTAGTATTTTTCTAAATGGATGTAACAGAGGGTGATTACCAATAGTCTTTTCCTATCACTAATCTCCATGGTATTTCTATCTCATGCTATGCCTATTACAATTGATGGTTACATTGTCTTGTGGGTGATTTTACTACACACACACACACACTCTCTCTCTCTCTTATGGCAGCGTAAAATAACCATATTTGGCATGGCACACTCAATCGAAGGCTGTAATTTTACTGATGGTTTTGGTGTATTCTCTACTTGGTGGGACACCACCCATTTGCATTTTTGCTTTGGTGAGAACCTCCTCTCCACCCACCCATTGTCATTGTAGTGTGCGTGGCCTCTTCTCCAGTGCTTAATTTCTTGCACCCTCGCTTCGATTGCAGCCCCCTGTCAGCAGTGATTCAATAATACTTCTCTCTCTCTCTCTCTCTCTCTCTCTCTCTCTCTCTCTCTCTCTCTCTCTCTCTCTCTCTCTCTCTCTCTCTCTCTCTCTCTCTCAACTTTTTCAGGATGTAGTTGTATGGCGCGATGGTGCATTTCTACATTTCCTTAAAACCTCCCCGCGCGCCATTCAGACAAATTGGCCATAATGCAACTATACCTCTCTCTCTCTCTCTCTCTCTCTCTCTCTCTCTCTCTCTCTCTCTACACATTCACTGAGATAGACACCCCATGCCTGTAAATGCTTAAATCTGGTTTCTCCTTAATAAATACACTATAGTATGGGCACATGGCCCTAAAATTTAAGTTAGAACTAATTTTGAGTCAAGTTAGTTCTGCTAGTTAGGCTAACTTGGATATTTGAACAAATTAGTGGGCTAACTATCACTACCTTGCTGAGATGACCTAGATGAGACCTACTTAACTGAGATAGACACCCCATGCCTATACATGTTTAAATCTGGTTTCTCTAAAATAAATACACTATGGTATGGGCACATGGCCCTAAAATTGAAGTTAGAACTAATTTTGAGTCAAGTTAGGTCTACTAGTTAGGCTAACTTGGATATTTGAACAAATTATTGGGCTAACTATCACTACCTTGCTGAGACTACCTAGATGAGACCTACTTAACTCATAGCCTAACTAGATCACAAAAGAAACCTAAGTAGGTTAGGCTAAGGCTATACCGTAAACATGGACTGAATTAGGCCTTAACGTCTTTTTGA
The DNA here is from genome assembly GCF_014529385.1 of Adiantum capillus-veneris. NCBI lineage: Eukaryota > Viridiplantae > Streptophyta > Polypodiopsida > Polypodiales > Pteridaceae > Adiantum > Adiantum capillus-veneris. The sequence goes on from NC_140949.1 coordinate 90,409,632, forward strand.
CTTCGGGACTTGGGATGCAATAAACCCAAGGGCCTATACCCTGGGCCAACTTAAAGATAACATTCTTTTTGCAGGGGTGATGACCTGGGCTGTTAAAAGTTAGGCCCCACACTACAAGAGGTTGTGTGCTCTTGTGACGCTGTTAGCGACGGAAATAAACTGGGTTTTTATAACCCCCGGCGTCGCTAAAACCGTCGCTAATAGTGTCGCTACGAGAGCGTCGCTATATGTGTCGCTATAAGTGTTGCTATATAGAGACGCTCATAGCGACGGTTACAGCGACGTTTACACAAAAGTCTATAGCGACGCTCATAGCGACGCTACAGAGCCATAAATAGCGACGCCCGAGAGAATTTTTTTTTGGTGACAGGGCATTGAATGCCCTACCACCCATCAACCATATTGTACTTGATTCACTTTTTAAAAAAAGTGCAAGGGTAGATAATAGACCCAAAATAGTCACCCACAAGACGCATTGTTTGCAAAATTGATAAGCGTAAAATTGACAATTGTACACATCATAGGCAAAATGAATTGATTCGCAAATGTAATAATGACAATTGTACAACATCATAGGCATAAAGAATTGATTGGCAAAATGAACTGCGGTGACAAATGTAATAATATACATGGTTCAAAAAGACGTATAAAATCCGTCTCATGATACATAAGCTATGAGAAACCCTAAACTAATGTTATCTAGCTACGGCTAAACTGACGTCGTCTAGTCAGACGTCTCATCGCGTCCAAGCGGCGTATCTGTCGGATTCTGCAAAAAAAGACAATAAGACAGCTTTCAGTAAGTATAAACATATAACGACATTTATAAAACAATACAAAAAATAGAAAAGAGTAAACCCTAATACTAACCATGCCGCTGCGAGAACTGAGAATGTCCATCAGGGCGTTTAAGCCCTTCCTGCCTGCGTACTCGCGCTCGTACGGTGTGGGATCACGTCCTGTCATCGACCACTGTCAAAACATACAAAGAATTCATTATGTTAGAATTAAAAAACTCATAAACCCTAAACTATCGAACATAAAGAGCAATGCGAAAACACTTACAAAATCGACCTCAAATGATGTCCATCCACCGCTCCCCAAGTGGTGCGAGCTCCCTGCCTCTACTCGCGCTCTGGCTGCATCCTTTTGTTGCTTCCACTTGTCGGGATTCTCGCGCGCTGCTTTCTTCGCATTCTTCCAATCTTCTTTGGCCAGCCAATCTGGCCTGTTCCACCCATGCTTGATTGCTTTTTGCACTTCGGAACGCTTGTGTTTGAAGTATTCGCGCATTCGAATCTTCATCAAGTCTTCATTGAAGCGCTGATCCCGTGTTGGAACGGGAAACTCATCATGAAGTATGCTGATGACTCTGTTTTTTAAATCACTTGGTACTTCACTCCATTTGTTTAGTATGTAGTGTCTAAACAACTGAGAGCAAAGACCACGCATGCGCGAGATCACCTTCTTGCCGTCATCATCCATGATGATGCCGCCGCTGAAGTCGACGGAGTAAGGCAAGCCCTCTGGCCGGTGACGCGTGAACCTGGGTGTCCCGACAGGAGTCTCTAGCGGCGTGTCGATGGGGGTACGGACGTTAGGTGTCTCCACCGGCATCTGGGCCCCGAAGTGAGGAGTGTCGAGTGGGGTGGCTCCTGGCGGAGTAGGTAGAGGTGTGTAGCTGCTAGGAACAGTCAGCCGTGCAAAACCTGGCGTAGATGGCGATGCTGTGGCTGGTGTGGGGGTGGGCAAAGAAGGGGAGGGTAAAGAGCCTCGTCGAACACGAGGCGGTGTGGAGGCATCGGTGGCGGAATCCCCACAACAACCGCCACCGCCACCACTAGAGCGCCGGTGTCTAGACGAGTGTGAAGCTCGTCTCGTCGACGCCGAAGCTTTGGAGCGCGCCGAATGCTCCGAAAGAGAGGGAGATGCGGATGGAGTAGGAACTCGCGATGATGCGCCAGAGTGATGATGCTCCACGTACCACTGTCTCTGCTGCGGTGACAAAGAAGAAAGAAACTCCTCATCATCCATACCTGCATTAAACACACGAATATTTAAACTTAATATTGAATGAATAGAGTAGACAATGACGCAAAGACCATTAAATACAATGACGTAATGACGCATATAAATACAATGACGCAATGAATTGAGTGATAGAAGAGGCAAGTTGAAAACTCAGAATTTTCAATCAAAAGATGTGAGCGCGAGTAGAAAAGAGCGTTATACACCATGGAAGGTACTTAGAGAGCCAGAGCTTTTACAACACGGAGCAAAATTGTTCAAATACAATATTTGTGGCTTTAAGAGATCTCTCTCTCATCCTCGCATAACTCAACATAACTTCCTATATCTATATAGAGCTCTCCGTTTAAACACATATCCTCTGTTTCATTTTGTAGCTCCTCTGCATGCACCCCATATAGAGTAGTAGCATCTTGATGCTCGTCTGACACCACCACAGCGGCTTCTGATTGAGCATCTTCTCTGATCTCCTCCATTGATGCCGTTGTGATTGGCAATGGTAGCCTTCATACGTCCTTGCACTACGAGGGGCTACCTCTATGACGTACCACCAGTTTGATGTAGACTTTGTAGGATGAAATATTACCTGCCAGAGCCACATAACTTACATGAGAGCTTTCAAGCACATAACTTGTAAAAGGGGGATGTTAACTATTTACATACTTACTTGTTCACAATGCTCGGGTAGTACGAAAGTGTCTCTTAGGTCAGTCCATTTCTTAGTAGAATCCACCTCAAGAAAACCAGACTCTCCTCTACGCACAGTAGCGTTGCGACCCTCCATGATTATCTTGAACCATTGCACGTCGAACAAGTCGACAAAAAATCCTCTGTAATCGATCCTCAAAATCTCTTGCAGCGTGCCGAAGTAAGTGAGTTCCGCCACCACAGGATCTGCATCAGAGGAACGTCGTCGACTAGACTGTTCAAATTTTGCCATGATTCCACAATCTTGAGTAAAACGCTTTTTGTCGATTCGTTCCACCCTAAAATGTCGACCTTTACACCATGCTGCTGTGTATGACTTATACTACAACGAACAAAGATTATGAGTGGCCGTTCAAACGTTTAGAAATAAAGTCACTAGCTAGTCGTACATTGCAAACTTACCTTGGTCGCGCAACCCCGAGAGTACTCCCACTCTTCCTCAGTCACTTCGTCACCGCATTGTTGTGCGCTTTTCAATTGGTTGTGCAACCATCTTAAGCTCATGAAGGTTGGTAGGCTCTCCAGAACCGTCGGATAGTGCATCGGTGGTCGTCTTCCCCGTCTCCACTCGATTCGTGCCCTTTGTCGCTCTTGCTTTGCATCCTCATATTGTGAAATCCACTTTTGCATCACTGGATTGTGAAGCATGCAAAATCGGTTGATTTTAGCCTCTAGATCTTCCGTCATCTTCTTCTCAACACCGAGATTGCACATGACAATCCCAGATATGCGCTCATCATCTATGGTTCGCCATAGCGTGTCCCGGGCTTTATCAAATCCGTCTAGCCACTCTCCAATGTACACTAGGGACTCTGATACCAACCAACCTTCTGCCATGCTACCCTCCGGACGTGCCTTTTGACGCACATATCCCTTAAGCGTTTTCATGAAACGTTCTAAGAAGAACATCCATCTGGAATGAACTGTGCCAGCTATTTCCACCTCATCAACTATGTGAACAAGAAGATGCACCTGAATGGTTAGCATGGTAGTAGGAAAATGTTTCTCAAACATGCACACAAGCTCCGCAGCATTTAGTTTGGCGAATGGTATGGAGTCTACGTTGATCTCCTTTTGTGAGATCCATTGCACCAGCTTTGCAAGTTTGTAGATTGTGTTACGGATGTCGAGAGACAAACATCCCTCAATGGCAACCGGTAAAATAAACTGTAAAGTATGTGCAGCAATGATATTAAAGTCCACATTTTATGCAATGATATTAAAGTCCACTATGAACGTACCTGACACATTTTATGCCAATCGTGTGACTTCAAACCGGTAAGCTTTCCTTCTTTAGTAAAACACGTTCGGAGCGAGTGCATTACGCCAGTGGGGGTCCGCAAAGATCGAATGGTCTCTTTTACTTTGCGTTCTTGGGCTCCTGTGAAAATCCATGGTGCTTTAGGGAGTTTTATCGATCCATCAGACGCTATTTGCGGCCAATATTGCTCCATACGATCCACATTTCTAAGGTCAACTCTGGCTCCCAAAGTATCTTTCTTGCCGGTCAGATGGTCCCATAGTAGATTACCTACATTCTTGAATATGTGCATTGGATCGAGCAAGTGATTGATCATGAGTTGGGGCCAGTATGGTAACTCGTACCATAGAGATAGTCTCTTCATCCCTGGAGGCAATCCGTCATCGCACATCTCGTTCTGCTCTAACCATGCTTGTGCAGACATCCTTGGTGGCTCTCTTCCCAAAAAGCCGTCGCGTAACACATGATTCTCTGGAAGATACACTTGATGACCTTCGTAGATTTGCTTCTTCAGTGAGGGCGCCCTACGTGCATTCAGCCTAGGTCCACATGTAACACATGCTCTGTATCCGCTTGTTTGAAGCCCTGCATGTATACACATGATAATAGATCAACTATGGGAAAAAACAAGATTTACAGTGTCTGAGTGAGGAGTGTCAATAGATCACCTGAGCATTCTGTTAGCCCGGGATAGTCATGCATGGTCCACATTAGAATGCCTCTGATCAAAGAATTCCGTCGTCCTGTGTGTCAGCTCATATCCACCACCTCTATGCCAATCCACAATTGTTGTAGCTCTTCCAATAGTGGACGAAGATACACATCCATATTCCCCACTTTATATCGCCCTGGCACAATCAAGCTTAGCCATAGGTGCCCCTTCTTCGTAGTCAACCACGGGGGAATGTTGTAGTTGACGATGACAACGGGCCATACACTGTAAGATGTTGATCTTTGACCAAATGGATTTACGCCATCCATAGCCAGGCCTAAACGCAAATTTCGAGCTTCCCTGGCAAAATCCGACCACGTTCCATCTATATGTTTCCAGGCTGCGCAATCTGCAGGAATTCGTAGCACACCATCCGAAGATTTATTCTCCTCATGCCATGATGCTAGGGCGGCCATGGACTTACATTTGAAGAAATGCTTGATGCGAGGAAGCAGAGGAAAATGTCGCAAAACCTTTTGTGGAATTTTTGTCCCGTGGAGATCTACTCGATATCTTTCGGAATCACATTTCGGACACTTCTCCATGTCTATGTATTCCCCTGTGAAAAGAATGCAGTAATTAGGACAAGCGTGGATAGAATTGTAATCCATCCCCAAGTTTCGCAAAATCTTTCTTGCTTCATCTCGGGAATCTGGCATCACATTGTCAGCTGGTAGTATGTGCTCTTTAAGCAATCTACACAACATAAAAATACGATACAGTCGTGTAAAAATCTATCAGATCATTATACATTTAGAGTTTTATTAAAGTAAACTAATTGTAATAGATCACCTGAAAAGCGTTGTGACGCTAGTGTCACTCCATCCAAACTTTGCCTGCATGTTGAGAAGAATCAGGAGTGCTTTCAATCTAGACATACGTGCTCCATTATACAATGGCGTATCGGCTTCACTTTTCATATCATCATAGATAAGCCTTTCTGAATCCATAATCGTCTCGATCATTTCATCAATCTCGGGCTCAAACATTGCCTCATTGGGAATGTGCTCTGCATGATCATCCCCTGAGCTGTCAGAGGCTACATCTTGTGGCCTCACATATGCTGCTTGACCAAAGCGCCTGCGAACACGTCTATTGGGTTGCAAGATTGCTGCTTGTTGGCCAGCGTCAGAGTCCGACGAGTTATAATTGGCAACAACTCGATCTATAATAGATGGATCGAACTCGCTAAATTCGCGAACGTGCTGCAAAGAAACACGTCTTGTCCGTCGCACAGCATGCTTGCATTGATTACAAGGACATAAGACCCTCGTTGAGAGATAGGTGTTTCGGTTGGACGGTCCCACATCCTCGTCACTACTCATAATGAGGATAAAAATCTTATAACCTGGACAACAAATTTAATATTCTATTGGCATTCTTCGTCTTATCTCTCTCTCTCTCTCTCTCTCTCTCTCTCTCTCTCTCTCTCTCTACCTCACATTCTCTAGTCATGTCCAATCCCCGCACACCTTGGTCTAGAGGTGCACGGAGATCAGAACCACCGGGTTATAATCTCGTCTTTATTGGTCAATACCTATATTTGTGGGTACAAGAAATCTACAGACCCACGTCTACATGATACTGCATGTAGTGGACAAAACCCCTTTGCCTCTTCTCTAGCTGTTGCACTTCACAGCATCTTAACATCTTTTCACAGTAGATCTTTTCACTGTTCGTCTAACTCTAAACCCTAAACCGTAAGTAATTCTTGCGTGGACTCGATCTAACGTAAATAAGCGTAAATCTAAATAAACGTAAATCTAACTAAAAATAAACCTAAATCTAATTTAACGTAAGTCTACATCTAACCTAATCTTTAACGTCTTTTGGGATAGTTTCCTACGACGTTAAAACTCTCTTCTTCTTGTGTGTGTGTGTGTGTGTGTGTGTGTGGGTAAACCTAAATAAACCTAAATAAATCTAAGTCTAATCTAATATGACATAAATCTAAATCTAAGGTAAATTATGTTATATTAAAAACAAAGAACTAAACTAACAGGGATTATAAGAACCTTAAAACTGATTTAACACATAATTTTTCACATAACTCGGCAAGAGTTGGCATTCTCATCACTAAAGATGTGAGAGTTAACTTCCGGTGGTGACGCTGCCTCATCTCCATCCACATCTGACGACAGCAATTTGCCCTTTAGACCGTTCTTGCTCTTGTTACTAACTTTGAAGTTGCTGTTGAATGACTAGAGGTTGTCTAGATGGTCATTGTGTCGGGGATGTAGTGACTCTTGCCGCCCTGAAGATCCACCTTCTTTCCTATCTTCTGAAGACATTTCACCAGTACTTTTGGATCGACGGAGCCCACCATGAGTGAAGGCAGCAATACCCTATATTCCATTGAGGGCTTTCTTCACCCGCTTCATGCAGGCATCGCAGTCTATGGAGACCTAAATCTAATCTAATATAATGTAAATCTAAATCTAGCATAAATAAACGTAAATCTAATTAAAAATAAACCTAAATCTAATCTAATTTAACTTAAATAAACCTAAATCTAATTTAACGTAAGTCTACATCCAACCTAATCTTTAACGTCTTTTAGGATAGTTTCCTACGACGTTATAACTCTCTTCTTCTTGTGTGTGTGCGCGTGTGTGGATGTGTGTGCCAATAAAAAGAGATAAATGGTATAACCTTTCTATCACCCATGCCAAGTATGATAGATTGGTTATGCCATTTCCCTCTTGAATAATAGGTCTTGAGTTCAACTCCTCGTCGGCTAGATCTTTAGGTCTTTTAATTTTAATTAGTTTCCTACGACGTTAAATTAGTTTCTCTCTCTTTCTCTCTCAATGTGTGTGCGTTTTTTTGTTTATGCATGTTCTCTCTCTCTTTTCCTCTCTCAATGTGTGCGTTTTTTGTTTATGCATGTTCTCTCTCTCTTTTCCTCTCTCAATGTGTGCGTTTTTTGTTTATGCATCCTCTCTCTCTCTTTTCCTCTCTCAATGTGTGTGTGCATTCTTTGTTTATGTATGTGTGTGTGCGTTTTTGTTTATGTTTGTACTCTCTCTCTCTCTCTCTCTCTCTCTCAAAAACACTATGTGTGTGTGTGTATGTGTGTGTGTGTGAGAGAGAGAGAGAGGGAGAGAGAAAGAGGGGAATGGAACATGAGAGTGAGGAGAGGGAAGGAGCATACCTGGCTCTCCTTCCTCTCCTCGTGTGTGTGTGTGTGTGTGTGGAGAAGAGAGAGAGAGAGAGAGAGAGAGAGAGGGAGAGAGAGAGAGAGAGCGTTACCTGCTCCTTGCTTGAGGACGCCGAAAAACTCAGATCTGAGATCTGAGTTTTTGGGCGCTCTCTGTTATTTTTTTAGCCCAGTCGGCGTCGCTATGAGCGTCGCAAATGCGACGCTCATAGCGACACCGGGAATTTGTTTTTTGAGCGTCGTTGTGTGAGCGTCGCTAATATGAATAGCCTCTTGTAGTGCCACTTTGTAGTTAAAACGTCTTTACTATAATTGAACTCAAGGACAGATGCCTCGAAATTTGTGAAGCAGTCCACCTTCGTAGCATGGGGTACAGGCCTGAGCTACGGCCCCTTTTTTGTGCATAGTAAAATATTCTGAGTAAGAGAAGCAATATTTAAAGGGGAGCTCATTACTTTGAGCTCACTTAGTTTCCAATTCAAAATCAACAACTACTTAATATATGATCATAGAAAGGGCTTCCTTTATGTTAGAGCATTGCTAAGTAAGTAAATCAATAGCTTTACGACTCCTTCTTCTCTAAGTGAGAGGGTAAGTAAGATTTACCAGCACTGAACTTGGAAATTTCAAACCACACTACCATGGCGTTAAACAAAACAACTGGACCATCTAAGGTACCATAACAATTAGATTATGCTTAACTTGTTCACTAATGTATGGATTAGTGATTAAATAGGCATGCATGGTCTATACATGATAACTATTAGTACAAAGGTACCATGTTAGATTCATGGTTTATCTAGATTAATGTAATGATTGAGGAAATATGATGAGACCAACCAGTTTCATAAGTACTAATAGATTCATCCTTGATAGATTCTCCCCCCCCCCCCCCCCCCTTTTTGTTTTTACAACATTCTCCTCTCTTAGTATAAGTTAGGGTCACATGGGTGACAACTAGAGTCACCCCAGTTACCTGTAATGATGTGGATGCAGGTAAGGGTGCTCTCTCTCTCTGGATTTGCTAATGGAAGGATATGCTGTCACTTTCTACTTTTCTCTAGCAGGACCCCAGAGTAACTAAGATCTAGCCTACAAATTTTGACAGATGTATCTTTTAAAATGAATGACTAAATAGATATTTCTACTTAAAATAATTGTTGTGGTCTAGGGTTCTTGAGCTTTTAATGAGAACTCATGTGCTACTTTAACCTATATATATATATATATATATTAGTATTTTTGAAAATGTGGGCGTATGGCACGATGATGTCTCTTTGAGTTTCTATAAAACTCCCCTACGTGCCATTCGGATACACTGCAACTATACTTCTCTCTCTCTCTCTCTCTCTCTCTCTCTCTCTCTCTCTCTCTCTATATATATATATATATATATATATATATATATATATATATATATATATATATATATATATATATATATATATATATATATATATATATATATATATATATATATATATATATATATATATATATATATATATATATATATATACACACACACACACACACACATATATATATATATACATATGTGTGTATATCTTCACACTGAAGATTTTCACCCTCTCCATTTTTCTCTCTCTCTGCCTCACTCTCCTACACAGTTTTCATAAACTTTTAGGTTGTGATTGTTTGGCGCGCTGGCGTGTTTTTGAGTATCTCTAAGACTCCCCTGCGCGCCATTAGGACAATTGACATATGCAATTATTCTCCTCTCTCTCTCTCTCTCCCTCTCTCTCTCTTTCCCTCTTTCTCTAGCAGGACCCTAGAGGAACTAAGATCTGGCCTGCACAATAGACATATATATCTTTTAGTTGAATGACTAAATAGATATGTCTACTTGAAATGGATGTTATGGTCTATGGTTCTTGAATTTCTGATGAAGTCTCATGTGCTATGTTAACCTATGTATATAAGACTCTCTCTTCTACGTACATGGGTGAACAATGGCACATAGTGCACTTGAACACCAGAACTTGGGCTACAACATTTATTCCATAGATATCTAGTTTATCTAGATATCCTTGGGCAGGGGCATACGAGACGACCATTATAAATCTCTTTAGATTGGTTTAAGGATGGCTTCCCTTCCAAATTTACTTACCCTGTTTTATTCCTAGGGGATTCACTATTAGTAATGGGGGGATGTCACCTGCATGCATCAAAAGTAGAGAAACTCCCCTATGTACAGTATCTTACATGCTAACCTAGCCCCTACATACGGACAAGATACGGACGTTCTCGCAATGACCCATCCCCCCTCATATGGATTTCGTACGAATGTAATGACCCGCTATTTTATGTATGCTAGTAACATAACAATTTTAGAAGCACATGCTTTTGCAAAAATACATATTGAAGTGCAAATGAACAGAAGTGTCGATTGTAGTGTGTTTTCATTTGCAATAGATGTTAAGAGAACAAACCATGAAAATCAACAAATATAATGAATACTAAATTAAAATAAACCACTCTATTCAATGTAATTTGTCAAAAGACGGACACCATTTCCCTTGTAAACTGATACAAATCTCAATCTCGAAACAAATGATACTAGTCACCTACTCAGTAGGCTTCCCACATGGGATTTAAGGCACACAGTTGAAATGGATTGTTTTCTAAATAACAAATAATGGTATGCCCATAAACAACCATGGAAAACTTCACTTATTGAATCAAAACACATTACAAAAGGTATTAACTTATAATTTTTTCTCTAAACATATCTCTTTCTTATTAAAATCTCTCTCTCTCTCTCACACACACACACACACACACACACACACACACACACACATATCATGTACCAACCTCAAATCGTTTCTATTCATTCTAACTTTTGCAAACAATGTGTAATAGAGTATTAGAACTATAAAATAAAGGCAAACTTAAAAGTCTCTTGGTTTTTATGTCAAAATTTGAAGCTTTTGCTAATAGAATTTCCGGTTCACTTTAAGGCAAGCTTGTAATCAAGCTGGGTTATTAAAATTCAAAGGATCAAAGCCAAAACTCTTGAAGAGATAATTGAATAAACAATCCAAATAACTTTTGTTTAACAAAGGAACTAGAGCCTAGAGACCAATAGCAAGAAAAGAGCACAACAAAAGCGACTTTATATGAAAGAACCACTAACCAATGATTGGGTAGAAGATCGTGTCAAGCTCTCTTAGGCTCATCATTTTCCTCCTCATCATCAGCGTCATCATTACAAGAAGGGGACTGTCAAATACAAGTAGCACTAATGTGACCAATACAAACATATAACCAAGCCTCTTTCTTTGTGATAGCAACACACCTTCGTTTAAGACTCGGTCCAAGAAAAAAAAAATTCATATGAAACTGTAGTAACAAACTTTAATCTCCATACTTCTACACAATATGAAGTATAACTAGATATGTTGTAACAACCAAGTTGCAACCGTAACAACCCAAGTTGCTTCCAACCGCAAGGACGTGCACCAAACAAGTACCATTCCTTTTAGAAGAAAGTAATGCATTGCAAACAAAAAACAAGTGCAGGCATATTGTTTTCAACATCAAAAACACAATGTGTGTGTGTGTGTGTGTGTGTGTGTGTGTGTGAGAGAGAGAGAGAGAGAGAGAGAGAGAGAGAGAGAGAGAGAGAGATCAGAAAGGCTCCCCATACGGATAAAAACCTCAAATACAAGTGACCAAGGGTGGTATCGCATAGATTTGGCATGCCCTTGATGGATAGACCTTAGGTGAGCATACATCTTGAGCAGGTCCTCCTAGCAAGAGAATTGATCTAGATCTCAGATGAGAAACTCTGTGACTACATGACCACAAAGCCTATGTAAGGTTGTTCGGAGGAGGGAATTGCATCATAGAGAGGTCACCCAAGATTGCCCCTGCTGCCCAACAAAAATGATAGGTAGATCTAGAAAATGCCACAAGGCTCATCAAAAATGCTAATTGCTTGCCAAGTGTGCTAATCAGTAAATTTCCCTACCCAGACTTTTACAAATAAGTAAAACAAATACCTAAAAGCCAAAATAAATAGTGGGATCACTTTGGATAGTTCACTTGAGATGCCAAAACTCTAACACCCTCTTTGCATCTCATAGTGGATATAAGAGACCAAGTCAATGAAGAAGCTATGCCCTTGAAAATAGTGCCATGAGTACAAGCATTTTGTAATGTTTGTACATTTTTACGAACTAATTGAAAGAAGGGCAATCCCAATTTTCTATTTTGAGAGTGTATCGGTTTTGACACCATAATCCTCCAAATTTTGCGGTGAGTCTTCTATTTGAATGTTGAATTTCAGCACTTATAAAAATACACCAAGGATTTAATCAATGATGTTTGACAAGCCTTGTTCAGGGGCTTTAAGAGTTGTCCTTGTTTTGTAAGTCCTAAATTGGATGTGCGTGGTTGTAGTTGTAGTCAATTGATGTTTGTTGAGCCTTGTTTGGGGCTTTAGGAGTTGTTTTTGTTTTTTAAATCCTAAATAAGATGTGTGAAAATAATGACGTTTGCCAAGCCTTATATAGGGGATTTGGGATTTGTCCTTGTTTTTGAGGTCTTAAAATAGGTGGAGCTTACAACTTCACTTAGGAACACTACTTTGTATACTCGAATTGATATAAAGAAGGAATGTCTAGAATGGAGAAGCTTCATGGATGTATTTTTGGATCATAATTTGTACTACTGTGGAGGTGATGAGTGAAGGCACCGTCTCCGATGGACCCCCCCAATCTCTCTCTCTCTCTCTCTCTCTCATTCTCTCTCTTGTGCACTTTGTCTAATTGTGTGTCAAGTTGCAAAGCACATTGGCTCTAATAGGAGAATTAGACGCGCGCCACTTGCGTGCCGCCGGGGGTTGGGGGGCTCGAATACCTCTCCCTTTGTCTTTAGTGTAGAGAGAGAGATAACATTTACTTAGCTTTTCTGCATTGGGAAGCTTTCTCGACCGTTGTTGACCATGGTGCAATGTAACAACAATATGGAAATCAACCCCAAGATATTTTACATAGGGTAGCTGATAAAGTTCTAGTTGTCCTTAAGAATGACAACACCAAAGATTTAGATGAGAAGAAAGAGTTTGGGAAGCTACTAAACAATGCACGCACAGGCAAAGATTGGGAAACTTATTATAGATTACAATGATGGTTGTAAAGCTGGTATCGTGGTGCAGGAGAAGCTCTTGATCATGCCATTGTTGTTGCTATTGAGTTTGCATACAAAGAAGAAGAAGAGAAGAGTGACTTGGATGATGTGCAAGAAGACAACAATAAATAAAATGAGGGTGCAGATGTGGACACATAGGCTATGTAGATGGTGGTATTGATGATGATGATGTTGAAGAGGCTAATGAGGGTTTGAATGTCCAAGATATTGATGCCTAGTGGCTACATACAAGAAGATTAGTCAAGTTTATGGTATCATCGACCCCAACAAATCTAGAAGCTCGTTAAACAAGTCTTAAAGATGTTAGCTAAGGAAGAGGACAGAGAGGTACCATATTTTCTCATTGGTATAGCTATCTTAGTTTGCTAGTGGAGTAAATTAACTCTTTGAAATACCAAGAACAACACCCTCATGTGAAAGATTCTTTAATTGGCTTGTTAGGGCATGTGTCTTATGGAATAAGCACATAATATCCCTCCCCCTCCACCGCCCAGTGCGGGGTAGGCCCCCCCCTCCTTATGCATACAGTACAAGAATGAAATAATGGGGGGCTACCCCTATTGTATACGCTTATGTCTGACCTCTAAAAACCCCCCTCTTGTACACTCACGTGATACCATACGGAAATCCATAGTGAATCCCCCGGGATTTTATTGTTGGCTTCAGATGGACTTGATATCTGTTGGAGTTGACCTTTCAACCCAGCCCCTCTCACTTGCCTCCCTTCTTGTGATAAAAATAATCTCTAAACCCGAGGCAATACTCCTCTTGAACGGTAGCTCAAAAGTTATGGAGAATTCCTCACATGCCTCTATCACACACTTAATTTCCTTCAATGAATGGGTCCTGGTGTTGACCAACCTTGATGCAAATGAGAAGGAAGGTCTCAATTACCTACAAATTAGGATTGACAACCTGGCAGCCATGGAACAGGGCCACAAAGATGACTTGGTGTAGTTTTCCTCCTTTGGTGCTGAGCTTTCCAACTACCTCAAGAAGCTGTGCAAGCTTACAACAGCTTTTGTCCCCTCTCAAATCCCCGTATTAGAGAAAACCCCCAAAGGATTGTTCTTTTGCAATCCAGCAGCTATGGAAGTAGTCAAAGGATTTCAAGCAGGACTTTCCTCTACAAGCAAAGAGTCTTTGATGGACGTAGTCCCTAGGGTCTCTAAGATCTTCCCCTTTCTACCCTCCAGACAGATTGAAATAGAAGGTAGGGCACATCAACACCAGTTGTGGGAACTTCAGAATAAAGCCTTTGTGGCCCCTATTTCCATAGATACTTGGATATACCTTGCACGTCTCCCAGTGTCCACTAGTGAAGATTGCAAGCTGGACATTTTTCAAAGGAGAGCAACACTTTGACAAAGGAGGACTGATCAAGGCTCCTTTTGGTATGAATTTTTTAAACTATAAAAGATGTGCAATTATGGTGGGCATTTATGCTCGTAAAAAGGTACCATGACCTTTGACAAACAAAATAGTGATTTCCACTTTGGAGCAATTTGGAACATTTACATGCCATACATCAAGTGTGCTTGCAAGGTACTAGATCCCACGGAAAACTGTGAAAGAAACATTCTTGGGTTTGATTACTCAGTGTGGTACATCTTGAACAAACTCTCTGACCTCTTTCCAACTCAGGCAGAGGAATACTACCTCCCAGTGATCTCTTTCCAACTTAGGCGGAGAAATACTACCTCCCCGTGATCTTGACCTCTTTCCAATTGAGGCAGAGGAATGGTACCTCCTCATGATCTGCTCTTGGCTGCACGTGAAGAGGCCTGGGAGAATGTCAGGTCATAGATAGCATATTTATACTTTAGGAAATGTACGTATAATGCTTTGAATGAGCTGAAAAATGATGAGCATGGACTCTTTCTCTCAAATTTCATTACAGCTAAAGGGATAAAACATAGACCTTGAAGACTCCCCCTCTCTAAAGAGACCACTACTGTCTAGTGTAGGATCTCAGTCTATCACTTCACTTTTGACTCCCTCTCCTCTTCCTGACTTCTCAGAGGGGAAAGGAAAATCTTGAAGCTTTGTAAGAGGGAGAGGAAAAAGCCTCCCAGTTTGCCAAATGTTTAACTTTTGATCCTTTGTAATTTCCAGATGAGGCACATATGGGAAAGCATGTTTTGCTAAAAGTGGACAAGAATGTAGCAAGGCTTGTTCACTGCATTTTTGTTAACAAAATTTTGGATTTCTTTCCTCCCAAATCAATCTTCAAACATGTTTTTAAATCCATCTTTGGAAATGACAATATATTGCAGTACATCACGATTGGATGGAAGTATGATCCAGCACTGAAGAACTTTGTCTACTCTACTGAATTCCTCACTTCTAAGCTTACCCCCAAATGTAAGTAAGCAATTTTGTAAAGACTTTGATCAATTTGGATGGCATGTATGCAATATTGTCTTTGATAAGGATGTGAAAAAATTGCTCAGTTGTGGGTTGAACCATATCCCCACTCAACCACTAAATCAACACTTGGCTTTTACCTCACTACTTGATTGCTTGGCTGACATAGCCAATGTCCTAACATTGGATAGTCTAAGCTTAAAAAAATTGTGTGATAGTTTGTTTTCACATTTTCAAACTTGCATTGGAACGACTCTACTGGCTTGGTTGAGTAATGAGACTTCATGGCTCTCACCCTTTGTTTCACAAAGTCTGTTTAACTTAAAACATGACGTCGGATTAGACAAAGCACCACAGATCCCTACTATAATTTGCAAGCATCTTGCAAAAACTGCTTCTCTGGGACGACTTGATGGAACAGAATTTATCAAGACAAACATTGGGTAATTGAACTTCTTCAAGGAGCACTACAACACTTTGGACTAGAGGCAAGTAGTAACAAAATTCCTATCCTCTTTCCAACGTACAAAAGTCACAAGCACAAGTTTAGATGGATTTTTGATGCATCTAACTGCATCATGTTGCAAGAAACATCTATCATCACAATTTGCTTGAATCTCTTTCTTGAAGTTTTTTTCACTATCTGTGAAGAAAAATTCTTAACAATCAAAACCTTTACTAACCAAGAAGTGAATACTTTTTGGTTGGTTGAGAATGCAACTGAAGTATTTCTGATCTACTTAAGCACATATTTTCCATGATCTCAGCTGATATTACACAAGGTTATGAGAACATCTCACTATTTGACCCCTCTGGTCTGTTTTTAATACTTGAAAGGATAGGGATAATGGTCTTCAAACATCACGAGGGCTAGGATTTCAAAAAATATCTCTAGCCAGGAATCTAAGATGGGTTAGAGGTTCCTTGAAAGGCCCTCCTACACATTATGGATTGTTGGAGATTATGGATTTGATCAAATGGCTCCTTGTCCAATTGGGAAAGAATTGCTATAGGCACGTTTTTGGAATTCCAATGGGATTTTCATGTTCTCGTGTGATGTGTAACCTTTACCTCGCCTTTTTGAATGCACTTGGATCCTGAAGAAATGGATCTAACGATACGGCGGTTTATCTATCATTACTCAGACACACTTATAGGTACATGGATGATATCCTAAGTTTGAATAACCCTTACTTTGTTGACCGTATCCCACAAGTCTATCCTTCAAAACTCAAAATTGAGCCTACCATGCTGGAAAGTATGGCCTTCTTAAGAGATTTGAAAGTAGCAAAGACGACCTTCCTAACTATTGAACTTTCTGTCTTCTCTCCTTTCATAGGGCTCTTTCGGGATGAATTCTTGTGGAAACAAGATAAACTCAACCTCATCCACACAGAATTTCTTAAGACAAAAGGAAATAGACCTCACAACTGTGATTTGAAGTCTTGTTTGGGGATGGTGTCTTTGACTGTGTACTCTACATCATCTGACTTGTTCACTGCCTTCCAGGCGATCTGCCACTTAATAAAGAAATACATGTCTAATGGCTTCTTGTTGCAGAATGATCTTGTGCTACCATCAAACACTTTCTTGGGAAGAAGGATTGGCCTGGAGCTATAGTAGGATAAGTGGTGAGAAGAAGACCTCTAGAAAGACAAGTGTCATAACCAGTTCAAGGAGATATTTAAGACCAAAATGTTGGGGAAGAAAATAGATAGGTGTCTCTCAAATTTTTCACATGATTGACACTTGTGACACAAATGGCTAAACACTTGTTTGAATACTACCAAATATCTTCCCCTTAAGGAGAAAACTTCACCTATATATAGCCCCCTCTCACCAAGTGGTTGACCTTCCTGGGACAAGGTGGGTCTCTCTCTCTCTCTATGTGTGTGTGTGTGTGTGTACCTTCAGAAGAGAATTTTTAATTACTTCTATCCTCTCCATTTCTCTCTTCTCTCTCTCTAACTTTTCTAACTTTTGGATGTAACTGTATGGCGCGGTGGCGTAATTTTGAGTGCCTTTGAGACCTCCCTGCACGCCATTTGGATAATTGGCAGTGATTCAACAATACTTCTCTCTCTCTCTCTCTCTCTCTCTCTCTCTCTCTCTCTCATTTTTCAGGATGTAGCTATATGGCGCATTTCTACGTTTCCTTAAAACCTCCTTGTACGCCATTCAAACAAATTGGCCATAATGCAACTGTACCTTTCTCTCTCTCTCTCTCTCTCTCTCTCTCCACATTCACCAAGATAGACACCCCATGCCTATAAATGCTTAAATATGGTTTCTCCCAAAGAAATACACTATGGTATGGGCACATGGCCCTAAAATTGAAGTTAGAACTAATTGTGAGTCAAGTTAGTTCTGCTAGCCTAGGCTAACTTGGATATTCGAATAAATTAGTGCGCTAACTATCACTACCTTGCTGAGACGACCTAGATGAGACCTACTTAACTCAAAACCTAACTAGATAACAAAACAAACCTTACTCAGCTAGGCTACGTCTATGCCATAAACATAGATTGAACTAGGTCTTAACGTCTTTTTGACCTGAGGACTTGGGATGCAATAAACCCAAGGGCCTATACCCTGGGCCAACTTAAAGATAACATCCTTTTTGCAGGGGTGATGACTAGGGGCTATTAAAAGTTAGGCCAAATGGCACAGTTATAAACACTTTACTATAACTGAACTCAAGGATAGACACCTCGAAATTTGTGAGGCAGTCCACCTGCATAGCATGGGGCGTAGGCCTGAGCTAAGGCCCCTTTGTTGCATAGTAAAATACTATGAGTAAGAGAAGCAGTATTTAAAGGGGAGCTCATTACTTTGAGCTCACTTAGTTTCCATTTCAAAAACAACAACTGCTTAATATATGAGCATAGCAAGGGCTTCTTTTATGTTAGAGCATTGCTAAGTAAGTAAATCAATAGCTTTACAACTCCTTCTCTAAGTTAGAGGGTAAGTAAGATTTACCAGCACTAAACTTGGAAATTTCAAACCACACTGCCATGGCATTAAACAAAACAACTAGACCATTTGAGGTACCAAAACAATTAGATTATGCTTAACTTCTTCACTAATGTATGGAGTAGTGATTAAATAGGCATGCATGGTCTATACATGATAACTATTACTACAAAGGTACCATGTTAGATGCATGTTTTAACTAGATTAATGTAATGATGAAGGAAATTCTATGAGTCTAAACTGTTTCAAAAGTACTAATAGACTCATCCTTGATAGATTCTGCCCCCCCCATCCCCCCCTCTCCCCCTCTTTTTTTTTTTTACAACATTCTCCTCTCTTAGTATAAGTTAGGGCGACATGGATGACAACTAGAGTTGCCCCAATTACCTGTAATGATGTTTGGAAACTAATCCATTGATTGTTTTCTTACTATGGATGCAGGTAAGGGTGCTCTCTCTCTCTCTCTAGATTTGCTAATGGAAGGATATGCTGTCACTTTCTACTTGTCTCTAGCAGGACCCCAAAGTAACTAAGATCTGGCCTGCAAATTTTGACAGATGTATCTTTTGAAATGAATGACTAAATAGATATTTCTACTTAAAATAACTGTTGTAGTCTCGGGTTCTTGAACTTCAATGAGAACTCATGTGCTACTTTAGCTTATATATATATATATATATATATATATTAGTATTTTTTAGGATGTGGTTGTATGGCACGATGCCATCTCTTTGAGTTTCTATAGAACTCCCCCGTGTTCCATTCAAACACACTGCAACTATACTTCTGTGTGTGTGTGTGTGTGTGTCTCACTCTCCTACAAAGTTTTCATAAACTTTTAGGTTGTTGTATGTCTCACTAGCGTGTTTCTGAGTATCTCTAAGACTCCCTCGCATGCCATTAGGAAAATTTACATTGATGAAATTATTCTCCTCTCTCCTCTCTCTCTCTCTCTCTCTCAAGCATGTAGTCATTAGGAAGAGAATGGGGTATGAGAGGGCCTCTTTATTTGGCAGTTTAAGGAATATTTAGAACTTAATCAAGCTTTGTTGACCAAGGACTAGAATGGTGGGGTTTATAGCCTAGACATGCCTGTATAAAAATACTTTTGCTTATTTTCTTAGAGAATATATGCAGATTTTACTAGATTTGGTTGGAGTTACTCTCCCCCCAAAAGCACCTTTTCAATCTTCAAGTATTAAAACTTTCCCTCTCTTGTTTCCTCTTTGTTTTCTTTCTCCCCCTCCAAAAGTGTCCCAAGCTCTCTTTCTCTCCCCTCAGCTGGTGAAAAGTGTAGATCTGTAATCTTTATCCCCACTCTCTCTCTAAAATGCCTTGACATCTCTCTCCTCCTCCTCTTCTCATGCTAGGGCATCTTTTTGTAAAGTAGCCCACCACACATCATTCTACCTCTGTAGCATCTCCTTCTAGATTTGCAACCTCTTCATCCATAGAGACAACATCTCCTTCTAAACCTGCAACCTCTTCATCCATAGCTACAACATCTCTTTGTAAACCTGCAACCCCTTTCTCCATAGCAACAAAATCTCCTTCTAGATCTACAACCTCTTTCTCCATAGCTCCAACATCTTCTCTTCTAGATCTGCAACCTCTTTCTCCATAGCTCCAAAATCTCATTCTCGATCTACAACTTCTATATCCATAGCTCCAACTCCTAGGTTCCCATTCCACTTTTGCTCTCTTCCCAAGCTTGCATCTCTCTGTCAAGTTCCATAACCTCTTTCTTGATGGGCAACATAAAATTTCCTACTCTAGCTCCCTATCCTTGTTCAAAAACCTTTTCATAGTTGCTACAACATCTCCTTCCTTAGTGTGTGTGTGTGTGTGAACTATGTACTATGAAGTAATTTCTAGCACGAGTGTACTTTCTCATAGCTACCCGTCAAAGGATTACGATGGAGTAGAGATCTACTATACATGGTGTCAATGTAGCAGAATGAAAGTGGTGTATGTAAGCCTTATGAAGGGT
The DNA here is from genome assembly GCF_014529385.1 of Adiantum capillus-veneris. Lineage (NCBI taxonomy): Eukaryota > Viridiplantae > Streptophyta > Polypodiopsida > Polypodiales > Pteridaceae > Adiantum > Adiantum capillus-veneris. Next base: position 90,430,009 of record NC_140949.1, read on the forward strand.
CACAAATTTTCAATGTTGGCAAAGGATCCTGAGGTAAGTGCTAGTTCGTGCAAAGTATGTGTGGTTAGTGTATCTTTTCCATGAATGACTTATTGGAGCTCTTTTTTTTTTGAATTAGAAGGATTATTTATTAATCATCTCTTGTTTTAGAAGATTCTCCTATATTCAACAACATTCAAAATTGGTACTAGTACATCCAAAAGATTTATTTATAAGCTGCTAGTCAATGGTTGGAAAACTTGACTCTAATGCATTTCAGCAATGTAGGCCACAATATGGATGGTCTAAATTCAACAATGTTCAAATACTTGCTCTTGGACGAGGTAAAGTTTTGAATGTTTATATTGCAATCGAATTTAGCTATGGATTTAAGAAACTCACTTTGTATTTAGATTTCGATATTGTAGATCTATGTGTTCATGTTTTATTTGCAGAAGGTGTATCGCAAAAGTTATGGAATTTCATTCGTGCAATATTTGAATAGTATAGCCCTAGAGAGATATAATCAGTCACTTTGTGGCTCAATTGCAGACCAAGAACCATCCAATCCAAGATGGACATTCAAGTGTGGAACCAAATCTCAACAACCAAGAATCAGTTTAAAGTGTTTGCTAAACTTACAACTGCAAAGAAAGGTGCTGCAAATGGAAGGCAAGACGAAGGGGACAAAAGGCAGAGCAATAGAGTGGTAGTGAGAGAGAGAGCCTAGCTTTGTTCATGTATGGAACACTTAAGTACAAAACTCATATGCTAAGCTGGTGGCTCATGTGTTTGATTAATGCAATACAATCTTTACCATCTTATTGTGTCATCTCTTTACTTGCAATGAACTTTCTCATTGTTATGAAGTTACTATATGTTGTCATTCAGGTTAATTGTGTGCACTTGTCTTGAAATACTATTGTTTTCCTCATTTTTTAGGTCCCACAAAAATTTGTGTTGAGAACCAGGTTAGCCAAGAATGTTTGTAATTGACACGTTCTTGTACATAATTGGATATCAATAGTGGCTGGTGAAAGGATGGTCACAAGGCACCATATAACAAACGAAAGCTCATTATTTGTATTTCTAAATATAGGACATCTAAATCTAAAATGTGAACATGAAACATATAGTTGCTAATAGTATAATCGGCCTTTATAGAAATTAGGAAGAGAATGGGATATAGGAGGGCCTCTTATTTGAAAGTTCAAGTAAGTAATTAAAACTTAATGAATCTTTGTCCAAATGCTATAATGGTGGGGTAAGTGGTGGACTTTAGGAAAAATGCACAAAAGTTCCTTGGATCAAGTTAGTGGCTTAAACCACGCAGGTCATGGTAGATTTTGATAGTCTGACCATAAAATCTATATACAATATGAAATATTCATGGAAGTATAGTTTTAATATGTTAAAAACACATGATAAGACTTATATTTGATTTCAGAGGACCCAAAAAAAGGATTTAAAAAAAAAGAAGTTTATGCAATAAGTTGCAATTTATTGCTGACTTAAAATGAGTATTGAATTCCATCCATCTTTATTGAGATATCTTAGAAGCTTTACAACTATACTACATACCTAAAAATGGAATTTTCAAAAAAGTTTGAGCCAACCTAAGAAATACCTGACCTACATTCATGACAATGAAAATTCTTGCGATTTGACAAATTATCTGTTAAAGATGGATATGAAATGGGTTACGTATGGAGCTTGACTTACCCTTGTAATTCTTATTTTAGAAAAACACATTTTTTAAGACCCCCATAATGAGGAGAAGCCATTGTATATGACTCGAAAAACTAAAATCATTTGTCGAAAAACCAAAATTCAATCCTCGCCAAAATATTCCCTTTTGTCGAAATATATTGGCCGGATTGTGGCCAAAAAATTGGAGTTTTCCATGTGAGGAAATGTTTTGGGGAAGATTATGGCCAAATCAAGCATCTTTGCACCAAAGAACCACGTCTGGCGGTGTTTCGAGACCCAAGGGGTTTTGGACTGAGCTTCTTGTCAAACAAGGCTTTTTCACGCCGTTGTGCACGAAGCTGTTCCGGACCGCTCGGGTCCCAAAATACCCCCCAGAGCGTGGTTCTTTGGTGCAAAAGATGCCTGATTTGGCCATAATCTTCCCCCAAAACATGGCCTCGAATGGAAAACTCCAACTTTTTGATCCAAAAATGAGGCATGTAACTTGAACATGGTGCAAAAAGAAAACCAAACTTTGATGGGCCCAATAAGTCAAATGCAACACATTCTTCTAAATCTTTTTCCAAGTGACCCCATTTTCTCAGATAAGTAGACTTCTTACAAAGAGGGTACACAAGACTAGACCCTTAGTGACCATGCCAAAGAAAATTCAAAAGAGGAAGAAGAATACAACTCAAACCCTAGAGGAACTGACAATCCTAAAGAGTGAAGAAAAAAGTACAAGAACGGTGTACTTCCATGGAAACAACAATCACCTCCTCCCTCACCACCAATGAATAAGAAGAATAGGAAATGGAGAGCCATCATAGTGGCTTTGCATGATATTGTGGTGTACAAGCCACGAGGGACTGGGGAGCTGAGACAGGAAGACTAGACTAGACTCCTCCCACTCTAGCGTGCTAGAGTGCTGCTTATATTCCAATCCAGATACATGCCAAGATCCCGGCGATAGATCAAGAAAGAGAACCGACTGTCTGGTAGCCCTTACACATGGCTGGCCTTTACACATGGCCCATATTCCACACCTCCCCCCCAAAAAAAGAAAGAGGACTACTAGGGATGATGACCGAGCTAGGCAGGAGGGTGGTAAGGCTTCATGCGGATCACATGTGTTGTAGTGACTGTGCCAGATGATAGGTGTTGTAAGTGGTAGGTGTTAGTTCTGATGCGCTGCAGTACCTTATATGGGCCAATCCATCTGTGAATTACAGACTCACTCAAACCTGGTCGCCGAATAGGAAGGACAAGTGAGTTTTCCATGAACTCGACTTCATGGCGACCTTCATCATAAGCAAACTTCTGTTTGTTGTGTGCGAGCTGCAAATTGTGGAGGAGGGCTTGACGAAGAAGAGGTTGGTGTTGTTTTAAATACAAAAACCAATCCATCCCATCAGCCTTGGAGGGCTTGATACTGAGGGTGTGTAAATCCGGATGTAGATGAGGGTCGCGACCATATAATGCTCTAAAAGGGCTTATCTTGGTGGAGGCTTGGACTGACATATTGTAGGCATGAACAACAAACGGAAGGACTTGATCCCAATCCTGGTGTAAGGGGTTGATGAAAGTGGAAATCACTTGCTTAATCGTGCGATTTAGTTGCTCTGCCAAACCATTTGTCTGAGGATGATATGGGGAGGTAAACAATTGTTGTATTCCCAGACTTTGGGAAAGAACCTGCAACACCTCACCTTTAAATTGTGTTCCTCGGTCTGACAGCAATTGTTGAGGGCAGGCATGACTAAAAATTAGCTTTTATAAAAGGGCATTGGCGACTGAGGATGCGGTTGCATTAGGGAGAGCTATGGCCTTGCACCATCATGTAAGGTATTTGGTGAGGACGAGGATATAGTGGTTGCCTGCCATAGATGTGGGGAAAGGTCCCATTAAATCCCAACCCACTAGCTCAAATGCTTGATCCACTAAAATGGGGGACAAATGACCTAGATTCTGTGGTGGTGTGCTGCCTGAATCTAATAGTGCCTCATGAGATGTGTTACAGAGCTGAACTAACATTGAACACACCATGTGTCCGGAAGATGTGGTTGCTTGAATCTGCGGGCGATGCTCCTCCACCATCCTCCCGTTCATATGTTTTCCGGAAATCCCGCCAAAGTTGCGGCATCAGCAAGCTAAACCTGAGCATTTTGGTATTGTTGTGTAGCCCGCAACCGCCTACAGTGTCTGCGAACATGCCCATAAATGTTGCAGTAATAACATTTGGGTCTTCCTTGCTGGTCTCGGTCAGGAAGTGCACGTCGATTTTGGGAGTCGCGATTGGAGTTGACCGGCCTTGGGTTGAACTGGGCATTTTGAACATCAATTTCCATGGGGACAGCAGGGTTAGAATCCATCACAAGGCGTTGAGGAGGTGGCTGTGAAGGTAGCAGAGCTGTAGCATCTGGTTGGTCTGAACCTTCTATCCGTTGTGCAATGAGGATTGCCGAGTGAAATGATGTGGGCTCTTGATCGCGCACCCGTCGGGATAAATCATGTCGAAGACGAGGCAAGAGAAAAAAGATTTTCATCTCTTCCGACATCATTGGGTATGCACGTAAGAGCAATTGGTTGAGCCTTACTGCAAACTGAGCCACTGGTTCCAATTGTTGCTGCTTCAGAGCATTCAACTGCTGCAATGCTGTTTGTGTGATATTCTGGTGAGCAAAATTTTGTATCAACAAAGCTTTGAGCATACCCCAATCAAATTTAGCTTAGTCAGATTGTTGAATGAACCAGGTTGCGGCCACCCCCTCCAATAGGGTTCGGGCTTCCATGGCTTTCCAATCATTAGACCAATGATGATAACTCGCGACGTTGTCGAAATGATCCAGCCAAGTCAGGGCATCCTCAGTGGTGGGTAAGCCGGCAAAAGGTTTTGGTCTGACATTAGGGTCAGGGCGTTGTGCTTGCGACATTGCAGATGCTAAAAAATTGAGCATCGTTTGATTTGTTTGATTGACCTGGATCAACATGCTGGAGACTGCCAAGAACATCTGTTCCATCATTGAATTGTGGTTGGCGAATTCTGGATGCATGGAAGAATCCTCATAGTGGGGAGAGCTAGGGATGTTTCGTGGAGATGAAGGGCGGCTCATCTTGAGGAGATCCACAGAGACAGAGAGGTGAGCAGAGACCAATAAAATGTTGCCCGTCAACTCCACCAATGTGGTGTACAATCCACAAGGGACTGGGGAGCTGAGACAGAAAGACTAGACTAGACTCCTCCTACTCTAGCGTGCTCCACCAATGTGGTGTACAAGCCACGAGGCACTGGGGAGCTGAGACAGAAAGACTAGACTAGACTCCTCCTACTCTAGCGTGCTAGAGTGCTGCTTATATTCCAATCCAGATACATGCCAACATCCCGGCGATAGACCAAGAAAGGGAACCGACTGTCTGGTAGCCTTTACACATGGCCGGCCTTTACACATGGCCCATATTCCACAATATACAAAAATATAAAAAGAGCATGAATCCCATCATTTCCAAAGCTCCATATTAAAGGCTAGAACGTGAAATAATTAAGAATTTTCCTTATACTACCAAAGTCCAATAGTCTTTGAAAATGTAGTTGAGAAAAAGAAATCGATGACCCTTTATCACCATTGCATGCAAAGTGACTAGATGGAATTCTAGAACCTCCTCTATCACCTCATCTCCATCTAGTACTTAATTTATGTTGTCTGTCAGGTTACATGTAGGATCCCAAGCTTCATTGAGGCCTCTTCATTCTCACTTAAATCTTCAACCTCCCTATCTCTCCTCATGCTGTCTCCTTTGTTCTTATTCCCCTCCGTGTCCTTAAGCACTAGAAAAGCTAGGTCCATGTTCCAATTAAGAAATTGGATACCTATACACCCCATGCCCAAGTCGATGAGGCCATTGTGATCATCTACCTGCCAATCCCCCTTAGCAAGCCCTTTGACAAATTTTCAATAGGAAATATAAAAAATTATTGTCAGAGTTGTACTTATGCTTTAGAAAATCAATCGACAATCAAATGGTGTAAGTCCTTTAAAATGCCTCCATATTCACACGTGTGACTCCATGTAGTACTACTTAGAATCCACTTAATTACTAAAAAATGAGTTTTAAATTAATTTTTTATGGAGACAATAAATAGAGAACTATACTTGTGCAGTTGCACAATAATACAACTCATGGATGCCATTTTCTAAGACTTAATTATTCTTAATGTTGAAATGCTCAAAACTCAAAAAATTCATGAAATACCATTTAATAATCACACCTATATAATTGAATTAAAGATTAAAAGAACTTAAATTAAACTTTACAATCAATAGTTATGCACAGAGTTGAGATGTAAAACAAAATTTTCATTAAGATAAGGCCCTGTGGTTGAGCTTGTATAATGATACATCGCAAGAATGAGATATCCCTACAAAGAAAACGCTTCTCTTTTCTAGACCTTACAATTTTTCTATTCACACAAAAAGAATACTATTCAAGGATTGAGGTACTTGCAAAGATTGCTAATGTGCCAATCATCATTGATGCAACTATTGGGCACAATATCAATGTGGGGGAATTTTTGAAGGTCCACAATCTCTTGAAAAACAATTCTGGAGTCGAGCGCCTCCCATACTCCCATTGTTTGCTCCCATCTTTTGTACGGAAATTTCATTGACAAGCCTTGCTTTGCAATATGGTATCTGCATACCAATTTTCACCAATAATAGAGCATATGATGTGGCATAATCATGGCCATAGAAGAAACTCTCTTGTGAGGAATGCTCTCAAGATAAACACTCTGCATATAAAAACTTGCCAAGGTCCACATGGATAGCTTCAAAGCTATCTGTAAAAGATTCCATTGACTCCCACTCTGCAAAGTTAGATGGAAAAATATATGATAGGAAAACACACCAAATTATGCATACATTGAAGGAACCTAAGAGGTAAAAGCATAAATGGTACAATGCAAAACATTTAAATAGAAGCAGAACATGTACAATTTGCAAGAAACCTAGGTTGAGGCAAAAACATATCAAGCACCAATAGAGAAGCTATATACACATGTTGTACCTTTGTTAGACGCTTGCCATCTTGAGTTTTCTTGAAACCCATGATCTTCCCCTTCCAAAGATGTGTATGAGAATCCACATGTTTGCTTGATACCTTGTGTAAATTGCATGCACTTAGCTGCATTTTCACCCACATAAATAATTTGTAGTCATGATAGTAAGTGAAGAACCAGTATCATCTTGCAAATTGCTGCAACTTATTGAGTCAATAAAACTCTCACGTTGATGAGCACCTAAAGAAGCCATGAAAGCAATGCAACACATGCTATGACAAAAATGAAGATTAGTTCATATACACCTTTTTTATTAGTGTGGGATAACAAGAAATGCTAAGATGTATACAAAAACAAACAATGACATTGCTAAAAATCTCTACATACAATATGGAAACAAAAACCCATATGGTGGGTGAGCAAAGATATGAGAACATTGAAAATAGGAATGAAGCTCCTTGTTCTTACCAACACATATGCTGAAGAAGCCTAATATTCTTACCCAAAAATGCTCCTATGCCAAATCTCGAAAATGATGTGGATGAGTGAGGGGAGATCATTTTGGATCTAGATGAGGAACAAGGACCAAAGAAGGTGCTGATGAAGATACTCAAGAAGTAGCTATTGCTTTAGATCTATACCTTCATGTAGAGGTTTGAACTTTGAGGTTGAGTGATTAACCTCACCTTCACACTTAGATGAGGAACAAGGACCAAAGAAGGTGTCGATGAAGATACTCAAGAAGAAGTCTTGTTGCAAATCTGGAGCTTTCCATAGAGGTGTGAAGGTGAGACTGAGTGATCAATGGAGAAGGGAGGTGTTGATAAAGATACAATAGAAGTATCCAATACTATAGATCTACAGCTTTTTGTAGAGGTGTAAAGGTGAGGCTGAGTGATCAATGAGAAGGGAGGTTTCAAACCTCTGTTGCAAGAGGTATTTGGAAGGAAAAGTGGGCTCGAAGAAGGAGATGTAGGTCTCATACCTAGAGGGGAGAGAGAGTAGATGTAGTAGCCTTACTGAGTGTGTGATCCTTGCCGCACTGTCGAAGCAAGGGACTTGCCTAACACTGTGTGCGAGCCACAGACGGCTCCAAGCACACAACTAGCTTAACTAGTAAGCTCAAAAGAGGGCAATGGTGTGTCACTCACCGCTCTATGCTCCTGCCGTGGAGGATTCCTTGCCGCGAAGAAGAAGGAGACGCCGCTACGTCGCGCTCAATCGCTTCACCGCCGTCGTGCCGCCGCAATGCTCGATCACACACACACTCTCTCTCTCTCTCAAGTACACACACACACACTCTAGTACACAAGGAGATGGAGCAAGAGCACTCTTCTTGCATTGCACAAATGAGAGAATAAGTGAATTTTAGGTTTAGTTGGCTTTTATATGAGCTCACCCCATTCACACTTGGGCGCCCATGCTTAGCCAACTAATCCCTTGAATGTCCCAGTTAGAGTGCGCCTCTCATTGGCGATCACTCTTACCATTTTCCTATTGGACCAACAAGCCCGGTACCTGACTCTACCAAATAAATAATACAATGTCCACCGTAGGTTACAACGTCCGTCTCGTAGGTGATAGGGTGTCCGTGAGCCGTGAGGGTTAACATGCCCCCCTTCCTGATGTAGATTCGGTCCTCGGAAGCTATTGAGTTGAAGCTCATTGGTCGAGGTGGAAGAGCATTTGAGATGAATGTCCTTAGCCTTCTTCAGTCACTGCAAAATCAAACAACATTGCAGTCTCATCAGCGATCAAAAAGCATATGCAATTTTAGGCAGACAATTGATTGGTAACATAATTTTAAACAATTTGTCAGCAATAAGCATTAAATTGCAATGTAATCAAATGCATAAACAGATGTAAAGGTAAAAAATTAAACAAGTATGGGGTCGCTAATTTAACGGTCGAAAGGCACTAGAGATCGACTATTAATATCATGGGTAAGCTTCTTAATTTTCTTATGTTAATTAAGTTGTTTAATCGCGAGAGCCAAGTATTTCATGTTCGAGGGCTGACTAGAGGCTATACCTAGAGGACCTTGTAGTTAAGCTACGATAAAAGGAATTTCTCATGAAATCATCGCCTGACAGATTACCTTTGCTTTGACCCCCCAAAGTCTTTTCACAGTGATTCAATTTTGATGTGTGTGCTTATTTTGTATGCCTTGGGTTTTTTGCTTTTCAAGGAAAAGCGCCCACACTGGGAACCTCTAGGGCTCTAGTACCATAGGCGATACATGTGAGTGGAGTACCAATTTAAGCAGGGATTTCTCTTCCAGCTTAAAATTTTACATTGTGGCACTTTGATATTTTTTTTGTGTTGTTTGTTTTCATCATTTTAATTTTGTAGCTTTGGGGGGTCATATAACTGTGATACACCTCCCCAGGCTCATCACACTAGTAAACTCCCTTTATAATACTTAAGCTAAAGGTCGATAGGGTCAAGCCCACTAGAAAGCCCTAGTACATTTCACACAATGTTGCCTAAATCGGATTAAGAACCTAAGTAACCATTGCTTATTAGGAAGGCATTCCCCATGGTATATGAGAAGATTTCTAACACCTAGCTTGGTCAAACTAGCTTAGTTGGACTGCTTGATTTTTAAACCTAGACAAGTGATTATGACAAAAAATTACATTGAATTAAATGTTTGATACTAAGCAAATGCGGTGAATATTAGGCTACCAATCACAATTAAAGCAGACAAACATGGATGCAAAATGGATAGGGGCAATGCTAATGGACAAAAAACATCTGTTTGTGTTGATGGTCGCGCTTGAGGTCGCGCTTGATCTGAAGTGTGAACGAGGGAAAGGTTCCATGAAGGTCCAAATCCTATCAATAGCAACACGCTCCTGTACACACTAGGAAACAAAAGGAATACCTCCAGGAGGCACATTAGAGGGAAAAGGTACCAATACTTATTGAACACAACAAAAAACATAAGGAACCCTAACCTAATTATTTGCACTCCCCCTAGAGAGTCAAGGGAATAGGATATTGTAGAGGTTGGGGAGAAACCCTAAGGCTAAACCCCTATCCTCGTCGTCGAGATAAACAAAGTCATCATCCATGAGACCATATGTGCCATCCGTGTAGTCCTGTAAATTTTCTTCTTCATCATAGGTGCCCATGTTTACTAAGAAGGTCACTAGACGCCTATAGTCATCTTGGTCAAAAGGGTAGGCTTGTGCAATGGGAGAAACGCTCTCTACTAAGTATGGATCAGACGTGGTCAAGAGACGTATCAACCATTCTAACTCCTCAAAATTCCTCTCACATGCTAGCGTACCTATCAAATCCCATTCACATGCAAGCACTGGAAAGACCATGTGAAATATTTGTAAAAAGTAACGAGGGTACCTCTCACCCAAGGCAGGAGTGGATGACTCTAGCGTACTAGCCATATCTGTACACGCAAATAGATGATGGTTAGAGTGCAAATATTACAAGGGTCGTGTTCTTGTGCATAATTTGTTTTTATGATTTTGTGTTATGGCTCTTGATCTTTTACTTTTTTATCTTGTTTTTGTGAGTATAAGGCTTTATATATACATTTCCTAAGATTGGAGATTAAGAGGTTAGGGAGAAAGGTTGAGAGGGAAGCAAGTGAATAATGGATGTCCACAAACACTCCCCCCTTCCTTGGGTAGATCATACCGTTTGAAATGATGTCGTCACCCTTTGAAACCAGTTGTTCCAAGTTGTTATACGTGAAGATTTTTGCCAGTAGTTTTCTATTACCTTAGGTGCCTCGTCGAGTTGCAAGGGTGGTAAGGTACTCTCCCAGGATCGAACTTGAAGTGGTTCATCAGGTGATTCTTGAACACTGGAAGGTGTGGATTCCTTTGTAGCTTCATGGAGGTCCACTATTGTAGGTCGAGGCTGTGTAGAAGCTTTTACCTCTATGGATGTATTACATGAGGAGCTAGAAGCTTCATGGAACTCCCCCCTTCCTGAGCTAGGTGGAATAAATTGGTTTTGCCTTGGAGCCCAAACTAGCTCTGGACTAGGTGTGTAGCATTCTGTGATCTTTCCCTTCCCACGGTCTGCCATTGGCTTTAGCGTTACACTGTTTGACTCATATGGGTTTGTTGTCGATAGGAAAGGACACATTTTACGTTTAGGTACCCAAATTTGCTCATTTCCATCATAGTAGCCTTGGGCTTCTAATAGTCGTTTTGGAATCCATCGTGATTTGGTCTTGACTCTCCTAGAGCGCGCTCTTGGTTTTTCAGGGAAATTTTTTCTTGGAATGGATGGGAGGGTTGAGGTAGTTGGAAGTAAGGCCTTGGGGACCCATTGATATGTACTCTTAGGTCGTGCAGGTTGAGTACTTGCAATATTACTGCTTGCTGCAACTACAAGTGTTGAAGTGCTAGGTTCATGGGTAGCCGGCAACGACGAGTTAACCACCTTGGCTTGTGAATGTTGGCTATCCTTCAACTTTGCTAGAGTTTGCAACGTAGGTGACTTTGCTTGAATGATAGGGGTAAGAGTCGGTGGTCGCGTCGTGACACTACCAGTATCCCAATCAATAGTGCATTTGGTTGCCAACATCCACGTGCGTCCCAGGTTCACGTTGCCTTCCATAGCTCCCGCGGGCATGACTAGAAACCTCTGCACTATGCTTCCATTGTCATAGACAACAGGGGTCTGAAGGACTCCAAGAATAGCAGTTTTCTTTTTATTAATGCCCTTGACTTGCATCGTACTCGGGGATAGGGTCGGTTTCCCTAATTGACACCAAACTCCATAGGATAACAAATTGTGTTTAGCTCCTGTATCTAATAAGGCATTGTATAGTACTTTCCCATAGGGGCTATTTAGCTCAATTGGGTATCATAGGGGTGGCTCAGATTCTAATGAGTCGTCATCTGTGTCCTCGAAAAATGCTTGCGTGATTCCCAGATTAGCCTCTCGTTGGCGTCTAAGACGTTGTTGTCGTTCTCGAGCCTCAACTCTTGCTTGGATTTTTCTAAGCTCTCCTTGTTCCTTGGTAGCCTTCTTTTGATGGATGGCTTGCAACTCTTCCTGGCTTAGAGGATCATAATATCTTTTGAATTTACTCCCATTAAGGAATCCAATGGTTTCAACTCCATCTAGAGTCTCCACACGAATGGTACCTTGCGGGGTAATTTCACACACTCGATATGGTCCCTTACCAGCGTATTTCAATTTATCCTTTTCATTACGTACCCCGTACATAAGAACTTTATCACCAACCTTGATGTCTTTATCCTTTAAATGGCTATCAAACCACTTCTTTCTCCTATCCTTCTCCACTAGAGCATTTCGCACAGCTAATTGCCTCTCTTCATCTAGCCTTTCCAGGATATATAATCGCTCCACTAAGGGGTTACCATCCCAACCTTCTTGAGAAGCTACTCGAAGACTAGGAATGACAAACTCCCATGCATAACTGCTTCTTGTCCATACACCATCTTAAACGGTGTGCAATTAATAGCAACTTTATACGCAGTACGATAAGCCCACAAAGCTGATGTAAGCTTTAGGTCCCAATCTGTGCGATGAGCCTCAACTGTCTTTGTCAAAATGGAGATGAGAGTTTTGTTGGTACTCTCAACTTGGCCATTTGCTTGGGGATAATAGGGTGTAGACTTGTGGTGAGATATCATGAAGTTTGATGTGAGTTCTTTTATTACTTCATTTATAAAATGAGTTCCATTGTCACTCACAAGTTCAAAGGGGCATCCAAAACATGTGATAATGTTCTCAAAGAGGAACTTAGCTGTTGTTTTTGCATCCGCCTTTTGTGTTGCTTTTGCTTCAGCCCATTTGGTTACATAGTCGGTAGCCACAATGATATATCGTGATTGCGTGTTACGTGCAGCCGGACTAATCGGTCCTACAAAGTCTAAGCCCCACTTTTCAAATGGTTGGGTTACCTTGATGGGATGTAGAGGCATCCTATCCCTTCTTTGTGGCTTCTTGAAGCATTGGCATTCATCACATCCCTTTGCAAAAAGTGATGCATCCTTTAACAGAGTGGGCCACCAATAGCCTGACTGTAAGATCTTTCGGGCAGTCAACTTTCCTGAAAAGTGACCACCAGCTACGCCCATGTGTGCCTCTTGTAGAATATATAAATACTCATCCTCGTGGGCACAGCGTCTAAGAACATCATCTTTTCCTCTCTTATAGAGAGTTCCAGCCAGTAAGCAATAGGCTTCGCATTCCTTCATCAATTTTCGAGCTATATCTTTTCGTAGCTCTTTGGGTGGAAAACCATTAACTAAGAAGTTAACAATGTTTTCACTCCATTCAGGCATTGTCTCAACAATGAACAAAGGAGTATCAGGAAATTCATCATCAACCCCCGTAGGAGCTTCGCCATTAGGGATACGAGATAAATGATCCCCCATGACATGTTTCCTCCTAGGCCTCACAACAACGGTGAAGTCAAACTCAAGAAGAATTAACAACCATCGTGTAATTCGACCTGTGGAACACGGCTTGTTTACCAAATATAGCAATGCTTGATGATCAACATAAAACACAAACTTGGTAGCAAGAAGGTAATAGCGAAATTTCTTTATTGCGTAAATCATAGCTAGACCTTCGTGCTCTGTAGTAGTGTAGTTCATCTCGGCATCATTTAATTGGCGACTTGCAAAGCTAATAGGGTAGTCCAATTTATGTTCTCCTGGTTGAGTTAGAACACACCCAATAGCAAAGTTTGATGCATCAATATGCACATGAAAAGGTACATTCCAATCAGGTGTTCGCAGGATTGGAGCACTTGTTAGGACATTCTTTAATAACTCATAAGATTGATGACATTCTTCCGTCCAGTGAAACTCGATAAGAAGCTTGTACAATGGACGCGCTATCTCGGCAAAGTTTAAAATAAACCTTCGATAATAACCAACATGGCCCATAAATCTTTGAACTCCTTTATAGTTCGTTGGTGGTGGAAAATGGGCAATGGATTTAATCTTACTCTCATCTGTGGATATCCCGTTCTTGGACACTACATGCCCTAGAATGACTCCATGCTTAACCCAAAATTGGCATTTGAAAGGGTTCAATGAGATGCGATAAAATCTGCACCTTTCAAATATTTTTCGTAGATATAACAAATGCTTCTCCCAAGAAGAATAAACACAAAGTTCTTCTAGGAAAGCTTCACAAAACTCCCTTAGAAATTCTTTAAACTCAGTGTTTATTAATCGTTGGAATGTAGCAGGGGCATTTGTTAAGCCAAAAGCCATAACACGAAATGCAAACACTCCAAACTCTGTGATAAAAGCAGTTTTAGCTTGGTCCTCTAATGCAATTGTGATTTGATTGTAACCAGAGTACCCATCTAAAAAGCTATAAGCTTCCTTGTCCGCAACTCTTTCAAGCACATGTTCTGAATATGGCAAGGGATAATGATCTCTCCTAGTGGCTGCATTAACTTTCTTGAGGTCCACGCACATTCTTAGTTTCCCATTCTTTTTTGGCACAATGACTATTGGAGAAACCCATTCTGAGTGCTCAATAGGGTATATGAATCCACATTAGATAAGTTTTTCAATCTCCTCTTGTACAATTTTGGCGTACTTAGGATTCATTGGATAGGGTTGTTGTTTGATGGGTTTAGCAATGTTGATCATGGGAATTGTATGTTGCACCACAGAAGGTGGAACGCCCTTCATGTCATGATATGTCCAAGCAAAGATATCCTTGTATTCCTTGAGGAGCTCCTTAAGTACAGCCTCTTCAGTTTCGGTAAGGTCTTGAGCAATAAAGACTGGTTTAGACTCCTCACCTGGTTCTGCTAATTCTATCTCTTTAACTACAGCTGGACCATCATAGACTCCATTGCTTCCATTGGTAGGTATTCGTTGGGCTTTGGCATACACAACCTTTCGCTCCCCCGTGGTATAAGATTTAAAATGTTCAGGAGCCATATGTAAGTCAGCAGGCTCTTGTCCTGACAGAGACCTTTCTTTTAGTTCTGCCTCCTTTTGTTGTTGTGCTAACTCTCGGTTTTGACGTCTTCTTATAGTTCGACTCAATTTCGGCTCTGTAACCTCCAATTGAGTGAGGTCAATGGGTCGCGGGCTACACCACATGACACTCTGGAGATGTTCACCCCAATTGTCTACTAGCTTTCGATGAGCATCACATGCCCCTAGATAGATAAGCCATTCTGCAGTAGATCTTTCCTTGTTTATCCTAGCTCTTGTTGTTGTGCTAACTCTCGGTTTTGACGTCTTCTTATAGTTCGACTCAATTTCGGGTCTGTAACCTCCAATTGAGTGAGGTCAATGGGTCGCGGGCTACACCACATGACACTCTGGAGATGTTCACCCCAATTGTCTACTAGCTTTCGATGAGTATCACATGCCCCTAGATAGATAAGCCATTCTGCAGTAGATCTTTCCTTGTTTATCCTAGCTCTCACATTTGCTCGATATCGTCGTCTCTTATATGACCTTTGTTTCTTGTTAAGGTTTTGATTTTGGTAAATGTTTGAACTCGACTCGCCTGATAGGTCTTCGCTTGTATCTTCTTCACTCTCATATAAATTACCATAGATGGTCGTACTAGGCCTTGAGTGTTTAGTTTCTATACTTGGTTCACTCGATGTTTCCTTAGGTTCTGAATCCATTTCTCCATGAGATTCCGTTTCTGATGTGTATTGGCCTGAAGCCTTTGAAGAATCATCAGTTTCACTCTCAGGTAGGTGTGCCTCTTTCTTATCATCGGATGTTACATGCGCTACACCTAACATGTTTACTGGTGCAATGTGTGGTATCTCTTCCCCATCTGGTGTTACCCAGGTTGTTCCTCTAGCTCCCCATGTATCTATAGTTGCCGCTAGGTGTACCCAATCGACATTGTCTAACTCAGCCATTCCGGGTAGGATATCCATATAAGGAGAGTTCTCCCCAATATCCGTGTCTTCGTTACACGTTGTCAGGAGTTTTTTGGAGCAAGGGATTGCACATATGTACATACACATGCATGGTGCATCAAATAAATAATTGCCCATTTTTCAGAGCCAGGTGGTTACGTGGGGCCCACATGTGTACAGGTAGGACAGGGTGTACATAGTGCATCAATTTTCACTATTACCAGTACCACTGTGTTTTTTCTACAATAAGGAGGAGTTGGTAGTGCGTAAAACTTCTCGAGGAAGCTATCCGCGGGCCGACGACATGAGGTAAGCAGGTGCGTCAGATGGCATCTAGTGACGTCAGGAGGGCGAACGGGGTCAATATTTGCACACGGATGATGACGGACACAACGTGGGTGTTTTCTTGTGACAGTTATGCAGAAAGGTCATCATTAGGACCAATTTTTGGGGCCACTTCACGTGGTTGCGAGATGCATTATTGAAAAGAAATGAGTGCCAGGTGTGCGGATGATGCAAAAAGGTGACAACTATGCACTGCGAGGTCAGTTTTTGGCCTGTTCGGGGTCCGTTTGAGGTCATCTAAAAGGCCAAGGGTGCCCAACTAATAAATCTAAGTGTGGGAACTGAAAAAAACAGAGAGAAGACTAGAAAAAACGTGGAGAAGAGAGGAGGAACAGCCGCAGGTGTGTTTTTTGGGTTTTTGGAGCCTGTTTTGGTCGTAAATTGCTCATCCGAGGTCAGATTTGAGCACTTTGACATTGTAGACTAGGGTTTTGGGCCGTTCCGGACGTGATGGCGCTGTCCATTTTGCCAAATTCCTCACTCTTTTTCTGCTGTTTTTGCTGTGTAAGTTTCTCCTATGATCGAAGATTGTGCTCCAGTTTGTGATTGTATCTGGCTTATTTTACCCATATTGTGTGAGCTATCTGCCCCATTGGTGTTGGCCCAAGCTCATTTGTATCTAAACATCAGAAATTCTCCCCTTTTGAGCTGAGGTTTTTGGGTGTGTGTGTGTGTGTATCTCTCTGTGTGGAGTGGGTAAACGGATCGTCTCTCTCCTCTCACTCCAGAGGTGTGTTCCCTGTCTCGGCCAGGTGTGTTGTGTAAGCCGAGTGGTGCCCCATAGTGTGTGTGTGTGTATCTTCCCAAGAGTGTGTGTCGGGTCGTTATAGAGGCGCTTTGTGTGTTTTCATCCCGCTCACATTCTTTTGGCGCCCCACGGAGGATCTTCTTCGAGTACCTTCTGCTTCGAGCTTCAAGCTTCGAGATTCGGGATTACAGGTTACAGGTTGCAGATTACAGGTTACAAGTTACAGGTTACAGGGACAGGTACATGTACAGGTAGCTGGAGTACAGTGATATACTAGCAGTGATGTCACTTGCAGTTGTTGTGGGTATGCATCACTTGGCGCCTATTTGAGCGCATTGTCTGCTGGATTGTACGTTACTTGTGGAAACTGCCATTGTACGCATTTGTGGAGCCATACTTGGTTGTATTTGGTAGTCCCAGCCATTTCTGAGACTTGGTCTGGAAGATAGTCATTTATGAGACTTGACTATACGCGATTTGCATTAGCCTTCGTGTGAGGGTCGATAGCGTGAGGTTTTTATTGAGCTGGGGGATTCTCAAATGTAGAGATCCTTGTTGGAATTAGGGTTGCAGAGAAACACACATAGCTTGGAGAAGACGAAGGAAGCTCAAGGCACACAATAGAGAGTATGTTACTTAGTGTGCAATGAAAAGATAGATAGCCCTAGAGTGATGGGCGTATATACAATGCACGGGGGAAAAAACCTCCTAAAGAGGGAAAAAATGCCCCGGCGGTCCTAGTGTGTTCACACACATCACTACCACATGTATATGGTAACAAATCCCCCCTGGAGTGATGCGGTGAACGAGAGCTGGCACATGAGTAAAGGGAAGTGCCATGCCCTGAGGACAGGATCAGTCCACAAAGGGGAGTAAGCCCAAAGCTTTGCGGAAAGCTTCAAGCTTCTCACGAGACAATGCCTTTGTGAAAAGATCTGCAAGGTTGTCCTGTGTTGGCACATAAGCCAAGCTGATCTCTCCTGCTGAGAGCCTCTCCCTGACATAGTGGGTAATGCACCTCAATGTGCTTTGTGCGAGCATGAAAAACTGGGTTCCTCGCAATTGCCAATGCGCTCTGACTGTCATTGTAGATAGTGTTGGCAGTGTCCTGTCCAACACCCAAGTAAGCCATAAGGCGTCTGAGCCATACACACTCAACCGTAGCTGTGAAGACTGCCCTGTACTCAGCCTCACAACTCGAAGTGGCCACAGTAGGTTGCTTCTTGCTCAACCATGATATACATGAACTGCCAAGCATGAAACAAAAACCACTTGTGGACACTCGCGTGTCAAAACAACCAGCCCAATCTGAGTCCGAAAAAGCATGTAAGTCTGGCGGCAATGATCCCCCCTTGGGATAAAACAAGCCAAGATGTAAAGTGCCACTAAGGTAGCGGAAAATCCTCTTGACAGCCTACCAATGCTTAGACCCCGGGCTATGCATAAATCTGCTGACCTGCGAGACTGCAAACTGAATATCTGGCCTGGTGTTGCATACATAAATGAGGCAGCCAACAGCAGTTTGGTAAAGAGTGACATCAGCAGGATCGCCAGCATCATGTTGTGCATAACCCTTTGCAACAAGTCGAGCCTTATGGCGATCGATCTCACCATCCGGCTTGCGTTTCAACTTGTAAACCCACTTCGTACCAATGGCCTTTTTGCCAGGAGGCAAATCACATAAAGTCCATGTGTCATTCTCTATAAGTGCATCATATTCTGATTTCATGGCAGCAATCCAATTTTCTGAATTCTGTGCTTCATCAAAAGACAGAGGCTCCTCAACATCATGTAAACTAGACACAGCCAAAGCATAACAATCTGATGAATAAGATGCATGGCGAGAGCCTGAACGAGTACGACTAGATAAAGGTGCATCCAATTTACTGTCACGCAAAGTGTGCACTAGCCATTTTGGCATACCTCTAGCCTGCTCATTTTCAGCCCTTTCCTCATCAAGTACATCATGTACATCTGCATCAGTAATAGGCTGTTCTAAAACATTTTCAGAAACCCCCATAGGCTGTACATTTGCCTCATTGGAACTTACATTCGTATTTCCACCATTGAAAAGAGGCAACAAAGTGTCATAAATGTCCTGTGAGCTTACATTACTGTCTCTAGTACATGATAGCAAGGGCTGAACAGAATCTTCCACAAACACTACATCCCGTGAAACCAGAATACGTTTTGTTTGCGGATGATACAACCTGTAACCTTTGCTTTCAGCACTATAACCAACAAAAATACATTTGACAGCCTTATCATCCAATTTTCTGCGCTGCACTTGTGGCACCAAAGCATATGCCAAACAGCCAAAAACACGCATGTGCTCAATAGAAGGTTTTCTATCATGCCATGCTTCATATGGAGTAATAGACTGCAAAGCTTTCGTAGGACACCTGTTAAGTACATAAGTGGCACACATGATGGCCTCAAGCCAAAAAGAATGCGGCAAAGCTTGACTTTTGACCATACATTGTGCCATTTCCGTTAGTGACCTGTTTTTCCTCTCAGCAACACCGTTTTGCTGAGGTGTATAAGGCACTGTACATTGGTGTTTTATCCCACGACTAGCCAGAAATGCATTAAATTCATGAGACATATACTCCCCCCCTCGATCGGAACGGAGGGTGCCCATAGTACATTTTGAGACATTTTCAGCCATAGCCAAAAATTGTTTGAAGCACATAAAAACTTCGGACTTCGCTTTAAGCGGAAATACCCACGCATGCCTGGAGTAATCATCAATGAAAGTCACGAAGTACAGGTAATTGCCCAAGGACGGAGTTTGCATGGGCCCACAAACATCACTATGCACAAGCTGCAACCTGCATGTGGCCCTAACTGAACCATCCTTTGAAAACTTAGAACGCTGCATTTTACCCAGAATACAGCCTTCACAAACATGTTGATAGGTGCTTCAAGAGGCGGCAAAGAAGCAACCATATCAGATTTCTGCAAACGCAGCAAACTGGCAAAATTCAGATGACCAAAACGTGCATGCCAAAGTTTTGCATCTGAAATAGCCCTTGAATCTGCAACAGCATTTGCAAAATTTTGTCCACACTTGTCATACAAAGTGAGCTTATACAGCCCACGGCACAAAAGCCCAGATGCAACAATTTCATCACCAAAACTGAGATCATGAACTGTACATCTGTCATCCACAAATTTGACTACAAGTCCAAGTCTAGCAAGTGCGGATACAGACAAGAGATTCTTCTTGATCCCAGGTACATAAAGTGCATCAACAAGTGTGAAGGAACTGCCATTAGCAGCAGTGACCACAATATTTCCAACTCCCTGAACTAGATAAGAGGCGTTGTTGGCACAAGTGACTGAATTCCCATGAGGGACAGACTCGAGATAGGTAAACAATTCACGATGTGAGGTAATGTGCTTTGTAGCATCACTGTCGAAATACCACACATGGGAATCTGCAGCAACTGACAAGCATGCATCATGGACAGCAGGATTGTAAGTGCACTCTGCGCTAAAAGCCCATTCTGCATCAACATTAGCATCACAATCTCCTTTCACAGAAGACTCAACAATGGCTGCATTTGTAGTGGAACCAGCATTTGCAGTGGAACCACCCTCTTTCTTCTTAGCCTCTTTGGCCTTCAACTTAGGACACGACTTGATCAAGTGATCATTGGCTTTACAATAATGGCAACGCATCTTCTTTTTGCCCTTATCACCAGAATTGCCAGACGAAGTGCTGCCACCAGAAGCATTAGGAACAGAATTTTTGCCACTCGCAGCAGAACCATAAGAAGTGGCCGCATTACTGCTACCACCCTTTCTTTGAGAAGCAATAAAAGCCTGTTCAACTACACGCTGCCTAGTCCTGTTTTTTCTAGAAAGTGACTTTTGCAACAGCAATGTGCATAATGCATCAAACTTGACAACTTCAGGATTTCCTTGGGTCATCAGTCTCCAAGTACTAGCAAAAGTCTGGTAGGAATCTGGTAAGGCATCAAGAACAGTCTGCACAAGGGAACTGTCCGAAATGACTTCACCTGTAGAAATGAGTTTCTCATTGATATCCTTGACACTAGCAAGGAAAGTTTCCATATCATCTTCCTCATGCATAATCTTCGACTCTAGCTCTTTACGCAGCAAAGCAATTTTAGCCTCATTGCGACTTGCATAAAGACCTGCTAGAATATCCCAAGCCTGTTTTGCAGATTTTGCTGAACGCATGTGAGGAATAATGGTGCGCTTCACAGACAACGAAATCAATGCATGAGCCTGCGCATCCTTAACATCCCAACGAGCTTGTTCTGCCGTAGGCAAAACAACTCTAACAGCTGCAATCCTTGCAGCAAGACCTGCAACATCCTCAACATCGCCTACATCTTCAGAACCAGGACGTACATCAATGCCCTGCACAATGTTCCAGACACCTTTTGACACAAGAACATGTTGCATCATATAAGCCCACATAGGGTAGTTGTCCCCATCCAACCTGTCCTCAGCAGCAAACATCTTGAACACATCTGTGTTGTTGTTGTCAGCCATGGTAAATGATGCACCTGATGTGAAAACTGCCCGAAAATAGGAGAAATGGAGCGGGAACAACTTGTGCTATATAGCACAAACCGTAGAAGACTATAAGGCACATGTTATGCAGAAAACGGCACTGACAGGAAATCTACACAAAATGACGAAATAGCCTGTGCAGTACTGCCTGTAGTGGAAACGGAGGCCGAAATGAGCTTGAATAAAAATTCTGAGCAGACCAAGCTCTTCGAGCTTTCCCAAAATATTTGTCGACCTGCGAACGTTCGCCAAAGCTCACTGAAATCGGAGAAAGTGAGCAGGCGTGTGCTGGAGCAGCTGGCGACTAAGCCCGGGAGGACGTGACCTGCTCTGATACCAATTGTTGGAATTAGGGTTGCAGAGAAACACACACAGCTTGGAGAAGACGAAGGAAGCTCAAGGCACACAATAGAGAGTATGTTACTTAGTGTGCAATGAAAAGATAGATAGCCCTAGAGTGATGGGCGTATATACAATGCACGGGGGAAAAAACCTCCTAAAGAGGGAAAAAATGCCCCGGCGGTCCTAGTGTGTTCACACACATCACTACCACATGTATATGGTAACAATCCTTTCGGTGATACAGGTAGCTGGAGCACCCTTTTTGTGACCTCGCCATAGGCTATGTACTAGTGAGTCCTACTTGATGCTCGGGTTCTATTGTTGACAGTTTATGCATACATATACAGTCTATATTTTGGGTTCCTACTGCTCATTTCTAGGGAAACTCTGCCAAAATTTTTCCCAGTTATGATGGCTGGTTTTTTGGTCTTTTGAGCCATTTATGTTGTTATGCTGCTGAAATTTTGGCAAAATCAGAGGTTAAGTCAGGTGTGCCTTCTTGGGAGCTTCATGGTTGGCTTTAATGGATGATCAAAATGGCCCTCAATTCACTCCATTTCATTTAACTCAAAGAATCCAGATAAATGTTCATGTGTCCAGGAAGATTTTTTTCCAGCAGCGCATAGTCTTTATGTTCGGGCCAAGAAGATTACGAGAGATCTTGGAATGTCCTTTGCCTGTTGTAATTCCGATGATCAACTATGAAAACTCATTTGATGTGCATGTGTTTGTCCTTATCTAAAGTTGAGCTCCATTGAAGTTTCTGGGGATTGGGTAGTCAAAAGTTTTGGGTTCTTGCACGTGTGTTCAAAGGGGTTCTCAAAGCATTGAAACTTGGGTAGCCATGGCTTTCTCTTATCCGGAGTTTCATGGAAGAAGTGATGAAGATGTGGAAGAATTTTTGGAAAAGATGGAGGTTGCCTGCATTCGCAACCAGATTCATGACCCTGCGCAGATGTTACGCCTTCTCCAAATTTGTTTGAAGAGTGATGCACGAGTTTGGTCTAAAGCATTTGAAGAGGAGTTGCGTGTGGCTGATCCACGTGTAAGGTTGAGTTGGGACAATCTACAACATGGGTTGGAAGTGGAGTTTGTGAAGATAGAATATCTTGAAAAAGTGTGGCAAGAAGTACAGGCTTTGGTGCAAAAGGAAGGTGAGCCAGTAGATGCGTACATACGTAAGTTCTCATTGACATGGGAGCGGACGTGCAAGGCCTTAGCACCACAGGTACCCCCGCCTGACATGATGAAGAAGGACAGGTTCTTGGCTGGTCTTTGGGAGAATATACGTTGGAGAGTGGAGCTAAAGAAGCCTAGGACATATGAAGATGCACTAGAGGTAGCAAGGAACAAAGAGTGGAAGTTGAGGAAAATGAGTCAATTAGGGGTGGAGTCTTTTCCCATGAGGTCTGAATTTCAGCCTATGGACTCTTTACAAGGTCGCATGTCAGGGGTTCATCATGAACTAGTGGTTCCTGTTACTACTTAGGTTATACCAGCAGTGGTCACTACATCGGTGCAAGATGATAGGCTAAGGCAAGACATGAGGCAAGTGGTAGATTTGATGAAGAATCGTAGCCTAAACATGCTAGGTCAAGTGGGAAATAATCGAGGTCGAGGGAGGTTTGCAAATTAGCCAGGAGGTGAAGAAAGGCCTAGGAATGGTGTTGGACAAAGCAATGGTAGGTTTTGGAGGCAGACGCCCACATGTTATAATTGTGGAGAGTTGGGTCACATCAGCCCGCAATGTGATAAGCCACCAAGGATGGGGGGAGACATGTATCCATTGCCAAGACAGGTGCTAACTAGGTCAAATGATTATGGCATTGAAATTAAGGGAGACGAAGGAACCAATGGACTGACCCAGGAGGAAAAGGGAAAGACAAAAGTGCTAAGTGTAGTCACCTTGGAGAAGGCATCAAAGCTAGAGGATACATTAGTGATGCCTATTGGGAAGAGGACCACATAGGATAAGGAAGGAAGAAGTGCCCCAGGTCCTAGTAAGAAGAAAGGAAAGAGCCATGAAGGCGAGGATGTCAAGGCCAAGAGTAAAAGGAGAGCTCGTCGAAAGTTTCATGTTTCAAATTTTCCACTAGGGGATGGGCAATTAAGCTATGACTTGAAGGAGGATCTGACGAGCAGGAAGGCAGATGTTACTTTTGGGCAGCTTATAGAGATGGTGCCTAAGCTAAAGCGACAGTGGAAGAGGATGGTTAACCCAATGGAGAAAGAGCCAGAGAGAGGTTCAGTAAAGGTGTTGGCAATGGATGAGCTACCAGAAATTTGTCCAATAGTAGATGTGTGGCATAAAAGGAAAAATTTGGGAAAAGGTTATGTGGATGGCGGAGCCCAAATATGCGTCATAACACACTCATGCGTTGAGAAGATGGGTCTCACAGTGGCTGGGGTGTCAGGTTTTCGGATTAGATTGGCAAACCATCAAAAAGTGAAATGCTTGGGTGTTGTAAAGAGCTTAGAAGTGGAGGCATATGATGCAAAGGCAGTGGTTGATTTTCATGTGATGCCAGCAGGGTTGGGAGCATATCCTATTATACTGGGCAGACCATGGTTACGTGCAGTGGGAGCTCTTCAAAATTGGTGACATGGTACGATTAGCCTCTATGGAAAGACAGGTACCAAGAAGCTTTATAATATGGACACAAGGAAACGATTAGAGGAGCTTTATGAAGATGAGGATGATTCTAGTGATGAAGACTCTTCCACGGTGACAAATGAGGACAGTGATAGCACTACCAGCAGTGATGAGGATGCTGATGTTGCATTTCTTTTGATGGACAAAGAAATCCAGGAGATTGGTTTAGTTGCATTTGCGAATGAGGTTGAAGATGAAAGTGAAGGGCCTTATGAAGTGATTGAAGGGCTGATGCAAACCAAGGTTGAGTTGTCAAAGAAGCAAGAATTGATGACACAAATGATCAGTGGAGACCTCTCAACTATGGAGAAGGATATATATTTGCACATGCTGGCTAGTTTTCCTGATTTGTTCATTACTTCATATGAAGAGATCAGAGGGTTCAAGGGCGAAGAGATGCATATAGAGCTGAAAGAAGGTGCTAAGCCAGTGCGGCAAAGGCTAAGAAGGATGGGTCAAGAGCAAATGGAAGCCTTGCGAGAAGAGGTGGACGAGTTATTGAAGGCAGGGTTCATAGTCCCTGTGGAGACCACAGAATGGGTGAGTCCAGTTGTAGTCAGTCCAAAGAAGGATGGGAAGTGGAGAATTTGTGTAGATTTTAAACCCTTAAACGCAGCCACTAAGAAGAACCCATATCCTCTTCCATTCATCGATCAGATCTTGGATTCAGTGGCGGGTTATGAGAGGTACAGTGTGTGTGATGGTTTTTCAGGCTATTTTCAATTGAAGATTGCTCTTAAAGACCGCACAAAGACCACTTTTATTACGCCATTGGGCTGCTATTGCTACACAGTTTTGCCATTTGGGTTGTCAAATGGACCTTCCTTCTATCAAGAGAGAGCAAATTGGGTGTTGGAACCATTCATTGGTAGTTGTGTTAAAGATTTTATGGATGACTTCTGTGTTTATAGCAGTAGGGCTGAACACCATGAGAAGCTACAGATGGTATTGGCTCGATATGATGAATGTGGAGTACAACTAAATCCAAAGAAATGTCATCTAGCACGGCCAAGGGTGAAGTTATTGGGCCACATGGTGTCAGAAAATGGCATTGAGGCTGATCCAGACAAGGTTAAGTCTATTATTCTTCTTCCATCACCTACGAGTACGAAGCAATTGGCAACCTTTATACACAAAGTGAAGTACATGGCAAGGTTTATTCCATTTTCTTCTCAGATTCTTTATCCATTACAACAAGTGGCAAAGCATGATCCATTGCAATGGAATGACAAGTGTGAAGAAGTGTTTCAAGAGGTGAAAGAGGTGTTAGGGGGGTTGTCAGCCATGCAGGCTCCTGATTGGGAGAAAGTTTTTTATGTAAATCCCTCAGTAGGGGATGATGCCATCGGAGCCATGCTATTGCAAAAGGGGAAGGGCAGCCATTATATGAGGCCAATGTATTGTGCAAGCCGAGTGAAGTTGGTAGCGGAGAGAAAGTTCTCGGAAGTAGAGCTAGTGATGGCCAGTGTAATATTTGCTTGTCGACGATTTCATCATTACTTGCTACCACGGCCTTTTGTTTTCTTGACGCGTTATGTCTTTTTGCCACAGTTAATTAATGGTACTAACATGTCAAATGTGGTGAAGAAATGGGTAATTGAGCTGCAGGAGTTTGAGTTCTCTTTTCTAGTGGAAGATAGTACAAGGGCTACCCTAGCTGATTTGTTGACCTACAAGGAGAATCCCCTTATTGTTAAGGAAGAGGTGGTGAGAAAGGTAGTTGAAGAAGTGCCACAGATCACCAATGCACATGTGTTATTCTTTGATGGTTCATACAGAAAGAGCAATGATGCAGCTTCAGGGGGTATAACACTTTATGATCCAGAGGGGAAGCTAGTATGCAAGAGAGGGTTCAAATTGGATGCTCATAGTAACAATGAGGCTGAATATGCTACTCTAGAAGCCGGATTACACATTTGTTTGAAGCATGGGGTTCGAAGGTTGAGCACAAAAGGTGATGCCTTGTTAGTGGTGAAGCAAGTGCAAGGTGTGTGAAAGAGCAAGAACACCTCATTGAAGGAAATGTGCTTTAGAATTAAAGGCCTGTTAAAAAATTTCGAAGGATGGAGCATCAGACACATTGAACGTGCTCTAAATGGAGAGGCACATGAAGCAGCTCAAGGCATGATTGGGGAGCTATTTGTGTTGAGGACCACTTTACCTCTTTATCATGGCCGGGAAAGTTTGGCTCAAGAAGAGGAGTTTTTGCTAATAGGAATCATTCCAAAGGAGATTCAGAAGTCTAAGAAGTATGGCTTTGTGCGTAGAGCATACAGGTAGAAATTGATTGGTGATGTCTTATACATGAAAGGGGCTGATCTCGTGTTGAGACGTGTACCTTGGCGGGAGGAGCTTTACAGAGTGTTGGAAGAGAATCATGAAGGCGCATGTGGTGGCCATTTTTCTCTAAAGATCACCTTGCATAAGATTTTGCAAGAGGGGTATGTATGGCCTAGTTTGCACAAGGATGTTCACCATCGGTGTAGGTCTTGCAATAGGTGTCAAGTATTTGGGAAGAGAGTGTTGAAGCCAGAGCTACGAAAAACCATTATGGCGTTTGATGTGTTTGAAAAGTGGGGGATTGATGCAATAGGCCCGTTACCTATCACAAGCAGGGGCAAAAGCTATATCTTGACGGCAGTGGACTATCTCTCTAGATGGGCAGAGGCTATAGCAGTAAAACAGATCACTGCAAAGGATGTGGCCAAATTTGTGTACGATGAAATATGTTGCAAGTTTGGGGTGCCATTAGAGCTACTTTCAGATAAGGGTCCAGAATTTAGAGCTAAACTACTAGACTTCTTATGCACAAAGATGAAGATTAGGCACCAACATACCACTCCTTATTACCTGCAGTGTAATGGATTAAATGAAAGATTCAATGGTGAGTTGGTACAAATTCTTTCTAAAGTGACAGAGCACCAAGGAAAGAATTGGGATTTGGAATTGCCTAGTGCATTATGGGCTTACCGTACTTCGGTGAAGACAGGTACTGGGTTTACTCCATTTCATTTGGTGTATGGAATAGAAGCACTATTGCCTGTGGAGGTAGAGTTGCCTGCGGTCAAGATGTTAGAGAAGTTGCTTGGGCCGCCTAGTGATGCATTCAAAGAGAGGCTCTTGCAGTTACAAGAGGTCCAGTTGGATAGGATGAGCGCATTGGAGCATTATGGGTAGATGCAGGATAAGGCTTTGGCAAAGATAAATGAAAAGGTCAAAAGTAAGGGTATCAAGAAACATGACTTGGTTTTGCGCTACAACAGTAAGCTGGATAACACCTTCCAAAAGAAGTTTCAAATTAAGTGGGAAGGCCCTTTCAAGGTAGTGGAGTGTTTCCCGAATGGTACATATTAGTTGGCTAACCTGGATGGGTTTCTAAATAAGTCAAGGGTAAATGGATTGCGTCTTAAATTGTATCATGCCAGGTTGATGATGGTCGAGCAGGATGAGCTGTATGTGGATCAAGGAGTGTTGGTGAGGGATGAGGAGACCTGTGATGCGGCGAGTCTCATATCTCTTTTTGCTGCTGCTGATCATGAATGATCTAGCAGGCTAGGGGATGGGCAAATTATGTCAGGAGTTTTTTGGAGCAAGGGATTGCACATATGTACATACACATGCATGGTGCATCAAATAAATAATTCCCCATTTTTCAGAGCCAGGTGGTTACGTGGGGCCCACATGTGTACAGGTAGGACAGGGTGTACATAGTGCATCGATTTTCACTATTACCAGTACCACTGTGTTTTTTCTACAATAAGGAGGAGTTGGTAGCGCGTAAAAATTCTCGAGGAAGCTATCCGCGGGCCGACGACATGAGGTAAGCAGGTGCGTGAGATGGAATCTAGTGACGTCAGGAGGGCGAACGGGGTCAATATTTGCACGCGGATGAGGACGGACACAACGTGGGTGTTTTCTTGTGAGAGTTATGCAGAAAGGTCATCATTAGGACGACTTTTTGGGGCCACTTCACGTGGTTGCGAGACGCATTATTGAAAAGAAATGAGTGCCAGGTGTGCGGATGATGCAAAAAGGTGACAACTATGCACTGCGAGGTCAGTTTTTGGCCTGTTCGGGGTCCGTTTGAGGTCATCTAAAAGGCCAAGGGTGCCCAACTAATAAAGCTAAGTGTGGGAACTGAAAAAAATAGAGAGAAGACCAGAAAAAACGTGGAGAAGAGAGGAGGAACAGGCGCAGGTGTGTTTTTTGGGTTTTTGGAGCCTGTTTTGGCCGTAAATTGCTCATCCGAGGTCGGATTTGAGCACTTTGACATTGTAGACTGGGATTTTGGGCCGTTCCGGACGCGATGGCGCTGTCCATTTTGCCAAATTCCTCACTCTTTTTCTGCTGTGTTTGCTGTGTAAGTTTCTCCTATGATCGAAGATTCTGCTCCAGTTTGTGATTGTATCTGGCTTATTTTACCCATATTGTGTGAGCTATTTGCCCCATTGGTGTTGGCCCAAGCTCATTTGTATCTAAACATAAGAAATTCTCCCCTTTTGAGCTGAGTTTTTTGGGTGTGTGTATCTCTCTGTGTGGAGTGGGTAAACGGATCGTCTCTCTCCTCTCACTCCATAGGTGTGTTCCCTGTCTCGGCCAGGTGTGTTGTGTAAGCCGAGTGGTGCCCATAGTGTGTGTGTGTATCTTCCCAAGAGTGTGTCGGGTCGTTATAGAGGCGCTGTGTGTGTTTTCATCCCGCTCACAACGTGTAACAATACTGTAATGGAGCTGAGTGAATTGTTGTGTATGATCGATTATCAATGATGAATTTATTTCCTAGAGGATGTGTTCGACCACTTAAAAGATCAACTCGAATGACAGAGTCTTGGAACTGTAAGTAGACGTGGTTTTTGGACCAGTCATGCACCATTTTTGCTTCCCTCATGAATGGACGCCCTAAGATCATCTCAAATGACATAGGATGCTTGGAAAAATCCATAACAATGAAAGTCTGCCTTACCTTGTGTCCCAAGACCTTGATCCTGAGATCCTTTAGCATTCCAATAGGCGTAACAATAGATCCATTAACCATTTTTACCACTACGCTTGTGGATTCAAGGTGAGTTCTCCCCATAGACTCCCAACAACTCTTTGTCACCATGCTGACTCCCGCACCACCGTCAAGGACCCCCTTTACAGTTAATCCTTTAGTAGTGATTGGTAGAGTAGCATTCGATTCATCACCTTCAAAGTATTGCCCCAACTTGTTAACAGGTATTTCTATAACAAGGTTCTCATCTAGGTTGGGTTGTGGATCTATGTGTTCCTCCTCTATTGGCATCTCCGCAGCTCCATCCATCTGTGCAAATTGTGGTAGCCCAAACTTTAGTTCTCCATTGAGGAAGGCTCGAAGAGCTGAGACTAGCTCGGGGTCTTTATATAGTTTGGACATGATGGTGGTTCTAACTTGTGAAGACATGAAATCCATCAATTTGGCAATGTTTAACGGCACCTTTTGGCCTTGAGTCCCTTGACGTGGGGAAGATGGGATCTCCATTTCTTCGATAGGATCAGGTAGTCCCTCTGTAAACATTCTTTCCATCAAGAAGTGAGTACGCCCACTTTCCCATGACTTTAAGTCACTTTGTTCTTGGATGACACTAGGTATGTCCAAGGGTCTATGGACTTGGTGAGGTTGTTGTTGTGTAGGGAACACGGTGTCTGTAATCTGGATCTTCCTAGGTGCTGGTTCTAGATCCCTTTGGGTATCTTCTACCAAACTCCTTAATTGCTTGACTCGCTCAATCTCCTATGTAGGGTTTGGGTAAGTTCCTATCTTCTTTTTGGATCCTAGCCATTGTGGCTCATGAAGATCTTCCTTGTTGGTTTCTATGTTAGTGGTCATTTTGGTCTCCATGGTTTCACCTGAATCAGAATATTCTTCAGCGTCGTTCATATATACGGGGTCATCACCAGTCCCTATGTTGGTCTTTGAGCTGGGTCTGACTTCACTGCTTTTTGCGATCTCTTTCTTTGTGTTTTGTTCTTTTTCTGAGATTGGGCAATTGATGCCGTGTCTCTTTCCTCAAGAATATAATTTTGTTTTTGGAGCATCGATCGTGTGAGTGCGTTTACTGGTACTATGTTTATAGTTGGTGGTGTCCCATCAACAATCTCTATTAAGTTCAATGGTGTGATTTTCGGTGCGTTTGGATTGTTAGGACACTGTGCGATCAAATGATCTATGCCACAACGATTACAAGTGAGTATGGCATTGCCAATGCACTCCCTTGACTCGTTTGCATTAGTGCAGCATTCTTTTGCATTCTAATGGGGCACTCAACTACTTGATGTGGTCCACCACATTCGTAGCACTGAAGAGGTGGTCTCCTGGCAAAACTATTAATGTTTTGGCCTCTTGCTACTAGCGCAGTAGCTTGATATACCGGTTTGATTTGTCCCCAATGGTCTTCCATATAGTACATGGGACACTCCTCAAGCATGTCGACTCCATAGGTGATACTAGAGTCTATGTCCTCTTCGCAATCTACATAAGTACTAGATGACTCGCAACCTATTTGGTTCATAGGTGTAACTCTTGGATGAGGGGGTTGCGGTCCTAGCACTGGAGGTGGCAACGGTGTGGTTTGGACCACATTTTGGGTTCTAGGGACCATGTGCTGTAATGGCAACTGTTGCTCCATGGGTGGGGTAGGCATCAATGCAGGAACTCAAGGTGAGTCTGCCCAAGCTATAGGTGGTCTATTTTCCATGATGCGTTTAAGCATTAGGCAATCCTTCGCTTGATGGCCATACCTACCACACGCGTTACAAGTCCCGTTAAACTTTACTCTGAAAGTTGGGCATTCACTCGTAGTATGTGGGCCCAAGAAAATTGAGCACCATTGTTGCTCCCTTCTTGGATACATATGAGTGTTTTGTGGAGCACGATTACCCCTAAGGCTTTCTTGGATGGCCTTGGTGAGATCTGCCAAAGTCATCTCAGATATCGTTTGCTCTTTCACGATTGGCTTTATCTTCATTGGCTCATGCCCTGACGCTTGCGAGCTACTAGACTGCGGCTCGGCAGACACTCTTTCTCCTGCAATCATTAAATTATCCTCCAATTGGATTGCATTCATGGTGACTGCTTCCCAAGTAGTGATACCTCTAATGACTAGGCCATTATAGATACTTTCATGTCGTAGTCCCCTAATGAATCTATCGAGCAATTGGTTGTTGTTGAATCGCTCATTTGGATTGCATCGAGAATTCAAATTCTTTAGGCGACTAATGAAGTCTCTCACGGATTCACCTTCTTCTCGTTGGGCTTTCTGGAGCTGAGAGGCTACACCCCAAAGTACTCCCTCTTGTATGTGCTCTTTCAAGAACAATCTCCTAAGAGTAGAGTAGATCGTTTTCTCTTCTACTCTTAAGGTTCTATACCAATCTCCAGCCTTTCCCCTTAGGGTCAAACTCAAAGCCTTACACTTATGTAGCTCATTGTGCTCTTCCAAGGAATCACACACATGTTCAAAGACTTCCATATGCTTTCTAGCATCTCCGTCTCCATTGAATTTCTGTGTGAGCTTAGCTACTTGAACTGCCTTGCTCCTAGGCTTTCTATCAGGTGCACTACCCATGTTTTCCGCAATAGAGTGACCGATAGTTTGAGCAAATGCTGCCAAATCTCCTATTTGAGCAGGTATAATGGGTGTATGTGCTCCTGGAACCACATGTGAGATGGGAGTTGGCCTTGGCCTTGGCATACGCGCGGCTCTTGGGTCCCATATTTCGTATGGTGGTGTACTAGACGGTGGTCCAAAGTTTACAGGCGTGGCTCTAGGCATAGGGGGTGCCTAATATGGCATGTTATTATTAAATGGAATGGCTCCACTTGTATAAGAGCTTGGATAATGCCATTGTGGATTGTAAGCTCTTGGAATAATCGGAGGTGTAGGAGCTACATGAGGCTGAGGTACGACATGTGCACATGATAGATACATACATGTAGGTATAGTTGGTGGCACTGTGCTACTAGGCATCGGCGCAGTATTAACAAATGAACTCCATGGTGTACTTCTTGTCATGCTCACCACTGGGATATGCATGGTAGCCGTAGTGTTATTAAGAGAAAGATGAGCTAGATTTGGGAAGGTAAAGCTGCCACTTGTGGGCTCAGATTGTACTGAGGCTCTTGGCGAAACAACATATGGAGGATCAATGGGGCTCACTGGGGGAGTCTCCATTTTTTATAGGGTTGGTTGGTTGGCCTTTCCCGTATCCAAGAATCTCATTAGGCCTGTTGAAGGCATGTTGGTCCCTGTGTTCCCTCTTTCTAACTCGACAATCCTATGGAGGACATCACAGACTTTCTGTTGTTGCTCATCTATGCTAGTAGCACCCGATGTGGATTGTAGAACATCTAACCAACCCACATGATAGGTGTGTCCTGTGTACCGATCAGTTAAAGCTTCTGCTTGTAGGTCATACTCCCAATTTTCGTTTAGGAATATCACGTCTAGGCCTGGCGTGCTGGAGGTTTCCCTTGAAGTAGAAGCATTATTGCTCCCCATCGCTTGCCCCTCCATGACTGCTACCTTGGGAGCACTCGGTTGCTCGGCTAGCATGATTGTTGTCATAGGAGCCTTTGTTTTCAGGGCTCGACTTTGTTCTAGCCTTCGTAGGTTCTCAATTTCCCTCTCCCTTGTTGCTTGCATATAGCGTTCGATCTCTTGTACTTCGGCAAGGCTCCTACCATCGGGTAGTAGAACCTCAGAGGGAGATAGTCCTAAAGGATCAGGAGGTGCAGTGGATGGAACATTCACATGCACACTCTCAAGAAGCATAGGGTCTATTTTAGGCATGAATGACGAATTTACTTCCCCACTCCCTTCATTTATTTCATTAACCGCATGTTCGGAGCGAGTAGCTCTACTAAGGGTCTCTTTTAAGCGGCTAAACACGCTGGACCCGGGCCGTGGGCCCATGGCATGCATGTCTTGACTTGAACTATCAGGTTTTGGTGTAGGATACCCCTCCATGAATTCGTAGTCAGAGGAAGCATCACTAGACGCGATATGAGGATCTTGGGTCACGCTACCTTGAGTCCCGGTCGAAGGTCCAGAACCTAGGGTGGAGGAATAATGGGTGCCCGTGTAAATGGAGGCACTACCAATATGCTCGTGATCTAACACTCGTCCAGAGCGTAGGTTCATATGACTTTGATCCCCTAGAAGTGTCAGTGAGTGCCCGTGAAGGCTGCTCACCTAGTATTTTTGGGTGTTTTGCAACCCAAGTCTTTTCTTAATTTTTTTTTGATTTTTTGGTCCCTTTTTTCTGACCCAGCTATAGAATAGAACGTATGATAGCTCAAAACGAGCGTCTCGGTCAGAGGGACATGCCGTGCTTTACAGCCCTCCGTTTGGTCACTTTATGCCCTCGGAATCCCTAAAACCGTCAATTTCTAGTAGGGAACTAGGCTCAAATTAGAAAGTCTAAGGGTGCAAGTGGGAAGAGAAGGGAGGAGAGTGGAGGACTTGCCCCTCATGCTCTCATTCCCTCTTGAGGGGGTAGGGTATATATATAAGAGTGAGTCTAGTATATATCATAGGACTGAGGCCTGGGCCTGGGCTTGGGCTTGGGCTTGGGGAGATGATCCCGATCCTGATCAAAATTTTAGTGTGGCCCCCTAGTCACTCACGCTTAAATATTTTTGGATTATATATATATATATATATATATATATATTATATATATATATATATATATATATATATATATATATATATATATATATATATATATATATATATATATATATATATATATATATATATATATATATATATATATATATATATATATATATATATATATATATATATATATATATTTTAAGGCGACGACCGGCACGGTTTAGGTGACCCTTTCTTGGCCACACACACTGTCAACACCTACCTAACCTCTCTGTCAATAGCTCACAGCTCACTACCTTATCTACTTACTAACAGTGCTGCTAACCACTAACTAATCTACTAACTAATCTGTTAACCACTCTGCTAACTGCTTACTGACAGTGAGCTAACTGTCCACCTACTTCCTCTCTCACTACCTTACTGTGCAAAGACTGTGTGCAGGCAAACCTTAACAGAAAACTGTGTATAGACTGTGTGCAAACAGAAATTGCTAACTGTCTACCTACTTACTCATTCACTGCGAACAAGCTAACGAATACTAATTGTGCAAAGACTGTGTGCAAACAGAAAACACAAGATTATGCAGAAATCACAGAACTTGCAGACAATACAAAAATTAACAACTTGCAAAAAAATAACTCATTCCTCTTCCTCTTCCTTTTCTTTCCTACTACAAACAACTCATAGAAGAAGCACAAAGTGCCTCTTGGGCTTAGTGCAGGGCGATTCCCCTACAGCGGCGCCAAAAATGTGCGCTCCTTGCCGCACTGTCGAAGCAAGGGACTTGCCTAACACTGTGTGCGAGCCACAGACGACTCCAAGCACACAACTAGCTTAACTAGTAAGCTCAAAAGAGGGCAATGGTGTGTCACTCACCGCTCTATGCTCCTGCCGTGGAGGATTCCTCGCCGCGAAGAAGAAGGAGACGCCACTACATCGCGCTCAACCGCTTCACCGCCGTCGTGCCGCCACAATGCTCGATCACACACACACACACACACTCTCTCAAGTACACACACACACACACTAGTACACAAGGAGATGGAGCAAGAGCACTCTTCTTGCATTGCAAAAATGAGAGAATAAGTGAATTTTAGGTTTAGTTGGCTTTTATATGAGCTCACCCCATTCACACTTGGGCGCCCATGCTTAGCCAACTAATCCCTTGAATGTCCCAGTTAGAGTGCGCCTCTCATCGACGATCACTCTTACCCTTTTCCTATTGGACCGACAAGCCCGGTACCTGACTCTACCAAATAAATAATACAATGTCCACCGTAGGTTACAACGTCCGTCTTGTAGGTGATAGGGTGTCCGTGAGCCGTGAGGGTTAACACTGAGAGAGTAAAAAGGAGAGAGAGGATGCCATCACACTTTTTGAAAGACCACTTTTTAGGGAGGGAGGGGGGAGTCAATAGCCTCTAGAGAGAGAAAGAGTGAATTTTTACCCTAGCTTTATGGAAAAAAGGTTCAAATTTTCTTATTTTCTCATTCCATTAAGCTCATCTTCTTTGACCTTATCTCAAACTTCCTCATGCAGGCAATCCATAAACTTTCTCAACTTCAAAAAATCAATGTTTTGTTCACTGGCCACCTCCATCAGGTGTCTCCATAGAGCTTAAAACTCCCATTTATATGCTCAAAAATCTCCATCCAGGATTTTCTTCACTTTGTCTAGCTTCCGCTTTACTTCATTCAGCTACACATCCGACACAAAATGACATCAAAAGGCCGCTTCCAAAGTCATCTAGCCACCTTTTCTTCATCTCGTAATCCTTCATACCATCTTTTCGCTTTGCCACGAGCTAGGAACGAAAAAACTTAAACCGTGCCTTCTTCTCTTGACAATCTTCTCTCTAGCAGAAATAGACCAGAAACTTGTAACCAGGTTTCCGCATCTTCCACCCAAGTGAAAATAAAAAAACCCGACCATGCCATATTTAACAACACTTGCTCTTCAAAAACTGCACATTCAGCAACTCCAAAACCACAACTTCACCTTCAAAATAGGAGCAATCATATACTCCTCAGTGGGGGCACCAGAAGATGGAGAGGGGGAATGGGAACACACCCAAAAACACACACAAATTCTTCTCTATAGCCCAAGGTAGTCACAACATCCCCGTCTACTAGAAATCACCACCAAAGTTGCATACTTATGCAAGAAAACCATTGTTTTTGTAACATTTAATGGCCTAATAACTTATGTGTAGCGGAAATTAGCATGAACATAGTGGGCATTTCATTAGAATAGATTCCTAATGAGAATTACAAGAGTGCTTGGGTGGAGAGAGCAACAAAAAGCATAACACCTAGTTAGATAGCATCGACAATACTTTCAAAAGAGAGAGAAATTAAGCTATTGACAACAGTTGAGGACCGGATTTGCATGGAGCCGGTCCCCCCTCCAAAAGGCTTTGTATTATGGTTTCTCCCATCAAGAGAGACATTGTACAATACAATTCTTTGTGTTCCTTCAAGACTAGCTAGTGCAATGAAGATGGAAGCTTCATACACCAAGCAAAACACTTAATCAAACACAACTTGAATTATCCCCGTTCTCAGACCCAAGACCTCACACACCTTCGAAGATGGTGAGAGCTAGCAGGGTATGAGAGTAGATTGAGAGGAAGAAGGAGTATCTTACGAGAAAGAGGTACATCTCCTCACATAATCACTCATATTAGCATAGCTTAGCTTAGTAATTAGCTTGGTAGAGGAGATGAGCATGCATTGAAGCTTGGCTCTTGGTTGGATTTGCATCCACATGCCAAGAGAGTGTTGATGTAGGCTTCTATCTCATAAGCTTGGAGTAGGTGATGAGCTCTCCATTAAAGCTTGGGAGGAGATAGAGTATTCTTCCTTCACACATGGTCAAGTGTGAGTGTGTGTGTGTCAATGCCAAGCAAAAATCAGCCCCCTCTCTCTCTCTTGGGCGAGCCCTAGCTGCTAATTTGGTCTGGCTTTTGCCTCATTGGACCTCTCCAAGTCAAGCCAATAGGTATTAAGCAGCATAAGTGATAGCCTTCTGACATGTGTCCCCCTTTCCCCTTTTGTGAGAGCTTTAGGTAATTAAATAATTAAACTAAACTCTCATTGGACCCCTTTGTCTCCTGGCCAATAGAAATCAGGCAAGCCATGGGGCTTCTGAATGCTCATTGGACCCTTTGGGAGACTGCCCGATAGTCTTCTAGGAGACTTAATTCTCATTGGTTTCTTTTATTAAATGTTTTTAAATTAATTAAACTACATTTACTCTAGCTTAATTCTCATTGGTCCACTTCAAGGGTCTTCCAATAGGAATTGGGCACACCTTGTGGGCATCTGGCCTAGGGAGCTGACATGTGTCCCTTATTCCCTTTGTGTAAAGGGAGCCTGTGTGTGTGTGTGTGTGTGTGTGTGTGTGTGTGTGTGTGTGTGTGGCTTTCTCTCTCATCCCCTACCTTTGGGGCTCGCCCCCTCCCATGTAGGGATGTGCAAAGACTTTTAGGGCACACACAAAGCATCCAATTTTCCCTAGGGTTGACCTTTGGACACAACCTTTGAATTTTGGAACCTTAGCATTTTGGAAGTCTTAATGGGCTGAACCTTAGGGTCTTTTTAGCCCATTGTTGCACATGGCTCTTTTGCAGATGGCCCCCCCTTTGGATCCTATTTTCCCTCCTTTGGATCCCTACTGTGGCCGGTCTACTAGCTTAACCAATATTCTAGCTTTTTCTCCCTTGGCACTTCCCCACATTAAATGATCAGTTTAATATGAGAAAATCATTTAGGAGAATTAGATATTGATTATTATGACAGTTTTTATGCATACCAACACACACACACACACACACACACACACACACACACACACACACACACACACACACACACACACACACACACACACACACACACACACACACACACACACACACACACTTCACACGATCGATAGATAACACTCATCCTGATTTTGCCTGCTTTCAGCAATTCCACAACATGACACCTATCTCTCTTTCTCTCTCTCACACACACAGAGATAACACATGGAGCACACACCACTCAAACACCACCACCATACACTTTGGAGCAGAGAAAATAAGAGAAGGGGGGGAAGGGGGAAGAAACAACACAGAAAATGATAATAATTTGCTCCTTCTTTGAAAAAAAACCATCTACCAACACCATACAATCTGCTATGGATTAGCCACATCAGCAAGGCCTCAACAAGCGCAAACAAATCTCCTTCTGACAACCTTTGTTGGATCCCTCTCCTTCTGACAACCTTTGTTGGATCCCTGTCCTTCTTGGATCTCTCCTCCTTTTGCTCTCATTGCGGAAGCTCTCTAAAAGAACTCCCTTGTTGAAGCCACCATTGCTCCAAAAGATTCCCGATGTTGGATCTCTCGTTGCCCCAAAAGCTCCCCCAAATTCAAAAAAATCGGGCCCCTTATAGGGCATGTGGGAATCCTTCTATTTTGGTCGATCTTTTCCTTATTTTAGCTTGCCTTTTCATGTGAACAACCCTTCTTTCTATTCCCGGATGCCTTGGAGGACAAGGCATGCTTGAGCTTGCTCTTTCTTGGAGCCCCAATAGCACCGTCGGTGGTGGGACTCATTGCCCTCAAAAACCTTTTTCCATTAGGGTGTGAGAAAAAGGCTTGCAGCCTTTGCCACATCATCATCCACTTCGCACCCATCAGCACCCAAAATCGCCACTAGCATCGCTTGTGTCACCTGCAACAACGTCGAGTGCTCATCGTCATGGCCAAGAGCTCCAAACTCTCTTGTGATGCCTTATGAGGCACCCCTCTCTAGTATTTATACCTTGCATGCCCACCATACATTATGCATGTGGGATTACTCCCCAACCACGTGGCACAATTTGGCCGTCTACCCCCTTTAAGGCTCCTAAGATCACCAATAAAAGCACCAAAAGAATGTTTTCCCCCAGAATCCAATGCTTTGCCCATTCTTACTGAAGGCTCCAATCACTGAGTCGCAAAATCTCAACACAAGCTCACTTCACCAACTTCAATTCGTATGGATCTTGACACATTTTGACCTTGTCAAGACCTCCAACCGAGACCATCAAAATTGGGAAAATCCATCTACACCAAATCGTCAGACACTGCTACCGAATTTGACCATCTTTATCTTACTGATTAGGGCTCCAATTGACATGTCATCAACTTCTATGGCCTTCATACACCACATAGCTCTCATACAAACTGCGGTAAGGCTAAGAAAACTGTAGACGGCACACCTACTGAGGTGATCAATCTGGCACATAATTGGCCCTCGGTGAAACTTCAACTGATCATAAGTTGGTCATATGAACTCCAATTTCAGATCTAAAAAGACCGACATGCATTGTAAGACGAGCACTTCAAGGCCATGTATCCACTTCAGCTCTAGCCCACCATCTACATTTGTTCAATCCGGTACGGATCTGCAAACCACTTTGACCTTTAATCTAACATAACTCTAACACCATAGATCCGTTTGAGGAACCATCTAGACGAGCATGTAGACCACACTGAGGGACACCTTTTCTCTCCTATCTTTGCACTCTGCATCTCCCAACCTTCCATCCATGACAAACACCATATAATAGCATCTTGGCCTTGGAAACCATATCATGCATACATATTTGCTGCTCCCCGCCTGCTCTTAATATTCCCAACTGCTCAATCACTTTGGCATGCACTGGAGAGCCCCTTGAGATCCCACATAACCTAGCATTGCACTCCTTGTAGCATCAACCAACTTCATACACACCAATGCATTGGAGACTCGATTTGACGAACATGTTTTGATCGAGGCGTAGATTTTGGATACGACTATGCACATGGCATCTTCGTAGTTTCACAGATTGCTTGAGTGAAAATTGTGCATATAGGTCATATTTATGTTGTTGGGTCTCTTGAGAGCGTGATCCCAAAAAGGATTTTGTTTTTTGGTAGATTCTATGTACATTACATTATGGATACTGCCCATGCACGACTTTTGTGGAGCCACGTCTGGTCTATTTTGGCAGTTTATTGGCCATTTCTAAGGCTCGATTCCGAAAGATCCCTTTATGAGATTGCGGCTAGTGTCTTGAGTCTGTGCAGCGTATTGCAGGGACCATCATGAGCTTTTCTTTGAGCTGGGTATTCTCAAATGTTGAGATACCTTTGGTGATATAGGTGGTTGGAGTACCCCTATCGTATCCTTGACATAGGCTATGTATGATTTGGGATTTTTATGCTTGATGCCATTTATGGAAGTCGTTTGACAACAGTGTATAGTTTTGATTCCTAGTCGGTGTAGTTGGCACTTTTATTCGTGTTTTGAGTTGAGTTTTTTGAATCCTCATATAAAGGAAACTTTGCTAGATTTATCTTGTAAGTCATGAAATTCCTTGTTGGCATTTTTTTGAGCCCTATTACAGTTGAGATTTTGCTACCGATACAAAGGAGACACTGCCCAAATTTTTGCATCTTCTTGCCATAGATTGTAACCTTTGGACCCTCTTTTTGTCAACGATGGATTCTTCTTTTGAGAAACAGGAATATTCAATTTGCAAGTTCTATGGTAACAACTTTACCATGTGGAAAGAGCGCATGAAAGATGTTTTGATCAACAAAGGTCTCTCAAAACTATTGAAAAAGCATCCAGAGGGTGATGGCTACACACAGACTCAGTGGGATATCTCGGATGCAAAAGCAATGGCTACAATACATCTACTATCTGAGTTAGTGTTATTTACTATCATAGGGAAGACAACAGACAAGGATCTATGGGATAACTTGTGTTCAACATGGGAGAGTAAAAGTGTGTCCAACAAAGTTTTTCTCGTCAAGAAGATTATAAAGCTCAGCATGAAAGAAGGTAGCACAATTTTTGGTCACTTGAATGAGTTCAACTCCCTATTTAGTCTGTTGACATCTCAACGCTTTAATGAATTTGACGACAAACTGAAGTCTATATTCTTGTTATTCTCTCTACCCAGCTCATGGGGAGATATTTTGCACAAGCAATAGCTAGGAGTCACACATGTCATTTTCAATGAAGCAAAGATGCACAAACAACCATTAAAGAAATTGAGTACATACGCATTCGATTTGAGAATGTAGCCTCTGAACCAACTCAATCTACTAGTAATGCACCTACTTCTCAAGTGCAAGATACAACTACTACTCTAGAGAGAGCATAGTCCAGTAGTTAGGCAATGAGACACCCTGTGAGAGTATCATGTGTGCTCAAGCAAGTTGAACCATTTATACAACACATATGGTCTCTAACTGTGGAGAGCCAACCTACTACAAGGAAGCTATATAGATGGATGATTGCATTAGGTGATAACAGGCTATGCAATCAGAGTACGACTCAATTGTGGCTAATCAGACATGGGATTTGGTTGAACTACCACAAGGAAAACATTCTTTACCTTGAAAGTGGGTATACAAGAAGAAGAAGTATAGAGCGGAAGAGCCCGAGCCTAAGTATAAGGGTCACCTAGTTGCCAAGGGTTTCATGCAAAAAAAAGGGTGTATATTTTGACAAGTTATTCTCTCTAGTAGTCAAGATGACTACAGTTCACACTGTGCTTGGCTTGGTTGCTATCCAAGACATGGAACTTGTCCAAATAAATATGTAGAATGCATTTATTCACTTGGATCTTGAGGAGGATGTCTACATGAAATAGCCAGAGGGCAACGGCCATATCATCACTTTAAAGACAACTAGACTCAACCCCAAGGCTAAAATGGCGATACAATATTTGTATAGTGCCAAAATCATCTATGTCAAGCACTATGTACATCAAATGTCTCAGGTCTAAAATTTCAGTATTCTATAGAAATTTGTTTGGATAGTCAAAGCATATAGCCATCATTGCTCCAATCATGATAAAAAAGTGGGTTTATAATCGCTTTTATTTATAAAAAACAAAGCAATATTCACAAAAATGAGAGGTAGGTAGGAAGGTCACAGAGTTTTAGTAAATCAAAGCTTATAACATTAATTCGGCTAGACAACATTGCAATAAGAGGTCACAAATAGCTTTTGATGAAAAACAACCATCAACTAGCCAAATAATCCCACATAACCAATAAAATCAACAACAGAGGTTAAAAAAAATTCATATTCATTTGACAATTTGTAGGTCACATCATCAGCAACAAAAAATAATAACATTACA
This sequence comes from Adiantum capillus-veneris, assembly GCF_014529385.1. NCBI lineage: Eukaryota > Viridiplantae > Streptophyta > Polypodiopsida > Polypodiales > Pteridaceae > Adiantum > Adiantum capillus-veneris. The sequence goes on from NC_140949.1 coordinate 90,472,052, forward strand.
CAATCCTCATCAACATGTTTAGTATAAATCTACTACTTATGTTAGCATTTCAAGCTTAAAGAGAAGTCTCATTAGAGTAGCATGAATAGGCCACCCAGAGTGTAGATACCTTTTATTGTCATCAAATAAAGTTGTACAATCCTCATCAACAGGTTTAGTATAAATCTACCACTTATGTCAACAATTTAGGCTATTTAGAAGTCCCATTAGAGAAGCATGAATAGGACACTCAGAGTGCAGATACAGATTCATATTAGGTGTTCCCAGATCAGCGATGACAAACAAAAGATATCATCCTCAAAAAATGATTTAAGAATAATATTCCAAGAACTTTTAAACAACAATACACTCCAATATGGAAGGTGTTCCATAAATTCTTTGCTAGGAAAATGGTACAATCACTAAATAAAGCATCAATCCACAAACCCTTCATACCCAGAGGTCCTACCATGGCAACCATTAGATATTTTTTCAAAAATTATAACCCTAGTTCAATTTATAAGAGAAAACCACGACAAGTGATAAGGCATGAGTCAAAAGAAAAACTTGTGAGGCGATGGATTGCTCCACCATCTTTGCATCAAAAGAATTTATTTTTTTCCATTAAGTCGATTAAACTGCATGCTTATGACACCCGGTTGATTTTTGAAAAAAACTGTGAAGAGGTAGTGTATCCAGCAAGTCCCCTAGTTTAAAGCACGGAACCATTGCCACAACATACTAACTCTTATAACCACTCATTTTCTTAGTATTTCAAGATGAACAGATGCACATCCAATCACCATATTTATTTAACTCAAATAAATAGAATGAAAAAGGTTCTTGCCCGATCCAAAAATGGGTAAAACTTTTTCTACGGGCTCCTTGGTAACAAGGAATGGATCAATATGTTTTACAAAACTTGAAGATTTGAAGAGATGTGAGAAGAAATATGTACATAATGTACAAATAGGCATGAAAGAGAGTGGGTTGTTAGAGACTACTAAAAATGTTTTGGGTTTGTGTGAGCAAGTTTCTTTTGTAGATACTATGGGTGAGCTTGATTCTATAATAGAGTCTAGTTTGCATCTTGAGAATGAAGTTGTGGAAGTATGCTATGTGTAAATGTATCAAGCCATAGAAGCCTTTAAAGAAAACCAATGTTTCAAGAAAACACTTGGCCTAGAGTTCCATGTTGAAACTAACTGCAAGAGTGTAGCAAAGAAGGTGAAATCAGGAGCTTCACATTTACCACCCAACAATAGGGAAAATATTGAACAGGCTTCTTTGCAACCAAGTTTGAGGAATCCTAAAAGGATTGGGCACACCTTCACAAAGGGGTCTTTTCAGGAGTTGTTGATTGGTTGCAAGGAGTTTCTAACATAGGAGGAGACAAAATGCTTCAAAGAAATGCTTTCAAAGCATGTAAAGCTTTTGCATTTGATCCACATGAGATAGGAAGTGTTGATCCTTCTATTATAGCTCCTATGGTAATTTTTACAATACCTCATGTACCTTCAAATATACGACCTATTCCAGTTCCAAAGGCTTATTTGTCAAAGTTAGTAGAGCTATTGAAGGAAAAGATCAAATGGGGATTTTGGAGCCTTCTTGTGCTCCATAATCAAATAGGTGGTTCAAAATTCCAAAGAAGAATGGTGCTCTACATTTCATCCAAGATATGCAGCTAGTGAACAAGGTGACAATTAGGAATGTAGGTATATGTCCAATTGTGGATGAGTTTGTAGAGACGTTTGCAAGGAGGGAAATCTACTCAATGGGGGAACTCTACTCAGGGTATAATCAATTTCAACTTGAAATTGAAATCAAAGACTTGACAACCATGAGGACACCATTAGGTTTGGTAAGAATGTGAACCTTGCTGTAGGGAGCGACCAACTCGATTGCACATATAATGAATGGGATGAATAAGGTCTTATGTGACTTTATTCCTCAAATCACAATGCCTTTCATTGATGATTTGCCTATCAAAGAATGTGAAGAAGGTGAGAAAGATGAAGCTTTGGATCTCAAATGGTGCCGCAAGTTTGTGACAAATCACCTAAATGATTGTGATAAAATTTTGTCTAGGTTGGAGAAAGTAAATCTTACTTTCACTGAAAAAGTCTATGTTTGGTGTCAATGAAGTGCTCATTGTGGGGCACAACTGCAGACCATATGGTAGGAAACCTTGCCCCACAAAGGTATACTCCATCCAAAGAATGAAAGAAACATGCACTAGCATCACTTAGGTTAGAAGGTTTCTGGGAGCATGTGTCTTTTATGTTATTTGGATTCCACATATGCACATGTAGTTGATCCTCTTTATCAATTGCTTAGAAAGAATCAAAAATTTAAAATGAACAGATGCACACGTAGAAGCCATACAAAAGCTAAAGGAGTTTCACCAATCGGCACCAACTTTGAGAAAGACAGACTATGAGTGTAAAAGGCCAATACTAGTGACAGTAAACACTAGTCCTACATGAATTGGATGGGCAATAGGTCAAGATGATGAAGAAGGACACATGTATGTGTGGTGAGATTTGGAGCAAAGGTACTAAGTGCTCGCCAAAGAAACTATTTACAGATAAAGAGAGAGTTATGGGGTATGGTTATAGCTTTGAAAAATGTAAAAGAGTACCTAATTGGTGCATGTGTGGTTGTAGAAATAGATTGCCTACCACTTCTTGGGATGATTACAAGCTGCTCAACACTAGACATTGCTATGTTGCGATGGATTGCCTACATTAAGTCCTTAAATCTTGAGTTTAAGCACATTACAAGTAAAGGAAATACAATGGTAGATATGCTATCAAAGGGCAAGGTATGAAGATGTGTCACAGATGATTGATGAGGGACATGATGTTGGCACACAGTTCTATTCCATCTCTCATGTCAAACGTAACAATGTCTGCATGTCTAATCCACTTGAATTATTCTTGAAAGAGCTTTATGAAGGTGATTGGATTCTTATTGGAAGCTACTTAAGTACTCCAACAAAACAGGATGATTGGTCTAAACAAGAGTTCAAGAGGATATGTAGAAAAGCATTGGGTACTTTTGAGGGATGGTTACTTGTGGAAACATCCTAAACAAAAGGGTGTTACACCACAAAGGGTTATTTGTAAAAAAGAGACTCAACTAAAAGTCATGGAAGAGTTTCATGAGAGTCTATGGGCTGGACACAAGGGTGTGTGGGTGACCTTCTCCAAGTTGAAAGAAAAATATTGGTGAAAGAGTATGTATAAAGATGTATCTCAGTTTGTAGAGTCTTCTGTAACTTGTCAAATGTAATCAAATGTACAACATTGTGATGGGTTGCACCCTACGTATCCACTAGCCATGCACTATAAATTTGTTGTGGATCTAGTCATAATGCCTTTAGGACTCTGGCAGATGAGATACTTCTTGCACGAGAGGACTTAACTAACCAGGTTGAAGGGAGAGCTTAAGAGCAAAAACCACAGAAGCTGTATGCAAATTCCTTCTTGCTGATGTGATTTGTTGTTATTCTTGTGTGGGAAAGATCACTACAAATAGAGGTGAACTAGATGCCGTGGAAGCAAGGGAGTTCTTTTCTAGATTAGAAATCAAGCTTTCCCTTACTATAGCTTACAACCGTGAAGTCAATGAAAAGAGTGAAAGAGGACATCCTCCTATCATCAAAGCTTGTGAAGGAGGAGTCGGTGAGTGGCCACAATTATTGCCATATGCTTTATGGGATAATCGTACAACATATAGCTCAGTAACTAGCTATATGCTTCTGAAGCTGATGTATGGTCAAAAGCTAGTGATGAGAATTGAAGATACAACTCCCACATGGAATGTACTACCTTCACAAGAGGGGCTTAGCAGGGAAGAGCTCGTTGCATTGTGTATAAGGCAACTAGCATTAGGGAAAATTTGGACTCTCAAAGGGGCCCTATAAGGACCTTGCTTTTCTCTCTCTTATCCAAAATGGGTGCATGGTAAAATTTTGCAAATGAAATCAAACTTTGCTAGAGATTTTGGATCTAGAATGTACTCATTGAGATCTATGCATTGATATATAGCATGCCATTAGATTCCTTATATTCTAGAAAATTTCATTTTTTGATGTGACAACTCTGTCTTATTTCAGTTTCAATGGGAAGTCCATAACTTGTACAAATCAACTCCAAATTTATCGGAGTTTGGAGATTTAGAACCTACTTTCTAAGATCTTTTCAATGATATGCTGGTTGATAGGATTTTGACAAAGCGTTTATGTACTTCACTGGGTTGCCCACTTTGGACAAGAGAGGCAAAATCAAACTTCCTTATAGGGCCCCTTTGAGAGTCCAAATTTTCCCTAATGAGAGAAGACCTAGAGACATTGAGGCTACAAAAGATCAATTGAAAAATGCAAGGTTGAAAAACAAGTACTACTTTGATAAGCAACATCGGCTCAGGAGCAGAGCAATTGACAAAGGTGATTGGGTTTTAGTGTATGATAGGAGCCTTGATAACCATTACACAGTCATGTATAAGTTCTCAAAAAGATGGTTTGGACCGTATGTTGTAAAGCATGTGCATGAAAATGCTACTTACAACTTGTCTGAACTAGATGGCACATAAGTAAAGGTTCCCATTACAGGGAAAAGGATCAAAGTGTTTAAGAGAAGAGAAGCCAGTGATCCAGAAGATGTTGAGAAAGAAGAATAGCAAAACACAGGTAAAGATCAAAGTGAAGATGAAACATTGCAATCTATCATTAAAGATGAAATCATGGAAGATCTACAAGGGAATTTAACCTGTAGAAAATCAAATGTGGCACATACTAGATGATGTGTAGGCTTAGAGGGGGTGGATGTCGTGTTGTGGCATGTACATAGTGGGAACAAATGCTAGGAGATTTATTTTGTGACTTTTTAGATGCATAACTATATTTCTCATAATCTACATATACATATCTAAGTATAATAATAAGCTTTCTATCTCATCCTAGTATTTATCTCAAGGGTAACATATTCTTACTTTACCGTTAGAAAGTATTATGGGATAAAGCGTCAATAACTGTGCCTCTTTAAATTGGGAAAATAACATTGGTTCTTTATTTTTACTGTCCCATTATCACCTCACACTCTAGCTAGATCCTATAGCTAGTGTGATTTCCTATATATATATATATATTCTATGTATTTTCCATATTTATCTTATATTTCTTTTTGATAGCTACTAGGAAGGTATCAAATCCTAGTGGGACACTAGCTTGCATAATTTTCAAAGATGCACCTATTTTAATCCATTATAGGATGCTCACAAAACTTTGTCAAGGAGTGATGTCATTCTTTCATATTGCATGAGGTGTCCATTGGGATCGAATGGAAGTCTAGGCTAAGGGGAGTGACAAGTAGACTTTTGCTGCCAGAAAGATACCCTATTTTGATGATTTTTAACACATGGTTCCCATCCAAGTTGGAAAAAGTATATAAAATGGGAGTCGTAGCTCATGAGCTAAATTTTTTGCCCCTATTTATTTGGAGCCATGGTTGAGGAGATATGCTAAAAATGATGGACCCCAATCTGCCCATATCATGCAACAATGACATACAATTTCAAACTTTGTGGCACCAAGCAAAGAATAAACAAAAACCATCAGTAAAATTATAGCCTTAGATTGAGAGTGGCCATGCCAAAAAAAGGTTATTTTACACTGCCATGAGAGAGAGAGAGAGAGAGAGAGAGAGAGAGAGAGAGAGAGAGAGAGAGAGAGAGAGAGAGAGAGAGAGAGAGAGAGAGAGAGAGAGAGAGAGAGAGAGAGAGAGAGAGAGAGAGAGAGAGAGAGAATGTGATAGGAGGTCCAAAATCACCCACAATATAATATAACCATTTACTCCAATAGGCATAGCATGAGACATAAATACCCATGGAGATTAGTGATAGGAAAATACTATTGGTAATCACCCTTGGTTACATCCATGTAGAAAAATACTAAGTATTGACACATGGTAAACATCTACAAGATCTTATATTCATTGACTCATTTATGCATATCAACACTAGTCACTCCCATTGAGGGAAGTGCATGATAGAGACTCAAGGTATTTCCATACTAGTCGGGATTTTTGGAGAGCCCTACTAAACTTGATAAGTTGGAACCACTGGTCATAAAATGATCAGCATGCACATAAGTCCCATTCAATCTGAACTCATGCAAGACAATCACCCGCAAGACATTATTACTAACAACCATGGTATAGGCAGGTCTTAGGTCAAGCCAGGTATAGATTTAGGGATTAATCTATAGATGAATCCTAGTTAAGCATGTGTGAATAGAAAAAGTGTGTGTGAGTCTAGGTTGAAGCAATCTAGGCTAAGTATAGTGACCAAGTGTGTGTGCGCGTGTGTACCTGCATGTGCATGTGTGTGTGTGTGTGTGTGCACGCTCACCCACCCTTACCAGTCACCATACTCAATGTTAAGGCAGTAGTGTTAGCAGCAAGCTAACTCGGATACAATTTTTTAGAGCTCTCATTGTAAAAACATTTATTATTTTGAAATCGGGAATATTGTAACTCCTATTTTCCGGATAAATCTTGTAATTGATGAGCAGGGGCTACAAGCTTCTACGTTGTATCAACCTGTCTTTACCTATCTTTAGTTAGAGCTCCCAGATTATTAGTTTTGACCACCCAAAACCTTGGCTAAGGTATAAAAACCAATTTTTGTAAGTTATTTTTAAGTTTTGGGATAATGAAATACACAGCGTGAGCTAACGGCGCTCACTTCTCTCCTTCTTGTGCTTCCTACTTCCTCCCTAATTGTCACATTACAGTTGCGTCTGTTGCGTTGCAACAGCAAGTAAGAGCTCTATGCATTGACATAAGCATTTCACGGTATTTTGTAGCTTTTAATGTCGCTGACCTGCGACCTAATTTCATCATAAGTAGGAATTTACACTTCAAAATAAAAAACTAAGCATAGGCGAGGTATTGGGGCATCATTGCTAAGCATTTAGATGCATTCTGAGTTGAAAATGACTAGGTCAAAAATCCACTTTTGTTAATAATCGTGATTTTTGCACTTGATCTAAAGTGGGATTTGAGACCATAAGCATGTGTGCTTAGGTCTTATAAACATGTCCTAGAAGTTTCGTTACGTTTGGATGAAAATTGATGCTGTAATGGATGTGAGCGATTGGCTTTTGGTGATTTCAGTCACTTGAGTGTAGCTTGAGTTAGATGCGAGTTGTTTGTTTTTTTCCAAGAGATTGACAACCTCTTGTAGCCTCTATGCACTAGTCGAGTTAGCTTCGTCCCATGGATTGACAATTTAATTGTAGTTCTCGCTATGTCTACAATAAGTTAGGAGTGAGGTTACACACCCGTCCCACATTTGGCACCATTACTGAGGATCGAAGAGATCTAAACTAGGAAAAAACACGAGCATCTTGTGAAGTTATTCTTTAACTTCCTCTAGGATCTCCTAGAGTAAAAAATATCTTATAGAAATCGCATAGCTTAAGCTTGTCGTCTTTTGCTGTGTAGAGGTAGCTTGGAAGTAAATGTACTTGCTAAGTGCATTTAGGATTGTAGGATTCTAGAACTAGATTAGGATTTTGAGAATGATTGGTAGATGAGGCAAGTCTTAAGATCAAATCTCAAAAACCATAAAAAACAAGAAAACGAGTGTTGTGGATACTTTCCACAACTCCACTGTAGTAGAACCTAGGAGTAGGGTAAGTAGAATCCGAGGTGGGTTTCAAAACATTGCTCTCTCCAAAAGAATCAATTGTGAGTTTTTATTTGAAGTTGCAAAATTTCAGGTCTATGTTATCAGGAGTTTTTTGGAGCAAGGGATTGCGCATATGTACATACCCATGCATGGTGCATCGAATAAAGGATTGCCCATTTTCCAGAGCCAGGTGGTTACGTGGGGCCCACATGTGTACAGGTAGGACAAAATGTACATAGTGCATCGATTTTGATTGTTACTAGTACAAGTGTGTTTTTTCTATAATAATGAGGAGTTGGTAACGCGTAGAAATTCTCGAGGAATCTATTCCCGGGCTGACGACATGAGGTAAGCAGGTGCGTCAGATGGCATCTAGGGGCGTCAGGAGGTCGAAGGGGGTCAATATTTACACGTGGATGAGTACGGACACAACGTGGGTGTTTTCTTGTGATAATTATGCAGAGAGTTTATCATGAAGACCATATTTTGGGTCCACTTCACGTGGTGGCGGGATGCATTATTGTAAAAAGTTGAGTGCCAGGTGTGCGATGGATGCAGCAAGGTGACAACTATGCACTACGAGGTCAGTTTTTGGCTTGTTCGGGGTCCGTTTGAGGTCGTCTAAAAGGCCAAGGGTGCCCAACTAATAAAGCTAAATGTGGGAACTGAAAAAATAGAGAGAAGACCAAAAAAAGAGTGGAGAGAAGAGGAAGAACAGCGGCAACTGTGTTTTTGGGGTTTTTGGAGCCTGTTTTGGCCGTAAACTGCTCATCCGAGGTCGGATTTGAGCACTTTGACATTGTAGATTGGGGTTTTGGGCCGTTCCGGATGCGATGGCGCTGTCCATTTTTCCAAATTCCTCACTCTTTTTCTATTGTTTTGGCTGTGTAAGTTTCTCCTATGAGCGAAGCTTCTGATCCAGTTTGTGATTGTATCTGGCATATTTTACCCATATTGTGTGAGCTATTTGCCCCATTGGTGTTGGACCAAGCTCATTTGTATCTAAATATCAGAAGTTCTCCTCTTTTGAGCTGAGTTTTTTTGTGTGTGTGTGTGTGTGTGTGTGTCTGTGGAGTGGAAAAATGGATAGTCTCTCTCCTCTCACTCCATCGGTGTGTTCCCTGTCTCGGCCAGGTGGATTGTGTAAGCCGAGTGTGTGTGTATCTTCCCAAGAGTGTGTGTCAGGTCATTATAGAGGCGTTCTGTGTGTTTCCATCCCGCTCACATTCTTTTGGCGCCCCCACGAAGGATCTTCTTCGAGTACCTTCTGCTTCGAGCTTCAAGCTTCGAGATTCCAGATTACAAGTTGCAGACTACAGATTATAGGATGCAGGTTACAAGTTACAGGGATAGGTATAGGTACAGGTGATTTACACAAGTACAGGTAGCTGGAGTACAGTGATGTACTAGTAGTGGTGTCACTTGCAGTGGTTGTGGGTATGCATCAGTTGGCGCCTGTTTGAGCGCATTGTCTGCTGCTGGTAATGTACGTTACTTGTGGAAACTGCCATTGTATGCCTTTGTGGAGCCATACTTGGTTTTATTTGGTAGTCCCAGCCATTTTTGAGACTTGGTCTGAAAGATAGTCATTTCTGAGACTTGACTATACACGATTTGCATTAGCCTTCGTGTGAGGGTCGATACCGTGAGGTTTTATTGAGCTGGGGGATTCTCAAATGTGGAGATCCTTTCGATGATAATGGTAGCTGGAGCACCCTTTTCGTGACCTCGCCATAGGCTATGTACTAGTGATTCCTAATTGATGCTCGGGTTCTATTGTTGGCAGTTTATGCATACATATACAGTCTATATTTTGGGTTCTCACTGCTCTACTTCTGGGGAAACTCTGCCAAAAATTTTCCAAGTTATGATGGCTGGTTTTTTGGTCTTTTGAGCCATTTATGCTGTTATGTTGCTGAAATTTTGGCAAAATCAGAGGATAAGATAGGCGTGCTTTCTTGGGAGCTACATGGTTGACTTTTATGGATGATCAAAATGGCCCTCAATTCACTCCTTTTTATTTAACTCAACGAATCCAGATAAATGTTCATGTGTCCAGGAAGATTTTTTTCCAGCAGCGCATAGTCTTTATGTTCGGGCCAAGAAGATTACGAGAGATCCTGGAATGTCCTTTGCCTGTTGTAATTCCGATGATTAACTATGAAAACTCATTTGATGTGCATGTGTTTGTCCTTATCTAAAGCTTGAGCACCATTGAGGTTTCTAGGGATTGAGTCAGTCAAAAGTTTTGGGTTCTTGCCCCTGTGTTCGAAGTGGTTCTCAAAGCATCGTAACTTGGGTAGCCATGGCTTTCTCTTATCCGGAATTTCATGGAAGAAGTGATGAAGATGTGGAAGACTTTTTGGAAAAGATGGAGGTTGCCTGCATTAGCAACCAAATTCATGACCCGACGCAGATGTTACGTCTTCTCCAGATTTTTCTGAAGAGTGATGCACGAGTTTGGTCCAAAGCATTTGAAGAGGAGGCCTTAGCACCACAAGTACCCCCGCCTGACATGATGAAGAAAGACAGGTTCTTGGGATGACTTCTGTGTATACAGCAGTAGGGCTGAGCACCATGAGAAGCTGCAAGTGGTATTGGCTCGATATGATGAATGTGGAGGACAACTAAATCCAAAGAAATGTCATCTAGCACAGCCAAGGGTGAAGTTATTGGGCCATATGGTGTCAGAAAATGGCATTGAGGCTGATCCGGACAAGGTTAAGTCTATTATTCTTCTTCCATCACCTACGAGTACGAAGCAATTGGCAACCTTTATACACAAAGTGAAGTACATGGCGTGGTTTATTCCATTGTCTTCACAACTCCTTTATCCACTACAACAAGTGGCAAAGCATGATCCATTGCAATGGGACGACAAGTGTGAAGAAGTGTTTCAAGAGGTGTTAGGGGGGTTGTAAGCCATGCAGGTTCGTGATTGGGAGCAAGTGTTTTATGTAAATCCATCAGTAGGGGATGATGCCATTGGAGCCATGCTATTGCAAAAGGGGAAGGGCAGCCATTATATGAGGCCAGTGTATTGTGCAAGTCGAGTGAAGTTGGTCGCAGAGAGAAAGTTCTCGGAAGTAGAGCTAGTGATGGCTAGTGTAATATTTGCTTGTCGACGATTTCGTCATTACTTGCTACCACGAACTTTTGTTTTTTTGATGAGTTATGCCTTTTTGCCACAGGTAATTAATGGCATTAACATGTCAAATGTGGTCAAGTAGTGGGTAATTGAGCTGCAAGAGTTTGAGTTCTCTTTTCTAGTGGAAGACAATACAAGAGCTACCCTAGCTGATTTGCTGCCTTATAAGGAGAATCCCCTTCTTGTTAAGGAAGAGGTGGTGAGAAAGGTAGTTGAAGAAGTGTCACAAATCAGCAATGCACATGTGTTGTTCTTTGATGGCTCATACAGAAAAAGCCATGATGCGGCTTCAGGGGGTATAGCATTTTATGATCCAGAGGGGAAACTAGTATGCAAGAGAGGGTTCAAATTGGATGCGCATAGTAACAATGAGGCTGGATATGCTACATTGGAGCATCAAACACATTGAACGTGCTCTAAATGGAGAGGCACATGAAGCAGCTCAAAGCATGATTGGGGAGCTATTTGTGTTGAGGACCACTTTACCTCTTTATCATGGCCGGGAAAGTTTGGCTCGAGAAGAGGAGTTTTTGCTAACAGGAATCATTCCAAAAAAGATTCAGAAGTCTAAGAAGTATGGCTTTGTGCGTAGAGCATACAGGTACAAATTGATTGGTGATGTCTTATACATGAAAGGGGCTGATCTCGTGTTGAGATGTGTACCTTGGCGGGAGGAGCTTTATAGAGTGATGGAAGAGAATCATGAAGGCGCATGTGGCCGCCATTTTTCTCTAAAGATCACCTTGCATAAGATCTTGCAAGAGGGGTATGTATGGCTTAGTTTGCACAAGGATGTTCACCATTGGTGTAGGTCTTGCAATAGGTGTCAAGCATTTGGGAAGAGAGTGTTGAAGCCAGAGCTACGAAAAACCATTATGGCATTTGATGTGTTTGAAAAGTGGGGGATTGATGCAATCGGCCCGTTACCTATCACAAGCAGGGGCAAAAGCTTTATTTTGACTGCAGTGGACTATCTCTCTAGATGGGCAGAGGCTATAGCAGTGAAACAGATCACTGCAAAGGATGTAGCAAAATTTGTGTATGATGAAATATGTTGCAAGTTTGGGGTCCCCGTGGAGCTACTTTCAGATAAGGGGCCAGGATTTAGAGCTAAACTGCTAGATTTTTAATGCATGAAGATGAAGATTAGGCACCAGCATACCACTCCTTATTATCCGTAGTGTAATGGCTTAATGAAAGATTCAATGGTGAGTTGGTGCAAATTATTTCGAAGGTGACAGAGCACCAAGGAAAGAATTGGGATTTGGAATTGCCTAGTGCAGTATGGGCTTATCGTACTTCGGTGAAGACAGGTACAGGGTTTACTCCATTTCATTTGGTGTATGGAAAGGAAGCACTATTGCTTGTGGAGGTAGAGTTTCCTGCAGTAAAGATGCTAGAGAAGTTGCTTGCGCCGTCTAGTGATACATTCAAAGAGAGGCTCTTACATTTACAAGAGGTTCAACTGGATAGGATGAGTGCATTGCAACATTATGGGCAGATGCAGGATAAGGCTTTGACAAAGATAAATGAAAAGGTCAAAAGTAAGGGTATCAAGAAGCATGACTTGGTTTTGCGCTACAACAGTAAGCTGGACAACACCTTCCAAAAGAAGTTTCAAATTAAGTGGGAAGGCCCTTTCAAGGTGGTGGAGTGTTTTCCAAATGGTACGTATCAGCTGGCTAACCTGGATGGGATTCTGCATAAGTCAAGGATCAATGGATTGCATCTTAAATTATATCATGCGAGGTTAATGATGGTGGAGCAAGATGAGCTGTCTGTGGAGCAAGTAATGTCTATGAGAGATGAGGAGACTTGTGACGCTACGAGTGTCATATCGCTTTTTGCTGCTGCTGATCATAAATGATCTAGCAGGCTAGGGGATGGGAAAATTATGTCAGGAGTTTTTTGGAGCAAGGGATTGCGCATATGTACATACCCATGCATGGTGCATCGAATAAAGGATTGCCCATTTTCCAGAGCCAGGTGGTTACGTGGGGCCCACATGTGTACAGGTAGGACAAAATGTACATAGTGCATCAATTTTCATCGTTACTAGTACCAGTGTGTTTTTTCTATAATAATGAGGAGTTGGTAGCGCGTAAAACTTCTCGAGAAAGCTATTCCCAGGCCAATGACATGAGGTAAGCAGGTGCGTCAGATGGCATCTAGGGGCGTCAGTAGGTCGAAGGGGGTCAATATTTACACATGGATGAGTACGGACACAACGTGGGTGTTTTCTTGTGATAATTATGCAGAAAGGTCATCATGAAGACCATATTTTGGGGCCACTTTACGTGATGGCGGGATGCATTATTGGAAAAAGTTGAGTGCCAGGTGTGCGATGGATGCAGCAAGGTGACAACTATGCACTGCGAGGTCAGTTTTGGCCTGTTTGGGGTCCGTTTGAGGTCATCTAAAAGGCGAAGGGTGCCCAACTAATAAAGCTAACTGTGGGAACTGAAAAAACAGAGAGAAGACCAAAAAAAGAGTGGAGAGAAGAGGAAGAACAGCGGTAATTGTGTTTTTGGGGTTTTTGGAGCCTGTTTTGGCCGTAAACTGCTCATCCGAGGTCGGATTTGAGCACTTTGACATTGTAGATTGGAGTTTTGGGCCATTCCGGACGCGATGGCGCTGTCCATTTTTCCAAATTCCTCACTCTTTTTTATTTTTTTGGCTGTGTAAGTTTCTCCTATGAGCGAAGCTTCTAATCCAGTTTGTGATTGTATCTGGCATATTTTACCCATATTGTGTGAGCTATTTGCCCCATTGGTGTTGGACCAAGCTCATTTGTATCTAAATATCAGAAGTTCTCCTCTTTTGAGCTGAGTTTTGTGTGTGTGTGTGTGTCTCTGTGTGGAGTGGGAAAATGGATAGTCTCTCTCCTCTCACTCCATTGGTGTGTTCCCTCTCTCAGCCAGGTGGATTGTGTAAGCCGAGTGGTGCCCCATAGTGTGTGTGTGTGTATCTTCCCAAGAGTGTGTGTCGGGTCATTATAGAGGCGTTCTGTGTGTTTCCATCCCGCTTACAACGTCTAGAAATAGCACGAAAAGACTGCAAACCACTCAATTTGACTGGAGAGTATGCTTAAAAGTTGCATGAACTAGTGGGGAAGCTCAAGGACACATTGAGGTAAAAAATTTCAAGAGTTTGCAAAAACACAGATTATTTACTTTTTCTTGATATTTTAGGCCAAATTAAGTTTTGACTTGATTCATAGGCTTAAAATAGCTCATAAAAAGACTTTCCATTGAAAAAGTGCAAAAAAGTGTTCATTGTAGGCCTAAAGTAAATAATCACGATTATTTACTTTCAGCTCAAAACTGACCAAGGTTGATACGAGTGACTCTATGGATGTATACAAACAGCTTTTGTATAGGCACATAGAATTTGGATCACCAAACTGACCAAAAACTGGGTAAAAACTAAAGTCTGTACTGACTTTCGGGAACTTGAGTGTAATTGGTAAATTTTTTGTTTAAACTCAATGCAACTTGATTCATAGGCTTGTATTGATGCGATAGACATGTGTACATGCTCAATTGATCAAAAAGATGAAAAAATTTTCTAGTTGAAAATAATCACGATTATTTAGATCTGTCCCATTTTTCAACTTTCTTGACCAAGTTAGCATACCACTTGCTTTAGCATGTTATAATAAGCGCACAAACCAAATTTGATAAGATTTTGGATCATTGGATTGGAAATTGTGACCAAATTTGCAAAGTCAACAAACACAAAAGTGATGACCATTTGAACAAAAATTATCCAAACTTGATGAAAATTTGCTAGGGAGCTTAAGTTGAGGTGCTTAACAGATTTGTATCAAGATTGGGACAAAAACTTGCAAAAATATAACTGGAGTAAATAATCGCAATTATTTACATCTGCTACAAAAATTAATAATCTTGCACAATTGAGTATACCACAAGGTCAAGCATATCAAGTAGAAACCACAAATCACTTTTGGTGAAATTTGAATCACAAAAGTTAGACTTAAGCCAGATTCTTGAAAACCGAGTCTGTGGACATGAAACAGTTGCTAAACTTGAATAGATTTTGTCCAAACTCAGTCAAACTTATCTAGGGACCTTAACAGGCTGTATACTTGGCAAATCAAGCCAAAAACTGTAAAAAACTGACAAAAGTAGATAGTTGTGATTATTTACTACTGCTACACAGAGGCACCATTTTTGACTTTTGAACTTGTACAGTGTTAGACCGACATAATACAAGGCCACCGGGAAATTTTGGGTTCAAATCGGATCCAAATTGGTACATGTTCACTCAATTTTCAGGTCACAGATTAGTCCTTTGAGCTTTTGCAAAATTAGAGTCTGAAAGTCTCAGCTACTGACTCAATTAGCTCGATTTGAAATGATACACACAGACCAATCACAATAGTTAGCAAAAACTATACAATCTTTACGAAAGAATAGCTAACTTGATCAAAATTGATACAGGAATTAGGTTGTAGACAAGGAATCGGTAGCTTGACGGAAGTTGCAGTCACATCAAGTGGAAAAAAATTGACAACAAGTCAATCCAATGGTAAGTACTCTATCCAGGGCTTCACAAGTCTTTATGAACCTTAGATCTGGTCGTGTACTAGAAAATCAAGGCATATTTGGAGAAACCTCCAGTAGAGTATCCACCGAAGAAAGTGTGAATCAAGGCAATTCCTTGCACACTATCCTTGAAGAAGTCTCAGGAAACTTTTCAGATTCAACATCTGAAATTTTGTCCTACTCGACTCACTCAAAAACGAGAACGATAGTGCGCTATAAGCATATACTCTCTTTTTATAAAACTAATCACCATGGAGCTCAGGTTTACCTGGATCCTAATGAAGAGTATGCTATTTGCATTGATGACCATGGTATTGAGTTCGAAGAGGAAATCAGGGCAAACAAACAAGGAAAAATGTACATGGATAGAAACAAAACTTAGAATTTACAAGTTGAAAACCCTGACGTGATAGACAAATGGGGGTTAGAAGTAAACACCATAATTCAAGATATGGCAGCTAAAGAAGGACCACCTACTTTAGAATTTGAGGGATACGATCAAGTTGACTTGAAGCCTTTGAAACGGCTTAGTATGGATAATCCTAGGATTGGAGTCTATTGTTGGGAGGATAGAAACATCAAAGATCTTCTATGGACTTTGCATGCCAAATCAGGACAACTAACACCCAGGAAGATCATCTATATCTTAAAGATAAAAGATAAGGGTTCAACAGATCTACCAACCTACCTGTTTAGGGATTGTTATAACAACAACTTTGTTATGATGACTCCTGAGGAGGTGGAACAAACCAAATACCAAGGGTATTCCATAAGGGATTGGACATTGGGCCAAGGACCAGAAACTATTCGAAGAGATGAACACAATGAGAGATCTTTCAAGAGTAATGTTAAGACCACATCATCTCAAAGAAAAATGGGTGACACTAAAGCCAGTCCAGGGCTACATGAGTCACTATTTCCAATAGACTGGTTTGAAGGACTTGGAACGGGTCCACTGCCAGGAGACCGAGAGTTGAACCAAATAGACGTGTCAGACCAACTGATTTTCAAAAATGGGTCAAAAAATACAGTGGATCTAGGGATCCATATGACCACTTTGATTTCCATACTCAATTCGAGGGGTTTGGAATGCATTAGAAGGAAAAACATTGACATGGTTCCAAAACATTCCACCAAGGTCAATCATGGATTTGAGTACATTAGCTCAAGGATTTGTAGCTGCGTGTTCCAAAACGGGGATCAAACACAATACGGTAGCTCAAATCTACAGCTTTAAACAAAAACAAGGTGAGTCTATTAGGGATTGTGCAACTTAAATGAAACAATACATTGCCAGATGCCCATAGATAGAGATATCTGTAG
Source organism: Adiantum capillus-veneris (assembly GCF_014529385.1). NCBI lineage: Eukaryota > Viridiplantae > Streptophyta > Polypodiopsida > Polypodiales > Pteridaceae > Adiantum > Adiantum capillus-veneris. Next base: position 90,488,768 of record NC_140949.1, read on the forward strand.
AAGAATGACTAGTATCATTCTTTTTAGAGGGACTGCTAAACAAAGAACTTCATGCTATACTGTATAGCAAGAAGCATACAACCCTAGAAGAGTGTGTGTCAGATGCGATTGACTTAGGAGACAATTGTGATTTTCAACAAAGAAGATGTCCCTAAGGATAATCAAAGTGAGAAAACAACATCCACTAAACCAGCACAAGTGGGAACGGTTGCTGCAGCACAACTTTCAGTCATAGAAGACATGCTCAAAAAGATAAATGAGATGAATAATAACATGGAAAAAGCACCTATGAGGGGACCAGGGCAAGGGATACCTCAACAGGGACAACAGTTAGGCCGCAAAAATGGTGTGCAATCGAGGGTAAATGGACCAACCATGAGACCAATGAGTGCTATTACCGACCAAAGTATGATGGTAATGTTCAATACGTGCCTATGAGGCCACAAGGACAACCCATGTACAGATATGAGCCTAATATGGCCCCAGTTCAAAGACCACCGATGGGTATGGAAAGACCTCAACCGGTGTTTGGCCAACAACCTCCATATCTGGGACATAATGTAGTGCCTGTAAAGTACATGCATCCAAAGGAGTCATAGATGAACACGCACTAGTGCCTGTTACACCCTATGCTGAGCCTAGTCCATCTACAGTAATGGTAGAAGGAGATTGGTATAATTCACATCCACCTCCAATGGAAGAACCTGTGACTTATACTACACGAGAGCTTGCACCAATGTATTATGTAGCTAATCAAGGTGTTAGACCTCCTATGGTAAGATCCATGATTAAACCAAGAACTGGAAACTGTCATAACTGTGGTGCAGATGATCATTGGAAAAATGAATACCCAGAGCCTGACAAAAACCTCAAGCCAGTTGAAGGTTATTGCATACAACGTTGCAAAAAGAGAGGACACTTCCCAGAGGATTGTCCAAAAAATCCTTTAAACAAGGGTAAAAGACTAGTGAACATAGTCCAAGTGATACCTAGTAGCTCATCCGAGAGTGAACCGGTTGTCCAATCATGGTAATTACCAGAGCCCAAGCTAAGAAAAAGAAACATAACTCCTCTGATGATTCAGAGAATACAAAAATTTCCTCTCAAAAGACCAAAAGAAGCAAAAAAAAGGTATGAGATGAGAAAATAGAAACAAAGGACAGGAATTGAGGAGAAAGCAAAAAAGCTATTCCAGGAAAAGGTGAAAGAAACAGGAAGTGAAATCAAAGAACACCATGAAATTGGGGGGATCAATTTTGGTTGATAAAATTTTTGAGTCTATTAATGCAGCCTTGGAAGCTTACCAAGCGGGACTTAAAGCAGACCAAAACATGGAAAACAAATGGAAAAACTATCCTTCTCCAGACATGAAAGCAGCTAAGCTTAAAGCTTATCAAAATTTGGTAAGAATCACGCAAGAGATACTGGAAAAACAAAAATCCAAGTTTGAAAGTATGACAAAACCTGAGGAGCTTGTGGTATGAACCACTAAGGAAAAATTCGACGTGGTGGTAGAACCCCACCTTGAAACAAAAGAGCCATAACTTATAGTGCCGGACAACGAAGATGCCTTATTCGGAATTCCATTTGTAGAATAAGACTAGCAAGGACACTTCTGGGAAAAATTTAGAGAGATTAATGATGGGAGCTAAACTCTGAAGTCAACTCCTATAGAGGAAGTTTGGTTAGACAATGTACCTCCTGATATGGACATGGATGTTTCATTCTTGTATGGGGATTACGGATCTGAAGCTTCAGGAATGTCTAAACCATTGACCCTGAAAACATTACCTTCTTACTTGGGAGATAACAAAGATGAATCCATAGTGTGTAAAACCACTCAAGTAAAGAGAGTGGAGCAGACCCTAAAAGTAGAGACATCCATTCAATCATGTCTACACCCATCCAATACACTCTTACTTTAGGAGAACTGCTGAAAATCAAGCCATATTTATGGAATGATCTACAGAAAACTCTAGAGAAGGTGGGAATAACGGGGCTAATCACAAAAAAATTAGGAAAATTGAAACACGTAATGGATAAAAAAAAGATTCAATCCGTTCCAATGAACAAAGTCAGAGAATACTACGAAGGGGAGGAAGGAAACACGACACTTCCAGTGAGGTATAATGATATAGAAACCATGGAAATACTAGATAGTGGGGCAGGCATAGCCATAGCCACAAAAGTAGTATGGGAATCCTGGGGACAACCAGCCATTAGAAAAACTTGAATGAAATTGCAATTGGCTGATGGAAATATTGAAAGACCCTTAGGATTGCTTGAAAAAGTGATAGTTAATTCCTATGGATTGAATATCAACACACTTTTTCCATAGTAGATGTTGGAAAGAAACTCAATTACAAAATCGTATTGGGAAGACCTTTCATGCGACAAGTACAACTCATCCAAGATTGGGAAACAATTATCTGTACTTGAAGCAAGTGGGATCAATAACAAGGGTTAATCTAAAAGATCACACTTATAGAGATGTCATGAAAACACTCATACAAGGGTTCAATTCAGTCTCTTCGGTGTAAACTAAGCTTTCATCTTGGTTGAACAAAGACACTCCTATTTGGATGTGTGGAGCTTCAGAAAACGGGAGCTTAAAAAGAGAAGAATGTATCTTAGAAAGGGATTGCACAGATGAAGCCTATGTACCTGAACCCTTTCTGGAGTGTTTGTTTGAGCCATTTGAGTGGACTCAAATCTTAGCAACAATGGATGTATGTGTAAATACGTCTATGCCTACTCAATTTTACAACGAGGACGGCTATGACATAATTCCTATACAAATGATCTCAACCCTCCACATTGAAGATGAAATTCCGAGATCCAAGGACTTGATGAAAGCTCAACAAGTCTTTTCAGACCTCTACTAAGATGCAACAAATGAGTAAGATGATTCGGGATTGGAAAAAGAACATGTGAGAGGTAAGCTACTCATGAAAGGAGGGGAGGAAAAGTTTTTTGACTTTCCAAACCAGAAACCGAGAAGACAAAAATGGTATAGATGAAAATGAGATACCAAAAACATGAAAGCTAGACCTATGCCATCAATCTCCAGTAGAACACAATTTCTAATGCAGATAGATGCACATGATTGTGTCAAGGACAAAATTACTGGTAGATACCCTTTAAATGAAGAACATGAAATATAGAAAACATCAAGAAAAACGAGAAAGGAAACTCAAGTAAAACCGAAACACCAGGACAAGAACTCAACCATGACACGAGTTGAACAGAAAAAGAAATATCAAGAGTTAAAAAAATCTCTAAAGGAGATATATACAACTGAAATGGAAACCACTGAGGAGGATGGTAAAGATGTAATGAGTGTTCCATCCCACTACAAGAAATATACTCTCCAGGATCGGAAAATCATAGTCGAACAACTTGTCAGGGAACTACAAAAACAGGGTGAGTCCTATGAAGGACCTGAAAATGCAAAAAAGATAGAACTGGCTGAACCAGGAGAAGAGCTTAGACCTGCCTACATTGCAAATGACCTGAGAGAAGAAGAAAAAGAGCTTTTGTTAAGCTTATTGAAAGAATACCGTGATATATTTGCTTGGTCTTATAAGGATCTCAAGGGTGTTGATCCAAAAATCTGTCAACATACCATACCCATAAGAGATGATGCAAAACCAAGTAGACAAAGGCCATACACATATAATGAAACATTTTCCAGGAAGATCAAAGAAGAGATTGAAAAGCTAAAGGAGGCCAAATTCATTTATGAAATTGAACACACAGATTGGGTTTCTCCAATTGTGGTAGTACCCAAGAAAAATGAAAAACTACGAGTGTGTGTCAATCTTAAAAAAGTGAATGCAGCTACCATTAGAGACAACTTTCCTCTTCCTATCACTGAGCATGCTTTAGAACAAGTTGCAGGTAAAGAATCTTACAAATTTTTAGATGGCTTTTCGGGATACAATCAACTTTTGGTTGACCCAAAAGATCATCATAAATCTATGGAATGATCTATGCTGCAAAAAAGTATAGACATTACCTATTAGCAAAAAAATTTGTGTTCTTTGTGGACCACCAAGCCTTATTGTACTTGGTCAACAAGCCATGTAACACAGGAAGAATAGTGAGATGGTTCATCATTCTTCTAGAATTTGATTTCATTGTAGTTGTGAAAAAGGGTACCACTCATCGAAGAGCAGATCATTTGTGTAGGATTGTTTAAGGGGAACCACCTAAAGGAGTAGACGATGATCTACCAGATGCATATCTGTTCTCCGTGGAAATGATACCTTGATGGTCAAAAAATATGGTATCATTAATGACCATAGCTCAAGTGGATTTGCAAATACCACTTCCTATTACAATCAGATTAATTGAGAAATCGGCTATGTATCAGTTACTAGCTAGTAGGCTATACAAAAGAAATCGAGATGGAATATTGCTGGTGTGCATTAATCCTGAGGAGAAAACCCAATACCTAAGTCAAGCACATACTACGATATTAGGACTTCACTTTGCGGAAGACCAAACTATGCAAAGGATCTTGAGACTTGGAGTATATTGGCCAACTATGAGGAGTGATGTTCATTATTTTGTAAAGAATTGTCCTCAATGTAAAAAACAAACACCCATACCTCATGTAACATTGTTACAAATGTCACCTGTTCCTAAGTGGAGTAATCTAGGTACTTACTTATTGAGCAGAACATTTCCTGAGGATATGAGTAAACACCGTCAAAGAGCAATTGAAATTGAAGCAAGGGACTATGCTCTTATTGGAAACCAATTTTATCGAAGAGGTAAGGATTAACATTTGCATCTTTGTGAAAATGAAGACGAATCTATTCCCATTATAGAACAAGCACATGCTGGATTAGCTGGAGGCCACTTTTCTAGTAAGACCACCACAAGAGCAATCTTAATGGCAGGCATATGGTGGGCAACACTTTTTGTAGATGCCAAAGAATATGTTCGAAGGTGTGATGCTTGTTAACGAGAAAAAATGCCAGTCCGTGTAGATAGCATGGCATTAAGACCAATGATGGTGGCTAGAGCTTTCGCAAAATGGGGTAGATTTTGTTGGGCCAATACAACCACTTGTTTATAGAACCCAAGCTCAATATATCATTGTAGCTACTGACTATTTGACCAAGTGGACCTAGGCTAAAACAACTCAAAAGAATGATGCCAGAACCACTGCCGCATTCTTATATGAGTATATGTTCACAATATATGGACTGCCAATAAAGATAGTCAGTGATAGGGGAACTCATTTCTTCAATGAGGTAATTGAGTATCTGTTTAATGAATTTATGGTCATCCATAACAAATCAGCTCCCTATCACCCACAAGTAAACGGACAAGCTGAGCATACGAATAAAATTCTTTGCTCAATATTGACTAAAGTGGTTAGTTCAAGAAGGATTAAACTGGGAAATGAATCTCCATGCTGCTCTATGGGCTTATCGAGTTTCATTCAAAATGGATTTAAATGCTACACCCTTTAACCTTGTTTATTGTTTATGGTCTTGATGTCATAAAAACCTAATATCTACTTTCCCAAATGATTTTCTCATATTAAACTGATCATTTAATATAGGGAAAATACCAAGGGGAGCAACGGTTGGATATTGGAAAGGCTGCCAGACCGATCTCAATAGGGGATCCAAAAGAGGGGAATTGGGGATCGAGATGGGGATGGCTTGCTAAAGAGCAAAGTACATCAATGGAGTTGAAAAGACCTTTAGGTTTAACCCCATTAAGACTTCCAAAGGCAAAAGTTGCAAATTTTTACTCTAAAAGTCCTAAGCCATGGGAACTGCTCTTAGTGACTAAAGTGCTGAATGCTAAAGTCAACAAAGTGGCTACAGAGAAAGGACAAAAGAGTGGGCGATTTGGGAAAGAGACACATGACTGGGAATCTCTCTCTCTCTCTCTCTCTCACACACACACACACACACACACACACACACACACTTACACACACACACACACACACACACACACACACACACACACACACACACACACACACACACACACACACACACACACACACACACAACACTTTCCATAAAGCAAATAGGACACATGTCAGACATGCAGTAAAACCCCCAGTTCTTGCTTGAATCCTATTGGATGGACAAAGAGGTGGACCAATGAGGATTGAGCTAGTGTAAATTCAATTTCTTATTCTAGAAATACTTGATAAAAGAACCAATGAGAATTAATCTCCCTAAAAGACTATTGGACAGTCAAAAGGTCCAATGAGAAATAAGAAGCCCACAAATTTGATAATTCCTATTGGCCAGAAGACTAAAAGGTCCAATAAGAATTTAGATAATTAAATTTAATATCTTAGCTTTTACAAAAGAGGAAAGGGGTGGACACTTGTCACAAGGCTCTTGACTGGGCCTCTCAAATGCTATTGGCTAATCTTTTCATTGGCCAATAGGAAGCCAGCATGAGTAAAAAGCTTGCTCAAATGCTATTGGCTAAGCTTTTCAAGGGCCAATAGGAAGGCATCATGAGAAAATTGTAAGAGGGGTCGACCAAGATGAGAGAGGGGGATGATTTGTAAAGGCATTATTCCACACACACTCACACAACTCATGTGTAGAGAAAGAAAGTCATCTCTTTCTCCAAGCTTTAATGCAAAGCTCATCTTCTTCTCCAAGTTTTGAGAATGGAGGCCTACACCAACAACTCTTGGATTTGGAATGCAAATCCAACAAAGAGCCAAGCTTCAATGCCATGCTTCTCTACTCTATTATCTAATTACTAAGCTAAGCTAAGGTAGAAGAGTAATTACATGAGGAAATACTTCTTTCTCGTAAGAATAATCCTTCTTCCTCTAGATCTACTCTCATACCCTGCTAGCTCTCACCATCTTTGAAGGTGTGTGAGGTCTTGGATGTGAGACCAACTGATGTTATGTGTTATCACGTGTAAGTTTGGTGCATGAAGCTTCCATCTTCATAGCACCAACGAGTTTTTACCAAGGAACACAAAGGATTGTATTGTACAAAGTCTCTCTTAATGGGAGAAGCCATAATACAAATGCCTAATGGAGGGGGGACCGGTCCATGTAAATCCGGTCCTAAATAGTTGTCAATTGTTCTATTTCTCTCCCTCTTTCAAGTGTTGTTATGCCAAACTAATTAGGTGTTATGCTAATGTTGCTATCTCCAACCAAACACTCTTTCATGTTCATTAGGAACTTTCTCTTGATGAAATGCTCACTATGTTAAGTTATTTTCCGCTATTTACAAGCTATTTAGACAATTAAATGTTACACTTGATGCCATACTGCCAATAGAATTTCTATTGCGACACTAAGGGTAGCTAAGAATTTTGAGTGGACTGGACATGAATTGTTAGAAAGACTTGAAGATTTAGAAAATCTAGATGAGCAAAGGTTAACTGCTGTAGCTCACATCTATGCACAAAAGCGGAAACCAGTTTTTTGAATCCCATCTAATTACAAAAATCTTTTAAAAAGGGACTTAGTTTTAGTCTATTCCCTTAAGCAACACATTTCAAGTTTAAGAAAAAGGAAAACGGACCGTTTATCATTGAAGATGTATCTCCAAGTGGAGCAGTTAAGTTGTCCACCCTAGATGGTGAACCAATGGCTAATTGGATTAGTGGATCTCGATTAAAGAAGTACAATTTGCCATAATCAATGAATTGCTAGAAAGAATGCATGCAGCTAAGCAAAGAAAGATAAAACGACAATAGGATATTGATGAAGACCAAGAGGAAGCTCGGCTTTGGGTACTCAAAAGGAAAACTACTCTCAAGAATCAAGAAATACCTATTTCCCATCAACACTATGGAAATAGATGACCGACAATGGGAATTGACAAAAGATGCAGTGTCAACAGATGATGAATGGTTAGACGGAATGGACCTTCGCATCAAAGTACAACTCAACAATCATAATACAAATGCATTGGTCGATACAAGAGCTCGAGTAAATGCAATCAGTTATTCAACGTACAAGAAAGCAACAAATCAATCTTTGACAACATGAATATCGACTATTAAAGGATGCAAACAAGAACCCAACACCAATATTGGGAGTGTCAACTTGAATGTGATAGTACATGGATGTTCACATCCTCATCAATTTGTATGCTTATCAGATGAACACATGAATGAGACAATGCTTCTTGGAATCCCATGGATGCAGACTTACAAGGCAGTAGTAGATTGGGATACCAATCACCTCAAGCTATCACCTAAAGGTGGACAACTCATTGTTCCAATTGCACCAAACAAAGAGGAATGGAAAAGAGGTTACTAGTAGAGCAAACCACAAAGCAAACAATCGTCTCCATCCTATCAACAAGAAAATGCTACAAGTAGCATGCAAGGAGTCAAGAAAATTTGGGTACCAAAAGCACATCTTAAAGATAAGCCGATTCAAATTTGGGTGCCCAAAACATCATCGACAGTACCAAAGACGGTTCCAAGGTTCAAAACACAGAGATGAGCATCTCCGAGCAAGCAACCTAACACAAAATTAATTTGGAAAAAAAAGGAACACTTATCTTCTCCACAAACTGTAAAACCGATCAAGCAATGGAAAGTTAAGACTCAGAAGACTCAACCACACCATTTTGACCAAAGCAAACCAAGATATCAATGGCGGGTAAAAGCTCAACAACAGTCATTATTGATACCAACAGCTCAGGAAATCCCCATGCCAAAGCATCCTAATGGTACAATCAAGAAAAGGACACATAAGCTACAAGATTTGCTCTTTGGAAGAAAGCATCCGAAAATCTTGACATCAGAAACCCTTGAGTTAATTACTCAAGACCCAACTCTTGCACACCATAATGGTTATAATTGCATTGATCTTCAAAGCCTGGTAGGGCCAACCAAGTCTATGCATAGACACAATTGTTCAATGCATGCACACAGTCATCCCGGAGTATGCCATCTAGGAGGGGTGAAAGAGCACTAAGTAGTTAAGGGCAATGTTTGAAGAGGGAGGAAAAAAGTTGATGTTAACATGTGATTTTTTGCAAAATTACCTAATAATGCCCTTATAAATCATCAACAAGGGAAATTTAACTTCTGATAATATCTCCTTGATGAGTGTAAATAGTGTATATACTATCAAAAAATAGTCCTTTTTGGTTATTTTTCATCATTTTTCTTGATATTGAGACTAAAAAATGAAGAAATCCAACAAAAAACAATAAAGCTGTGTTTTTCAATGGATTTTCTTAATTATTGGATTTTCACTTTGCTTTTTTTAGCGCATTTTGTTATTTTTCTTGATTTTTTCAATAAATAGGTCAAAAATTAATAATAAATAGCAAAATAGCTTAGATGGAAAAACTGAAAACACACTGGTGATCAGAAGAACAAGGCGCACGGACACAAAAAAATTCAATCAAATCGGCAAACAGAAGTGGGAAGCCTAAATTAGGCGTCCATACCTACTTTTGTAGAATTCTTGCAGAATTAGCTACAATAATCCGATTGAAGAAATTTTTGAGTCTAACATAGATTTCACGGCCTAGTAGGATTAACAAGAGAATTTGGAGAAAAATGGTTCGGAAAGTCCAAGTATAGATACCCAAGGTAGGCTAAAATCACCTCATTTCCACTTGTTGCCTTTGGAGAGAGAGCTTTTCGACCTTCTTCACACGCATTTTTTGAAGTCCACAATCGCCTCTTAGTGGCGTCTCACAAGAGACATAAGGGGTAAGTTCTATACTTATCAATGATCCATTACGTACAGCCGATAGTTAGTCTAAACTCCTGGAAAAAACCCTAGAATCCGAGCAGTGCACGAAGACCTACGACCAAAAACTGACCATAGTGGCATGTCAGCTCAACCAAATCAGACGAGACTTAAACTGTAGCATGCCCCTAGATGATAGAACACTTCTATATCAACAGTTGACCATTCGGCAAGGGTCGGCAAGGGTCGAGGGGGGTCCCAAGTAGAAAAGCTAGGTTTTTGACAGATGTCAGAATTGGATTCTAACTCCACAGAAAGCTTATGTACGGGGTATATATACAATGTATATGGTTAGTTTTATAAAATCAATCAAGCCAAGCCCTCAAAAAATAGAAAATAGCTCGAAGGCTACAAAGCGTCAAATTTGACATACAAGGTCAATCTGACTCCAAATGGGCCAAAATTGAATGAGTTGCTTTCAGATTATGTATTGGACAAGTCCATAGCCTCAAAAGTGACTAACCAACTCTTTAGGCCATGTGGCCACAAAAAATGGTGATTTTAGAGTCGACAAAGCACGAAGTGATGCCGACAACACAAAACTTTACCAAACTCAATTTAGGACTTGTTTTAGGTGTATAGAATATGTTTAGGTCAAAATTTTCAAGTTTTGCAAGAAAAAGTTGACTATTGAAATAATCACGATTATTTACTTTTGCAATATTTTGTCTTGAAAATGGTATCCTCACCTCTCCTATCACTTGTGTACACCTATTACATGCCACATTTCAAGTATGAGCCAAAATGATCAATGATAACTTAGAAAATTGCCAAAAAACGCAAAGAGGTCCTTTCAAACCAATTTTTGAGTTATCTGTTACATTTTTTGATCCAAATCACCTCAAATCTCATACACATAGTCTACATCATGCCTAGAACCAATTTGCTTCAAAAAATGTCCATTTTGATGAAAAAGTTAATAATCGCGATTATTTACTTTTTGGCCAAGATGGGAGGAAATTGAAACTTGGCCTTCATGGGACCAAAGCACATGATGTCCTAAGCCCACTAACCAAATTTGAATAAATTTGAAGCTCAAAATCTCAAAATTCCTTTATATCTACTGTTTCAGAGATTGAAAGCCTAAATCTGACACCATTCTCACCCTGTGCACTCAAATGAGCCCACCTTTCACTCAGAGTATCTAGCTGATATGTATTGGGCCTTTGAGGGCTGAGGGACACCATTGATGAGGGGCTTGTTGGTTGTGTACTCAAACTGTGCGAGGGTGATGTCTGCAGAATCTTGGAGGGTTAAGGTGATGGAGATTATGGCCACATGCAGGACCGGTTGAGCAGAGGTTGGGAGGTGCGCTTGACAGAAGAAAGCCACCATATATATCAGGAGAAGGGCCGAACAAGAGAGCCACCAGCTACTGTGGTTGTCTCACAGTGCAACAGAGGGCGATCATATAAGGAGGTGGCTGTCAGTGTTGTGTATATATGAGGGGCTGGCTTGGGAGGATAGCTGGGCCATAAACATGGGGGAATATTGAAGAGAAGGGCTGCATGCTAATGGATCCAAGACCAAGAGTGCTAGCTTGAGGGAAGGATTTTCTAAGGTTGCTGGTGGCGTGGAAGAAGAAGCCAACAAAGTGAGTGCTACCCAAGGTTGCGAGCTATGAGAGAAACGCAAAGAGAAAGGTAGCTAGAAGAGTTGGATACAAAAAACACTGAGTTTGAAGCACTATTGGTTGAAGGGATTTGGCCGTGAGCATCAAGGAAAAAGGTAGCCGTTTGAGCTCACACAGAAAGGGATATAAAGCATTGTATACCGTTGTTGCCATTCCGATCAAAGACATTAGGCAAAATTTGGACTCACAAAGGGGCCCTTTAAGGAGTTTGACTTTACCTCTCTCTACCAAAACGGGCGCATGGATAAATTTTTGCAAACAAACTTTAAAGTTGGCGGAGGTTTGACAGTTAGAATGTGCTCTTCAAGCTCTATCTACTGATATATAGCACGCCATGAGATTCCTCATATTTTAGAAGATTCTTTTTTTTATTCACCTATGATGTGACAACTTTGTCAGAATCTAAGTGAATCAAAAAAAGAATCTTCTAAAATATGAGGAATCTCATGGCGTGCTATATATCAGTAGATAGAGCTTGAAGAGGACATTCTAACTGTCAAACCTCCGCCAACTTTGGAGTTTGTTTGCAAAACTTTATCTATGCGCCCGTTTTGGTAGAGAGAGGTAAAGTCAAAATCCTTAAAGGGCCCCTTTGTGAGTCCAAATTTTGCCTAATGAGTCTTGATCTTACAGATATTTTTTGTTATTTTCCACATCTCTCTTTCCCTTGCTCTCATGTTTTACTGTAGTGGGTACGTGTGTGCTTCGAAAGTATCTATGTGTGTGATCAAATATGGGTTTACATTTGCATGGTCGATAGTGCTCTGAAAGGTTATAGACAAAAATGGTCATGACTTTCTTTGTAATTGGGCGTGTGTAGTCTCGGTCGGTTGGGTACGGGCATGAGTAGCAAATGCTAGCAGATAGGGCGTTTATGTGTGGGATTATTAGGGGATAGGGGTGCTGTGGAATCACTGTCCTATAGAGAGGCATTCAGGTTGTGTGTTGGGTGTGTTCCCATTTCCCCCTTTCCATCTTGTGGTGCCCCCATTGAGGATCCACTGATTGCTTCTTAACCAATTGTTTGGGAATCAAGATGAAGCAAAAAATTTGTCCGGTGTTCAAAGGAGATGAAGATGCAGACGATTGGATTGCCAAATTTGCGTTATTTATGATGACAGTACTGCGGACGCCAGGTGATGAAGCAAAGCTCCAGACTCTACCTTTGGTGCTACGAGGTAAAGCAAAAGCTTGGTTTGATGGTTTAGAAGATGCACACAAGAAGAATTTGATCGGATTTCGCGAGTAATTTCTGCAAAGGTATCAAAAGGTGGTGTGGGTTGCGGAAGCAGATGCAAAGATCAAAGGCTTGCAACAAGATGTAAGTACAAATTTCAATACCTTTGTTGATAGATTTGAAGCTTGTTGGGGGGATTTGGGGGCGGTTACCCAAGCAACCAATGCGGGATATTTTAAGCTAGAAAAGTTTCTAGCTTGTTTGCATCCTTATGTTCATGAGAGAGTAGATTATGAAGATCTAAGAACCTATGGCAAAGCTGTCAGAGTTGCTAGAGCAAAGAGTCAAAAGATGAAGAAGAAGATGGAGACATGATTGATACAGTCTACAATCACGGCAGCCAGTAAACCTAGGCCCAAACATGTGGGTGAACATCAAGAGGTAAAAAATCCTTCTTTTATTGATATGAATTTGATCAAAGCACATGATAGAAGAGGTACAACAAGTGCCAAAAGGGTCTCAAAGGATACAGGCGTAGAGGGGCATATTCAAAGTGCCACCCAGTTTGTGTGCTCAAGAGAACGAGGTGATAAAAGGTCTTGAAGAAGAAGTGTTGGTTCTAGAACCAGCAACGGGGAAGGTAGCAGATGTTCAAGAACCTTTAAGTTTAGAAGAATAATTTGAAAGTTATTCGATCTCCAATAGTGCTTTGGATGCAAATACTAGATATGGGAGACAGAATCCATGTCTTCTAGGTTTGAAACTTATGATGTTTTTCATGTGGATGAAGTGATGAAAGATGTATACAAGTTGCCTATCACTCCGCTGAAGGTTGAAGAGAAGCATAGTGTAATTGCAGAGATACTTTGTGTGAACCTATCAGTCGAGCAGTCCTCTCTTGTTTCTTGTGGTGGTGAGTCCTTTCTAGAGGAAGTATGGTTTGCGTGTGAAGAGCTAGAAACAATAGCAGAGGTATGTCAAATTGATTTTCGATGCAGGAAGTGGGGCAACCTTGCCTTGGTGAGCATATAGAGGTGCACTTTGAAGTTTCAGAGTTTGTGTGTGACCATAGAGAGATAACTCCGGTAGGTAACTTCATGGAAACTGATACAGGTGCAGCCTATGAGAGCGAGACTCCATGCAGAGAGGAAGGTTCTGCCAACCTTGTTGGTAATGAGGTGTTTGGAGAATAGGTTGAAGCTCAAGCATGTCATACTCTTGGATATGAAGAGTTGGTTTTGAGCCTATCATTGAAGATTTGGATGCAAGTATGCAATACAAACATGTTTGCTTGGCTATACAACAGGTGGAGGCAAATGGCAGAGTATTGCTGCTCCATGCTATGCTATTGATAGATCTATTGTTACAGGTTTCTTTGCAAGGTGTAATACATAGGTTTTAGTGCTACATGATAAAGACGATGCTATGGAAAGTTCTCTAGCATATGACATGATAATTGCTTACTGTATATGTGCTTCAATTGGTGATAAATATGCATACAATGTGTACGAGGGCTTGTGGATAGAGGATGACAAAGACATGTGCTATGAAGAGCTGCAAAAGTGTCTTGTTTTTGTATCCAAAGGCAATGACAAAGGCTTGAAGATGCATGCTTTACAGGTGGATGATTGTGGCCAATGCTTTATTTTTATCCAGATGGATTCTACACCATGCTTAGGGAAGCTTCAAGCTTTCCATTTGATCCTACAGGGTGATGCAACATGCGTTTTTCTTCCTATATGTATCCTATTTATATAGCCACTATATCATATTTTTCTTATGCAGTCTATGTACCTATTTTATATCATTCTCTCATATGCAATCTTATTTTACCTAAATAATATTGTAGTTAAGCATGAATGCTCAACTAGGGGGTTGGGCAATGATGGTGCATCCAAACACTGTAGACCCAAGGACACACAGGTAACACGTACATGAGCCTTAGCAGGTGGATGGCACAATGCTTGACCAGCTACTCGATGCAAGAAACAATATGTACTATCAAGGAGTGTATGGAAAATGAGGCATTGAATAGGTCGAATATGGTGCAAAAGCTTTGGAGGGCAAAGTGCTTGAGGATTTCAAAGGTAGATGGGTATCTCTACCAAATGGTGCCGTCATAGGAGGTGGTTGGCTGTGGCCATAAGGTCATTCACCAACATGAGAAATGCCCTTTTTATAAAGCTTTGTGTGTGGCACATCTTGAAGCAAGGATCGATGACGAGAAGCTAAGGGGGAGTTTTTAAATCCCGACAATTGGGGATTATTGTGAGCGTAAGTGGGAAATAGCTTTGAGCAAAAAAAACACGTCGCGCTCAACTCTGCATGGAGATAGCAGCGCCAATGGAAGCGGAGGATGCATGGAGAGAGTTGGGGCCGGTGATAACGGAGGGGGTAAGGTCGACAAGGGCCAAAGACCATAGAGGGACCTCTGGTTGCAGACTTGAAGAAGCGTCATCTGGCAAGGTCTAGAGAAGGCTATAGCCAGGAGAAGCCAAGCAAAGGGAGGTGGTGCTTTATAGGGGGACTGTAGGAGGACGATACCGGATACAGAGAGTACAGGAGGCGGGCCTTTAATGAGGGCTGAGGGCCGCCAGTGATGAGGGGCTTGTTGGATGTGTACTCAAATTGTGCAAGGGCAACGTCTGCGGAGTCTTGGACGGTTAAGGTGATGAAGATCATCACCACATGCAGGACCGGTTGAGCAGAGGTTGGGAGGTAGCACTTGAGAGAAGAAAGCCACCATATATAGCAAGAGAAGGGCCAAATAGGAGATCCACCAGCCGTGGTTGGCTTATAGTGCAGAAGTGGACCATCATATCACGAGGTGGTTGTCAGTGTCATGTATATATGAGGGGATGGCCTAGGAGGAGAGCTGGGCAGTGAACATGGGGGAATATTGAAGAGAAAGGCCGCATGCTAATGCATCCAGGACCAAGAGCATTGGCTTGAGGGAAGGATCTTCTAAGGTTGCTGGTGGAGTGGAAGAAGAAGCCAACAAAGTGAGTGCTACCCAAGGTTGCGACTATGAGAGAAATGCAAAGAGAAAGGCAGCTAGAAGAGTTGTATACAAAAAACACCGAGTTTGAAGCACTATTGGTTAAAGGGATTTGGCCGTGAGCATCAAGGAGGAAGGTACCCGTTTGAGCTCGCACAGAAAGGGATATAAAGCATCGTATACCATTGTTGCCATTCCAATCAAAGTAGTCTTGATCTTACATATATTTTTTGTTATTTCCCACTGTCTCTTTCCCTTGCTCTTGTGTTTTACTATAGCGGGTACGTGTGTGCTTCTGAAGTGTCTATGTGTGTGATCAAATATGGGTTTACATTTTCATGGTCAATAGTGCTCTGAAAGGTTACAGACAGAAGTGGTCATGACTTGCTTTGTAGTTGGGCGTGTGTAATCTGGGTCGATTGGGTACGGGCATGAGGAGCAACTGCTAGCAGATTAGGTGTTTATGTGTGGGATTATTAGGGGATAGGGTGCTGTGGAATCACTGCCCTATAGAGAGGCATTTGGGTTGTGTGTTGGGTGTGTTACCACTTCCTCCTTTCCATCTTGTTGTGTCCCCACTGAGGATCCATTGACTGCTTCTTAACCAAGTGTTCGTGAATCAAGATGAAGGAGGAATTTGCTTCGGTGTTCAAAGGAGATGAAGATGCAGACAATTGGATTTCCGACTTTGAGTGATTTATGCTGGCAGTACTGCGGATACGAGGTGATGAAGCAAAGATCCAGACTCTACGTTTGGTGCTGCGAGGTAAAGCAAAAGCTTGGTTTCATGGTTTAGAAGATGCACACAAGCAGAATTGGATTGGATTTCACGAGCAATTTCTACAAAGGTATCGAAAGGTGGTGTCAGCTGCAGAAGCAGATGCAAAGATCAAGGGCTTGGTGCAAGATGTAAGTACAAATTTCAATACCTTTGTTGATAGATTTGAAGCTTATTGGGAGGATTTGGTGGCTGCTACCCAAGCAACCAATGTGGGATATTTTAAGTTAGAAAAGTTTCTAGCTTGTCTGCATCCTTATGTTTCTGAGAGAGTGGATTATGAAGATCCAAGAACCTATGGCAAAGCTTTCAAAGTTTCAAGAGAAAAAAGTCAAAAGATGAAGAAGAAGATGGAGGCAGGATTGCTACAGTCTACAATCACGGTAGCCAGTAAACCTGGGCCAAAACATGTGGGTGAACAACAAGAGGTAAAAAATCCTTCTTTTACTGATATGCATTTGATCAAATCAGGTGAAGGTGATGCCAGGTTAGAAGAGGTAGAATTAGGCTAGAAGAGGTAGAATTGAAGTGCCAAAAGCATCTCAAAGGATATAGGTGCAGAGGGGCATATTCAAACCACCCAATTTGTTTTCTCAAGAGATTAAGGTGATAAAAGGTCTTGAAGAAGAAGTGTAATTGGTTCCAGAACCAGCAACGGGGAAGGTAGCAAAGGTGCAAGAACCTTCAAGTTTAGAAGAGGAATTTGAAAGCTATTTGAGCTCCAATAGTGCTTTGGACGCAGATACTACATGGGAGACAAAATCCATGTCTTCTAGGTATGAAACTTATGATGTTTTTCATGTGGATAAAGTGATGAAAGATGCATACAAGTTTCCTACCAGTTTGCTGAAGGTTGAAGAGAAGCATAGTGTAAGTGCGGTGATGCTTTGTGTGAACCTGTAAGGCTAGCAGCCCTCTCTTGTGTCTTGTGGTGGTGAGTCCTTTCTAGAGGAGGTATTGTTTGATTGTGAAGAGCTAGATACAATAGCAAAGGTATGTCAAATTGATTTTTTAATGCAGGAGGTGGGGCAACCTTGCCTTGGTGAGCATATAGAGGTGCACTTTGAAGTTTCAGAGTTTGTGTGTGACTGTGGAGAGATAGCTTTGGCAAGAAGCTCTATGGAAAATGATATAGGTGCAGCCTATGGGAGCGAGACTCCAAGTAGAGAGTAAGGTGCCACCAACTTTGTTGGTGATGAGGTGTTTGAAGAACAGGTTGAAGCCCTAGTAGGTCATACTCTTGGATACGAAGAGTTGGTTTTTGAGCCTATTATTGAGGATTTGGATGCAGGTATGCAATGCAAACATGTTTGCTTGGCTATACAACAGGTTCGAGGCAAATGGTAGAGTATTGCTTCTCCCTGCTATGCTATTGATAGATCTGTTGTTACAAGTTGCTTTGCAAGGTGTAATATAGAGGTTTTAGTGCTCATATGAGAAAGACAATGCTATGGAAAGTTCTCGAGCATATGACATGATAGTTGCTTACTGTACAGGCGCTTGAATTGGTGATAAATATGCATACAATGTGTATGAGGGCTTGTGGATAGAGGATGACAAAGACATGTGCTATGAAGAGCTGCAAAAGTGGCTCGTTTTTGTATCTAAAGGCAACGACAAAGGCTTAAAGATGCATGCTTTACAGGTGGATGATTGTGACCAATGCTTTATTTTTTTATCCAGGTGGACTCTACACCATGCTTGGGGAAGCTTCAAGCTTTCCATTTGATCCTGGAAGGTGATGCAGTAGGCGCTTTTCTCTCTATCTCTATCCTATTTATATAGCCACTATATCAACTTTTTCTTATGCAGTCTATGTACCTATTTTATATTATTCTCTCATATGCAGTCTTATTTTACCTAAATAATATTGTAGTTGAGCATGAATGCTCAACTAGGGGGTTGGGCAATGATGGTGCATCCAAACATTGTTGACACAAGAACACGCACGAAACACGTACATGAAGCTTAGCAAGTGGATGGCATAATGCTTGACCAACTACTACTGGACGCAAGAGACAACATGTACTATCAAGGAGTGTATGGAAAATGAGGCATTGAATACGTCAAATATGGTGCAAAAGCTTTGGAGGTCAAAGTGGTATCTCCACCAAATGGTGCCGTTATAGGAGGTGGTTGGCTTCGGCCATAAGGTCATTCATCAGCATGAGAAATGCCCTTTTTATAAAGCTTTGTGCGGGGTATAGCTTGAAGCGGGAATGATGAGAAGCTAAGGGGGAGTTTTTAAATCCCGACAATCGGGGGGCTATTGTGAGCGTAGGACCTGTGGCTAAGCAAAAAACTCTGTTAAGGTAAGCTGGAAATAGCTTTGAGCTAAAAAAAACACGTCGAGCTCAACTTTGCATGGAGGTAGCGATGCCAGTGGAAGCGGAGGATGCATGGAGGGGTAAGACCGACAATGTCCAAGGACCATAGAGGGACCTCTGGTTGCAGACTTGAAGAAGCGTCATCTGGCGGAGGTCTAGAGAATGTTATGGCCAGGAGAAGCCAAGCAAAGGGGAGGTGGTGCTTCATAGGGGGCTGCAAGAGGATGATACTGGATACAGAGAGCAAAGGAGGCGGGTCTTTGAGGGCTGAGGGCCGCCAGTGATGAGGGGCTTGTTAGCTGCGTCCTCAAACTGTGCAAGGGTGACGTATGCAAAATC
The DNA here is from genome assembly GCF_014529385.1 of Adiantum capillus-veneris. NCBI lineage: Eukaryota > Viridiplantae > Streptophyta > Polypodiopsida > Polypodiales > Pteridaceae > Adiantum > Adiantum capillus-veneris. The sequence goes on from NC_140949.1 coordinate 90,507,762, forward strand.
TTGGAGGGTTAAGGTGATGGAGATCAATGGCCACATGAATGACCAATTGAGCAGAGGTTGGGAGGTAGCACTTGAGAGAAGAAAGCCACCATATATATCAGGATAAGGGCCATACAGGAGAGCCACCAGCTGTGATTGGCTCACAGTGCAGGAGAGGGCCGTCATATCAAGAGGTGGCTGTCAGTGTTATGTATATATGAGCTGGGGCTGGACTGGGAGTAGAGCTGGGCCATGGACATGGGGGAATATTGAAGAGAAGGGCCGCATGCTAATGCATCCAAGACCAAGAGCGCTGGCTTGAGGGAAGGATCTTCAAAGGTTGTTGGTGGCGTGGAAGAAGAAGCCAACAAAGCGAGTGCTACCCAAGGTTGCGAGCTATGAGAGAAATGCAAAGAGAAAGGCAGCTGGAAGAGTTGGATACAAAAAACACTGAGTTTGAAGCACTATTGGTTGAAGGGACTTGGCCGTGAGCATCAAGGAAGAAGGTAGCCGTTTGAGCTCGCACAGAAAGGGATATAAAGCATTGTATACCATTGTTGCCATTCGGATCAAAGTAGTTGTGATCTTAGAGATATTTTTGGTTATTTCCCACCTCTCTCTTTCCCTTGCTCCCGTGTCTTAATGTAGGGGGTACGTGTGTGCTTCCGAAGTGTCTATGTGTGTGATCAAATATGGGTTCACATTTTCATAGTCGATAGTGCTCTGAAAGGTTATAGACAGAAGTGGTCATGTCTTGCTTTGCAGTTTGGCGTGTGTAGTCTGGGTTGGTTGGGTACAAAAATGAGCAGCAATTGCTAGCAGATTGGGTGTTTATGTGTGGGATTGTTAGGGGATAAGGGTGCTGTGGAATCACTACGCTATAGAGAGGCATTCAGGTTGTGTGTTGGGGGTGTTCCCATTTTCCCCTTTCCAAAATTAAAGATGTATGTGAGGAGTAGAAGGAAATGCCAGCCAATGTGTTGGATAAAAACCAAATGTAGGAATCCAAGCCTATAGGAGAAGACATGCAGGTGAGGATGCTATGCGGTGCCATGCTGATGACTGTGCTTGTGAAGGTTGCTATGGAGTGTGCTATGATGGTGCAATAGGTACAATGTTTTTCCATGAAAGATAGAGTAGTCTTGGCTAGATATGAAGTGGAAGAGCAGATAGATGAAATCAACAAGGCCAAAGTGCTGATGGACTTAGATGGCCAGTTGAAGAAGAAGTATGATGCTGGCATTGAGTTTGTTGCAGATATGAAGGATAGCTTAGAGCCAATGATGGAAGAGCTTCCTAAGCATCATGTCTTTTCTATGGTGCATGATGGAGATTCCTAGGACATGTCCAAACTTTCAATGGAGGTATGTGATTCATTGTTGAAAGGCATGCTTAATAGTTCAGCTGTGCAGTGTGTTATCCATCAGATATGGGCTTCTCTTGAGAGGAACTTTGATTTACATGATTGGGAAGGAGGGTCAAATGATGTGCATGGAGAGTTAGATGTGTATATGAGGCAGGATGATGTTTGAAGAGGTGCAAAAAGGTGCTATGGGCTTATTGTGTGCATGGATGGCTACGTGCTTGGATACAACACTATTGGAGGTTATTGTAGATGGATGGAAGAGAGAAAAGCCAAGTGTTTGGTCTAGGAGGTCAAACTGAGTAGGGGGTGGGGAAATCCACTTGAGAATTGAAGATAGAAATAAGAAATAAGACTTTGTACATATGGTAGTGTTTTTTTGGTTTTCTCATGGTGTTTTCTAATTTTGCAGTTTTAAGGCAAATAAAGATGTTTTTGGGTTGAACATGAATGTTCAACAAGGGCATTGGGCAATGATGGTGCAACTAAATTTGGTTGATGCTACAAGGAGTGCATTGCCAGGTCATGTGGGATCTCAAGAGCATGCCAAAGTGATTGAGCAGCTAGGAAGATCAAGAGAAGGCAAGGAGCAATAGATATGTATGCATGATGTGGTTTTTAGGGCCAAGATGCTATGTTGTGGTTTCTATCAAGGGTCGAATATTGGGAGATTCAAAGTACAAATATGGGAGTGCCAAAGTGGCCCTCAGTGTGGTCTATAGGCTGGTCTAGACGATTCCGCAAACGGAGCTATGGTGTGAGAGTTATGGTAGATTGAAGGTCAAGGTGGTTGGCAGATCCATATCAGATTGAATAGATGCAGATGGTGGGTCAAAGCTGAAGTGAATGCATGGGATTGAAGTGCTCATCTTACGGTGCATGCTGGTATTTTCAAATTGGCAATTGGAGTTTATATGGCCAAGTTATGATCAATTGATGTTTCATCGGGGACCAATTATGTGCTAGATTGGTTGCTGCGATAGGTGTTCCATCTGGGGTTTTCTCAGCCTCATCAAGGTTTGTATGCAAGATATGTGGTGTATGAAGCCCAGACTGGCAAGATAAAGATGGTCAAAGTCCGTGGTAGTGTCCGACGGTTTGGTGCTAGATGGATTTTCCCAATTTTGATGGCCTCAATTGGAGGGCTCGACAAGGTCAAAGTGCATCGGGATCGGTGTGGATTGACATTGATGAAGTGACTTAGTGATTGGAGCCTTGAGCAAAAATGGACAAAGCCTTGGAGTATGGGGGGGAAAAACCATTTTTATGGTGATCTTGATAGCCTTGGAGGGGGTAGATGGCTAGAATGTGCCACATGGCCGGGGAGTAATCCCACATGCATAACATATGGCAAGCCCAGAGGGGTATAAATATTGGAGAGGTGCACCTCTTAAGGCATCACAAGAGAGTTGTAGCTCTTGGCCATGGTGGTGAGAGCTAGACGCGCTATTGTAATCGGTGTAAGTGATGCTGGCGGCTATTTTGGGCACCGATGGGTGCAAAGTGGATGTTGATGTGGCAAAGGCCACAAGCCTTGTTCTCATGCATTAAGGGAATTTTTTTTTTGAGGGCAATGAGTCCCACCACCGACAACACTGTCGGGGCTACAAGAAAGAGGAAGCTCATGCGTGCCTTGGCCTCCAAGGCATCCGAGAATAGAAAGAAGGGTTGTTTTCATGCAAAGGAAAGCTAAAAAAAGGAAAAGATCAACCAAAATAGAAGGAATCACACACACCCTATAAGGGGTCTATTTTTTTAAAATTTGGGGGAGATTTTGGGGCAATGGAGCTCTGACAAAGGAAGCTTTTGGGGCAACGAAGCTCCTACAGGGGTAGTCTTTTGGAGCAATGGTGGCTTCAACATGGGAGTTCTTGTGGAGAGCTTTCTACAATGAGATCATAAGGATATTCCAGAAGGATATTTTTTACACTTGTCAAGGCCGTGATGATGGGGCTAAGCTGTAGCAGATTGTATGGTGTTGGTAGATGGTTTTTGTCAAAGAAGGAGAAATTTATTGCTGTTTTTTGTTCCGTTTATTCCCCATTTTCCCCTTTCTCTTCTTTGATCTAATTAAAAGTGTATGGTGCTAGTGTGTGCCCCCCAGGCCGTCTGTGTGTGTGAGAGAGAAAGAGAGATAGGTGTCATGTTGTGGAATTGTTGTAAGCAGGTAAAATTGGGACGAGTGCTATCTGTCAATCGTGAAAAGCATGCACATGTTGGTATGCATAAAAATAGTGGTTTGTTTGCAAATGTGTGCAGTTTTGGTTCTAATTTCTAGTGGACAGGGGTGCTATGAGTACCTTGGGCTATGGAGAGGCATTTGTGTGTGTTTCGGGTTGTGTTCCCAAATGCCCTCTCGAGTGTGTATGCCACCTGTAGTGTCACTGCTGACAAATCCACCTCTAAGAAAAGTGCTTGAGAAATGTGTTGTTAGCATGCAAACAACAAAGAAAATGAGTGCCTCTATAGACTTGCACGAGTCACACCGTCAGAAGGAAATACTATTGCACTGCCAAACCACTTGTGATAAGCACTTGTAAAGATTTATGAAGAACCATCCTAGCATGAAATACACTTACAATTAGGAGAAACCAAGCAAGTAATGATGTAGCTTGTCTCGAGTAGATGTCCGTAGCGTATCCATAGGCTTAAAATAAATAGAAGATGAGAGTGATATGGCCTATTTTTAGCCTATGGATACTCTATGGAGTAAGTCAATGTAAAGATCTAGAGTATGTCGGTGCCATTGTGCTCATGGGAAGGGGTGGGCATTTGTCAAGAGGACCAAAGGAGGAGGGAGCACTTGGGTAGGCAAATGCAATCAACTGGAAAAGCACCCCCATTTCCTTGGAGTCCACGAGCCCTCTCCCCCAAGCTCCTCACCAAGTGATTGAAACAATGGGAGCTCCTCACTTTCCCTATATACCCCCCATTCTCTCCTTATCGCTTCCCATGTGGGATAATTCCCAGTGCCACTTGGAAACTTCCTCCTCATTCTCCCCATCTCCTTCACATCCCACACAAAAGTTTCCAGTCTGACCTTTGCTTAAGACCAACTTCTTAAGAGCATAGTGCCCCGCTCCGGCCACCAAATACGACACCATAAAGCATGACCTGGAGCCCATCACCTTGGCTACTTCTAGAATTTTAAATCTCAGCATTTCTAATTCAAATCATCAATTTGGCCCAGTTGCCTTTGTAGCATGCATCTATAATCACTTTCTAAGTCGAGACCACCCACTTGGGATGCACATAACTCATGATGTACAAGTCCAATTCACAAGATATAAAGCACGGCTAAAATTATTTATTAGAAACTATGTTTTGGAGACTTGAACAACCCAAAACACTAGTACACAAGCTCGGAAAAACCAAACCTTTGTACATGAAGTTTTACATGGTCACTCCCAAGACTCGAAGCACCATGTACACATATATACATGAGGCTAGTTAGCAAAATTTTTGGCATGATCTACTGGCTTCATGCTCATCCAAAAAATGCTGGACATAGCTTGTCAACCCCCCTAGCCTGCTTGATCATTTATAACAAGCAGAGGTTTCTAGGGTGAACAATTGCTACTACAGCTCATTCCCAGAAACCTCATTCATATTTTCAGATGTCTTTACACTGTCTTCCTCCATTGATAACATCGCATCTATCATAATTGTCAACAAATGTGCTAGATATTTCTTCAGTCTATAGCCTAACATGATATTCATGCTGTACATCACCCAAATCTGCCAACTGATATATCCCATTGTCAAACTTGTTCACGACAATAAAAGGACCTTCCCACTTAATTTGAAACTTTTTTTTGGAAATTATTCTCCAATTTACTATTGTATCACAACAAAAGATCACCCTTTTCAATTACCTTATCCTTCACGCATTCATTAGCCTTTATCTGAGCTTTTTTTGACACTTCCTCATAGTATCTTAAAGACGAAACTCTGTCCAATTGCAAACATTGTAGATTCCATAACCTTTTCTGCCAAGTATCTCTTTGCTCTTAATCTCCCAATGACATCAATTTAAGTGCAAAAATCTCCACTTCAATTGGCAATAAAGATTCCTTGCCATAAACCAAGTGGTAAGGAGAAAACATTGTGCTCGTTTTGATAGCAGTTCTATAGGCCCATAATGGACAAGGCAACTATGAATCCCAAGTTTTCCCATGTGTTTAGGTCATCTTTGTCAAGATTCTCACCAACTCTCCATTGAACCTTTCATTGAGACCATTGCATTGTGGATCATAATAAGAACTGTACCTGTGGTGTATATTGAGCTTTTCGTATAGGAAATCAAACAACTCTCCTCTAAATCCTGGTTCTCTATCAAAAAGTAGTTCTAGCGGCACACCAAATTTGCAGCATATATGTTCATACACAAACTTTACCATTTCCTTATTGTGGTAATTTGTTTGACAACTTTAGCTTCTGGCCAACGTGACAAATAATCTACTAATGTCAAAATGTAAGCATTTCTTTTGCTAGTCATGGGCAATGGTCCAATAGCATCAAGACCCCATTTTTCAAACACATCAAAAGCTAGAATTGTCTTTTGTAATTCAGGCTTCAAAATTCTCTTCCCCATTTTTTGACAAGATAAACAAGACTTGCACCAATGTCTAACATCCCGCTGAATACTTGGCTACACATAGCCTTCCTGCAAAATCTTATGCAACATGACCTTCATGGCAAAATGGCCTCCACAAGATCCCTCATGATTTTCTTCCAAAATCTTGTAGATTTCCTCTTTCTAGGGCACACGACACAATACTAAATCACTTCCATGTAAAGCACATCATGAAGCATTTTGTATTTTCTAGCTTTTCTTATAAAATCATACTTTTTGGATGATGGTAGACCCTCAAGTAAAACACTTGATGTCAACATAAAATCCACCTCCTTTGAAAAAACTTCCCTTCCATGATATTTTCCTTCAGCACAAACACACAAGTGATCATTTCTTGGGCAGCGTCATGAGCTTCTTCATTTTGAGACCTTTCAATATGCTGCAAACTCCATGCTTCAAACTTTTTGAGTAACAATTTCACTTTGAAGCATAAGTTTTTCACTTTAGGATTCTTGTTCTTCATACTCCCAATACTTGCTTCACAACCAACAAGGCATCTTCTTTGATTTGTAAGCGTCTAATTCCCAATTGTAAAGAGATGTATAAGCCACCTTCAAGAGCCATGTACTCTACTTCATTATTACTTTTTGCATCTAGTTTGAGCCCTTGTTTTCTTACAAGTTTTCCTTGTGCATCATAAATGACAATTCCTCCTGAGGCAACATCATGACTTCTTCAATAAGAGCCATCAAATTAATATAACAGTGAAGCATTGGATATGGCAAGATTTTTGACCTTCTTCCTTTGCACCACCTCTTCCTTAACCAAAACAGGAGTTTCCTTATAAGTGAGTAAATCTGCCAGGGTAGCCCGAGTACTTTCTTTCACTAAAAAAGTGAACTGAAACTCCTGAAGTTCAATAATCCACTTTATCATTGTCTTTGATATATTTGATTTATTAAACAGTCGAGGAAGCAATGAATAATTGGTGAGAAAAGTGAATGACTTTTGCAACAAGTAATGTCTAAATTATTTGCAAGCATAAACCATACCAGTCATCACCAATTCAATTTCTGAGTAATCTCTTTCATGAAGAGTCTTCACTCTGCTGGCATAATGAATAGGCTTCATATACTGAGATTCCTTTCCCCTTTGCAAAAACATGGCCCCAATGGTATCATTTCCCACTAATGGGTTAACATAAAACTCCTTTTCCTAGTCAAGAGCTTGCATAATGGGTAGTGTACTCAAAACGTCGTTGAATTTATCAAAAACATCTTCACAATCACGTGTCCACTCCAATGGATCATTCTTAACTGTTTGCTGCAATGGATACAATAACAGTAATGCCAAAGGTATGAATCGAGACAGATATTTAACCTTCTATATGAAAGTGGCGAACTGTCTTGTATCCTTTGGGGATGACAACAATAACAAAGCTTCCACTTTCTCTGAATTTGCTTCAATCCCATTTTTCTGAAATCACATGTCCAAAAAGCTTCACTCTTGGCAATGCCAAATGACACTTCTTAGGGTTCAATTGATCCCCACATTCATCATACCTTGCAAAAGTCACTTCAAGCTTTTGAACATGCTCTTTCCTTGACTTCTATACTCAAAAATCATCTATGAACCCCTTGAGAAACTTCCCAAGGAACGGGTCAAGGATCCAATGCACTTTTCTTTCAAAGGCTCCAGGCCCTTTTGTTAACCAAAAGGAAGGTAACAAAAGCAGAAACAACCCCATGGAGTGATAAAAGTAGTATTTTTTTGGTTTTCAGGAGCAAGGATAAGCTGAAAAATACCCTGAATAACCATCACAGACACTGTATCTTTCAAAGCCAGCCAATGCATCTAAAAGTTGATCAATGAAAGCTAAGGGATAAGGATCTTTCTTGGTCACTGCATTTAATGGCTTATAATCAACACAAACTTTCCAACGCCCATCTTTCTTTGGAGTGACCACTACAGGGCTCCCATTCAACATTAGCAATTGGCACAATTAACCTTGCATCCAAAAGTTTATCCACTTCTTCCTTTAAAGCATTCATTTGCTCCTTACCCATCCTTCTTAATTTTTGTCTTATTGGCTTTGCCCCTTCAACTAGTTCAATCTTCACAGGATCTCCAACAAAACCACTTATTTCTTGATATGAAGTGATGAAAAGATTTGGAAACCTGTCCAGCATTGTTAAGTACTCCCATCTTTCTCCTTGTGTCAAATTAGTACACAACATGTTTTGAATCAATCCCTTCTTCATTGGCAATTCCTGTTTAGGCTGCATCAACTCCTCAAGCGACTCTAAATGACTCGAAGCATTTATATCCCCTGACACTTGCAATACTTCACCAATTCCTCTCTTCTCCTTGTCCAACAACAAGAATGACACTTCACCCTCATCACTGGAACTAGAAGTAGTGCTACTTCTTGAATCTTCAAAACTGTCTTCACTGGTGACTTTGGATTCATCATTTTCACTCACATCTTCTAGTTCCAAAGGTTGCTTGGTAGTCATATCAAACACCCTCTTCTCACCCTTCTTGCCATACGCACAGATTGTGCCCTTGCCCCAATCTTGCACAGCACCAACAACTCTCAATGAAGGTCATCCCAAAATGAGAGGAAAGGCTGCCAGGCCAGCTAGCATAACATGAAAGTTTACTATAACCTTGACGTTAAAGACTTCAACTTCCAAATTCTTAATCATCTCCAAAAACTTCATTTTGGCATGGTTTTCTAGTCAAATCCTGAACCCAAATCTTATGCATGTAATGAGACCCAGTCTCTCGACACATGACTGTGTGATCACACAAACTTGAGCACCTCCATCAATGTAGGCCTCTCCCATGCCCACACCTTTGTGCTAAGCGTTCACCACAAGAAAAAGGTTGGGTAACTCTCCCACAACCAAAAACTCTGACTTGTCCATGATTTGGCTCTTTCTCTGGATCCACTAATGACTTCCACTGCCTCTTAAGTTTGGGCACCATATTCATCAACTGTCCAAAATTACAATCTACTTTCCTCCTAATCAGGTCTTCCTTTAAATTATACGTTGTTTGGCCTTCTCCCAAAGGTAAATCTGCTACTTCAAATCGTCTACGGGGTCTTCTCTTCCTCTTAAATTTCTCATCTTCACCCTCTTTCTCTTTCCCTTTCTTCTTATTGGGACCCGGAGCAGCATAGCCTTCCCTCTCTCTTTTGCCTACGGGCATCATATCTGCTTCTTTCTTTTCAACCCGAACAATACCCACATGAGCACTAGAGATTGAGGCTTGACTTTCATGTTCAATACCTTGATCTCGCCATATATCCACTGCATAATCATTAGCCCTGTTAGGAATCTGCCGAGGAAGTGGAAAAATATCACCTCCCATGCTTGTTGGCTTTGGACAATAAGTGCTGATATGACCAAGTGTTAAGCCTAGGAATTTTTGGATGTTTTACCTTAGTGGAAGTTGGAATGTTAACTTTTGTACTTTTGGGATTCCAAGGGGTGTTCTTGGGAAAGGGCATTGCCCATTAGTCTTATCGAAGTATGTAACTGTCGATCAATATCTTCTTGAGAATGTGAAAGCGGAAGTTATGGCAGATTTAGTATGTTGTGAGTTTTTGTGTTTTGTTCCAGTTCCAGTTCCATTCTGATTTTTGTGTTTGTCTATTCTGAATGTCTGTGCCTTAAACACTTGGAGATCATGGTGTAAGTGTGATGTAGCATGGATGGATTCAAGTTTCTCTCGTAGGAGCAAATGCTGTGGCAGTGAAAGGTTTAGTTGAATGGAGGGAGGATGTTCAGAATAATGTGAGTTGGCATGGGTAGTTGGCTGCACTCTAGAGGAAGCGGAAGAGGATACATTCCCATATTGGACAAGGTCACTTGCTAGGCGGTTTTGACAATTTTATGGGCGAGAATGTCAGCGTTCGTAACTGCAGGGAATTTTGGATTATACTGGGATGCACCGAGTTTCTATAGGGGAAGATTCAGATGATACTGTGGAGAATTTGGATGGCACAGAGGATTATCTAAGTGATAGATGGGAAGAAGAAGTAGCGAATGAAGAACAAGATATATTTTCGTGGTTGTTGGCGGTTGTAGTTGTTCAGCATGCATTAGTGGCGAGAAGGAGATTGATTTTTGATCCGTTGGGAAGTACCAATGCAGGAAATCTTGTACAACTAGGTGGACCTACAAATATGGCGGCGGCTAGACAGGATATGCGTGTCAAATTCCGAACCTTTTTGGGAAAGTCGAAAGAAGACCCCGATTGCCACATATCTCAATACGAGACAAGATGGCAGGCCAGAGGATTTTTCGGAGTGTACGATGCCCAAGCTAAGATGCACTAGTTTGAGGCTACATTGGATGGGAAGGCTATGAAGTGGTTCAATAATTTTCAAGCAGGTCATTTTGTTGATTATGATGGTTTGAAAGGAGCATTTTTGAACAGGTTCAGAAGGGAAAAGACTCCACATGATGTGTTGATTAAGCTTAGGGAAGTGAAACAAAGGCAAATGTTTGTTGAGGATTATGCACAAAAGTTTAACCAATATGTGAGAAGGTTGATTGCTCAAGAAAGGCCAACGGATGAAATGCTTGCTGGATATTTTTTGAAGGGATTAAGGAAGGAATTGAAGAATGTTGTTGCTGGAGTTGATGTTGCAGGTGTATTACAAGCATTAGTGGAAACAGCTCAAAGAGCAGAGAAAAGGTTTGGGGTCTCTCATGGGAAAGCAGCCAAGAGGTCATCTAAAGAAAAGAAGAAAAGTAGGTCAAAGAAAAAGAAAAGGTCAGATAATTCGGATTCGGACAGCGATTCGGATTCGGAAACTGATACTGATTCAGATACGGAAACGGATTCTGATAGTGAAGAGGATTCTAGTGAGGATTCGGATTCAGAAGTAGATGAGGATAAGAAGAAGAAAAGCAAGAAGAAGTTGAAGAAAAAGTCTAAAGAGAAAGAGGATAGAGTGGAAAAATTGGTAGCAAAGAAATTGAAGAAGTTGGGAGTGCAGAAAGTTGTGGAATCAAAAACCCCTCATTGTGAAATTTGAGTTAAGGATGGGCATTGGACAAAGGAATGTTGGTTTAATCCGAATTTCAGGGGTGTTGTACTAGAAAGGATTCAGCAGAAGATATAGCAACAAGGACCTCAAACTCATGGGGTGTTTCCAGAGACAGGAGGAAGGTAGAGGATGTCCAATAATCAAGGGTGGCAAAGGCAACAACCGTATTCAGGGTGGAGACCACAATTTAATCAAGGGGGACCACCATTTAGAGGAAATTTCAATTCGGGAGGAGGACCAAGATTTGGAGGATGTCAGAATTCAAGACCCCTGTGGTGGGAAATTGGGATCAGCAGCAGTGGTGGCAGAATTGGTAGCCACAACCACAAGGATGGAATCAGCTGGTTTGGAATTATCAAGGGGGTAATCAACAACAGCCAAGAGGGCAAGTGCCACAGTTGCCAGCACCACCAACACAGTCAGCTGAAGCAAACAAAGAGCCTGGAAGCAGTTTGATAGTAGTAGAATCGTTTCAAGATCAAGGGGTGAATGAAGTCGCTATGGATTGTCAGCCAGAATGTGATTGTTCTACGTGTTTGCAAGAGGAAGTAGATGTATTAGTGACAACAAGGTCCAAAGAAAGGTTGAAACCTCCAATGGACTGGGAGGAGCAGAAGGAGATTCAGGATGAAGTAGCTGAAGATTTGATGGAAAAGGATCAACACAAAGCAGCTTAAATCAAAGGAGAAAGGAGTAAAAAAGGAGGAGAAGGAAAGAGAAAGGACAAATGCCTTTTTTGAAGAGTTAACTAATTCCTCTATACATTTTACCTTGGATCAGTTATTGTCATTAGTTCCAATTTTCAAAGATAAATTATATATAGTGATGCGAAGGTCAAAGACTATTCCGAGTGTGAAGGAGGTGCAGCAGACAGTTCAAAGTTGTCAGATTAGCCCGAAGGATGTGGATTTTTCAGTACCAACACTATTGTTGGAGTTTAATAACTGCAAATTTTCCGATGTTCTATTGGATGGTGGATCAGGGGTCAACATACTTTCGGAATTGGAATTTCTAAGGATGCAAGATGTCAGGTTGAAACCAGCTCCATTTCAAGCGCGTATGGCTGATCAGAGCAGAGTTCAACCAGTGGGGATGTTAAGGAGGCAAGGAATTATTATTCATGGATTGCAGTTTATGGTAAACTTTGTAGCATCCTTCATCAGGATGAAGGACTCAAAAAATACCTATTCTATGTTGTTGGGGAGGCCATGGTTTTGCACGGCTAAGCTAAAATAGGATTGGGGAAAGAATGAGGTGATGGTTAAGAAAGGAAGGAGAGAAGCTACATTACCAATGGGGCCGAAGAAGGAATTGTCATAAGGGACGAAGCCAGTGTTGGCAGAAGCAATTAACATGTCTGAAGGATTGGAGGATGATGAAGAAGCATATTTCCTAGCAGCAAATCCAACAATTGTTCCGGTATCTGAGGTAGATGTGGAGCGGATCATTGAAAAATATGCAGAGAAAGCGAATAGTTTGGGAATTGATCAGTTGCAAGGGAATACAAATGGTGTGGAACAGGAAAATTTAGAAGAGAAGAAAATCCAAGAGGAAACTGTGATCGAGGATTCAAAATTGGAGCCAAAGGAGGCAATTTAGAGAGCAGAAGCTCTGTATGATAAGATGACAAAGAAAGTTTCTTGAGTTAAGGAGGATGATTTATAGGATCTGAATTTGGGAACGGAGGATCATCCAAAGATGGTAAGAGTTAGTGTTCATTTGGAAGAAGTCTTCAAGACGGACTTGAATGAATTATTGTTGGAGTATATTGATGTCTTTGCATGGGATTATTCTGATTTGAAAGGCATGGATCCTCAAGTGTATAAGCATCATATAAATTTGAAAACGGATGCTGTTCCAGTGATTCAGTAAAGATATAGGATGAATCCAAATTATGCCAAGAAGGTGAAAGAGGAATTGGATAAATTGTTGAATGTAGGATTCATAGTGCCAGTGGATCAGGCGGAATGGTTGTCACCAATTGTAGTGGTACCCAAGAAGTCGGGGAAGTTAAGGGTTTGTGTGGATTACATAAAATTGAATGCAGCAACAATTGTAGATCCATTTCCATTGCCTTCCATTAATTTAGTTCTGGATGATGTAGCGGGATATGAGATATACACTTTTCTTGACGGATTTTCAGGGTACAATCGAATACCAATGGCTGAGGAGGATATTGAAAAAACTGCTTTTATCACACAATGGGGAGCTTTTGCATATACAGTGATGAGCTTTGGATTGAAGAATGGTCCACCATCGTTTTCGAAGGCAGTTTTTAAAACCTTTGAGCCACATTTGACATATTTTATGAGGATTTTTATGGATGATTTTTCAGTTTTTGGGGAAAAAGTCAGGCATCTGGAATATTTGAGGAAGTGTTTTGAAAGATGTATGATGTTTCGGATGTCACTTAATCCCCAGAAGTGTGCAATAGCAGTATAGAAGGGAAAATTGTTGGGACATATCATCTCTCAAGAAGGAATGTTGATTGATGGGGACAAGATTAGTGCCATTCAGAAAGCTGTAGCTCCAAAAAATTTGAAGGCAGTGATGCGGTTTGTTGGACAGATCAAATGGCATGGTAGGTATTTACGGTATTTGGCGGATGTGAGCGCACCACTTAGTCATTTGACTAAGAAGGAAGTGGAATTTGTTTGGGGAGAAGCTCAAGAGAAGGCTTTTTAGATTATCAAAAAGATGTTGGTAGTTTCACCTATACTTCTACCACCAAATTGGGCATTGCTGTGTATGTTGATGCTTCCGACATGGCAGTAGGAGCTGTTTTAATGCAGGAGAAGATTAAGGGATGGTTTAGACCGGTTTATTATGCTAGTAGAATGTTGAGAGCACCGGAGAAGAATTACACAATTATGGAAAGGGAAGCTTTGGGAATGATTTTTTCTTTGGAAAAATTCCGACATTATCTGCTAGGGAATAAAGTGGTTTTTCATTTGGATCATCATGCTTTATTGTTTCTGGTAAAGAAGCCAAAATTGGAAGGCAGTTAGTAAGGTGGATGCTCATGTCGCAAGAATTTGATTACATAGTTGTTCATACTCCAGGAACTCAGCATGCAGTGGCGGATTACCTTAGCAGATCGTATCATAAGGAGGAATCACCAAGAGTATCGGATAAATTGCCCGATGCGGATTTGTTCCGAGTGGAAGGACAATTTTTTGACAATTGGTATGATCAGATGGTTCAATTTTTGACAGATGGAGTTTTACCTTCGACAATGTCTCCGGATCAGAGGAAGAAGTTTGCATTGAGGTGTAGACCATTTCTAATTATAGCTGGAGCATTATATAGAAAGAGGAGCATATCAAATTATACGACGATGTGTTCTGGATGAAGAGAATAAAGCAATGTTGCAGGAGGCACATTGGGGATCAGCTGGAGGACATTTCTCAGGGGAAATTACAGGTCGGAAAATTTTACAAGCTGGACTTTGGTGGCCTTTGTTATTGAAGGATGCACATAGTTTTGCCAAGGAATGTGTTCAATGTCAGACGGTGGGGCAGCCTACACAAGGGGATAGGATGCAGGATCATCCAGTCTTGCCATTAGAACCATTTTAGAAGTGGGGAATGGATTTTGTAGGCCCAATAAAACCACGGGCAAAGAGGACAGGTTCCATATATATTCTTGTTGCAACAGATTATGCTACCAAATGGATGGAAGCAGTGGCTTTGAGAGATAATAAAGCAGCACGTGTAGCATGGTTTCTATATAAAAACATTATGACAAGATTTGGATGTGCTATTGAGTTGGTGTCGGATCAGGGAACACACTTTTTGAATTCTGTGATTTAGGAGTCGACATCCAGACATATGATTTTGCATAAGAAATCTACTCCATATCATCCGCAAGCAAATGGGCAGGCAGAAATCTCTAATAAAGTGCTGGTGATAATTTTGAAGAAGATTGTGTCAGAAAAAAAATCGGATTGGAATGACAAGTTGGATTCAACACCATGGGCTTTTCGGACAGCTTTTAAGGTGGCGACTGGAATGACACCTTTCAAATTGGTCTTTGGGATAGAAGTTGTGGTGCCAATGGAATATGTAATTCCAAGCTTGAGGTTGTCAGTTCAGCATAAGTTAAGTTTAGAGGAATCAATTTCTCATAGACAGAAGGAATTGCTTAAATTGGAAGAGGATAGAATTCAGAGTGCCTATTTGGTCAGAAGAGGAGACAAGCATGGATGTCTAGGCAGGTGAAATTCAAAAATTTTCAGAAAGGGGATTGGGTGATGTTATATAATTCTAAATTGGGACCACATCCGGGTAAGTTGAAGTTGAGATATTTGGGACCTTAACAGATTGAATCAGAACAGGGCCAAGGAACATTTTTGTTGAAAGATGTCTTCGGAACAAAGATTTTGAAACCTGTGAATGGATTCAGATTGAAGAAATTTTATGGAAAGGTGCCTGAGGTTCCCAAGTGGATGGTCAATAAGGCAAAGGATATTGGCAATAAATGGTTAACAGCTGGTGTTTTGGGAGTTGCAGTGGAATGCTCAGAGGCAGAATTGGCAATTTGTTCTAGTAATTCAAAACTTGTAAAGGGATCTAGAATTTGGAATTCGGATTGCGGACTGGAAGTCGGAATTTGGACTGACAGATTTGAAGTCTCGAAAGTGGAAAGTCGGAGGAATGGAATTGGGCAAAAGGGTACATAGGTACTAATAAGTGGGGGTACTCATTTTAAGGCAAAAAATTCGCTTAGTGCTGATGTGACTCACTTAAGGACGAATAATTTTTGGGTGAATCTTGCATGGCATGCCCGAATTGAGGAGAAAATTCATCATCATAAGAGTAACATGGTGATAGGAGTTGGGGATCACATCCAAGTGTGTGAACGTCGCAGTTTAGTGACTGTTAAGTCGGGGAAGAAGGGCGAAATGTTTTCTGAGAATATTAAGGGAAAGCTGATGGCGGGTATGCAAGATGATGCGTCAGAAGCGATGCCGAACACCAGGTCGATGAAGATGGCGATGGAGGCGCTATTCAAAGCGCGGCAACAGGAAAAGCAAGCGGAAGCAAAGGTGGAAAAGCAGGCGGATTCAGATGTTGCAGCAGAAAAGGCAGATGTAGAAGGGGATGCTGGGGAGCAGGTTGTTTGATCAAGGGATTGTGGGTCGAGGTCCCTGTGGCTCTGGCCACCGGGCTGTGCGCCAGGTGTTAAGCCTAGGAATTTTCGGATGTTTTACCTTAGTGGAAGTTGGAATGTTAACTTTTGTACTTTTGGGATTCCAAGGGGTGTTCTTGGGAAAGGGCGTTGCCTATTAGTCTTATCGAAGTATGTAACTATCGATCAGTATCTTCTTGGGAATGTGAAAGCGGAATTTATGGCGGATTTAGTATGTTGTCAGTTTCTATGTTCTGTTCCAGTTCCAGTTCCATTCTGATTTCTGTGTTTTGTCTATTCTGAATTTCTGTGCCTTAAACACCAAGTTCACCACAATTATAACAAGTAGGGATGAACCTCCTTTGTGGCTGAAAGACACCTTGTCCACGACCCACATTAGCATTAGGCTGAGATTCATATGGGTGGGTCATTCCTCTACCACGACCACGACCACCTCCAAGAACACTACGCCACAATTCCTACATCATGGTCATCATGTCTTGCATATTTTTTTGTACCTGTTCAGTATTCGCAACCCTTTGAGCAGGTTGGGCTTCAGCCTCTGCCTAATTTCCCTCATTTTAACCACCATTACCTTGCACATGGGCCGCTTTTCCATACTTATTGAGTCTTTGAGCTTTCCATTCTTTCTCCCAAGTGATAGTGACTGCTTCCTCAAAGGTAGCTGGCCTTTTCAGCTCAACTTTGAACTTCAGACTCTCCTTTAAGTTTGCCACAAAAAATGGTTCTTCTTTAACATGGCTGGAGGGATTTCATTTCCCAAAGCTCCAGCCCATTTATCCCATAACCATGTAAATTGCATGACAAAATCATCAACATTTGATTAGCCTTATGAGTGTATCCCAAAATTTCATGCCAAACTTCATCAAGTACTTCAATGCTCCTGTATTGTGCCAGAAAAGCTTTCTTGACCCAATTGTAGTTTAAAATCACTCCTGGAGTTTGTGCCTGTACCACCTCTTCATAATTTTGTAACCAAACTTTTGCCTCATTTTGTAAACTGTACTGGAGCAATCACAATAATATAACTTGATCTAATATATTTTATAGTAGCAATTAACCTCCAGTTTCTCAATAAAAGTTCGTGCATTCTCATTAGGCAGACCATGAAACTATGAAAACTCATCCACCATGTTCGACTGCCACAAAAACAGTTATATGTGACGTCGTAAGTTCAAGGGATGCCGATGGATTGCTCCAATACCTAATCCACCTCACGCTAGGTAACCTGCCCCCCAGTGCTTGGCTTCACAAAACCTCACGACCCTCCAAAGGATGCAATCCAATTAAAGGATGCAATCCAATTACACGACCGCCTCAAGTGCTATCCACAATTTGCACATACATAGGTGGTTGTCCATAAGGAACCACATCCCCTTTACATTCTCTGCCTCAGAATATACATATTTCACAAGAATTAGAGCACATGAGCACTTTCTCCTCGGGTGGGGGAACCAAAATGATGTTAGCATGCAAATGACAAGAAAAATGAGTGCCTTTATAGCCTTGCATGAGTCACACCATCGAAAGGAAGAACTATTGCACTGCCGAGCACACCTATGATAAGCACCTGTAAAGATTTACGAAGAACCCTCCTAGAATGAAGCACACTTAGAATTAGGAGAAACCAAGGACAAATGACGTAGATCCTCTTGAGTAGATGTCTGTAGAGTATCCATAGGCTAAAAATAGATAGAATATGAGAGAGATATGGCCATCCGAAGTTGAGGGTGTACTTTCTCTCGCTCAAATATGAGATCTCTGGAAAGTTTGCAGGTATTGCAGCTATTAAAAAGGGCCTCTTCTATCCTCTTTAATCAAATTTCTCCTTTCTCTCTCCTCAGTCGACATGGCCTCTTGGGGTTCTTATTTTATTGGTTCATTTTGAGCCTCTTTTGGTAAAGATCTAGAGTAAGTCGGTGCCTTTGTGCTCATGGGAAGGGGTGGGCATTTGTCAAGAGGACCAAAAGAGGAGGGAGCACTTGGGCAGGCAGGTGTGAATAGCTGGAAAAGCATCCCCATCTCCTTGGAGTCCACGAGCCCTCTCCCCCAAGATCCTCACCAAGTGATTCAAACAATGGGAGGTCCTCACTTTCCCTATATAACCCCCATTATCTCCTTATCGCTTCCCATGTGGGATAATTCCCAGTACCACTTGGCAACTTCCTCCTCCTCCTCCCCATCTCCTTCACATCCCACAGAAAAGTTTCCAGCTTGTTGACCTTTGCTCAAGACCAACTTCTTAAGAGCATAGTGCCCCGCTTGTGGCCACCAAATGCGACGCCGTAAAGCATGACTCAGAGCCCATCACCTCGGCTACTTCTAGAAATTTCAAATCTCATCATTTTTAATTCAAATCATCAAGTTGGCCAAGTTGCCTTTGCCGCATGCATCTGCAATCACTTGTAAGTCGAGACCGCCCACTTCGGACGCACATAACTCTTGATGTACAAGTTCAATTCACAAGCTATAAAGCATGGCTAAAAATATTTATTGGAAACTATGTTTTGGGGACTCAAACCACCCAAAAAACTAGTACACAAACCCAGAAAAACCAAACCTTTCTACATGAAGTTTTACATGGTCACTCCCAAGACTCAAAGCACTCTGTACACATATATACATGAAGCTAGTTAGCAAGCTTTTTGGCATGATCTACTGGCTTCATGCTCATCCAAAAAATTCCTCTCAAGAGACCGCAAGAGAGGCTATGAGTTATCTCTCTCTAACGTACACTCCATTGGAGAATAATGGAGTGAGTCGGTGATACTTGGGAAGGCCCGCTTAGGAAGGATAAGTGTAAGCATTTTTAAAGTTTCTTTTTTAAGAAATAAAAATCAACTATAAAATCTTTTGTTTAGGATGAATGGAGTTGCTACAGTGCTCTTTTGAAATAGACCAAGTGTGTGCGCGCACACGCGCACGTGTGTAGCATGTGTCACCAAGCATGACCCGTGTGAGGAGTTGTACTCCTACAACTCAATTAGGGGCTTGTCTATTTTCCCGTCATCTATGACAATATGCTACCCATTTGAGGAGATATTGCTCCTATAGCCCAATTAGGGGTTCGTTTGATTTCCCCTCACCTTTACAATATGCTACCCACCAATAGCCATATGTGCTCCGATTGTCCCTACACATCTACTAATTTGGTGGCTTACTGGTAGATTGTAGCCCCAATTATGCACCCAATGGGGCTGGCGACCCCAACTTGTTTTTCTTCCTGAACATTCAACTGAGATGAAAATGTCTGTTTTTCACACGGGTTTGCCAGCTATGTGTTCATCCATTGATCTATGTGCATGTGCCCGATTTCTTATGTGTAGTGTTGCCTGTAGAGCTTTCAATGGGCTTGCTATGCCTTGATTAATTGACTCCAACTTGATGAGATCAGCCAGGAGGCTTGTGAGATAGTACAATTGGCTTCCAATTGGGTCTTGATGCCCCTAGCCTTGGATTTCCTTGCTGAACAGAGCTTCCAATCTTCCCTTGCTCTGCTATCCCACATAGCAAGAATCGGGTGCTTTCTTTGTTCTTCACCTATTGTACCTATTCCAAGATACTTAGATATGTCTTCAGACTCACAAACTTGTAGACTCTCCTATTCCAAGCTGGAAACTTCACTGACTCAGATCTAGTCTTTCCCTAGCTGCAAACTCTTCACACTTTCTTGAACTTCCCTACTTCAAGATGTACCTGTAAAATTACCTGATCAACTTTTGCAGGCTTCTTTGATCCTTGACTCTCCCTTGTTCCAATCCTTGGCTCTGATACCAGTTGAAGGGCATGCACAATAGTGCCAGCACCGGGGTGCAAATGTGTGCGTGCATGAGTGTGTGTGTGTGTGTGTGTGTGTGTGTGTGTGTGTATGTGTGTGTGTACATGCACAAGCAAGAGAATGTAAGGGGGAATTGAGGGAGAAGGAGATACACAAAAAATTGGGTTTTCTGGAGCAAAAAGTGAGAGGCTTGAGGCAAGTCAATTCTCACTTTCTCTCCCTATACATATACTTAGGAGAATAATACAATAAAAGGGTGTTTTCATGGACAGCCACCTAGCCTACGCCCCAACAACCAGATACGTGCTATCGATTGAGATAGTGAGTGACTGAGGGACTCACTTCTTGAAGGACATGATCAAATTCTTGTTGAAGGAACTCATGGTGATTCATAGAAAATCAGTGCCATATCACCCTCAAGAAATTAGACAAGTAGAAAGCACAAACAAAACGCTATGCACAATGCTCACCAAAATAGTAAACAATTCAAGAACAAATTGGGAACAAAAGTTACATTCTGCTCTGTGGGCGTATTGAGTTGCATAAAACAACAATGGGAACAACACCTTTCAATATGGTGTTTGGAATTAATGTCATACAGCCCATGGAATTCTTGATTCCTACACTTCAAGCAGCCAAGAGCTTAGAGTGGACAGGACATGAACTATCTAATAGGATTGACCAGCTAAAAAAACTAGATGAATTGTGTATCAAAGTTCTCACTACTATCTATGCACAAAAAATACACATGATGGAATTCCACGATCAACACGTGATTAATAAGGAGTTTTAGAAGGTGGACTATGTATTAGTCTACACCTTAAAACAAGACTCCATAAAGTTGCAAACGTGAGGTAATGGCCCATTTGTGATTAGCAACATATCATACAGTGGTGCCATAAAACTTGCAACATTAGACGGAGACGAGATGCCTTATTGGACTAGTGGTTGTAGGTTAAAGAAATATTATCTATCACTAACCATTGAAATGTTGAAAAAGATTCATTAGCGGAACAGGTTGCCCAAGCCATTCAAGCACACACAAAAGAGAAAGCAAAGCTGTGAATTTTAAGGCGCAAGGAACAAAAAACAACCGCCCATATTCAACAACTAGAAACCCCATCTCCTCCTATCAAAGCAATTCAAACGGAGCCAAATTGGCTTTAAGGTATGGATGTACGCATCAATATCCAAATGGTGGATGGATCAATAGAAAGAGCACTTATAGATACTGGAGCACAACTTAATACCATGAAGTATTTGACATACCTCAAGCTATCAGATGAAATATTGACACCAATTCAAATAGATCTTAGAGTAGCAAACAAAGGGACAATTGCCAGTTTAGGTCAAGAAAATGTGTCTATCAACATAGACAGCCATCACTGCCCACACTAGTTCCATATCATAGCAGACACTGATCTCAAAGAGGCTATCATATTGGGTGTCTCATGGATGTGCACATAGAAAAGAAATTCTAGATTAACAAGGGTAAACTTTAAAGTTCAACCTAAATAGAACCTCTTATGCCACTCCCTTGGCATCAATTGATCATATTTGGGAGATGTATAGCCCATTCAAATCAAACGGTAGCATGCATTGTAGCCTAAATTTTCTAAACAACCCCATGGAAAAGAAATCAAGCAATTCTGAGTGAAGAAGTCAATCATGGAAAACAAACCAATGAAGGTATGGTTACCCAAGACACAAGCTTCATAGATGACTTTGAGCTCAATCAAACAACCATAAAACCCCGGGGCAGTCACTTATCAAAAGACCCAGGCTATATCATATGCGTTCAAGAGGTAATTAATAATACCCCAATATACAGACTATACTTACACTGTGAGCCTATTTAAAAAACCCCCACCCCCCTCTGTATGTATACATTTTTATACATTTTGGTCTTTTAATAATCCTCTCCGGTTAACTCACGTGATATCATACGCATTCTAAAAAGTGACCGCCCCGGGCATAAAACAAACCCAGTGATGGCCGGAAAATGACATGCCATATGGGGTGGCCTCTACACCACACACAGCTTGAACATCCCCAAGCATCATCTCGAGGTGGGAGTGATCCTATGGATAGGAAGGGGCACCATCTAGCATAAATGCGGCTAGGATGCAAACATACATGGCCTAGGGTAGCAAACGTGAAATGACCTCTAGGTAATCAACATGAAATGGTGGTGTGATAACCCTTCACGTGTAGAAAATATGCCTAATCATTAATCATTAGTGTGTGCACAAGAGAGGTACGTGAAGAACTCGGAACATGGCACACTGACTGGTGGGAGAGATTGCACATGATGGAGCACGAGTAGGGTGATGTACAAGAAGCAAAACATCCCGTAATCCTAGGAAACCAAAATCGAGAATGGACTCAAAAGATCAAGACAACATTACACCCTTTATTGGCAATGGAGATACTTACAAGCAATGGTCTTGACGACTACAAACCTGGCTCTTGGCATTAGGGATGTAACGTGGAATACGAGCGCCATATGGTGCATGACGAGGTATTGAGTTAGTGGGAGGGTTAGTTGAGGGAAAATAGCCAGACGATGCATCCACTGATGGCGTCAATCACCAACATTGGGAGTGATGCCAATGTTCATGTGCATAGAGTGGTCATGATTAGTGACTCGACGTGGTGTGGTGAATCATTGGGGGAAATGGTGATGTTGACAAGGCTGAAATGCCCAAAGCTTGCAACAAAACATGATGCCATTAGCTCTAAAGCATGGGTGCACTACGTGCTTAGTGATGCTTACAATGTAGAGTGTATGGAGCTAGTATGCTCCTCCTACACTTGAGTGTTCTCTCTTGGGTGTCTCCTCTTCCCTGTGTATGCTTGTGTTTTGTGCTAAGCGGAGGCCTCTTTCTATAGGCTTGAGAGGTGGTCCTTACCCACTGGTCATTGCAAATAACCTTTGGTTGCTGTAGAAGGCCTAGATGCCTCTCGGGGATTTAACATTTGCGAGTTTTTCATTTCAAGTTTTTTTGACAATTTTAGCAATCTTTAGAGTTTTTTTAACCAAATATGTGTCATAGCATAAAGTATCTATTTAATGTAATTTTCAATCGTCATAAGACTCCATATATGTGTGGTTGACGGAGAGAGAAAGTATAAATTCTAGAGAGATAGTATTTATGCGAGTTACCATTGGAAGAAGAGATCATAAATCCTTGAGAGAGAGAGAGAGTGACTTCTCTTCTAGAGAGAGAAAGTAAAATCATAGAGTTGTATATCACTACGCAGAGAAAGAGAGAGAGAGAGAGAGAGAGAGAGAGAGAGAGAGAGAGAGAGAGAGAGAGAGAGAGAGAGAGAGAGAGAGAGAGAGAGAGAGAGAGACCGAGAGGGCATAACGACGGAAAAAATGTAAACAAATAAAATCACCATTTCACAACTCATGCCATTAGAGTCAAATATGCTCGCAACGCATGTGATCAGAGTCAAATAATCCACAGCATATAAACATGCGATAAAGTAAAAAATCATGCAGAATAGAGACAACACTAATTTCAGAGTTAAATATAATCCACAACATATATAAATGTGATGAAGTAAAAAATAATGCCAGATAGAGACAATACTATTTTTCCCAAGCAATTGCTTTTTGAAACAACATAAGTTTGAGGATGTAAGTACATTCGCAAAACTACCACAGGATAAGATCAAAATTAGAGTACAAAAAAGGATAGTTGCCATAAATGTAATGGTCACTCTAAAAGGCAAGTAATTTGCTCCCAAATAGCTTGCAAGATGCTTCATATCTTTTGCTTGAAATTTAAAATCCTTTGCTGCATAAACAATGTTTTTTCAAGATAAATAATCACAAGTATAATAAACCAAAATAAATACAGAAAAACACTTTCATATCATAGATCAATATTCTAGTTGAGTGAAAGAAGCATACCAAACCAGTTGTAATTAAATGGAGGGAAAAATCATCCTTGGTTGTCCAAGAATAAAAGCGATGTCCATTGGTGAGAGGGTTGGCTAATGAATAATCATGTGCTCCTTAGGTTCAAGTCCGAGCACTTTTGTGTACACATAGTACATATGTTTGCATGCCAAAAAGGATTTTTTGGTATTCTCTCGCTTCTGAAAATCCGGACACGTGCATGCTGGACTCTGTTTTATATGAATCTCATAACTATTTTCAGTGAGAACTCGGAAAATTACATGCTCTTGAGACCTTTTCACTTCATCGAAAAATATAATTGTCATACTATTACATGCTTCCAATTTCTTCATGGCCTCTTTAGAGATTCCATGCCTCCACTTTTTCTTCCTCAAGCTGCCACCACCTTCTTTGCAGTCGCCAACAAGAGGTTGTGGATTCACCATTGAATTCTCTGTCCGAAATCCACTCTGATGCAGCGCGGCAAGTTCCTGTGTGGAGATATCTGTCCCTCTTGCTACTGGCCAAACATTTGGAGCAGGAGGTAAATCTTTGACTTGTATTTTGATTGATTGGGTATGCAAAATATCATGATTACAAAACCATAACCATTGCTCGATTGTTTTAACCTTGAACATTCTTTCGGACCATATACATGGAGTAACAAGACCAATTGAGCGACTATGCAAGATATTGTCACAATTTTTTCTCCCTACTGTTCCAAAACATTTTCTTTGACTTTGAATGGGCATTCTCCTGAGGGCCCACTGAGTGCGTGGCACATCACTCTCAAACACATTGTTTGTTTTAGATGACAAAGGTGTGGTTGTTTCTTTTTGAGATCCAATATCATCATCACTGTCACTAATTTGCAGCGGAATGTTAGAAATACCTGGTCCTTGGGGTATCAAACTTGATTTTTTTCGGCCGATGGGAGCTACTTGTTCCTGTTCTGCCCCTCTTTTTGCGTTGTACTGTTTCTTTGTCTCCATGCAAAATTGGTTGCGCATACATGGGAGTCCCTGCAACAGCCTCGTGTAATAGATGGGCCACGTTGGTTGGAGTTGGAGTTTGCTGAGATTCAACTCGAGAAAGCAAGGTCTCCATTGTGGGACCCGTTCCTATATAACGAACGCCCAGTAGTATATCCCAAACGCTTTGCACATTGAATATATGAGTTTATAACATCTGTTACACATGCATCATACAAGGATATTTTTCCCTTTCCACCTTCACCTGCTAACCAACTGGCATGTACACTTTCTGATAAATTAACATTGGGAATTTGTGCCCGCTCCCACGGACTTAGACCACCCTATGAAATGCAAAAAAACATGAATTAAAATTTATAAATTTCATGTATGAAAAGAATTTTTTCTAAAAATATAGATTGTCATAAAGGTACTTACATCTGTTCCAATTCCTCCCCAGTGTGAAATTCGTTGCTCCCACCATTTAAACCATCTGCTCACTCTTGTGATGCTCTCTGTAGATAGATGTTGTCTCCACCACTTTTGAATTGAAAGTGCCTTTTGAGATGCAAGCACAATGGTCTTACAAGCTCTCCAGTCCTCACACATATCAATGTGTTGATTTGTTAGATGTTGAGGTATCCACTTTTTAGTATATTTGTGGAGACTCTGCTCCCAATGAAATAGGCATGATCGTTCACTTCCCTCCATGATATTATCTGGCCCACCATTGAAGACTGTTCGAATAGCATTCCAATTTGCACCAGCTTCATCAGACATAAACCTGCAAAGTCAGCTGCACCATGTCCGTACTTTTCCATTGTTGAATTAAGGCTCTCCCAAAAAATAACTTGAGTCTTTGCATCCTCCTCTTTAGTTTCACATATAGCAATTATTTGTAGTGATCGTATGCTGCAAGATATTCAACATAAACATTTTCACACATCTTCTTTTATTTAATGATAAAAGATACGAGATATTTAAATACTTAAAGATTACCTTGGATCATAAACTGAGCATGACATTGTTGCCCATCCATCTATTCTATGGGTAAAATCAAAATGTACCCACGCATTTCTCAAGTCACCAGTTTCAGTTCTTTTCATCCGATTTACTAGATCAATCCCAAAACCTGGTCCTTTAGTGGACATTTTAAATAGGAAGCACTTGTCATCCTCTTCACCCTGTCCAGGATATCTACTCCCATGAAAAAAAGGAAACATGCACTTTTTTTGAAGCAATAAAATATTATCATATCCATCCCCAATAACAGCACCTTGACTCTTTCTCTCCTTTGAAACAATTGAAGAAAACCTACACGATGCATCACAAGAAGGCTAAATTTATAATAGTTAAAAAATTAACAAATTCAAGGAACCAAATTGAGTTTTCTTACCCTTTGGTTTGAACCAGTGGCATCATTTCTTCCAAAAAATCATTGAATTGTACATCGGATGTAGCTTCAGCTTCCTCACCAATCAAGGAGTGAAGAACAAGTTGTTGAGCCACCAACATTTGAATTTTTCTTGGGCCACCCTTTTCTATTTTTAGTACTGCACCTACCTGTTTTCGCACTCTTGAAATAGCAGCCCTAGAGGTACCTGCCTTAACATTATGACAATGTTTACCAACATGTATTGCCAGTCGCGACATTGTACCATCTCTAGGCAAAACATAATAGATTTTGCAGGGACAAGCAACAACACAAGTAACAACCTTCTGACAATAATGACAAGTTATTGTTGTATTCTCTTCCATTGCAAGGTAGTCCTTTTTCACCTGTCTATCCAAATATCCATGAAAATCTCTACTATTGAATTCTTGTTCCTTAATATAATGAGGACACGTTGAATAATTACACTGCATGAATCCCAAACAGTGGCTTAGACGAATTGTGCATGCTATTGCCATGGTTGTCACAGATGGGCGAGTCCACAAGTGACCATCAAAGCGTTGTTCCATCCCTGTCATTTGTTTTGTTTTATCCTGAGTCGCAGGTAACTCAAAACACAAATTTCCATCATAATGTTGTGGAAGTTCAGCAACTTGCAAAGGAGCTCCACATAATGTTAACAGATCATTTAACTTTTTTGGCCCTGGATTTTGTTGAATCCAAATGACGATTGAATGAGTTTTGAGCTGTCCTATATCGTCACCACTACTTTCAAGATTCACAATACTTAAAACATCTTCAGATATCTCTTTGTCATTTCCTTTCTCATTGTCAGATACCTGTATAAATGTGTCTGAATGAAGCATCTCAAACAAGCTCGAAAAAGAACCATCTATTAAGAAATGCTGATGACCTTCTATATCCCACTGTGGTTGCAGCAAGACTTTTGTTAGGCCACAATCACTTTCAATAAGAGCAGATAGTGACTGAAAATGGCAAGATGGAGGCAACAAACTCTGCAAATAGTAAGCACTAAGCAACAATGAGTTTCCCTTCAACTGAATGTCGCGGTTGACTATATGACCACCAACCTTCCAAGTTATTGTTACTTTCATGTTGGACATATTCTCTCAAGCAACAGATTACAGGGTGGAGATGCGAGAAAATTGTGGTGGATTAAGTGAAGGTGGTGAAGGTTAATGAAAGTTAAAGATAAAGTTAACGTTAATGAAACTGGTGAAAGTTAATGAAAGATGTGAAGGTTAATGAAAGTGAAAGATTGGTAGGTAGACGAAAAGACAGTTGCGTAAGATCTTGTGACGGCTCAAAGAATAATGAAAATCATAATTGAAGAAGTGCATTTAATATATGACGGTTCTGAATGTATGTGCAGTGGAATATGTCATCAAACTTGAGGGGCCATTTAATTTCTAAATGGTGGTTCAAGGACTGCATTTAATGCAGTCTAATAGTGTCTTCATCTTTTGTGTATGTGTGTGTGTGTGTGTGTGTGTGTGTGTGTGTATATATATATATATATATATATATATATATATGATTGTGGGAGTGTGTGTATAAAAAACGTAACATTCTATATGACTGACTTTGTATAAAAAACGTAGGAATTTTTTTAGTTAAGTTATATATATGATTCCATCTTGCCATTTTATATATATGTGTGTGTGTTTTTGGTAGTGTGTATATATATTTATTTTAGTTAAGTTATATACATTACTGTGCGTGTGTATAAATGATTTTGTGGGTGTGTGTAAACAACGTAGCATTTTATTAAGTTAAGATATTTAAGTTAAGTGTATGTGCACATAGTTTAAGTTAAGATATTTTTAAGTTGAGTGTATGTGCATTTTTTTAAGTTAAGATATTTAAGTTGAGTGTATGTGCACATAAGATATTTAACTGTGCACATAGTTTTTACATTTTGTGTGTGTGTGTGTGTGTGTGTGTGTGTGTGTGTGCATGACTTAACTTTAAGAATGCTACGTTTTTTATACACACAAACACATACAATCATTTTTTTAAATATATGGTTGTGTGTGTGTGTGTGTAAAAAACATAGTATTTTTTTAGTAAAACTATATATATGAATCCATTTTGTGTATATCTTTGTGTGTGTGTATACATATACATATACATATATATATATATATAAATGAATGTGTGTGTGTGAGTATTTATACCACAATATCATTTTTGTAATATATGGTGTGTGTGAAAAAAAAAATAGTTGAGATGAAAGTGGAGTGAAGTTTAAATGGAGTTTTAATTGAGATTGAAGTGGAGTGAAGTGAAAGTGAAGTTTTTCTGTGAAGAAGGAGATGAAAGTGGAGTGAAGAGAAAGTGGAGTTTTGCTGTGAAGAAGAAGGAGCAAGAGAAGACAAGGTACTGTGTGTGTGTGTGTGTGTGTAGATTTTCTATCAAATGATGTGTGTGTGTGTGTGTGAGTGTGTGTGTGTGTGTGCTTACCTGCGCACGCTCGCCCGATCCACCGGAGGAGGTCCAATGGAGCTCCATTGGACCTCCTCTGGTGGATCGGGCGAGCGTGTTCAGGTAAGCACACACACACACACACTCACACACACACACAGTGATACACACACATCAAAAACACTTGCACACACACACACACACACACACATCTAAACACTTGCAGTCACACACATCAACACACTTGCATACACACATATTAAACACACTTAGAGTAACAATTACAATGATGTAAGAACAGGTCGTTGTAGAGAAGAGGTATACAAATGTCAAAGTGGATTTGTATTTTTCCTTGCCATGAGCAAGTTGAGAATGGTTTTTTTTGTGATTTGCATTTTACGCCGTTATGCTGCCGAAATTTAGAATTTTATATTTGTATTGTCAAGCATATACACACATACACATATATAAACACTTTTATTCACAACATCAACACACTTGCATACACACACATATTACACTTACATTCACACACACATAATCATGCACACATCCACTTGCATACACACACATACATACATACATACACCCACATATATAAACACTTGCATTCACAACATCAACACACTTGCATACATACACACATACACATATATAAACACTTGCATTCACAACATCAACACACTTGCATACATAGCACAAACACATACACAATCATGCATAAAGACACACACATATTACACTTACATTCACACACACAATCATGCATACATCCACACACACACACACACACACACACACACACACACACACACACACATATAAACACTTGCATTCACACACTTTAACACACTTGCATACACACTTACAGTAACAATTACATGATGTAAGAACAGATCGTTGTAGAGAAGAGGTATACAAATGTCAAAGTGGATTTGTATTTTTCCTTGCCATGAGCAACTTGAGAATGGTTTTTTTTTAAATTTTGCATTTTACGCCGTTATGCTGCCGAAATTTAGAATTTTATATTTGTATTGTCATTGCAAAGAAGATTTTTGTTGTTTGTGGTTAATAGATTATGGATCGTACACCATCTAAACGTGGCAGGACAGGTATCTCTCAAAGTAAGTTCAAATACATTAAGCTATTTGTTTTCTTTTCTTTTGTCTCATCATACTCACTAAACTATTTGTGTTCTTATTGTTTTTTGCTTGTAGGAGTAGGATACACATTAAGATTTGGCACTACAGGGCATAGGGCCAATGCACGATCTTCCATTGCTTCTTCCAATGTCCATCGAAATAAAGATATTTTGGGTGATGTGCATGAAGAAGAGGATATATTGAGTGATGTGCATGAAGAAGAGGTGTTCATAGATATTCATGCTACACAAGGTGAATTGGTGGCTCACAGCGTGTCTGAAGCAACAACAATTGTTGCTAAACCTCCCGATCATCCAACAGTATTTGGAAAGGATGTTCATGGTCGAATATTAGAGGAGATTGTAGAGGGTTTTATTGTAAAGAGAGGTGGGGAAACTCCTCGAATTCCTCTTTGTAGATTGATGGAAAATGAAGCCATTAGAGCGGTGGGTCCAGGCACTGAGGGCTTGGTGAAAAGGTTTGAGATGTCTGGATACAGTGTGCTTGGAGCTCCATTTCTTGTGTCATTTAAGAAGCCAGGCCATGATCAACATTATGTTTCCGACTTAGACAAAGATGAATGGGGGCCTATTTAGCGAGAAATAAGCGATGATTTTGATAATTCCCTTCCCCTTGAGTGGGAAGACTTAAGGGGAAAAAAATTTATCGTTTGGGATGGTAATCACCGTTTGAAAACTTGGATGCGCTTAATAAAAACACGTAAGTGATTTCTTTTTTGTTTAATGTAAAGTTGACTTGTATTACTCTATGATTTCTAATTTTCTTTTTTGTTGTTGTAGAATTTTCAATGATAAAGTGGAGACATTGTTCTGTGAAATGTCAATTTGTCTTTGTTGATAGAAGTGCAGAGGGGGAGCTTATGCTAGCTTTGCGCTCTCAAAATGAGTAAGCACATTTGTTGTTTTGAACGTTATTGCTATTACTTTATCGATGTCATTCTACTGCCATTTAATTTAAGATATTGTGGTTTAGGATTGGTAGAACCACTGTGAGCACAAATTTTGGGCAGGAGATCTTCTTGTTCCAAAAACTGGCTGTGGCAAGCAAAGATTCTTTAATGAAAGACTTTCCCCAAGATTGGATTCGATGGATAGAGGTAGAGCTTGCTTGTGAGAAGAAGGCATCTAAAGGGAGTTGGTACAACGCTCCTGCTCTTTTATTAGCAATGCTCATATGGAAGGTAAATTTTTTTGCCTTACAGTACACTTTTTATGTAATTTCTAAAGCTTGACATTATTTTGTAAAATCTTACTTTTTTTTTCATTTGCTCTACAAAAGGAAGACTTTGACTTGTCTCTTATCAAAGAGATGCAAGAGATCAATGATCCCTCGATTTCACTGCCAGAAAAGGAAATGGTTGCTCGAGGAAGAATAGAAAAAATATTCAAAGAAAGAGCTTATAAGGTAAACACTTTCTCTTCTCCCCGTTTATGTTTGAATTTCTACTAAATTGTAAGTTGACATGTCATTTGAATTTGATATATTTGATTGAAAAATTGATTTGATTTGATCTCGTGCTAACATAACATAGATGTTGGCCATTGCCAACCCCGCCAATGGCCAAGGGTTCTTCTCTTTATTATTTAACTTCAATTGGATAAGAGAAAAGGATCAAGTGGGCCTTACAAGAGACAAAGTCCACTCTTTGGCAACTTCTAAAATATCACCAGAGAGGTAATAATTTTTGGATAAAAAATACACATGAAATCATCAAATGAATCAATGCATTTATGGTTTGTTTATTGTTTGCTCTATAGGAAAAAGAAAATATTGCACTCTTTGATGCATTGCCGTATAGATGATGTTACTTCTGAGCGTTATATTAGTGCAATGAAATTTAGAATGTACTTGCGTAAAGAGTGGTATTGGTTGGGGAAGTATCTTGAAGCAATGCTTGAGGATCAAAGGGAAAATGATTGAAGAAATGCCAGAGGTCTTTGAAGCATGGTTTCATCACCAATTGAGGGACCACATTGATAAAGCTTTTGTGGAGCTTTGGAGTAAGCTCAACACAAAAGAGTCGGATGAAAAAATTCCAGAGCTTATGGAATCTTCAAGGAGAGTATTATTCAGGTAATACAATTGATATCTTTATGGTTGTCATTCTATTTTTTACTTAGAGTTTGTATAATAAATAAGTCACTTAGGAAAGGAGCTCAAATAAAGTTAACTGCATTTTATGTAGATGGCTAATTCAGCTTTACGATCAAACTTTGTTGGAGAAGTTGCCAATTGCTGTTGAAAGTTGGAGGGACCTCTCTTGTGAGGAGTGTATGTATCCACTATGGATGAGAGATTATGGTTTGATTGCTTGGGAAATTGAGTATTGCCCTTGGTGGCTAGATTACACTCGAGGCACCTACCCACGTGATGAAGGGAACTTATGTAAAGGTTATTTTTGGCATTTATAAAAACTACAAAATTGTTAAAGTGCTCATACTATTTAGATTATGTTTGTGAGAAATATATTTTTGTTTGCTTTAGAGCACGTTCTTGAAAGAAATGAAAATGGTATTGAGGAGATTGGCTCAGCTTCCAAGAAAGCCACCTCTTCGAAAAGAGTAAACAATAGTACAATCTCCTCTATAAAGAAACGATTGGATTTTGTTAGATCCAAGAAGCCCAATAAGTCTCCCAAAAAGAACCAAAAAGGTGCTCAAGGCTCCACAGGTAAACTTGCTTGTATAGATATCTCGCTGTCACTTTCTTTCTACTCAACAATTCTTGATGAAATATTTTATTTTCTGATTATGCAGTGCCTTCCATAGATTGTGATGTGAACGTTATTGGGAACATGCTAGATGTTTACAAAATTTCTCTCGATGATGAGAAATGGTAAACACATGTGAAAAGAAAGACTAACTATGTGTGGTGTGTGTTGTGAATGTTTGAAATACATTTATTTGATCGTATGCAGGATCTTGGATTTTCTTCATTCAGCCCATGTTGATGGGGAAAAGAGCAATGAAGTGGCCTCTCTTTTGTTTGCGGATTTTCCAACAAACTTTAAAGTTGAAAATTTTTCAGAGAACGAGGTATGCATCCTTCAAAACCACAATGGACAGTCTATGATAGTTTTGGAACTTTAATTAAATTAACAATGCGTATTATGCAGGTCCCTCCATGGAATCAATTCTCTCGAAAATTAAGTAAGAAAGTGGCCGTAATAGCTTCAAAGTATGTGGCAGACAATGGGTGGTACATCACCCTAAGCTCCACTGATCACTTTGGCATTGTGTCTAGCCATGCCATCGAGATGGGATTCAAAATGATGCACACCATCCTTATTTTGATCCCCGATGGTTATGTGCGAAAGACCATTGAGATTGAGAGAGTAAGTAAATTTATTTGTTGATTGAAAAGCATGCTTGTAGTTTTCTTCAATTAGATCACATTCTAGTTGTAATTTGTAGGTGGAAACACTATTGCTAGGATTGTTTTATCGTAAGGGTCAACGTCCTATCTACGATCGACGAGATGGAGAGAGCGTGGACAACAACTCTTTCGATGCCAAGTCCGGAATACTGGTGGAGCGCGTCGACGGAGAGTACATTGGAGGACACGCTCTTAGAGGTGCCGCCGAGCATAGCCTTGACTTCTTTCGGTAAGAATATATGCTTCCTACCATGCGTTATTGGACTATGTTACATAAAGTAAAAATACGCATATTTTTTGCTTTTTTTAGCTGGCTTGTGCGGACATTTACTGCGGAGCACACCTACATTGTTGATATGTTTTCTGGATGTGGTGGCTTGGGCAATGTTTGCGTTGAGTTGTCTATACACTGTCTCTGCATAGATAGTGATCCAGAGGTCTTCCATCAACATATTTCACGCTTCAAGGCTCCATGTGTACGTGCTATTTCTGCAGTTGATGCAGATAGTGATGAGGAGACTGATTGGCAACAATATGAGCCCGGATCACATTGCCCTTGATTGACATCAACATTGGTATTATCTATCATTTTTTCTAGTTTGTGATTTTTATAGAACGATGTGTGACCATGGTGTTTGGGTGCCACTTTTTTGGTATTACTGAAGACATGTTGTTGGTGTTGATCGTCCTTATCAATTCAGCCATGATTTCATATTTATTATACTAGATAGAAGTTTGTTGAGAGCTTTGGATTTACCAAAGTAATATACCAACATATGCTTTTTTGCTTATGTTATTTCTTCTTCCCGTGAGCATTCATTGCTGCACGGAAGCAAGTATGGAATGGGAATTTTTTTAGTTTGAATTTTCATACCGTTATGCTACCGAAATTTTGATTGCTTATCAATATCATCATGCTTTTTGTTCATGTTTGAAAACATAATCATGATTTCACGTATACAGAAAAGTTAGTCAAGCTTCACGGAAGCAAGTATGGAATGGAAAATTTTGTTGTTTGTATTTTCGCGCCGTTATGCTGTCGAAATTTTGATTGCTTGTGAATATAATCATGCTTTTTGTTCATGTTTAGAAACATAATCATGGTTTCATGTATACACAAAAGTTAGGCAAGCTTCACGGAAGCAAGTATAGAATAGGAAAGCTTAACAAAAGTTAGGCAAGCTTTCACAGAAGCAAGTATGGAATGGTTTTATTTTTATTTTTCACATTGTTATGCTGTCAAAATTTCATTTGCTTGTCAGTATTTCTTTACACTGTCGGTCTAAGAATATATATAGTTTTATATATAATATTTATATTATATATATAATATCTTTTTATTTATTTATTTATATGTGTGTGTTTATGTACGTAAGGAGATCTTCAACTCGGTAAAGTGTTTTTAAGTACTTGTTTATACAATATATATAGTTATTTATACGTGTGTGTTTATGTATGTATGCAGTTCTTCAACTCAGTAAAGTGTTCTTAATTACTATTTTATATGCAAGAGTCTATGCGTGTTTCATTACTTTGAGGTCTTCGCCCAAACAAGTACAACCATCAATATTTTTTAGATTCCTAGTTTCAAATTGGCTTATTAGGCATTCATCTTTGTTTGCAACAACACCTACATGGACAGGAAAGTATATTCTACTAAAAGTAGGGTAAATACTAAAGACATGCTCATCTTTTTCTTGCATTATATAAAAAACTCACATAGATTTTCTTTATATTTTTGGCTTTCAAACAGCTTGTAGTTACATTTGACGGTTTAGTTTAGCTACACGATATCAACAATACCCTAAATTATGACAGATCTTGAAGATGTGTTAGTAGACCAGGCCGATTAAAAGTATCACAGCTACTTCAATAATAATAAGTCAGACAGAGACATATGAATTATTCTCGCCAAGGCACTGAAGAGTGGAACACCATCATATAGTTAAAATAAGCATCATATAATTAAAATAAGTTGTTTACATGATTACGTAGGGAATCAAACCTGCACACACACACACACACACACACACACAGTACAACTTGCATCACACTAGTACAATTTATCATGTGCTAGTGCATATTTATTTAACTATATTATTTAGTGCATAATTATTTAAATCTTGCCTCAATCTTCTACCACATTAGAGCCAGAGATGTCGACCAGGTTGATTGTGCGTTTGCAGACAAGCAAATGGTCAATCTCCACCTGTAAAGCGGCCCTTCGAGAGCTATCTATGTACCCCCATGTCTCCCACTTGCCCAGAGCTTCTCGCATTGTCTCAAAGCCATCATTGAGTTCCTGGTCTCCGGTGTTGCGAGCGCGATTAAGGTGGTTGAACATCCGGATCGCCTTGTTTGTGTCACGCTCTCTTTGTGTAAACGTCTTCTTTTCTTCAAGGGGTGCGTTGGGGGGGAGTTTGTGAAGCTCTTCATGGATTTTTGCAACTACCTCATTACCAGTACTAGCATATCCTATAGGCATTGTATAAGTACAGGGAAAATGAAAAAATCTCTCTTGATTAGCACCTCCGATTCACTTGTGCAGCATATGGTGCTTGCATTGTAACATTTATATATAGGCTAAAGCACCATGCTCTCAAAAAGCATTGATAGTGATGGAAGAGTGGCATGTGTTAGTGACATGAGGGGTCCCACGCAGCATATGCTAACTGCTAAATTGGAACGTGCAATAATATATGCATGATTTGTCAATATGAATATTATAATCGTCTACTACTCCACCACTAACTTTTAAAGTGGGGTGTGCAATAAAATATGCATGATTTGTCACTACGATTATTATTCCCCTATAAGATTTTTAAGCATCTAAAAGTGCAATGAGTAGACAACACTAACTGCCTCTCTAAGGGCTCGGGAAACACTATGATTATTATTCTTCTATGAATACTATAGGCATATAATAGTGCAATGAGTAACCACCACAAACTGCCTCTCTAAGGGCTCGGAAAACATTATTTGTGGACCAGGATTTGGAACCTTTTCACACGCATATGAACAAGAAAACTCTCTCTCTCTCTCTCTCTCTCTCTCTCACACACACACACACACACACACACACACACACACACACACACACACACACACACACGTGAGTAGAAAACGTGCACACAACCTCCTTCTTCACAACAAAACTCCACTTTCATCTCAATTAAAATGTGGGATATTTATAAAATATATAAATTAAACCAACACATAAACAATTCTATACCAAGATACTAAATGAAATAATTTGAACCGGCTTGAGAACCTTCTTGCCCAAACTTGAGCCGGACTTTTTTCATTTTGAACCTATCTTTCCTCTCTCCCCCTCATCTCCCACTCTCTCTCTCTCTCTCTCTCTCACACACACACACACACACACACACACACACACACACACACACACACACACACACACACATGTGAGTAGAAAACGTGCACACAACCTCCTTCTTCACAACAAAACTCCACTTTTACTTAACTCCACTTTCATCTCAATTAAAATGTAGGATATTTATAAAATATATACATTAAACCAACACATAAACAATTCTATACCAAGTTACTAAATGAAATAATTTGAACCGGCTTGAGAACCTTCTTGCCCAAACTTTAGCCGGACTTTTTTCATTTTGAACCTATCTTTCCTCTCTCCCCCTCATCTCCCACTCTCTTTCTCTCTCTCTCTCTCTCTCTCTCTCTCTCTCTCTCTCTCTCTCTCTCTCTCTCGTTGTCGGTACTCTCACACCCCGATCCTATCTCTATTTCACAAGTATGTTTTTCTCTCTCCGTCTAATCCTTCTTCTCTCTCCTTCCCTCGGTACTTATTTAACATACCACAACGCCACCTTAGAGAGCATACATATGACTGGAATCCATGCTTCTATAAACTCGAAAAAGCATCACTTGTAGCAAAAAAACACGAATTGATTAACTCGCAAATAAAATTAACCCATGCCTCTCTAGTGAGAGAGATAAAGAGAGAAGGTAGAGATAGAGAGAGAAAAGAGTGGGATGGGTAGATTTTTTACAATCCACTAGCCATGGCTAGGTTATTAGGGAAGCGTGGGGTCTTAGGGTATGTACAAGGGTTTTGTCGATGGTTCGGGTGGTCGGTGTGAGGTTTAGTGTTGCCGGAGTCGGTTTTTGTTGTGAGAAGCCGAGATGTCTTGACTCTTACCTCCTTTCGATGTTGGCCGGGGTGTACCTTTGGCGCCACTTCTTGTTTTGGTGTTGGCAACGCGTGAGTTGGCCTCCTTATTTCCTTTGATGTTGGTGTTGAAAGTTTCCTTTCCTTCTTTTTTTTGTTGTGAGTGCGTATATGCGTGTGTGCATGTACGGGTGTATGTGTATGTGTATGTGTATGTATAGTTTTGTGTGTGTGTATGCGGGTGAATGTGTGTGAATAAATGGTGTGTTTGTATGAGTATGTGGGAACGGGAGTAGGAGGTGGGGTTTTCTTTATTAAGTGCATAATATATATATATATATATATATATATATATAGTTTTATTGCACAGGGAGATGGGAGCGACGAGCGATGGCAGCGCTGAAGGGGGTGTGTGAGGGGGGAGTGTGTGTGTGTGTGTGTGTGTGTGTGTGTGTGTGTGTGTGTGTGTGTGTTGAGTGTGTGTAAGCGCCCTATGGCTGTGCCTGCGGGCCTATCTGCGTCGACGCCGAGAGAGAGAGAGAGAGAGAGAGAGAGAGAGAGAGAGAGAGAGAGAGAGAGAGAGAGAGAGAGAGAGAGAGAGAGAGAGAGTGAGTGAGTGAGAGATGGCAGGCCTGAGAAGGTGAGGGAGAGGGTGAGGAGGTTGAGGGAGAGGGGTCATCCCGTGCGCCCTATGGCCTGGTCTGAGAGGACGCGCAAGGGGGGTGAGATGGTGAGGGGGGGTTTAATGTAGTCAAAGATGGAATAAAAAAAAGGATGTATTATTAGGCTCCCCTTATGGGTTGTTCACACACCGCAAGAGATAACGAGGGAGAGGAAGGAAAAAGAGAAAGAAGGGGGAAGGGAAAGAGGTCATAGAGAGAGAGGAAAGATGGGAAAATGGGGGGGGGGGGGGGGGGGGTTGTCGGGCTCGGCCCGCTGGGGGAAAGAAAACAAGGGGAAGGAGAGAGAGAGAGAGGTGTGTGGGGTAAAGAAGAAAAAGAGGGGGAATAAGAGAGAGAGTACAGATCATGATGAAAGAGAGGGAGACTTTTGAAAAAAAAAAAAAACGGTGTCCGCCATTCGTTCCCTAGAACCTCATCTCTCCGACCGGGCTAGAGTGCGGTGCGGACAACCCGGCATCATTAGCCCTCTCCTTTAGGT
This sequence comes from Adiantum capillus-veneris, assembly GCF_014529385.1. Taxonomy (NCBI): domain Eukaryota; kingdom Viridiplantae; phylum Streptophyta; class Polypodiopsida; order Polypodiales; family Pteridaceae; genus Adiantum; species Adiantum capillus-veneris. The sequence goes on from NC_140949.1 coordinate 90,546,245, forward strand.
TAGGGGCATTCATGCCTCGAATTCATCTGTTATATTATTGTCGTTGGAGGTGGGGGTTGATGGTGTATCCTCGTCTGGAATGTCGATAGGTGGAGTCTGGTAAAATCAAAGAAAATAAGGTTTGAGCCACCAACCATTTACCCTGGTTTTATGAAGTTTTCCATTAGCTTCCATAAGATGGTAGCTTCCATTGGCATAGTTCTTCCTGATGATGAACGGGCCTTCCCATCGGAGTAGGAGTTTATTATCTTTGCGTGTTTCGAAGCGATTGTCGTAGCGGAGCACCAACATTCCTTTCTTCAGTTCTTTTTGCCGCAGATGCTGGTTGAAGCTAAGCCGTCTGTGCTCCAATTGTGCCGCATAATAGTTTATTACTTCTTCTCTGTCCAGCTGCAGTCTTTCCAAGTCGATGATGTTATCTCTCAAATGAAGGTTAGGTTGTTGAAGTTGGCTTGCCATTACTCTGAGACTTTGTAGTTGCACTTTCAATGCGCAAGATTGCTTCCTTACCAAATACCAGATGGTACGGTGTGAATCCCAAGGATGTACAGAATGAGGTTCGGTAGGCCCACAAAGCTGGTAGTAGGTACTTTTCCTAGTCTCCAGGATGATTGTTTACTTTCTTGGTAATAATTTTAGAAACCATTCGGTTCACGTTTTCAACTAGGCCATTACATTGAGGGTAATATGGTGAAGAGTGCCTCCTTGTAATACCAAGTTTCTGTATTAATTCTCCTACCAAGTCTGCTATGAAACCTGGCCCTCTATTAGAGATGATCTCTAATGGTGTGCCAAACCTACAACATATGTGCTCGTAGATGAACTTAGCTACCTCTACTGCTGTGATTCTAGTGGTGGCTACAGCTTCCACCCATCTAGTCATATAGTTGACTCCCATGATGATGTCTGAGTTGGCCCTAGGCAATGTTCCTATGGCATCAATACCCCACTTTTCAAATGGTCCATATGAAATAATAGGTGTCTGTGGTTCATGCATAAGTGACCTAGTGCCTGCCTTTTGGCACAACTTGCACCTCTTGCACCAATGGTGTACATCTCGGTTGAGGCTAGGCCATATGAAGACAACATGCAAGATTTTCCTACTTGTTATGTCTAGGGAAAAGTGACCACCACAGACCCCGTCATGACAACTAGCAATTACTCCCATGATTTCATGAGAGAGGGGGACCTTCCTGAGTATTTGGTCCTTACCCTTACAGTACAGACTGTCATTGATGAGCCGATACCTTGTGGCCTTTCGCGTAAATTATTGCTTTTGTCCCTTTGTTAAATCCGATGGACATTCCCCTGTTTCAAAAAATGCATGATGTCAGGTAAGGCATCACTACCTTGAAATAGGGGAGCTTTAGCTTTATGGCCCCAACCAACACTTCCTGCAGTCTTTCACTTGCTAGAGCATCTGCTTCATGGTTTTGAGCCCTTGGGTTATGGTGTATTTGAACTTCTTCAAACTTACCCAACAAGGTTTTTACACCACTTAAATGAGTCTTCAAGCTAGGATTCTTGCATGTCCATACTCCATTTACTTGCCTTACCAAAAGTAGAGCATCCCCAAATACATTAAGGCGTTGTACCCCTTGCGAGCCGCACCATTGTAGACCCTTGGTTAGTGCTGCATACTCAGCTTCATTGTTAGAATGTGAATCTAATAAATGGCCAAGCGAAAATACCTTTACCCCTTTGTCATCAAAGACCACTATGCCTGCAAGCTGCCTTGTTGGATGCTCGCTTGCAAGCTCCATCAAAGTAGAGAGAGTGCGCTCCTTCTACCATTGGTGGTATTGGAAGTGATAAAATCTCTTCCTTCTTATATTGCTTCTCTTTCCTCTGAAAGCCTTGGTAGGTCATGAGTCCTCCCAAGCTTGCCCTTGTCGTGATTTACACTTGTACCATGTAGTCAAATTCTTGTAGATGAATTAGCCATTTAGTAATCCTAGCAGACACATCCATGTGTTGTACAACATAAGGAAACATCTCATCCGTGGTCAGATCACAAATTTCTTAGGCAACAAATATGACCTAAACTTTATTGTTGCAAATCTAAGAGCTAGGACTAAGTGTTCCACATGGGTAAAACCTTTCTCTGCTGCTGTCATCATTTGACTAGAGAAATAGATTGGCCTCATGAAAGATGTCGTTGTATCCTTTTGGAGTAGCACAACTCCCAATGAGTCATCACCCACACTTGAGGTGACATAGAATTTTTCATCCCACTTAGGTGGTGAGATAGTTGGTAGGGTGGCTAAGACCTCCTTTACCTTGTTGTAGTGATGTTCGCTTTCCTCGTCCCAAATAAAAGTTGATTTTTGAGTGAGCTGTTGCAGTGGTGGAACAAATTGTGATAGTAGATGTATGAATCTACTCAAGTACCTCACTTTTTGTAGAAAAGAGACCAGCTTTTTGGTGAAGGTAGGGCTATGAGTGCAGATACCTTACTTGGATTGACGTTCATACCTTTTGTTGAAATTTCATGGCCTAGTAAAATGACTTTACTCTCCCCAATGTGGCACTTATCCACATTTACTTGCCCGCCTAGGCTTTGCAACCCGGCCAAACCTTCAATTACCTTTTCTAAGTGTGAAATGCGAGAGATACATATACAAAAATCATCGGTGAACACTCTTATGGATGTTCCAAAGAACGATTGAAAAACATATGTGACATATCTTTGGAATGTGGCAGGTGCATTTGTGAGACCAAATGGCATAACTCTATATGCAAAACAACCCCATGGCGTGATAAAAGTGGTTTTTACCTGGTCTTCCAAGGCTATGCGTATTTGAAAATATCCAGAATAACCATCACACATGGTGTAGCATTCAAAACCCGCTACTTTATTCAAAATTTCATCCAAGAAAGGGAGAGGAAAGTGATCTCTCTTTGTAGCTGCATTTAGGGGTTTGTAGTCAACACAGACCCTCCACTTACCATTGTTTTTTGGCGTCACTACTACGCGTGACACCCACTCTGAGTTTTCTACAGGATAGATGAATACTGCTTCCAGCAGCTTCCTTACCTCGGCCAAGAGTGCCTTTTCTTGTATGACCCCCAGTCGTCATAGCTTCTACACAACTGGTTTTACCCCTTCCTTCAGCTTAATATGATGTTCCACCTCTGTAATTCCTGTGATTTTTTCATAGTTGTCAATGAATAGGTTAGGAAATCCCATCAATATTTTCAGAAAACTATCTTTCTCCTCAAGTGTTAATTCCGTGGACAACATACCCTTCAACCTACCTTCTCCTAGGCGAGGTGATTTGCTCTCCTTTTCATTGTGTTGCCCTTCTGGTGACGGATTACCAGTTCTGCTTACCCTTTGTGGATACTTTATGATGATGCCCATCACATCGACGGAGCTGTCACTTTCATCGGTGGATGTGGTCTCCTCCTCAGAAGTGGAAGACTCGCTAGTGGTTCCATCTGTTGATGTTTCCAGATTCATTTGCTTCTGCTTGCCAATCTTCATGGCGTAGTAGATTGTCTCCCCTTTCTTACCAGTCATGCATAGAAGGCCAGTGTCCCAGTCCTATTTTTCCTTCATGGCCATCAACCATGGCCTTCCCAAAACTAGTGGATAGCCGTCCCCCTTAGTAGGCATTACAAAAACATCTACCTCTACCTCGGTGTTGAAAGCTTTTATCTTCACAGCACTTACCACACCTACACACTTTGCCTTTGTGTTGTTTGCCATCTTTGCCTTGCATGGAGAAGGCCAGTCAACCTCAAGCCCTAAATGAAGCATCATAGCTTCGCTCATCACACAGATTTGTGCACCTCCATAAATGTAGGTTGTAACATTTAATGGCCAAATAACTTATGTGTAGCGGAAATTAGCATGAACATAGTGGGCATTTCATTAGAATAGATTCCTAATGAGAATTACAAGAGTGCTTGGGTGGAGAGAGCAACAAAAAGCATAACACCTAGTTATATAGCATCGACAATACTTTCAAAAGAGAGAGAAATTAAGCTATTGACAACAGTTGAGGACCGGATTTGCATGGAGCCGGTCCCCCCTCCAAAAGGCTTTGTATTATGGTTTCTCCCATCAAGAGAGACATTGTACAATACAATTCTTTGTGTTCCTTCAAGACTAGCTAGTGCAATGAAGATGGAAGCTTCATACACCAAGCAAAACACTTAATCAAACACAACTTGAATTATCCCCGTTCTCAGACCCAAGACCTCACACACCTTCGAAGATGGTGAGAGCTAGCAGGGTATGAGAGTAGATTGAGAGGAAGAAGGAGTATCTTACGAGAAAGAGGTACATCTCCTCACATAATCACTCATATTAGCATAGCTTATCTTAGTAATTAGCTTGGTAGAGGAGATGAGCATGCATTGAAGCTTGGCTCTTGGTTGGATTTGCATCCACATGCCAAGAGAGTGTTGATGTAGGCTTCTATCTCATAAGCTTGGAGTAGGTGATGAGCTCTCCATTAAAGCTTTGGAGGAGATAGAGTATTCTTCCTTCACACATGGTCAAGTGTGAGTGTGTGTGTGTCCATGCCAAGCAAAAATCAGCCCCCTCTCTCTCTTGGGCGAGCCCTAGCTGCTAATTTGGTCTGGCTTTTGCCTCATTGGACCTCTCCAAGTCAAGCCAATAGGTATTAAGCAGCATAAGTGATAGCCTTCTGACATGTGTCCCCCTTTTCCCTTTTGTGAGAGCTTTAGATAATTAAATAATTAAACTAAACTCTCATTGGACCCCTTTGTCTCCTGGCAAATAGAAATCAGGCAAGCCATGGGGCTTCTGAATGCTCATTGGACCCTTTGGGAGACTGCCCAATAGTCTTCTAGGAGACTTAATTCTCATTGGTTTCTTTTATTAAATGTTTTTAAATTAATTAAACTACATTTACTCTAGCTTAATTCTCATTGGTCCACTTCAAGGGTCTTCCAATAGGAATTGGGCACACCTTGTGGGCATCTGGCCTAGGGAGCTGACATGTGTCCCTTATTCCCTTTGTGTAAAGGGAGCCTGTGTGTGTGTGTGTGTGTGTGTGTGTTTGTGGCTTTCTCTCTCATCCCCTACCTTTGGGGCTCGCCCCCTCCCATGTAGGGATGTGCAAAGACTTTTAGGGCACACACAAAGCATCCAATTTTCCCTAGGGTTGACCTTTGGACACAACCTTTGAATTTTGGAACCTTAGCATTTTGGAAGTCTTAATGGGCTGAACCTTAGGGTTTTTTTAGCCCATTGTTGCACATGGCTCTTTTGCAGATGGCCCCCCCTTTGGATCCCTATTTTCCCTCCTTTGGATCCCTACTGTGGCCGGTCTGCTAGCTTAACCAATATTCTAGCTTTTTCTCCCTTGGCACTTCCCCACATTAAATGATCAGTTTAATATGAGAAAATAATTTAGGAGAATTCTATAGTCAACACACATACGATATGTGCCGTCTTTCTTTTGCACTAATAGCACAGGTGAGCAAAATGGAGATGAGCTAGGCCTAACCATGCCCTTCTCAACTAACTCATGCACTTGCCGCATAATCTCCTCTTGTTGAGCTTGAGAAACTCTATAAGGAGGTTTGTTAGGTGGTGAACTTCCTGGAAGAAGTTCAATTGCATGGTCATCATTACCTCGTTTAGGAGGTAGCTCACAAGGGATGTCGTCAATAAAAACATCTTGAAACCCCTTGAGAAAATTGGATAACTCTAATTCCTTTTGGTTGCTTTTATTTTCTTTTGCTAAAGCATTAGGTTCATTTTGAGAATCTTTAACAAAAATCATGTACACGGAAATAGAGCTCTTTATTGACTTGTTGAAAGCTGGTGTATGTACAATGGGGATGGTGTTACCCATCTCCTTAGAATCTATATACATGTCTTTTTCCCTGAACTTAAAGGAGATTCTCCTTTCAGGAAATTTAACATCGGCAGCCAGGCGGTCAAACCATGGTGCCCCTAGGATTACATCCTCATGCTTGAGAGGAGAGATAAAGAAGTCCTCTTTGTCCACATAGCCTTGGACATGAAGCCTCAATTTCCCGATTAAGGGAGTGACTGAAGCTTCTTGCCCCTTGAAGCCACTGTCTGCGGATAGGATATCTCCCATCTCGTAGGATTGTATGCCTAGCTTGGTGGCTAACTCCATAGATATGAAATTGTGAGTAGAACCAGGGTCAAAGAGAATAAAAGCATCATGTTCTCTTACCTTTCCCCAAGCATGGCATAGAGGAGATCCTTTGTGGTGAGTTTGGTGAATCTCCTCCTCTTGGATTTCAACCAAAGAAGCTCTAGGAGGATCTTGGCGGTTGTTCTTTTGGGGACAAGCGCGGTACGCATGCCCTTGTTCGCCGCACTTGAAACACCGGTTATCCTTACGATAACGCTCAAGCTCTTCAGGAGAGAGTTTATTCTTTCCTTTGTAAACTCCCTTCTCTTTAGCTTTGTTGGAATTGCCCTTAGGAGACTTTTGGACATTGTCCTTCCCCTTAGGCTCATTGGAACCCTTGTTTTCCAGGGGCTTATTATTTCTTTTACCCCCCGTTTGGAAATTGATTCGAGAGGCCACCATAGTATGGTGTATTACCGCCGATATGGTACATGGCCTTTGGGAGTTGACATACTCCGCCATTTCTTCGGTTAAGCCCGCACAAAATTGTTGCTTTTGCTCTCCAAAATCCAACTTTTTGAAGACAGTGGCTTTGAGTTGTAGGTCCGAAAACTTGTCTACATATTTGTGGATGGATTCATTGGGAGAGACTTTTAAGCTTCGCCATTCGGTGAGTACCTTGTCTTTGGCATCGGTGGCCAAAAACTGCTTCATAATGGAAGCTCTTAAAGCCTTCCATGTTCGTGGAGCTTCACCGTTGGCTCGTAGGCTAGACCACCATTGTCTGGCGGACTTTTGAAAGTGCATAGCTACATGGCGTAGCTTAGAGGACTCCGTGAAGCCCTCATCTCCAAACGCCGCATCGAATTGCTGGATAAAGGCCAAGACTTTGTCCGTAGCACCGAAGGTGCCATCATAGGTAAGGAAAGAGATGCTCTTCCCTCCCTCTTTGAATTTCTTCAGCTTGGACGACCTCTTCCATGCGACATAGGATTTCCTATGGCCTCTTCTTTTTGATGGTTCAAAAGTTGCACCATCACTTTCTTCAGAAGGTGAAGAATTTGAAGAAGGTGGAGAAGAGGGTGACCTCTTTCTTGCCTTTTTCTTGTCTTGATCTTTGTCGTCTTAACCATAGCTTTCATAAGAGGAAGAGGATGAAGAAGATGGAGAAGAGGGTGTCCTCTTTCTCGCCTTTTTCTTCTCTTGCTTTTTATCATCCCTCTTTGAATTGTGGTGAGGAGAAGAATACGATGGTCTTCTCCACTTTGGTGATGATGGAGAGCGTTTAGCCCGCCGTCTTCGTGGAGCCATCTCCGCCGAGGTGGGGGGAGACTCGATTCTTTCTCGTTCCTTCGGTGGAGTCTCTTGAGTTCTCCTTTGGGAAGGAGATGCATCATCAAGAAGTAAATTCTTGAGCCCTTCATATGGATTCTCTTCTTCTTCCCGAATCGGAGAGAGACCTCTTTTGGTAGTCTCACAAGGAGGCTTCCTAGGTGTTCTCTCGTCATGGTGATGAGCTTGGAGAATCCCGTGAGCACAGAGCTGCCGTTGCACTTCACTTTGGAGAGATGGATTGCCCATGGCTTGTTGAAGCCTAGAAACAAGATAGTTAACAAGCATTGAAGCATCATTAGTAGCTTGCTCATGAGCAAAATCAAAGTTATCAACATTAATTTCACTCTCTTTACTGTTGTCAGCCATTCTAACAGCTTTTAGGTGTAAACTTTTTAGGTATACTTTGGCACTTCAAGCCCTAGTTGCTACTCCTGTTTACCCCTTTAGAAAAAGAACTCAAGCTACTGTACCCGCGGCTCGAATACCATTAATTGCAAGGAATAGAAGAGAGGGTCTTTCGACACCAAAACAACACCGGCTCCTGTCAAGCTTCTAATAGCTCAACAGTGGTTAAGCCGTAGGCAAGCCCCGTAGGACTCCACTATTAAGACCATAGCTCTCGACGGTGATGCCCCGTTAACTGAACAAAGGCAGGCGCACTGCAAGGCTGAAAAATCCCTATTCTACTTACTCACATGCAATTAATAATACCAACCATTTGTAGCTAGCTTGAGGACCTCCCTTCTTGACCAAGAAAAGAGAAACCTTGAGCTCTGATACCAATGTAACATTTAATGGCCTAATAACTTATGTGTAGCGGAAATTAGCATGAACTTAGTGGGCATTTCATTAGAATAGATTCCTAATGAGAATTACAAGAGTGCTTGGGTGGAGAGAGCAACAAAACGCATAACACCTAGTTATATAGCATCGACAATACTTTCAAAAGAGAGAGAAATTAAGCTATTGACAACAGTTGAGGACCGGATTTGCATGGAGCCGGTCCCCCCTCCAAAAGGCTTTGTATTATGGTTTCTCCCATCAAGAGAGACATTGTACAATACAATTCTTTGTGTTCCTTCAAGACTAGCTAGTGCAATGAAGATGGAAGCTTCATACACCAAGCAAAACACTTAATCAAACACAACTTGAATTATCCCCGTTCTCAGACCCAAGACCTCACACACCTTTGAAGATGGTGAGAGCTAGCAGGGTATGAGAGTAGATTGAGAGGAAGAAGGAGTATCTTACGAGAAAGAGGTACATCTCCTCACATAATCACTCATATTAGCATAGCTTAGCTTAGTAATTAGCTTGGTAGAGGAGATGAGCATGCATTGAAGCTTGGCTCTTGGTTGGATTTGCATCCACATGCCAAGAGAGTGTTGATGTAGGCTTCTATCTCATAAGCTTGGAGTAGGTGATGAGCTCTCCATTAAAGCTTGGGAGAAGATAGAGTATTCTTCCTTCACACATGGTCAAGTGTGAGTGTGTGTGTGTCCATGACAAGCAAAAATCAGCCCCCTCTCTCTCTTGGGCGAGCCCTAGCTGCTAATTTGGTCTGGCTTTTGCCTCATTGGACCTCTCCAAGTCAAGCCAATAGGTATTAAGCAGCATAAGTGATAGCCTTCTGACATGTGTCCCCCTTTTCCCTTTTGTGAGAGCTTTAGGTAATTAAATAATTAAACTAAACTCTCATTGGACCCCTTTGTCTCCTGGCAAATAGAAATCAGGCAAGCCATGGGACTTCTGAATGCTCATTGGACCCTTTGGGAGACTGCCCAATAGTCTTCTAGGAGACTTAATTCTCATTGGTTTCTTTTATTAAATGTTTTTAAATTAATTAAACTACATTTACTCTAGCTTAATTCTCATTGGTCCACTTCAAGGGTCTTCCAATAGGAATTGGGCACACCTTGTGGGCATCTGGCCTAGGGAGCTGACATGTGTCCCTTATTCCCTTTGTGTAAAGGGAGCCTGTGTGTGTGTGTGTGTGTGTGTGTGTGTGTGTTTGTGGCTTTCTCTCTCATCCCCTACCTTTGGGGCTCGCCCCCTCCCATGTAGGGATGTGCAAAGACTTTTAGGGCACACACAAAGCATCCAATTTTCCCTAGGGTTGACCTTTGGACACAACCTTTGAATTTTGGAACCTTAGCATTTTGGAAGTCTTAATGGGCTGAACCTTAGGGTCTTTTTAGCCCATTGTTGCACATGGCTCTTTTGCAGATGGCCCCCCCTTTGGATCCCTATTTTCCCTCCTTTGGATCCCTACTGTGGCCGGTCTGCTAGCTTAACCAATATTCTAGCTTTTTCTCCCTGGGCACTTCCCCACATTAAATGATCAGTTTAATATGAGAAAATCATTTAGGAGAATTAGATATTGATTATTATGACATAGGTATTTCCAATTCTCTTCCCTTTTATGTTGACGTTGATAGTTGGAAGGATGTCGTCCATGTTGCAACTCGAAATTGCTCTGGCTACCTTTGCTTTGGAGCGTCTTGTACTCACCATTTTGGACCATTGCCGCCTTACCTTTGGTGCGAGATGTAGCAACTGTGGCCATGTAATCTTTGGTCCTTGCTCCGCCACATCCAATGTTAGATCATAGGGTTTAGAACTTTCACCTAGGTTCTAAATGGAAGTCGGTGATGCCCAATTTCCTTGGTGGCCTGGATGGCCTCTTGCTAGTCTCTCCTCTCATGCTTCTCTCATCATCTGATTGTGTGGCTTTATCCCTCCTAGATCTTTTCACAGTCATGGATTCAAATGGTTCTAAAAAGGTTACCTTCTCTTTACCCTTGTCCCTCTCCTTTGCTCTGGGTGGATCCACTACAACGACTTTTCCTTTCTCTTTTAGCCTTATGATGTTTATAGGGCAATCAGGTGGTGGTTCTGGTGGAAGAGGTGGAATGGATGCTGGTGATGGTGCCTGGGGTGGGCATAGAATTTGTGTTGGTGGGGCTAGTGCTCGAGGTGGGGGTGTTCTTTCTCTAGGGGGTGACAATTGGTTCCACTTACCTCCTCTATTATAGTTTTGTCGTGGTTTGGGACAATAGTACATACCGTGACCATCTTCTCCGCAGTTGTAGCAGTGATACTCCCTGTTTTGTCGTCGTGCTCTTCCTGGGTCTTGATCTCTTTCTTGATTCCTTCCTTGCTGTATCAAGTGGATAGACAAATTCTGCAGTTGGTCACTAATATGGGCCAACATATCTTGTTGGTCATCTCTTACCCCAAGAGCTGGTGGTGGTGGTGGAATGGTGGTTGTCGTGGTTGTTGGTCTGCACGATGTTCCTGCTTCTGTTGACTCGGTTTCTTTGGCATTCGCTTCTTCTTGTCCTTAAGACGAGCAATCTCAACGGCTAACTTGTACATAGCCGGGAATCTACCCTTCACCTTCTCCTTGAGAAGCTGCCATAGGCCATGCATGAACCGGTATTTCTTTAGGAAATCGAGTGCAGCTTCCCCCCTTGCCAATGACTCAACCCACCGTTCCCACACATCCACAAATTTGGACTCATAGGTGGCGTATTCTAAAAGACCCTCCCGCTTCAAGTCTCTCAGCTTGTCCCACAACTTCTCTAAAGTGGTACCTTCCCCAAAGCGCCCCTTAAAAGCGGTTTTTAAGGGCTCCCAGTCATCCTTGGTTGCTTGTGGAAGTGCATTGTACCACGATCTAGCTTCTAGCTTCATGAGATGCTTAAAGATTCTAACCCGGGATTCATCCGTATCTTTGTTGCTCACTACACATCCTACTTCAAAGTCATCTAGGAAGTCTGTTACCAGATCCTCCTCCTTCTTTCCTTTAAATGTTGGAAATGCTACACTTGCCATGATTACTGAGAGAGATATAGAAAGACACACTGCTTAGCTTGCAATTTTTTTTTCCCTTTACAAGGAGACGTGTATACCCTCTTATACTAGGACATAGATTAAAACTTCAAACGGTACATTGCCTTGTACCAAAGGTAAGACAAATGGCTGATCTGATGCCAGAACCTCAAAAAACCGCTCCCCACCCAGCATGGTGTCGATGACGTGCTGGTAGTGAGCCTTCAAGTCCAGTATTACCTTGATTGAGCATACTCGTGTTGGTATGTGTGATCTGTCTTGAGGTAGGTTGTACTGATTCATGTGAAGCTTAGGGGTGCTTAGTCATTGTCCAAACTTGTGGGCGAGGGTGGTGTTCTTTCCTAAAACAAATTCAGTAGATCCCTAGTCTCTCCAGTGAGAGCGTGAGCAAATGCTTTTGTTATCTGTGCTGTAGCATCAGGTGTGACTTGGAAACTGACTGTGATAAATACCTCGGTGACTTGAGTTACCCGATTCTCGAAGTAGAATAGTGTTGATTCTCTATTGTGCAGAGCTCCCTCCATCTTGTTGTTGCGGGTCGGTTCTAGGTTGTGAACATGGTTTTGACCTTCTCCTTCTTCTTCTTGGCACCTGTCCTATGTATATCCACTGAGTTGGTGTGTTGGTTGATTGTCCCACTGCAGATCGATTATCGATACGCCTGGCACTCAAGCTTCGATGGAGATGCAGAGTTTGTCTAGTTGTGCTTGGAGCTCTTCTTCTTCTGTCATCCAGTTAGGGAACCTTGCTAGCCATTCATCCATCCACAAAAGTTTAGGAGTTTCAGTCTTGTAAACTGGACGGTTTCATGAAAGGATCCTCGGTGGGGGTGCCAAGAAAATGATGGCCGGAAATGACATGCCATATGGGGTGGCCTCTACACCACACACAACCTAAACATCCCCAAGAATCATCTCGAGGTGGGAGTGATCCTATGGATAGGAAGGGGAAACACCTAGCATAAATGCGGCTAGGACGCAAGCATACATGGCCTAGGGTAGAAAACGTGAAATTCCCTCTAGGTAATCAACATGAAATGGTGGTGTGATAACCGTTCACGTGTAGAAAAGATGCCTAATCATTAATCATTAGTGTGTGCACGAGAGAGGTACGTGAAGAACTCGGAACAGGGCACACTGACTCGTGGGAGAGATTGTACATGATGGAGCACGAGTAGGGTGATGTACAAGAAGCGAAACATCCCGTAATCCTAGGAAACCAAAATCGAGAATGGACTGAAAAGATCAAGACAACATTACACCCTTTATTGGCAATGGAGATACTTACAAGCGATGGTCTTGATGACTACAAACCTGGCTCTTGGCATTAGGGATGTAACGTTGAATATGAGCGCCATATGGTGCATGGCGAGGTTGAGTTAGCGGGAGGGTTAGTTGAGGAAAAATAGCCAGACGATGCATCCACCGACGATGTCAATCACTGACATTGGGAGCGATGCCTTCAATCCAAGCGTGCTCATGTTTCTTGGTGGAGAGTAGCGACTACTTCATGTGCATAGAGTGGTTGTGATGAGTGACTCGACGTGGTGTGGTGAATCATTGGGGGAAATGGTGATGTTGCCAAGGCTGAAATGCCCAAAGCTTGCAAAAAAACATGATTCCATTAGCTCTAAAGCATGGGTGCACTACGTGCTTAGTGATGCTTACAATGTAGAGTGCATGGAGATAGTATGCTCCTCCTACACTTGAGTGTTCTCTCTTGGGTGTCTCCTCTTCCCTGTGTATGCTTGTGTTTTGTGCTAAGCGGAGGCCTCTTTATATAGGCTTGAGAGGTGGTCCTTACCCACTGGTCATTGCAAATAACCTTTGTTTGCTATAGAAGGCCTAGATGCCTCTCTAGTGAGAGAGATAGAGAGAGAAGGTAGAGATAGAGAGAGAGGAAAGAGTGGGATGGGTAGATTTTTTACAATCCACTAGCCATGGCTAGGTTATTAGGGAAGAGTGGGGTCTGTCGATGGTTCAGGTGGTCGGTGTGAGGGTTTAGTGTTGCCGGAGTCGGTTTTTGTCATGAGAAGCCAAGATGTCTTGAATTACCTCCTTTTGGTGCTGGCCGGGGCGTGCCTTCGGTGCCACTTCTTGTTTTGGTGTTGGCAATGTGCGAGTTGGCCTTCTTCTTTCCTTTGATGTTGGTGTCGATAGTTTCCTTTCCTTCTTTTTTTTGTTGTGAGTACGTATATGCGTGTGTGCATGTATGGGTGTATGTATGGTGTATGTGTATGTATAGTTTTGTGTGTGTGTATGCGGGTGAATGTGTGTGAATAAATGGTGTTTGTATGACTGTGTGGGAACGGGAGTAGGAGGTGGGTTTTTTTTATTATTAAGTGCATTATATATACATATACATATATATATATATTCGGTTTTACTGTACAGGGAGATGGGAGCGACGAGCAGTGGCAGCGCTGAAGGGGGGGGGTGTGAGGGGTGAGAGTGTGTGTGCGTGTGTGTGTGTTGTGTGTTTGTTGAGTGTGTGTAAGCGCCCTATGGCTGCGCCTGCGGGCCTATCTGCACCGACGCCAAGAGCGAGAGAGAGAGTGTGAGAGAGTGAGCGATGGTGGGCCTAAGAAGGTGAGGGAGAGGGGTCATCCCATGCGCCCTACGACCTGGTCCGAGAGGACGCGCAAGGGGGGTTAGATGGTGAGGGGGGCTAGGCTAGCTTTCGGCTGTTTGAGTGAGGAAGGGGGGGGGGGTTCTTAATGCAGTTAAAGGTGGAATATATATATAAAAAAAAGATGTATTATTAGGCTCCCCTTATGGGTTGTTCACACACCGTAAGAGACAACGAGGGAGAGGAAGGAAAAAGAGAAAGAAGGGGGAAGGGAAAGAGGTCATAGAGAGAGGGGACATATGGGAAAATTGGGGGGGGGGGGGGGGGGGGGGGGGGGGGGGGGAGGTGTCGGGCTCGGCCCGCTGGTGGAAAGAAAACAAGGGGAAGGAGAGAGAGAGAGAGAGGTGTGTGGGGTAAATAAGAAAAAGGGGGGGAATAAGAGAGAGATTAAAGATCATGATGAAAGAGAGGGAGACTTTTTTATATTAAAAAAACGGTGTCCGCCATTCGTTCCCTAGAACCTCATCTCTCCGGCCGGGCTAGAGTGCGGTGCGGACAACCCGTCATCAATAACAACTCTCAAAGCAATTATACTTTGAAGGGGAAGTCAAAATAGTGGACAAACTCTGTATCCAACCAGCCCAAGTACCAGTGGATCCCCAAGTCCAAACGAGACAATAAACCAACAACCAACAAACCACCTTGGCAATGGAAGCCCAAGAAACCAAAACAACGAACACCTATGCCGTCTCCACAATGGGTACCAAAGCACAATGGATACCAAAGTATAAGTAAAGCAATGTAAATATCCAACCGATGACACTCACAAAACCAACAATCAAGGAACACATGCGCCATATTCAAAAGCTTTTATTCGAGAATTATAGATCTATAATTTTTTGGTAGATATTACTGATACGGATGGCAACCCAACTCTGAATATGGAGGATCTAAAAAATTTGGTGGAAACAATGAAGTTTGACCTTGAGGAAAAACTTGAGCACTACACAAGAGCTTTGGTAAATTAAGTGTTGGTAGAATGTATAAAGAACTAGGATGTTGATGTTGATGAGGAAGAAAATGAGGATGACCAAGATGAGGGAGGATGATACTGAAGATGATCATGATAGTGATGATGATCAACCTCCTCCCGGCTTTGAAACAGGAGGAAACCAGTCAACCTAGGGTATTGGCTCAGACAACTAGGAAAATCAACTAAGCAACTAGACTCAATGCAAGATTAGACTCAGTCTGGTCAAGACGAACAAGGTCAATATATAGGGAATTCTAGAGGTCATTTGGAGGGCCTTCCAAGAAAATACAATGTTATACCTTCTCTCTCTAGAAAATTGGTGTGATAAAAGAAAAGGTGTCCTCAACAACCATTCAAAAAGTGTACTTCAAAGTGTATTCTTTTGAAAGAGTCATAACGGCCATAATAATTACTAATGTCGTTCGACTCTTTTGTTTTTTTATTTTCTTGAATTGTGTATTCATGGCTTCTTCATCCACCCCCTCAAACGTCCTCACTATGCAACATAAATATCATCTACATGTTGATTTGAATCTTGAACATGTGCCTTTATGCAAGCGAAGTAAAACAAACACAATAGTAACACCCACAGAGAAAGAAATACTCAAAGTAGAGGGAGCAAAACACATAGATTTATGGACAAATGGATCACTCTATCCTTTGAAACCTATGACCAATGCCTCCCCTGCATTTGCAAATCCCAATATTTTATTGACCTTTGCAGGTGATGGAAAGAATGGTTTACTTGGCTATTGCAAATCTCTAACTGGGAAATCAAAAATTCAGAAAAGCATGATTCACCATCAAGTGACACCATCAAGCAAATGAGATTCTACGACTTTATAATTTGCATTGTGAGGACCAAAAAACCCTTTGTAGTGCACAAAAGAAACACAGGTCTTGCAAGGAAAAGTGCAAAACTTACAAAGAAAATATACAAGCTTAGGTGCTCGTGTGCACCCGGGGGGTTCACTATATTTAAAACCACTATATCACGTGCATTCAGGCTCGTTTTCTAAAATCCCTATTCTGTGAATTTTCTAGGAAATATAATGAACCCTTTTCTTTTAAATTCTGTAAATTTCTTTGAGATTTGTAAAAAACATATCCTTATGTAAATTTATTTCTGTAATTTTTAAGGGATTTAAATACCCTTCTGTTGAACTCACGTGATAGGTAACATACTATGTAAGGTGAACCCCCCGGGCGTGTGCAAAAGAAGAGACTACAGAATCTTGAAACCTTGAAAGTTGGCTCTGGCGGTCTCAAGAAAAGAATCCAAGCATTGAGGTCAAGATTGTGAACCTTATAGTTTATTTCAACTATACATAATTTTTTCTTATGTCTGTTATGTTCCAAACAAAGAAAACATAGATCCAAAGGCCAATGTAGGAAATCAGTTGAAGCCTTTGATAACAAGTGGTCTTGCAAAGGATATAATCCATGACAAAAAGTATAAGGTTTTGCAACGGGATGTTGTTAACCATTTTATTACAAAGAGTGTAGTGCCTACCAGTGAAATATAGGGCACACTTGAATCCCTTTGTGTGAGTAAGAGAGGGTACTTAGCTATTCAGCAGTCTATCTCCTCCATTTTTTGTGAAGAATGGAATAAAGTCTAAACTTCTACCAGTAGCAACAAGTGTCTGGAAATAAATACTTCAACTCAACCATGCATAAGTAGAATTCATTTTATGTCCATTTCATATTGATGGTATTTATAGATCTCAAGGAACAACTATAACCTACGATGATATCTTCATGGACCTCACTTTGTTGCAAACTAGAATGGTTGAGTTCTATAATGTAACATTTGAAGAGACATGTGGCGTTCTGAATTTTGTTTTGAAGCTAGATGAGTGTGATATTCTCAAAGACAAGCTAGAACGAATCACAATAACATTGATGATGAATAAGGCTCTTTCAAAATGCCCCACTGATGATCCTTCCTTCTTCACTGTTCAATCAGAAACAAACATATGGTGGCTTGGTGATTTTCAAGTATTCCTTTTCCATCTTCTCTTCAGCTCTGGTGAGCCCTCTTGTGATTTAATTTTAGCTTTAGTTTCACGTCTCATAAGGATTTAATCTTGAAGGTAAAGAAATAAGACCATGACATTTTATATTGGGTGTTCCATCAAACCCCTATCCGTGATATCATTGATAAACAAATGAATCAAGAAAGGTGTTGGTTGTTAATGGGAGGGGAGATTCTCAAGTCCAATGGCATCCTGCAGGTGACCTTAAAACACTGAAGTGTAT
This sequence comes from Adiantum capillus-veneris, assembly GCF_014529385.1. Lineage (NCBI taxonomy): Eukaryota > Viridiplantae > Streptophyta > Polypodiopsida > Polypodiales > Pteridaceae > Adiantum > Adiantum capillus-veneris. The sequence goes on from NC_140949.1 coordinate 90,563,384, forward strand.
GTATAATTGTGGAATGGGTGCTTTGGTAAAGTCTCGATGCTTGTATTACATGGATCCTGCAAAGATGATGGAACCCAAAATGGTGGAGAAAAGCTCCTACTTTCCACAATGAGGATCCTAATATCCACCCAGTTCTGGATATTCCACTTGTTAATGTCCACATTTTGTACAATGCATGATCTTTGCAGAATTGTGGAGAAGTTGGTATATCTATACATTGGGTTTTCTTGAAAAATCAAGGACTCAATAGAAAAAAAGTTCACGATAGAGGCGCTTGAACTGGTTTTGTCAGAGATGGGTCTCCATGGGGCAATGTGAAAATCCAGCAGGACAAGAAAAGGTCAACCAATGATAAAGATCTACCTTGCAAACCATTTATTGGTGGGGTCAAGGCACACCGTTTTTTATATAAACCAAACAACATGCATGAAAGATAAGAAGCTAACCAAGGATGGAAGGATATATGAGTTCACCTATGTTAGAAAAATTGAGTTTTAGCAATGGAAAAATCTGCATATGGAAGTGAAGGACCAAAAACCCACAACTCACAATGCGAAGGGTGAAGTGTGGCATTTCATCGATGTAAGTTTCAGATGTGTGACAAAGTTGAGTGGACACAAATGATCTAAAAAAGTTTAAGGAGAACCTTCAGCTACTACTGAAGAAAGCATTTAAAACAGCATGGACTGAAACTCAAATTACTCATTATATGGTATTGTTAAAGCACCCTTTAAAATGAAAAGGACTAAAAGGATGTATAAAATTCTTGACAACTTGTTTTATTTGCAACACATCATTTTCAATCACTTATGGAAACCCACACATATGGAACACCCAAAGCTTGGAAAAGTCTCATTACATGGTGAGGAATGCATATTTCAGACACGCATATCATGGTGGCTCTTGAGATTAAGAAAAAAATTTGAAAGAGTTGTTTCAATGGCTTTATCGTAGAATCCTTCACCGACTGCTGCAAAAACATGTATTGGATTGTTTGGCAACAACACAAGCAGTTAGTCATTTGCAAAAAAGGAAAATGAAACGAGTAGAGGAATTCAACAACTCCAGTGCTCGTGAAGGCTAGAGAAAGTGGAGAGAGACAATGAAATATGTTAACCATAGGTGGATCAAGAGAATTTGATTTTAGGTCACAACATGTACAAGAGATTCCTAATGATTTAATAGATCCTGTACAAGTCACAAGTCTCTCAACTTGATGATAGATAGTGGATATTGGCACATTACCCTTGTATCGTATCATTAAATGTTTTCCATAATCCAAGAGTTCATTTGGGTTTTGTTTCCCTAAAGTGAGTGCCATTGCTGTGTATGTGTAATAATAACTTTCACGGATATTATCCAAAATACTCTGTCGCAAAAAATTTGTCGACAAGGATAACTTTGTCTACATTTTTTGGTAGCATTGGTCCACCTAGAAAGCGTTAGAGCATCTTGAGGAAAAAAGTTGCAGTACTTCCCTCTTGGGACATTCCATTGTGAAAGACTAGTATGGGTGCCTCACAGAGTCTGGCAAGGTATTGTCCTAATGCTGCATCCCTTCCATGATACTCTCTTGTCCGACGAGGAAGGAAGTCATCCTTTTTAGTAATCCATGATTGTACACAAAAGGATGAGTTAGAGAAAGAAAGTGATAGTGAGATTTGGGGGGGGGGCTACCAAGAAGCTCTCACCTTGCATATATAAGTCATCCTTCCATAGGTCCACTGACCTCGTGGACCCTTTGCAGGATGCGTAAACCACTCCTCTACTTCTTGATTATTGTTTGATGGCATGAGGCTGTTTCTGATAGCTTGGAAGGTAGCCTCATCTGGGAATGTCTCTCTATACTTTTTTGCCTTGTCAAAGCAGACTCCATTAGGTCACTAGAGCTTTCCATTGCCTCGTTGACATTGCTGTCATCAGACACAAATCCACTCCTCCTCTCTTGAAATTTGGAGATCGTGGCAAGTGCAAAGTCCTCCCTTAAAGAAAATATACTTTGAATGTCATGGAGAAAAATGTATGATCTCTCACCAAATTTGAACTCTAGTAGTCCAGGTAGCATCAATGTGTTTTGCTTCCTGTTAAAGCCAGACACGTCTAAAGGTAGTTTAATTTTAGATGTTTTAAATGAGATTATTTTGCTTCGTTCCACCTCTTTAGCCTCCACCCCAAGATTAATATCCTCCTCAATGTCGGTACCTCATTGGACTCCATGTCCTCATCATCTTGTTCATCGGGTGTAGATCCTCTTCCTCCACATTTTTGGTACATGTTTTCAAGAAAAATGACAAAAAAACTAACTTTTTCTTGTCTTTTGCAACCTCAAATCCAAACACAGGTTGCTATTTGTCTACCTGAACACTACTCTCAGCCCTTGAGAGGATTTCTAAACCCTAAAAGCAAGATAACATTCTGTTTCTCATATCATTTTGCGACTCCCAAATTGTTTGTAATTCCTCATATTATTGTAAGGTCCCTCCCTAAACCCTAGAGCCATTCAAAACTTTTTCAGCCTAGAAAATAATTTAGAAAAAGCAAGACCGACAAAGAAGTCATGCGGACAACGAGACTTTACTCCAGAATGAAAAGACAAGGATATTTTGGATAAGAAATTATGTCATCCCTATATTTTTTCAAAAAGATTAAGATTATTTTTATACTTCTTCGTCAAAAGCTGTGTGGAAACTGATCCAGATCGAGAACTGGCAGAAAAAGGGACTAACTTGATTGGAAGATAAAGTTAAGAGATAGAAATTGAGAAGAAATTGGGGTTCAATAAGAATTTAGAAGAGAATTGGGGTCCAATAGGAATTGAGAAGAAATTGGGATCCAATAAGAATTAAGAAGAGAATTGGGGTCCAATAGGAATTGAGAAGAAATTGGGGTCCAATAAGAATTGAGAAGAGAATTGGGGTCCAATAGGAATTGAGTAGAGAATTGAGGTCCAATAGGAATTGAATATTCTACCCACCATTTCCTATATAAGCACCCCCTCTCCTTTGTAATTTTACACATATTGCTAAGCTACTTGCATACTTTCCATACTCAAGATTATGCTTAAGTAAATCAAGGCTTTCATTAAACCTTGCTCTTGATCTCTCCCTCTATTGAAGGCCAAATCCTTGAGGGTTTTGTGAAGAAGCTCCTCTCTCCTTCCTCTTCATCCTAAATCCATTTCCTTCTTCCTTGAGCCTCACATCGCTTCAAGAAGGACTTCAACCTCACTTCCCTCTTGATTAGAGGAGGTAATCTTCACTTCTAGTAGGATTAATTAACCTAAACCATGTGTTTTAATACTAGGAAGGTTTATGTGCATCATTTTAAGTTTAAGCTTTAATGGTAACATTGGAATTAGGGTTTAAGTATTAATGGTAGTTATGCATCCTTAAGTTAAGTCTCAAAGGTAGATTTGCATCCTTAAGCTAAGCTTTAATGGTAGCTTTGCACTTAAGTGTAAGCTTTAGTGACTACCTTGTATTTTAGGTTTAAGCTTTAATGGTAACCTTGGAATTAGGGTTAAGTATTAATGGTAATTATACATCATTAAGTTAAACTTCAAACATAGATTTACATCCTTAAGATACGCTTTAATGGTAACTTTGCACTTAGGTGTAAGCTTTAGTGACTACCTTGTATTTTAGATTTAAGCTTAAATGGTATCCTCACAATTAGGGTTAAGTGCTAAGAGTATCTATGCATCATTAGGTTAAGCTTCAAAGGTCGATTTGCAGTCTTAAGCTAAGCTTTAATGGTAACTTTGCACTTAGATGTAAGCTTTAGTGACTACCTTTTATTTTAGGTTTAAGCTTTAATGATAACCTCACAATTAGGGTTAAGTGCTAAGAGTATCTATGCATCATTAAGATAAGCTTCAAAGGTAGATTTGCATCCTTAAGCTAAGCTTTAATGGTAACTTTGCACTTAGGTGTAAGATTTAGTGACTATTGTATTTTAGGTTTAAGCTTTAATGGTAACCTTGCAATTAGGGTTAAGTGCTAAGAGTATCTATGCATCATTAAGTTAAGCTTAAAAGGTAGATTTGCATCCTTAAGCTAAGCTTTGATGGTAACTTTTCACTTAGGAAAAGCAGTGAAAGACAAGCTTGCAATTGAGGGTTTAGCTTCCATGGCGACCTTGTGTGATTAGGGTTAAGCTTCCATGGAAACCTTATCTCATTAAAGAGAGAAAGGTTTAGTCTCATTATGGTAATCAAGATTAGGCTTTGCATGTCTCTTTACGGTAGGAAGAATGTATGGTTATAATCCTCTCTTCCAAGTTTTAATGGGAAGCTCTAGATTCCCATTTTATCCCCAAAGCGAGCTTTAATGGAAAGCTCGAAGACTCATAAATTATAGGATGACCTTCTAGCTTCCTAAATGGAAATCAAGGCACCATTAGAAAAGCGTAGTTTAAGCTCGATTGAAGTAGTTCAATTTTTGGTATTGAAGAGTATTTCTAAAGTTGTTAATTTCAAGTTTGTTTGCAAATATGGGATGGGGGAGATAGGGGATAACTTCGCGAAATTGATCTCTGTATTGTTTTGAACCGAAAACTCTACAAGCTTCCATGGAGATGTCCCATGATGGCAAAGGATTGTAAAACCTGGAAATCATACAAAACGGGGATTGAACTTGAAAAGTTGGCATTTCCGAAGAGACAATAACCATCAAATGTCTATGGCAACAACTCGTTTGTATTTTCTAATAAACTTGGCTGGTAGATAATTAATGAAAGTAGGAATTAAGGTTGATAAATGAATGGACCTAGAAATTACCAACTAGTAGTTAAAAAGGAATCTCAAGAGGTGATAGGGATAGCCCATTGCAAAACATAGATTTAACTAGGAGTTTTGAAGATTGTCTGGAAATGACGGGAAACTAAGATGGATTATTGGGGTCAATTTGGTTGAAAGGCCGGCCCATTGAGAGGATTCTCTTGGGGAACTTGATGGAGATTGGCCCTTTTCGGCTAGGGTAGAGTAATCGACAAGTTTGTTATACCTAGGTCATTCATGCGCGATGGATAAGGGATGAATGGGTTTGTTTTATTTTTGCCCGGCTGGGTGAAGTACCCACGGTTTCTTATTGGAAAACGGCCATAATTTGGGTATGGCCTGATGCCAATAGTTGGTGAGAAGGTCATACTCAGGGAGGATGATGTGAATTTAATTAAGAAAATATGTTCCATGGTTTCGTAAAAAGGAACTAGAAAGGATAGGAATATAGGGGCTATCCTGTGCATCTGTCACTAGATGGTGCTATACCTCGTGAAATAAAATTCTTAACACTAGAATGGTAACGGGACACTTTTATGTCCTTGGACACTTTTGTGTCCTCTTAAGTGATCATTTTGCTTGAATTATTTGAAGAGTATGAAAATGAATTTCTAGGTGCTATATATCCACAAAGTTGACTTATGAGCTGAAAAAAAACTTAGCATTTTTTTTTGGGTATCGATCTCACCATTAACCTTACTCTTGCACAACATTTTTGAACCTAAACTGTGTGAAAAAACGGGTCTTGTTTTTGGTTTTTTTTCATTTTTTGGCAACTATACCACTCTAAACTTAATTTTTGTGAGGTTTAGATGGCTAGAGGTTAGGCCTTCCTAGTTCTCAACATGTTTTGATGCTTGTAGGGAGAGCTAAGTGTTAAAATTGAAAGTTATGACCAATTTACAAGAATTGCATAATCCTGTTTTTTGGCCAAAATTAACACTTTTATAAAAATTTTGGTGGCATTCTTGATATCCAAATTCAATTTTGATTGTGTAAGTGTAATGTATAACATAAAGCTAATCTTGCTTGAGTTTTGGGGGACCTAATATGCTATATAGCATAGTATATGATGATGGTTGAGTTTTTTGATTGCTGAAGAATACGATACATTTTAGAGTAGCAAGTATAACTTTCTCAATATTTCTAGTTTCTTAGGCCAATTGTGTGTATTTTGTAGGTAGTGACCATATCTAATCATAGACTACAAACTTGTCTAGATATTGAGTAGTTTCTATGGGTTTCCAGAGGTCATAATGCTAAACCCAGTTTTTTCATGCTTGCTGTATTTAGCACTTTATCATTGTCCCCAAGGTTCCAATTGTAAGAGATCCACTATCCTTTTGAAATTCTCCATGGCTCCTTTTGAATCCAGAGGCCCAAAGGGAACTAAGAAAACATGTATATAGTATCTGTATTGAGCGTGACTATAGAAACTTTGATGATAGGTCCGCAGAATGGCAAAAATGCAACTTTTTTGTACCTATTTTTTTTGCCCAAAAAAAAATTAGTGAGGTAAAAGCAACCATAAGTTTTGGTCACCAACCCATTGAAGTTAACAGGGCATTTCATCTCATATCCTACAAAAATCTCCACTCTTATTTATATGCAATCAACCGTAAGAATTTGTTGTTTTGGGCAAAATGCACTGGTCCATCAACTTTGGAGGCTTGTAGTGACCAAGGGATGAGAAAAATTACAAGTTTCTCATTTTTTTCATATGTAGTAGTTATTGAACTATAAGCTCACGAAAGGATTTTTCAAAATGAGTGGATCTACTATGGTTTTGGAAATTTTTCCCAAAACCCTGAAAGGACACTTTTATGTCCTATTAGGTTACCATTCTAGTGTTAAGAAGGAATGATTAAATTAATTGATGAGTCTTTCCCAAACACTTAATTCTAGGAAATATTGTGAAGGTGCTGCCATTTTGATGGCTTGTAATCGATTATCATGGTCCTGAGTAAGGCAAGATGAATTGGTTGAAACTAAATGTGTTGCATGATTAGTTAGGAAACTAGTTACAAGCTAATTGTAGCAGATAAAGGTAACGAAATGAATCAAAAAGTTTCTAAATAAAGGATCTGGTGGGAACAACCAGATGAATTTCCCTGACGAGGGTATGCAACAGGTTGTATGCTGCTTGTTGTCTGACGATGTCTGATAGACTGTCTTCCTGATTTTGTAGTAGTTAAGTACTACCTCGGGAAGGAATTTTCATGAAATGGTTCCGTGGGTAGGCGGATCCGGAGGGTCAGATGGCCGGATGTTGAATAAAATTTTTATGTTAAATGCTAGGACTATGCAGGATAAAAACGTGTAATTGGGCACGAGCGAGGCCAGGTAGGATTGCAAGATCCCTCTTCTTAGGGGAAAGTGATAACTGCCATGCTTGCTTGTCATGAAAAATCAGCATGAACCAAGGGAGAACAAGAAAGCAAGAGCAGATCCTCAAGTTAAAGATCAAAAGAATCAAGACTAAGGCCCACAATTTTGGGTGCGGAAAGCTGTCAAGGACAGATTGATTATGAGAAGCGGATAGAATCATTGAATGAAGGGATGTACCCCCTTGGTTTGGCATTCGAGATAGAACGGAGTTGTGTCTGAGTATCGGTCCCAAGTGGGAGGGATACCTGCAGATAGATCTACATCGTTCGCTGGAACGTTCTGGAGGACTTAGGGAGGTGAGTAGGGTTGAGTCTGGGTATGGCCCTCAAAAGTGGTATCAGAGCCTAATTTTGGACTTGGGACCTTGAAATTTTGGATTAATTCATGAGAGAAACAACTGAATCTAGCACCCAAATTTCAATTATATTACAAAATGAAGTCTTGATGTTTCAAATAACCAGTCAAAAATTTTCAGATGGCTTGGGATCTACTAGAAGAAATCTAGCGGATTATTTGTGAGAGGATGGAAATTGCTACGCTAGAGCGAATGCTCGCTATGCTGGAACATTTTAGCAAGCTCTTATTTCTAGAAACCTATAATTGTCCCTGGGATTTAAGCAAGTGGGAAGTGTGAGTAAAGTTGGAAATGAACGATATAAAAATTTGTGAAAGAATAGGTAAGGCACTTGTGCCAAGAAATATGAAAGTGGCATGGATGAAACTTTTATTGAGTTTTACTTGTCATTCTCCCTTAAGCTTATTAATAAGGAGCAAGATTGGGTAAAGTAGCTATCACATGAAGAATTAATTTTTGGGACATTGACTGAAAGATAATTTTGAGTAATAATGAAGAAATCCAAGAAGTTATTGTGATTAGCCACAGATAAAGCTATAAGTATATATAGCAAGACTCGTTTTGAAATTACTGATGGCTTGGAATATTCAAGAAAAAGAAGTTTATAGGATAGTCCTGAAAGAATGGGGATAGTCAAACCAGAGAACGCGTTGGTCATGCTGAGACACCTTATCGAACTTTTATCTCCTAAGGAAAGTGCCATTTCTACTAAGAAATGGAGAACATGTGGGTCGAATGGAGTTACACGGTTAACTCTATGGGGACGCGTACAACTATTGAATAATTTACGGATTGCAATGATCAGAGAAAATTGGGATTGGGACCAAAGAGATATGGTATGGTCCAATCTTATTTCCAGATTTTGAAAGTAAACTTCTACTTATAGTATCTATTTTTCCTCATAAAAAGATGTTTATTTATCCAAGCTAGAATTCTGTCTCAGAATTGTGCTAGTCTCTCTTGCTAAATAAAGAATATGATATTACAGATAGTAACCATGCCACCCCGTTGAAAGCTGAGAGAAAGAGTTGCCCCTACTGCTGTGCCGATAACTAGCCCTAAAAGACCTGTAAACCCTTCAGAGCAAGTGTCACTTGAAATTCTAGTAACCTTTATACCTCAAACCACCACTGTTGATGCTACTCCTCACCTAGCCTCAATTTATTCCAACTTGATAGATCTAAGGTCATGTTACTACCAAGTTAGGATCAAGGAGGGAGACATTCCCAAGATCGCCTTCAATACCAAGTTTGGGTATTACAATTTTACAGTTAGGACTTTTGGTATAACTAACACCCCTGCTACCTTTAATCGCGTGGTGACAGATCTCTTCACGAAGAAGTTAGAGGTATTTGTTTTAGTCTTCGCGGATTACAGTTGGTTTACTCAGAAGCCAAGAAGATCGTAAACAATATCTATGACAATGTCGTAGAAAGACATTGAACCTATTTTGAAGCTTCCAAATTTTTGATAAGGTTTTTGAAGTTCCAGTAGCAAATGTCATGTCCCCTATAAATAGGAGGGATTCTATAGCAATAAGTTTTACCTGTAGCCTATGAATCTTGAGGGCTTAGGATCCCCAAGAAACAACTATCCAACGCATGTTGTAACCATTTCTCTTTTAGTGTTACTATCCCTTTGCCATATGTAAGCTCTTGATGTTTTGATTATAAGATGAATACAATTTTCCAACAATATCTCTCTTTGTATTAGAGCCTCGCTCTGACTCTTTCTAGATTGGGCCGACGCGGTCTGGATCATCATCTATGAATTTGGTAGCTAGCCTTCTGCCTCATGCAACTCTTCTATGCAACATGATTGATTTCTAGTGGCTCTAACACCAACTAGGAGATAGTTTGTTTGTCATGAGAAACTTAACTCAAGCCACTGTGATTGCCAAAATGGAATGAGTTGAACACTTATGATAGGTATTCCAAGTGGTTAGTTAGAGTTCGTCCAGCTCAGACACTGACTTCAAATCATACAAGACTAGGATGAATTGTAAGGCTTGAACTGGAATATAGTATAAATTGGAAAATATAGTATAATATAGTATCCTGGGGCGGTCACTTATCAAAAGCTTCCTATATCACGTGCGTTCAAGAGGTTATTAATAATACCTCAATATACATACTATATTTACACTACGTGCCTATTTAAAAAACCCCCACCCCCCTTTGTATGGATACATTTTGATACATTTTGATCTTTTAATAATCCTCTCCGGTTAACTCACGTGATAGCATACACATTCTAAAAAGAGACCGCCCCGGTTATAGTATTTACATGGACCGGTCCCCCCTCCATTAGGCATTTGTATTATAGCTTCTCTCATTAAGAGAGACTTTGGACATTACAATTCTTTGTGTTCCTTGGTAAAAACTCCTTGGTGCTATGAAGATGGAAGTTTCATGCACCAAACTTACACGTGATAACACATAACATCAATTCCTCTTTGGTCTCAGACCCAAGACCTCACACACCTTCGAAGCCTTGGTGAGAGCTAGCAGGGTATGAGAGTAGTTCTAGAGGAAGAAGGAGTATTCTTATGGGAAATAAGTCTTTCATCACTTAATTACTCTTGTAACTTAGCTTAGCTTAATAATTACGTAATAGAGGAGAGAAGCATGGCATTGAAGCTTGGCTCTTGGTTGGATTTGCATTCCATATCCAAGAGTTGTTGGTGTAGGCCTCCATTCTCAAAACTTGGAGAAGAAGATGAGCTTTCCATTAAAGCTTGGAGAAGGATATGACTTTCTTGCTCTACACATGAGTTGTGTGAGTGTGTGTGGAATAATGACTTTACAAATCAGCCCCCTCTCTCATCTTGGTCGACCCCTCTTGAAATTTTCTCATGATGGCTTCCTACTGGCCCTTGAAAAGCTTAGCCAATAGCATTTGAGCAAGCTTTTTACTCATGCTGGCTTCCTATTGGGCGGTGAAAAGATTAGCCAATAGTATTTGAGAGGCCCAGTCAAGAGCCTTGTGACAAGTGTCCACCCCTTTACTCTTTTGTAAAATCTCAGATAATTAATTTAATTGTCTAAATTCTTATTGGACCTTTTAGTCTTCTGGCCAATAGGAATTAATTAGATTTGTGGGCTGCTTATTTCTCATTGGACCTTTTGACTGTCCAATAGTCTTTTTGGGAGATTAATTCTCATTGGTTCTTTTATCAAGCATTTCTAGAATAAGAAATTGAATTTACACTAGCTCATTCCTCATTGGTTCACCTCTTTGTCCATACAATAGGATTCTGGCAAGAATTGGGGGTTTTACTGCATGTCTGACATGTGTCCTATTTGCTTTGTGAAAAGTGTAGTATAGTGTGTGTGTGTGTGTGTGTGTGTGTGTGTGTGTGTGTGTGATTACCAGTCATCTATCTCTTTCCCAACTCGCCCACTCTTCTATCCTTTCCCTGTAGCCACTTCGTTGACTTTAGCATTCAACACTTTAGTCACTAAGAGCAGTCCCATGGCTTAGGACTTTCAGAGTAAAAATTTGGAACTTTTGCCTTTGGAAGTATTAATGGGGTTAAATCATAAGGTCTTTTCAACTCAATTGATGTACTTTGCTCTTTAGCAGACCATCCCTATCTGGATCCCCAATTCCCTTCTTTTGGATCCCCTGTTGAGAACGGTCTGGCAGCCTTTCCAATATCCAACCTTTGCTCCCCTTAGTATTTTCCCTATATTAAATGATGAGTTTAATATGAGAAAATCATTTGGGAAGTAGATATTAGGTTTTTATGAAATTACCTCTCTCTTGATATCATAGTTATCCTCTTCTATGTGGTGACGGACGCAAAAGCGCGATATGGACCCCGACGGCCTCTAAAACACCAGGAGCCGATGCACATCGCAAGCAGGTCACGGTAAAGCGAATAGAGGGCACCACCTAGCTTTGAGCAGCTAGGAGGCATACAACCAGGGTTTGAAATACCAAGGACTCTCCACACACACACACACACACACACACACACACACACACACACACACACACACACACACACACACAGAGAGAGAGAGAGAGAGAGAGAGAGAGAGAGAGAGAGAGAGAGAGAGAGAGAGAGAGAGAATAGACAGGTGATGAAAACCCTCGGGGGTGTGAGGGAGAATTATTCTCTTGTAATATTTAAAGCAACCTTATTTCCGATGAGGTGGCAATTCATGGTGATAGAGAGATAGAGGGAGAGATAGTGAGCCTACTTGGTGCGTTCTCTAGAGATGACTCACTCACACGAAAACCTTGCTAACATGAGTGTGTGTGGATTGACCGTTGTCATGCAGCTTCGCTTCCATGATAAGAAAAAGAGCAGAGAAATGCAAGCTACGCTTCTTTGAAGCCTACACATTAAGTGAGCAGTGATCAAGGCTTGATAACAGGCCAAGATTAATGATTAATGTATGCCAGATGCGGGTTAAAAGGTCCAACAGATGCCTCAATGATGCCAAAAATGAGTATGATTGAAGTGAGCACAGATGGAAGATTATGATCTAGAACCGCAGTGCTTGAAGTGCTCTACCGGCTTGTCTTTACAGCTCGTCGATTGGAGATATGGTGAAGAAGTTATGGTAGTTTCAAGTTCAAGTCGATTGCAGTTCCGTACCGGATTGGGCAAGTGCAGCTGAGGTGACAGAAATGAAATGAATGCACGGGCCTAAAGTGCTCACTTTGTGGAGCACGTCGGTCTTTTCAGATTAGTGATTGGAGTTCTGGTTACCAAGATATCGCCAGTTTAAGTTTTCCCGGGGCCCGGTTCCGTGCTAGGCCGATCGCCTCGGTCGGAGTGCCATCTGGAAATTACAGACTTAGCAGAGTTTGTATGCATTCTATGCAGTTTGAGAAGTCTACGGCTTGGCAGGTAGAGTCCGGTGTCAGTTATCGGCAATGCTGAACTCGGTTATTTTAGCATTATTCGAGATGTCGGAATGGACAATAAAAATTCACGATGATATTGTTAGTCAATGACTGCTTGAGAAAAATGTGCTGCTAGGTAATGCTTGGTCGATGTGTATACTAAATGTGGTGCTCAAAGCAAGGGAATGAAGCCTCCTGGAGTTGTTGTGAGTGCCAATGGTTTAGTCGATATGTATGCCAAATCTGGTGCCCATACAAAGCTCCACTATGAAGCCAAGTCCGCCGGCCAATAAACCCAAAGGCCGCCCGCCCATGGTGGCCACCCAAGTAAAGGGTAAATTGAGTGTGAAAAAGAAAAATAAAGAGAGGATCATGGAGTCGAAGCTGCGAACAGAGAGCGAGGGGGGAGAAGTTGCAGTCCCGCCGGCCAGCTTGAACCTTGGACGAGCTCCTGTGTGAAGAGACAGTTGAAGAGCAAGCTGGGGCGACCGTTTTTGGAGCCACTCCCGCTACATTTCGCGCACCTCATTCCCACCACTGCCACGTCATAGATCCGGTGCACGCCACGTCAGTGATGCTGGCGCTATTGAGGATGGAATATATATATCGCAATCAACAAAGGGCAGAGGGAGGAGGAGGTCATTGCATGCGGGAAAAAAGGGGAGGTAAGCTCGAGGGGAAGCAAAACGTGAAGAGGAGGAGAGGCGGCATAGCAAGAAAAAGAAGCCCGAACAGTTGGAAGAGGAAGGCTCTCTCTCTCTCTCGTGCTCAAGAAGGGTAAGCAAGGTGAGGGCTCTCGCCCTCTCTCTCTCTCTCTCTCGTCCTCAAATAGGAGCAAAGGAGGAAGCTTTCTCCTACTCCGATCCTCGGCAAGCAAAGCTCCCTCTCTCTTGTCTCGTCATCAAAACAAGCGAATCCAACGAGGGCAGGAGTTGCATGAGATGAACGAAAGCGAAGGAAGGCGAGGAGAGAATGAGGAGATGGGATTCGAGGCATAACGAAGAAAGGCAAAGATTCTTTCTCTCTCCCTTCATCTCCAATCAAAGCAAGAGAGGATTCTCTATCCCTCTCTCGGCAAGATATACAAGACAAGCTCTTTCTCTCTCCTACTCGAGCTTGAACAAGAAGCAAGCAATGCGAAAAACTTGTCAAAGAAAATCAAGCAAGAAGAGGAAGGAGCTTGAGGCTTTTTTCGAAGCAACTAAGGCGGGAAACTTAAGGCAAAGGCGAGCTTGGTCTTGAACCAAAGCAAGAGGCAGGAGCAGGTAAGAAGATCTCGGCAAGGGAAAGAGTGAAGTTTCGGAAGAGCAGATAAGCAGATTTCGGCAAGGGAAAGGATGATTGGCAAGAGCAGATAAGCAGATTCCGGCAAGATAAGGTACTCAAGAAGAAGAGAGTCGGAGGACCAAAGGCGAGGATAATTGATAATAATTGAGGCAGTGAACTGACTTGAAGCTTGCAGAATCTAATGGAACTTGAAGCAGATAAAGCGACAAGAGATAATTTCCATCACCGTCATCTGTTAAAGATTACATTAGCATTTTGTTAAGTTCGGTGTCGTTAACGGCTCAGCTAATCCTGTAAACGGGAGTTTAAACTCCTAATTAGCAGATGATCCAAGTGACAGTGTTGTTAACAGTCCGCCTTGGCTAAAGATTAAGTTGTACTCAAGCGTTAATCAATTAACTGATGATTACGGTGATTTCAAGATTCAGTTGCATCTATTGTTCTTGTTCTCTCTCTTTCCCACCTCCCATAGCCAGAGGCTCGGCTCACGTAGAGAACGCATATCCCTCAACTTATTTGGTGAACCCGACGTGAAACGAGCCGGGGTGGGAGGTTAAGATGGAGATGCCAGAAGAGTTAAAGCAGTTTATTGAAGATTTCAGTGCCAATGGATTTGATAAGAATCTGGCAGTTGCAGATTTGCCTAAAATGATGGAATTGGTTTAGGGGTATCTACAGGAAGCAAAAGCCATGCAGATAAAAAAGCAGACTGATGATGCTGTAGAGCTAGCACTTGATGCTGTTCGGGAGCAGTATTATAATTTTCAGGGATATGATCCAGAAGGTTTTATTGCATGTTATGAAGCTGAGATGAAGAGCCGAAATGTTCCAGAAGATCGGATGATTGCAGCTTTTGAGGAGGTTGTAAATTCGGATTTTAAAAAGCAGGTTCAAGAACTGGCAGAAGAATATCCCACATGATGGGACTATTTTGCAGAGGAATTTATTTACGAAAGCTCAAAGATTCTAGATCGGGACATAAAGGAGATTACAGAACGAAATAAGATTGTCTTCAGTAAAGGTGAAGGGGATCAAATGCAGATCCTCAACTATGATGAATTCTGGGAGCATATTTCTGCAAGAAGTAAAGCCAAAGAAAATGTTAAGCTGGAAGTAGCAGATTCAGTTCGAGAGGAGCTTATTTTGAGCAACGAAGAAAAGGTAAACGATGAATTTGATGCTGGAACAGATTTATATGATTTTTTTTCAAAGATTGCTTGCATGGACGCTACCTCTAATAATGGTTCCAGTGAAGACATAGACAGTGCAGCAAGCGGTTCGCAAGCTGTTGATCTTGACATGGGTTATTGTGAAAGAGTTTATCAAGCAGATGAACCTCTACAGGATGTTACTGAAGCTATCAGCACTATAGGCGAGCATGTTAACATGTTTGCTGCAGATGATTGCATAAACAAAGCTATTATATACAAAGTAGGTGATGAAGTGACTAAAATTGTGGACCCAACATAGGATGAGCTTGAGGATGTCAATGAACCTATGATTGCTACTAACAATATGCTTGCAGATGATGCTATCAGAAGAGGATGCTATAATCAATGAATTTTTGTCTAGATCTGAAGGAGATGTTTATGGAAATATAGAAGAACTTTCTGATGCATATACCTCTTCAGAGGGGGTGCCAGATGAGCCTTTAAAGCTCTATAATGTATTGCTAAGTAACATGGATGCAGATGAGGAAGCAGAGGATGACATGGAGGAGTATGGAGATTGCTTGGATCATATTGATTGTGAACAGGTTATCGACGACAGGTATTTTACATCTATGCTTGTAGATGGACTGCATGAGGAGATAACTCCTATAGTTTTGACGAATGTTGAGACTTCCAAGGGTGATTTTCCCGAGGATACTATGGATGAAGATCTACAGGATAAAGCTGTTTTTCATGATCAAGCTAAAATCCCAACAGGTGAAAATTTGTCTGATGATACAGGTCTAGAGACTCCCAAGGTTTTTTGTGATGGTTATGAAGCTAGAGGGGTGATGATGCTAAATCATCCTTGATACTGCAAAAGGTGCTCAAGGTTTTTCATTTCCTTGCGCAATGTGCCAAATGTAGCTGGATTTGGATATTATTCCTATTGATGCTTATGTCAGTGATGTCTTGGCTGCCAGTAAAAGGGAGTCAGATTTTTTTAATGCTTTCTGGTAACGATCTTAAGTTGCCAATAGTTTACGGGATGTGGGTATTGCACTATGTTTCAGGTGAAGCTGTAGTATATTGCGAAGCACATCAATGCTATGTGATCTCGATGGTGTTTGATCCAGGAGATTCTAAGGATATTCATAAGTAGATTCAATATGGATGGATAATGATCAGTATGCATAGAATTGTGTGCTTTTTGAACCAAGGGTAACATATTTGCACCATAAATGCTTGATATTGACTGATACAGGAAATGTATGCTCATGCGGATGTTATGTTGCTCCAGTGTGTGGGAAATTCCTTATTATACCATTTGATCCTGGGGGTTACTAAAGTGCAAGTTGCAAATGTAAAGGATACCATATGCCTGATGTAGCAGGCTGCATGATGGAAGGTTTTTTTTTCTAGGTTATGTTAAGTCAGAAGAGTGTTTGGTTATGCATTCAATAAGATAACATGGCTAGCTTCCAGCTAACTTCTTTGGACAATTAATGAAGTATCTTCACATCTTTTGAGTTGGCTCTACTAACAGAACTTGAGGTAAAGGACTTGACGGCCATTCCGTGTGCAGACAGAGTAAGGCATACTTGAGCTTGACAGGGTTCCTTAAGAGAGAGCTTAATGGTCAAGCCATGTGCATCACCAACTGGAGCACTTGTGTCTGGCGGGGTTCATTAAACAAGTTATCCATGATTAAATGCTTTGAAGATACGGCAGATACAGTTCAAAGATTTTTGATGGATAGCTACCTAATGATTAAGCTAAAACATTGATGATAGGGTATAAACCTTATTTCATTTTTCATATGTTTACCAGTTAAGTGAGTCTGATGATGGAAAGAGCTTAAGGTACCTGTATAGCAGATGCAGATTGAAGTGTTGTTGGCACAGACGGGAGGCTGTGCAGGTTCAGAGAGGGTGGATGTCGTGCAACTCCGCTTCCATGATAAGAAAAAAAGCAGAGAAATACAAGCTACACTTCTTTGAAGCCTACACATTAAGTGAGCAGTGATCAAGGCTTGATAACAGGCCAAGCTTAATGATTAATGTATGCCAGATGCGGGTTAAAAGGGCCAATAGATGCCTCAATGATGCCAAAAATGAGTATGATTGAAGTGAGCACAGATGGAAGATTATGATCTAGAACTACAATGCTTGAAGTGCTCTACCGGCCTGTCTTTACGGCTCGTCAATTGGAGCTACGGTGAAGAAGTTCTGGCAGTTTAAAGTTCAAGTCGATTGCAGATCCGTACCGGATTGAGGACTGCAGCTGAGGTGACAGAAATGAAATGAATGCCCAGGCCTAAAGTGCTCACTTTGTGGAGCACGTCGGTCACGTCGGTCTTTTCAGATTAGTGATTGGAGTTCTGGTTGCCAAGATATCACCAGTTTAAGTTTCCCCGGGGGCCGGTTCCGTGCTAGGCCGATCGCCTCGGTTGGAGCGCCATCTGGAAATTTACAGCCTTAGTAGAGTTTGTATGCGTTCAATGCAGTTTGAGAAGTCTACGGCTTGGCAGGCAGAGTCTGGTGTCAGTTATCGGCAATGCTGAGCTGGGTTATTTTAGCATTATTCGAGATGTCAGAATGGACAATAAAAATTCACGATGATATTGTTAGTTAATGACTACTCAAGAAAAATGTGCTGCTAGGTAATGCTTGGCCGATGTGTATACTAAATGTGGTGCTCAAAGCAAGGGAATGAAGCCTCATGGAGTTGTTGTGCTTGCCCATGCTTTAGTCGATATGTATGCCAAATCTGGTGCCCATACAAAGCTCCACTATGAAGCGAAGGCCGCCCAATAAACCCAAAGGCCGCTCGCCCATGGTGGCCACCCAAGTAAAGGGTAAATTGAGTGTGAAAAAGAAAAATAAAGAGAGGAGCATGGTGTCGAAGCTGCGAACAGAGAGCGAGGGGGGTGACCATTTTTGGAGCCACTCCCGCTACATTTCGTGCACCTCACTCCCACCACTGCCATGTCATAGATCCGGTGCACGCCACGTCAATGACGCCGGCGCTATTGAGGGGGGAATATATATATAGCAATCAACGAAGGGCAGAGGGAGGAGGAATTCATTGCATGCGGGAAAAAAGGGGAGGTAAGCTCGAGAGGAAGCAAAACGTGAAGAGGAGGAAAGGCGGCATAGCAAGAAAAAGAAGCACGAACAGTTGGAAGAGGAAGGCTCTCCCTCTCTCGTGTTCGAGAAGGGTAAGCAAGGCGAGGGCTCTCGCCCTCTCTCTCTCTCTCGTCCTCGAATAGGAGCAAAGGGGGAAGCTTTCTCCTACTCCGATCCTCAGCAAGCAAAGCTCCCTCTCTCTTGCTCTCGTCATCAAAACAAGGGAAGCCAACGAGGGCATGAGTTGCATGAGATGAATGAAAGGGAAGGAAGGCGAGGAGAGAACGAGGAGATGGGATTCGAGGCATAACGAAGAAAGGCAAAGCTTCTTTCTCTCTCTCTCCATCTCCAATCAAAGCAAGAGAGGATTCTCTCTCTCTCTCGGCAAGAGATACAGGACAAGCTCTTTCTCTCTCCTACTTGAGGTTGAACAAGAAGCAAGCAATGCGAGAAACTTGTCAAAGCGAATCAAGCAAGAAGAGGAAGGATCTTGAGGCTTTTTTTTGAAGAAACTAAGGCGGGAAACTTAAGGCAAAGGCGAGCTTGGTCTTGAACCAAAGCAAGAGGCAAGAGAAGGTAAGAAGATCTCGGCAAGGGAAAGAGTGAAGTTTGGCAAGAGCAGATAAGCAGATTTCGGCAAGGGAAAGGATGATTGGCAAGAGCAGATAAGCAGATTCCGGCAAGATAAAGTACTCAAGAAGAAGTTAGTCGAAGGACCAAAGGCGAGGATAATTGATAATAATTGAGGCAGTGAACTGACTTTAAGCTTGCAGAATCTAATGGAACTTGAAGCAGATAAAGCGACAATAGATAATTTCCATCACCGTCATCTGTTAAAGATTACATTAGCATTTTGTTGAGTCCGGTGTCGTTAACGACTCGGATAATCCTATAAACGGGAGTTTAAACGCCTAATTAGCAGATGATCCAAGTTGTACTCAAGTGTTAATCAATTAACTGATGATTATGGTGATTTCAAGATTCAGTTGCATCTACTGTTCTTTTTCTCTCTCTTTCACACCTCCCACAGCCAGAGGCCCGGCGCCTGCCCGGCTCACGTAGCGAACGCATATCCCCCGACACCGTTGGAGTCAAGATGTGGACATAGCTTCATAGTACAATTTCCAAAGTGAATCACTACTCTAAGTCCCCTCTCTCGTGGTGCAAATGTTTCTTTTTTTGTCGATGTCGATGTTGTTAGGTTTCTTTTTTTATGCTTTTTGTTGTGAGTGTGCGTATACACGTGTGTGTACTGTGTATGGGTGAGTGTGCGTATATATTTGTGAGTGCGCGAGCATGAGTGTGTATATGTGTGGATGTATGTATGTGCATATTAACATGCGTGTGAACGAGCGGGTATATGGATTATGTATATAAATAAATATACTTTTTTATGTTTCGGTGGTTTACTGCTGCAGGGAACTGGCGATGTGAGCGTGAGTGAGTGTATTTACCAACGCACCTGTACAGGCTTGCTCCGGGAGCGCGACAGAGAGAGAGTTTCGGACCGGGCCAGATGCGCCGGGGGTGAGTGGTTGAGGGTGGGGTGTGTGTGTGTGTGTGTGTGATAGAGAGAGAGAGAGAGAGAGAGAGAGAGAGAGAGAGAGAGAGAGAGAGAGAGAGAGAGAGAGAGAGAGAGAGAGAGAGAGAGAGAGAGAGAGAGAGAGAGAGAGTGTATGCTCTGGTGCGACGCCTGTACAGGCCGAAGAGAGAGAGAGAGAGAGAGAGAGAGAGAGAGAGAGAATTGAGTGAGAGAAAGCGGGCTGCCTGCGGGCTGAGAGCAAACACAACGAGAGAGAGAGAGAGTGAGGGTGGTTTGAAGTGGCGAGGGAGGGTGAGAAGGGGATAGGGTGTGTGTGTGTGTGTATGTGCTGCACCTTCGGGCTGGGTTCGGGAGCGAGAGAGAGGAGGTGGCGGTGTGGCCTGTATTCGACAGAGGGCGAAAGGGGGGGGGGGGGGGGGGGGGGGGGGGTTTCTAGTCAATGGGAAAAAGGGGATGGGGGATTTAGGAGTTATATATATAGAGAGAGAGTATTGTCTTTAAGGCGGGTTCCCATCATGGGGGGGGAAGAGAGTGAGAGAGAGTGTGTGAGTGGAGGGGGATAGGGGGGGAAGATAAGGAGGAGGGGGCTATGTAGGGAAGTGAATGTAGGAGAGAGAGAATTGAGAGAGAGAGAGAGAGAGAGAGAGAGAGAGAGAGAGAGAGAGAGAGAGAGAGAGAGAGAGAGAGAGAGAGAGAGAGAGAGAGAGAGAGAGAGAGAGATTAAGTGGATTCTCTCCTATTTCTTGCAAGACCACTCTCCCAAGAGAGAGAGAGAGAGAGAGAGAGAGAGAGAGAGCTAATGGGAGGGGAAAGATAGGGAGGGGGGGGTGTAGGCTAGTGGTCGCCATGGCTGGGAAGAAAACAAGGGGGGGGGGGGGGGGTATGGAGAGTGAAGCCGAAGGGGGTGTGGACAAGAGGGGAGATGGGGTATAGTATGGCGGCCCGCTAGGGCTGGGATGTGAACAAGCAAAGAGAGAGAGAGAGAGAGAGAGAGAGAGAGAGAGAGAGAGAGAGAGAGAGAGAGAGAGAGAGAGAGAGAGAGAGAGAGAGAGAGAGAGAGAGAGAGAGAGAGAGAGAATACAAAATGCGTGGCGGCCCGCTAGAGGGAGTGACAGTGGTATCGCGTCCTATGTGCCCACTGGGCCAGGTGATGCAACAACAGAGTAAGTGAGAGAGAGAGAATTGGCGGAGCCGGGCAGTAGGAGAGAGAGACTCTGTCTTCTGGCGATAATGGAGAGGTGTGGCCAAACTGGTGGCGCCCCGCTAGTGGTTAAGCCTAAAGGGTGGTGAATGGTAAAGAACTTTCCCTTTTCTTTGCCTTTGGTAATATGCTCTCCCCTTCTTGGGGTATGGTTCTCGCGGTCGCGGTTTTGAAAACCGACCATCAGAGGTAGAGAAGATAAAGCCTAATGAGTAGTCCATTTGCTAGCGGGTAGAGAATCCCTATTTCACCCTATGACATCGTTCCATAACGAAGGACTAATCCATTTGGCGCTTGAGAAACTTAGTAGCTGCTGCAAGCATGTCTACTCATTAGTCCGTATCAATCTTCCATAGTAGAGTGACAAGCTCTACTTGGTGTTTGGGAGACGTCATCGCCACAAACATGATCCTAAACATGCATACTTATTAACATTTGTGCACAATAAAGAAAAAAAGAGAGTCTTATAAGACAAAAACATTGATCATTTTAAACATATTTACATTTGCTTACTCTAGTGAATCATTGTAAGCATTGACAAGGTTTAGGTTATCCTTTAATTGTATGCCTTGCATCCATCTAGCATCTTCAAAAGGATAATTCTTAAACTTAATAAGATACCGTTGGATAATCTTACCGCCTCTCAGTACCTTGTCTTCGTGTCGGAGAATGCACTCGGGCTGCAGTACCTCTTCTTGGTCTTCAATCTCCGGTGGGTCTTCTATGGTTGCTTCTTGGGGTGACTCTCCTTGGTAAGGCTTTAACAGGCTCACATGGAAAGCATTGTGTATGAGCCAGTGTTTGGGAAACTTGAGCTGATAAGCCGTCTCACTGATTGGCTTAAGAATTTGAAAGGGGTCATAGTACCTTTTTGCTAGTTTAGCATAGTACTTTTGGTGTCCTATAGGATTCTTGCCCGTCGTGTGCCTTAACCGAGCCTTGGGAAATTTAAGCAAGACCCAATCATTTTATTTAAAGTTTAGGGCTCTTCTGTGCTTGTTAGCAGTAGCCTTTTGCCTTTGCTATGAGATGGATATAGAATCTTTAATCTTTTGGAAAGATTCTTGTAGGTCGCGGCTATATTCATTTGCAGCGAAGATCTTCCCATGTACCTTAAGTATCAAGGGACTTTTTGATCTTCCCTCAATTACCTCAAAAGGTGCTTTTCCCATGGATGGATGTATTGTGTTATTGTAAGTATATTCCGCTAAAGGTAAGTTCTTCTCCCATTGGGACCTTTGATCTACTTCGGTGACATAAGCTTTTAGTAGATCAAGAATTGTTAGGTTAGCTATCCCACTTTGGCCATCCGTTTGCAGGTGATAGGCCAAAGAGAAATTTAGCTTTGTACCTAAATTCTCAAAGAGACCCTTCCAAAAATTTCTGGTCATTCTAGGATCTCTATCCGACACTATTGACTTTGGCAAGCCATGGTACTTAAAGATTTGTGATATAAAAAGGGTTGCCATTTGATGGGCCTTAATAGTCTTTTTGACAGGTATGAAATGCGCTTGTTTGTTGAACCTGTCAACTATTGTCCATATTCCCGTATTCCTATGGATAGACTTAGGCAATCCAAAGATAAAATCCATGGATATGCTCTCCGAGGGTAAATTAGGGATTGGCAAAGGTTGAAGCAAACCAAGTTGCTTCCCTCTATCAAACTTTGTCTTGTGGAAAACCACACATTCTGAAACATACTCTTGTATGTCCACTTTCATGGTAGGCCAATAGAAGTACATTTCTATTCCTCTTAGGGTAGCTTGAATCCCTCTATGCCCCACATATGGAGGAGCATGAGATTCATACATTACCTTCTCACGTAGTGAGTTAGTAATGCATAGCTATTACCATAGAGAAGATAACCATCTTGTAGGGTAAATGGTTCCTCTTTCTTCCCTAGTGCAAGGGCTGACATCACATCTTTAAAATTGGGATCAATAGCGTAGTCATCTATCATAGAAGATAGATCATTGTAAGTTGCTATGGAAACCGCATTCACTCTCGATCGTCTTTAGAGTGCATCAGTGACTTGATTATTCTTGCCAGTAATGTGAGCAATATGAAAATGAAATTGCAAAAGGAAATTTGCCCACCTCATTTGTTTGTGGGAGAGCTTGGTCTGCGTCATGAAGTACTTGAGGCTTTGATGATCCGTCTGCAGAATGAAACGAGTCCCCACTAACTAGTGCTTCCATGTGTCTAAGGAATGTAGAACTACGAAGAGTTCCTTTTCATATATGCCTAGAGCTTGCTCAATTGGGCCGAGCCTTCGACTTTCATATGCTATGGCGTGCCCTTCTAGGAGTAGCACGGCTCCAAGTCAAATCACCACAAGCGTCGCATTGGACCTCAAATGGCTTTGAGAGATCCGGTAGTGTAAGCATAGGTTGAGAGATAAGCTTCTCTTTAAGCTTTTCAAAAGCGGTGCTCTCCTTGGTAGTCCATGCATACTTAATATTCTTTTTTGTTAGGTCATTCAATGGTCCTGCTATGAGTGAGAATTTTTCTATGAAGCGTCTATAGTATGCACTCATACCTATAAAGCTTCTTAATTTATGGAGATTCTTTGGATTAGTCCATGATTTTATTACTTCTAACTTTGATGGATCCATTTGGATGCCATCTTTAGAGATAATATGACCTAAATACTGAATCTCTTGTAAGAAAAAATCACTTTTCTTTTGATTTATGTAAAGCTTATTCTCTTGCAGAACTTTGAAAAATTACCTGGATGTGTTGTTTGTGTTTGTCCAATGAATTGGAGTAGATGATTATATCATCAAAGAACACTCTAGTGTAACTGCAGTGAGACCTAAAGAGCTTCTCCATCATGCGGTTGAATGTAGCTAGAGCATTGGTCAAGCCAAAAGGCATGCATGACAATGAATTCGTAGAGACCAAACGTAGTGTGAAATGCGGTCTTTACAATGTCTTGATCCACTATCCTTATTTGGTGATAGCCACTTTTTAGGTCGATCCTTGTAGCTTATCAAATAGGTCTTCTATCCGCGGAATGGGAAACCTATTTTTGAAGTGATCCTATTTAGTGCTCTATAGTCGACACACATACAATATGTGCCATCTTTCTTTTGCACTAATAAACCTGGTGAACAAAATGGAGATGAATAAGGCCTAACCATTCCTTTCTCAACCAACTCATGAACTTGCCGCATAATTTCCTCTTGTTGAGCTTGAGAAACTCGATAAGGAGGTTTATTAGGCGGTGAGCTTCCTAGAAGAAGCTCAATTGCATAATCATCATCCCCTCGTTTTGGAGGCAATTCATTAGGGATGTCGTCAATAAAAACATCTTGGAATTCATTAAGGAAATTAAATAACCCTAATTCTTTTTTATTTTATTTATTTTTATTTGACAGAACATTAGGTTCATTTTGAGAGTCTTTTACAAATATCATGTACACGAAAATAGAGCTCTTTATTGACTTATCAAAAGCTTGCTTATGTACAAGAGGTATAGTGTTACCTGACTTGTTCGCATATATGTACATGTCTTTGTCCCTATACTTAAAGATAATTCGCCTTTCAGGGAACTTGATGTTGGATGACATGCGATCAAACCATGGTGCCCCTAGAATTACATCCTCATGCTTAAGGGGAGAGATGAAGAAATCCTCTTTGTCTACATAGCTTTGGACATGAAGCCTCAATTTTCCAATTAAGGGAGTAACTGGGACTTCTTCTCCCTTGAAAGCACCATCAACTGGTAGGGTATTTCCCATCTCAAAGGCTTGGATGCCTAGCTTAGTCTCCAACTCCGTGGATATGAAATTGTGAGTAGAGCCATTGTCGAAGAGAATGAAAGCATCATGTTCTCTCACCTTTCCCCAAGCATGGCATAGAGGAGATCCTTTGCGATGAGCATCTTCTTCTTGAACTTCAATTGTGAAATCTCTAGGAGGTTCATTGCTCCCTCCTTCAACTGTTTAAACTTCGAAAACCTCTTCTAAGCGGCATAGGATTTCCTATGGACTCTCCTTTTGAGTTCTTTGGGAGCCGCACCATCACTTCCTTCAGAAGATCAGGAGGATGATGAAGATGGAGAAGAGGGTGACCTCTTTCTCGCCTTTTTCTTCTCATACTTCCTTTATTCCTTCTTTGAATTATGGTGAGAAGGACTATCCGATGGTCTTCTTCGTTTAGGGGGTGTTGGAGAGCGTTTTGCCCGCCATCTTCGTGGTGCCATATCCGTCGAGGTGGTGGGAGATTTACTTCTTTCTTGTTCTTTTGGTGGGTGATCTACCATTGAGATTTGGGCTCTTCTTGGTGAGGGAGTTGCTCTGTCATCTTGTAAGCTTTTGGGTCCTTCGTATGGGTCCTCCTCTTCTCTCACCGTAGAGAGCCCTCTTTTAAAAATCTCACTAGGAGCTTTCATAGGCACTCCCTCTTCTAGGTGAGGAGATTGGAGAATCCCATGGATACATAATTGCTGTTGTACTTCACCTTGGAGGGATGGGTTGCCCATGACTTGTTGAAGCCTAGTAACAAGATAGTTCACAAGCATAGGGGTGTCATTAGTAGCTTGATCATTAGCAAAATCAAAGCCATCAACATTAATTTCAGTCTCTCTTACTATTGTTAGCCATTCTAAGTAAGATTTAGGTGTAATTTTTTACTTTTACTTTGGCACTTCAAGCCCTAGTTGCTACTCTTTACTTTCAAAGATAAGCACTCAAGCGTCTATACCCGTGGCTCAAAATATCATTAATTGCAAGGAATAAAAGAGAGGGTTTATCATAGCCTAGTCGGCACTAGTTCCTGTCAAGCTTCTAATAGCTCAATAATGGTTAAGCCATAGGCAAGCCCCTTGGGACTCCATTATTAAGACCATGACTCTCAACGGTGATATCCCATTAACTGCACGAAGCAGGCACACCTCAAGGCTAATAAATCCCTATTCTACTTACCCTCATGCAATTAATAATACCAACCATTTGTAGCAAGCTTGAGGAGCTCTCTTCTTGAGCAAGAAAAGAGAAACCAATAGTTCTGATACTAATGTAACATTTAATTGTCTAAATAGCTTGTAAATAGCGGAAAATAACTTAACATAGTGAGCATTTCATTAAGAGCAAGTTCCTAATGAACATAAAAGAGTGCTTGGTTGGAGATAGCAACATTAGCATAACACGTAATTAGTTTGGCATAACAATACTTGAAAAGAGGGAGAGAAATAGAACAATTGACAACTATTGAGGACCCAATTTACATGGACTGGTCCCCCCTCCATTAGGCATTTGTATTATAGATTCTCCCATTAAGATAGACTTTGTACAACACAATTCTTTGTGTTCCTTGGTAAAAACTCGTTGGTGTCATGAAGATGGAAGATTCATGCACCAAACTTACACGTTGTGAGCGGGATGGAAACACACACAATGCCTCTATAATGACCCGACACACACTCTTGGGATGATACACACACACACACACACACACACACACAATATGGGGCACCACTCGGCTTACACAATCCACCTGACCGAGACAGGGAACACATGGATGGAGTGAGAGGAGAGAGACTATCCACTTTCCCACTCCACACAGAGACAAAAAAAAAAAAAAAAAAAAAACTCAGCTCAAAAGAGGAGAACTTATGATATTTATATACAAATGATCTTGGTCCAACACCAATGGGGAAAATAGCTCACACAATATGGGTAAAATATGCCAGATACAATCACAAACTGGAGCAGAAGCTTCGCTCATAGGAGAAACTTACACAGCGAAAACAGCAGAAAAAGAGTGAGGAATTTGGAAAAATGGACAGTGCCATCGCATCTAGAAAGGCCCAAAACCCCAATCTACAATGTCAAAGTGCTCAAATCCGACCTCGAATGAGCAGTTTACGGCCAAAACAGGCTCCAAAAACCCCAAAAACACATATGTGGATGTTCTTTCTCTTCTCTCCACTCTTTTTCTTATCATCTCTCTGTTTTTTCAGTTCCCACACTTAGCTTTATTATTTGGTCACCCTTGGCCTTTAAAATGACCTCAAACGGACCCCGAACAAGCCAAAAACTGACCTCGCAGTGCATAGTTGTCACCTTGTTGCATCCATCGCACACCTGACACTCAACTTTTTCCAATAATGCATCCCGCCACCACTTGAAGTGGCCCAAAAATATGGTCTTCATGATGACATTTCTGCATAATTATCACAAGAAAACACCCACGTTGTGTCCGTACTCATCCACCTGCAAATATTGACCCCCTTTGACCTCCTAACGCCCCTAGATGCCATCTGACGTACCTGCTTACCTCATGTCGTCGGCCCGGGAATAGCTTCCTCGAGAAGTTTTATGAGCTACCAACTCCTCATTATTATATAAAAAACACACTGGTACTAGTAACGATGAAAATCGATGCACTATGTAGATTCTATCCTACCTGTACACATGTGGGCCCCACATAACCACCTTGCTCTGGAAAATGGGCATTCCTTTATTCGATGCACCATGCATGGGTATGTACATATGCGCAATCCCTTGCTCCAAAAAACTCCTGATATAATTTGCCCATCCCCTAGCCTGCTAGATCATTCATGATCAGCAGTAGCAAAAAGCGATATGAGACTCGCAGCGTCACAAGTCTCCTCATCCAGCACAGACATTACTTGCTACACAGACAGCTCATCTTGCTCCACCATCATTAACCTGGCATGATATAATTTAAGACACAATCCATTGACCCTTGACTTATGCAGAATCCCATCCAGGTTAGCCAGCTGATATGTACCATTTGGAAAACACTCCACCACCTTGAAAGGGCCTTCCCACTTAATTTGAAACTTCTTTTGGAAGGTGTTGTCCAGCTTACTGTTGTAGCGCAAAACCAAGTCATGCTTCTTGATACCCTTACTTTTGACCTTTTCATTTATCTTTGCCAAAGCCTTATCCTGCATCTGCCCATAATGTTCCAATGCACTCATCCTATCCAGCTGACCCTCTTGTAACTATAAGAGCCTCTCTTTGAATGTATCACTAGACAGCCCAAGCAACTTCTCTAGCATCTTTACTGCAGGCAACTCTACCTCCACAGGCAATAGTGCTTCCTTTCCATACACCAAATGAAATGCAGTAAACCCTGTACCTGTCTTCACCTAAGTACGGTAATCCCATAATGCACTAGGCAATTCCAAATCCCAATTCTTTCCTTGGTGCTCTGTCACCTTCGAAAGAATTTGCACCAACTCACCATTGAATCTTTCATTTAAGCCATTACACTGTACATAATAAGGAGTGGTATGCTGGTGCCTAATCTTCATCTTCACACATAAAAAATCTAGCAGTTTAGCTCTAAATCATGGCCCCTTATCTGAAAGTAGCTCCAGTGGCACCCCAAACTTGCAACATATTTCATCATACACAAATTTTGCCACATCCTTTGCAATGATCTGTTTTACTGCTATAGCCTCTGCCCATCTAGAGAGATAGTCCACTGCAGTCAAAATATCAATTTCATCAATCCCCCACTTTTCAAACACATCAAATGCCATAATGGTTTTTCGTAGCTCTGGCTTCAACACTCTCTTCCCAAATGCTTGACACCTATTGCAAGACCTACACCAATGGTGAACATCCTTGTGCAAACTAGGCCATACATACCCCTCTTGCAAGATCTTATGCAAGGTAATCTTTAGAGAAAAATGGCCGCCACATGCAGCTTCATGATTCTCTTCCAACACTCGATAAAGCTCCTCCCGCCAAGGTACACATCTCAACACGAGATCAGCCCCTTTCATGTATAAGACATTACCAATCAATTTGTACCTGTATGCTCTACACACAAAACCATACTTCTTAGACTTCTGAATCTCCTTTGGAATGATTCCTGTTAGCAAAAACTCCTCTTCTTGAGCAAAACTTTCCCGCCATGATAAAGAGGTAAAGTGGTCCTCAACACAAATAGCTCCCCAATCATGCTTTGAGCTGCTTCATGTGCCTCTCCATTTAGAGCACGTTCAATGTGTCTGATGCTCCATGCTTCAAACTTTTTTAACAGGCCTTTAATTCTGAAACACATTTCCTTCAATGAGGTGTTCTTGCTCTTCCACACACCCAACACTTGCTTCACAATTAACAAGGCATCACCTTTTATGCTCAACCTTCTAACCCCATGCTTCAAAAAAATGTGTAATCCAGATTCCAATGTAGCATATTCAGCTTCATTGTTACTATGTGCATCCAATTTGAACCCTCTCTTGCATACTAGCTTCCCCTCTGGATCATAAAGTGCTATACCCCCTAAAGCCGCATCATGGCTTTTTCTGTATGAGCCATCAAAGAACAACACATGTGCATTGCTGATATGTGGCACTTCTTCAACTACCTTTCTCACCACCTCTTCCTTAACACTAGAATGGTAACCTAACAGGACATAAAAGTGTCCTTTCAAGGTTTTGGGAAAAATTTCCAAAACCATAGTAGATCCACTCATTTTGAAAAATCCTTTCATGAGCTTATAGTTCAATAACTACTACATATGGAAAAAATGAGAAACTTGTAATTTTTCTCATCCCTTGGTCACTACAAGCCTCCAAAGTTGATGGACCAGTGCATTTTTCCCAAAACAACAATTTCTTACGGTTGATTGCATATAAATAAGACTGGGGACTTTTGTAGGACATGAGATAAAATGCCCCGTTAACTTCAATGGGTTGGTGACCAAAACATATGGTTGCTTTTACCTCACTAATTTGTTTTTGGTAAAAAAAAATAGGTACAAAAAAGTTGCATTTTTGCCATTCTGCGGACCTATCATCAAAGTTTCTATAGTCACGCTCAACACAGATACTATATACATGTTTTATTAGTTTCCTTTGGGCCTTTGGATTCAAAAGGAGCCATGGAGCATGTCAAAAGGATAATGGATCTCTTACAATTGGAACCTTGGGGGCAATGATAAAGTGCTAAATACAGCAAACATGAAAAAACTGGGTTTAGCATTATGACCTCTAGAAACCCATAAAAACTACTCAATATCTAGCCAAGTTTGTAGTCTTTGATTAGATATGGTTACTACCTACAAATTACACACAATTAGCCTAAGAAACTAGCAATATTGAGAGAGTTATACTTGCTACTCTAAAATGTATCGTATTCTTCAGCAATCAAAAAACTCAACCATCATCATAATATGCTATATAGCATATTAGGTCCCCCAAAACTCAAGGAAGATTAGCTTTATGTTATACATTACACTTACACAATCAAAATTGAATTTGGATATCAAAAGAAAGCCACCAAAAAAATCGTAAAAGTGCTAATTTTGGCAAGAAAACAGGATTATGCAATTCTTATAAATTGGTCTCATAACTTTCAATTTTAACACTTACCTCTCCCTACAAGCATCAAAACATGTTGAGAACTATGAAGGCCTAACCTCTAGCCATCTAAACCTCACAAACATGAAGTTTAGAGTGGTATAGTTGCCAGAAATTGAAAAAAGGCCAAAAACAGGACCCGTTTTTTCACACAGTTTAGGTTCAAAAATGTTGTGCAAGAGTAAGGTTAATGGTGAGATCGATATTCAAAAAAAAATGCTAAGTTTTTTTCAGCTCATAAGGCAACTTTGTGGGTATATAGCACCTAGAAATTCATTTTCATACTCTTCAAATAATTCAAGCAAAATGGTCACTTAATAGGACACAAAAGTGTCCAAGGACATAAAAGTGTCCTGTTACCATTCTAGTATTAACAAGAAGGGGATTCTCCTTATAAGTCAACAAATCAGCTAGGGTAGCTCTTGTATTGTCTTCCACTAGAAAAGAGAACTCAAACTCTTGTAGCTCAATTACCCACTTCTTGACCACATTTGACATGTTAGTGCCATTAATTAACTGTGGCAAAAAGACATAAGTCGTCAAAAAAACAAAACGTCGTGGTAGTGAGGTGGTCCGGGGCGGGCAACAAGAGAGGCGACCTCTAAACACCCCTCAAGGCTCCCGTGCTGCTCAATTGGGGCTGGGGCAACCACAAGCACAACACAACAACAAACCCACAGCCAAACCAAAACAAGATAGGGGCACCACCTAGTTATGGTATGCGAACTAGGACGCAAGAGAGATTTTGGCACAACCAAGAAGATGCACCACACAACACACACAAACAACCTCACACCAAGACACACATGAAATGGACCAGAGAGAGCTAGAGCAAAGGGAAGAGAGAGAGGGAAGGATCTTGCGTAATACCTTATTTGTGACTTGCAAATGGAGATGGTTCGTTATGATGCTATCGTAGAACTTGTACAAAACTCACTCAATGCTTAGTGATTGCTAATCATTGCCAAAACACACACACACTGTCTTAGGGTGTGGGAGACCTCTCACCACAATACCCTCTTACAATGGACACAAAACTGGCAATGGAAAACACACTAAAACACTTTCTCAAATCAAGATCAACCGATAAAAACTCAAAATACATAAGTCACCTTGAATTTACCAAACCGTATTGCACAAATGGGAGGACGAAGATTTAAACGTCGAATCACGCCTTTGATGCACCAAACCTCAATTTATTGATGATGAAGGAGCATGTAAAATAGTGGTTTTGAGATTTGTGGAACTCACGCTCTCTCACTTGCAATGTGTAGCTTGAAGGTTTCTCTCACACCAAGAGTGAAGCTCACAAGTGGTTGCTACACCTAAGTCTCTCCTCACGCATAGAGTGTTGGGGTGCTATGTGAGATGTTGGAGGTTGTTTTACAAGAAGGAGAGGGGCCTATTTATAGGTTGGAGACCCCATATTAAGATTATTGGAAATCCTAATTTACAAGCTAACAAATCAGGATTATGATTTTTTTGAATATCAAAACATTGCGGGCCTTCTTTGTCTGCTTGAGTCATGGGTGTGGGCTCAAAAGAGAGCATTATTGATGGTAAATAAGGTGAAAGTCAGTAAGGAGAGAGAAAGAGAGAGAGAGAGAGTGTGTGTTACTATACACATGTCTTGAGGTGAGGTGTCTTTTATGGTTAGGTCAAAGCTATTTTGTGTTAGCATGTTAGTCGTTAGTAATCACTAGAAAGTTAATGTTACATTTACAATGGGTAGAGTGATTTGATTTGATGAAGGAAGAGGGGTGAATTAAAAGAGAATCATTGAGATGGTGAAGCTTTGAAGAAGCTTGAACTCACCCTTGTGTAGATTGTGGAAAAAATGACCGCTGGTCTTCTTCTTCTTCTTCGCTTCTTTACGCCGCCGCTGCCAAGGTTGATCATCGTGATGAAAATGGTAATTCCGTTGATGAGATCTTTTGATTTGCAGAGGTTAAGCATGGTACACATGCTGAATTTATGTATATATATAAGGAGTAAGATGGAATTGTACTTTGGAGATAATAGAGAGAGGCATAGAGATGGTGTATGTACATGGAGAGCTCATATGAGAGCTATGGGAGTAAGTGGGGAGGTTAATGGTAAAGAAGGTGAGAGAAACCATTGAAGGTGCAGGTTTGAGTGAGGGATTGAGAGAAATGTGTGTGTGTGTGTGTAGAAGTGTGGAAAGAGGTGAGAGAAGACTAGGGGCTACTTGTGAAAAAAGTGGGCAGACTGGGGTCCACTCAAAAAATCATAGCTCACCGCTGGTAGCTCCAAAAATCATGAAAAAATTTGAGGTGATTATTCAGAGCGTGTGCTACATTTTCTCTTTTGACCACTGCTCCAAATTCGGAGTGGAGATAGGTGCCAAAATTCTCACCAAAAAGCCTGTTTTTATGCTTGCAAAAGTCTTTTAGTGGACCCCTCCTTTGTTGAATTTGTACAATGCATCCAAGAGTGAGCCCCTCCTTTGTCATATCATAATACAAAGCATCCAAGTTGCCCTTGACACATGCATGGAGGAGGATTATTGGTGAATAAAGAAATATATACATGGTGGGACTAGTGTATGGACTATTCATGGACTTTAGCTCAATGAGCACATGGTGTTAGAATAATGAGGAAAAATAATAATAAAAATATGGAGGAGTTATGGATATGGAAAGATATTGGAATCATATGATATGATCCCTCCTTGAATTATTTTGGGTGAAAGAGGAAAAGGTATGCAAGTAAATAATATAATAAAAGTAACCAATGAGTAGAAATCAATTTTTTGTTTTCACGAGGGTGAGGGTGAAAATGTGGGAGTGATTTGTATAAAGGAAAAATATGAGGTTAGAGTATGTACATATTGGCAAAAAATATAATTATGGTGTAAGAGGATGAAAGAAGGTGTACATAGGTTTAATAAAACACACACCTAAGTAGAAATATTTAAATAAAATACCAAAATAATTATAAAAAATCCCTATATTTAGGCCATATATACAATGAAATATTTACACACAAAGAGGCCATAATATACTTTTATTTTTTATTTTTTTTATTTTTTTTGGCTCACCTAGCCCAGTGAGTAGCTAGCTGAGGGTTTTTTAAGAAAATATAGGAAAAGCCCCCTAACTCACACACGCCTATTTGCAGTGAAATGGTAGGGATAGCCATAGTGTTTGGGTGATTTTGGTAGGGTGGAGTAACTTAGTATAGCAATTATGGAGAGCCGAAAAACGGCTATCATTAGCCCTCCCCCAGGATGATGGTATATTCATGTACCATCATAGAGCATCTTTTCCAAAGAGAGTGCTTTAGAGTCCTTGACGAGATCTTCATTGTTTGGCCCCTCAGAATTTTGGCTGGAGTTACACTCATGCTTCATGTAACAATACTTACATGAGACAGAGGCCTTTGAACAGATCTTTGGTAGATCCTTTGGTAGAAGGCGACTCAAATAGGGCTTCAAGCGATACCCGTTTACCTTCCTGGAGTGCTCTTTACCATTCAAGTCCATAAGCTGATAGTAACTAGAATTGAAAGCCTTCTTGACTATGTATGGCCCTTGCCATCTAGTTTCAAACTTGGCATCAAAACGATTGTCAAGTCGATTGTCATACCTTAGCACAAGCTCTCCTTCCTTGATGCCTTTGTCCTTCAGTTTCTTGTCGTGCGATTCTTTCGCTTGTGTGGCTTTTCTCTTGTAGCACTCGTATGCTGCTTCTCTTTTCCACTCAAGCTCCACTAACGTAAGAAGTCGATCCATCCATACCTCTTGATCATCTTGTGCTCCTTTGCCATGAAGTCGCATTGTTGGAATGTTGAGCTCGATAGGCTGCAAAGCCTCTTGACCATAGACCAAGTGAAATGGTGTGAACTCCGTGGCTTCCCTATATGTGGTTCGATATGCCCACAAGGCACCATCCAAGAAGTCATCCCATAATTTTGTCTTGTTTTGCACCATCTTTCTAATGATTCCTGCAATGACACCATTAGCCTTCTCCACCAAACCATTTGACTGTGGGTAGTATGGTGTGCTATGACGATGTAGAATGTGAAGCTCTTCACAAACTTCTGTGAGCAAGCCCTTCCTAAACCCTGGGCCATTATCAGAAACAATCTCCAAAGGTGTGCCAAATCTGCAACAAATGTGAGTGTACACAAACTTGCTAACCGTCCTCTCATTCACTCTTGCCACACTTTGAGCTTCCACCCACCTAGTCATATAGTCTACAGCCACTAGAATGTAGAGTTTACCATTTTTTGTCCTAGGCAGAGGACCCATAGCATCAATGCCCCACTTTTCAAAGGGTCCATTTGCAAGCACTATTTGCCTCGGGCCATGCACCAACCTTCTATTTCCATTTATCTGACAATTGTGACAGCTTTTACACCAATGTTGAACATCCACATGCAAGCTTGGCCAAACATACCCCGCAAGCAAAATCTTCTTCACAATTGATTCTTGGGCAAAATGACCACCACATGCCTCTTCATGCAAACCTTTTAGAATGGCTGGAATTTCCTCAATAGTTGGTACTCTTCTGCATACTTGATCCTTCCCTTTTTGATAGAGGGAGCCTTCTAGGAAGAGATATATGCTTGCCTTCTTCATGAGTCTCCTCTTCTGAGCTTTTGTGAAGTCTGGTGGAAACTCACCCTCCAAAATGTAGCCAATGATGGGAGCCAATGACTCCAATCCCTGGTACCTCGGTTGCTTCACAGCAGCCGCCACCATGATGACCTGCACTTCTTTCTTTACACATGCAACGGCTTGTTGTGCAAGTAAATCAGCATCTTCATTCTGTTTCCTAGGAATATGATATAGTTGCACTTCTTCAAATTGATTAAACAATCTACGAATGGCATGAACTTTTGTCCGTAAGCTCTCATTCTTGCATGCCCAAATGCCTAAAATCTGTTTAACAATGAGAAGTGCATCTCCCTTTACCATGAGGCGTTGTATCCCTTGGCCAATGCACATCTTCAAACCTTGAAGTAGAGTGTCATATTCTGCTTCATTGTTGCTAGCTGAACTTGGTAGATTGAACTTCTCTTTCATGACCACCTCTCCACTTGGGTTGAGCAACACTAGCCCTCCCCCTGCTTTTCCTGTGGCTCGTCGAAAAGCTCCATCAAAGAACAAGGTAAAAGCATTGGGAATACTTTTTGGTGGTGGCAATGGTAGGGTCTTTACTTGAGGCACCTTAATTTCCTTCTTATGTACCCTATAAGTGAGAATCCCTGCCAATTGTGCACGCACACTATCTTCTACCTTGAAAGAGTATTGGAACTCTTGCAACTCCATAATCCACTTTGAGATCCTAGTACTAAGATTCATTTGAGATGACACCCAAGGGAACAAATTTTCTGCAGTGAGAATTACAAAAGGTTTTGGTAGTAGGTAGGATCTAAACTTTCTCACCGCAAACATGAGAGAAAGCATCATGAGTTCTGCTTCTGTGTAGTCTCTCTCCAAAGCATTCATGACCCTACTAGCAAAGTAGATGGGTCGCATCCTTGTACTGTGGGGATCTTGTTGTAGCAACACAGCACCAATTGTTTCCCTTCCAACACTAGAGCTAACAAAGAATGTGTACTCCCAACAAGGAGGCATGAGTGTTGGTAGCTCTGACAAAATGACTTTAATGTTACAAAAATACTCTTCAAGCTCATCAGACCATGCAAATTCTACTTGTTGTGTCAACTTTTGCAAAGGATGAAGCAACTCCGAGGCTAAGTGAATGAAGCGTGACATATACTTCACCTTCTGAATGAAAGAGATGACCTCCTTAAGACTCTTCGGTGATGGGAGCTCAATAAGAGCCTTTGCCTTTGAAGGATCCACCTCAATGCCTTTATAGGAAACCTTGTGACCGAGCAAGATCACTTCATCCTCACCTATGTGGCACTTGTCGGGGTTGAGTTGACCTCCCATGTCGTAGAGCTTCTTTAAACCTTCTTCTACCCTTTGTAGATGCAATGATTCTGAGCTATAAATGCAAAAATCATCAATGAACACCCTAATTGACTTTCCAAAGAATGCTTGAAACACCATGTTCATGAAACGTTGGAATGTTGCAGGAGCATTTGTCAGACCAAATGGCATGACTCTAAAAGCATAACAACCCCAAGGAGTGATAAAGGTTGTTTTCAATTGATCTTCCAATGCGATACCTATTTGAAAGTAGCCTGAGTAGCCATCACACACAGTGTACTTCTCATGACCAGCTACTTCATTTAGTATCTCATCCTGAAATGGGAGGGGAAAGTGATCTCTTTTTGTTGCCTCATTGAGTGGACGGTAATCCACACACACCCTCCACTTTCCGTTCTTCTTAGGAGTGACAACAACAGGAGAGACCCACTCTGAATTCTCCACTGGATAAATGAACCCTGCTGCTAGAAGCTTTCTTACCTCCTTGAGTAAAGCCTGCTCCTTGATGACTCCTAGCCTTCGTAGCTTCTGAGCCTTAGGTGTGGCCTCTGGCTTCAACTCAATTTTGTGTTGAACAGCATCTACTCCACGCACATCGGTGTAGTCTTTAGCAAAAAGCCTAGGAAACTTCCTTAGCACACATTTGAACTCCTCTCTTTCATCCTTTGTAAGTGTTGTTGATAGCATACCTTCCAACATCCCTTCATCTTGATATTCACCTTCGTTCTCTTGAGGACCTACCTCCTCCAAGCCTTGACAAGAGGTCTCTTGGTTGCTTGGCTTAAACCTTACCCCCATGACTTCGATGGAAGACTCCTCTTCAGTAATGCTGCCGCTACTTTCTTCTTCTGAAGTGCTATTGGTGCAACCTTCTTCCGTCTCACTTTGAGATGATTCTTCATGGAGCTCCTCTTGGCGTTGCTCCTTCATGTCAAAGACAACCTTCTTATGATTGTCATTCCTGCAAATTAATTTTCCACTTTCCCAATCCTGCAAAGCTCGCATTTTCATTAGCCATGGTCTCCCTAGGATAAATGGGTAACCATTTCCTTTGGTAGACATGACATAGAAATCCACTGCCTTCTTAATTCCAAAGGCCTCCACAAAAACATTTTTACAAATGCCTACGCACCTAGCCTTGCTATTGTTTGCCATCTTGACCTTAATTTCCGGTGTCTCATGGATGTGCATGCCTAGTTTTTGCATGAGTCCCTCTGTCATGATGCAAATTTGTGCACCCCCATCCACTAGACCTTTCCTAACCAATCTTTGATGTAACAGTCTAGCACCGGTGTAATGTCCTCATTCATTTCAGCTTGTGCAATTTTTACAACAGGCACACTCTCTTTTACCTTTCTCCTAGTGCTAACTGCCCTTGTTAAATCCCTCCTAACTTGTGGACATAATGCAAGAAATTGAGGCCATGAAATATCAGGACCCTTACCTCTCATGTCTTCCAACAAGTTGTACGGAGCCATACCATGTCCAAGAGGGAAGTCTTGGAGGTTGATACGACGTCGAGTCCTCTTGGTTTCCTTGGTTTCCTTTGCCTTCTTGCCTTGTCCCTGGTCACTCTGTGATGTGACTCCTTCTTTCTCTTTACCTTTTCGTCAGCCACGCTTAATGCCATTGACTTCCATGTCAACCTTATTTGAATTTGTCACCTCTACCACATGCACATTTGGATCTGGCAAAGGTGGAACTCCTTCTACCCCTTGTGGAGGTGGTCTTGGTCCATTTGGCCTTTGTAGAAGCCTTGGTTGTTGACCAGCTCCTTCTCCTGCATTCATCACTGGGTAATTCAAGTTAGGCCTCCCTGGCTCCCCACGGGGCCAAGGACAATTATACATCCCATGTCCAGACTCTCCGCAATTCCAACATTGCAAGACTCTCCTAGGTCGTGGATCTCGCTCTTCAGACTTCTTTGCTTGTCCCTTTGGACCTACAGCTTGTGCAAGGTGAATTGACAGGCTGCTTAAAGATTCGTTTAACTTCTCAATTACTTCCGCCGTTACCTCAGGAATCTCCCTCGATGTTGATGCTTGTGACTTACCTTTGGGTCTAAGACCTTCTATTGGAACCTCTCCCCTTAAGCACTTGAGTTTCCTATACTTCTCAGCAGCCCTAGTTTCAACTGCATCAAAAGTAGCAGGTGCACCCGCCTCAACTTTTACCTTAAGGTCAGGAAAGAGTCCGGCTATGAACCTCTCCTTCTTTAAAAATTCTGCACCATCACCAGGGTTAGTAACATTTCGTATCCATAGAGCCCAAAGACGTAGAAACTCTTGCTTGTACAAGTAGTAGTCATCTAAGTCTTTTTGCTTATGAGAAACAATGTCTTGCCATAGTTTTTGAGTGTTTTGGGGATCAAAGAAGTATCTCTTAAAACGATTCAAAACTTCTGTGTAATTCCCCTTAACTTCCTCAGGCAAAGAGTCAAACCAAGTACTAGCATCTTTCCTAAGGACCACCTCAAACATTTCTACACGTTCTTGATCAGTTACTATCCTCTTGATACGGCAAGACATCTTGAAATTCGCTAGAAATAATTCTGCATCCTCTCCAGGCTCTCCAAAGAAAAGAGGATATCCAGACATTTGGCGTTGGCTCTCCATTGAATTAATTTCAAAGTGACGCGTTTTTGTTTTTTCTTTCTTTAAAAGATTTACACAATAATATTTTCTAAATTGGAATCTATTCTACAACAAAATAAAAATATTCACATCAAATGACCTATGATAATCAATAAGAGGTAGAATGACAGGGTTTGGTGATGCGAGAATTTCTCCTACTCTTTGGGCACCAAACATGAATACCATACGTTGTTGAAAATGGATTTTTCTACTAATTGCAATGTTTATTCTAATGTGTGGAGTGAAATGGAAGGGGAAAACCTCTATTCCTGGGCCATTATCCATGGTCTATGCATGACCTAATACTCAAAACAAAACAAAAATATAGACGTCCAAACTAAGGTCGTACCTAATCAGAGGCAAAATAAAAGGGTTTACTGAAGCGTTTATCTCGGCCAACCTAAGAGGACCTAAAATCCTACGAATTACTCGCTGAAATTGCAACTTAGTACTAACAATTATGTGTACCTTTTGCCTTGCAATGGGAATGAAAGGATCATACAAATTCTCGTGATTCATGCAACCTACTTGACTATGCTAAAGGTTGAACCTACACAAAAAGATACACAAGCCTTTCCTCAGTGGGGGCACCAAAATTGAGGCGGTCCGGGGCGGGCAACAAGAGAGGCGACCTCTAAACACCCCTCAAGGCTCCCGTGCTGCTCAATTGGGGCTGGGGCAACCACAAGCACAACACAACAACAAACCCACAGCCAAACCAAAACAAGATAGGGGCACCACCTAGTTATGGTATGCGAACTAGGACGCAAGAGAGATTTTGGCACAACCAAGAAGATGCACCACACAACACACACAAACAACCTCACACCAAGACACACATGAAATGGACCAGAGAGAGCTAGAGCAAAGGGAAGAGAGAGAGGGAAGGATCTTGCGTAATACCTTATTTGTGACTTGCAAATGGAGATGGTTCGTTATGATGCTATCGTAGAACTTGTACAAAACTCACTCAATGCTTAGTGATTGCTAATCATTGCCAAAACACACACACACTGTCTTAGGGTGTGGGAGACCTCTCACCACAATACCCTCTTACAATGGACACAAAACTGGCAATGGAAAACACACTAAAACACTTTCTCAAATCAAGATCAACCGATAAAAACTCAAAATACATAAGTCACCTTGAATTTACCAAACCGTATTGCACAAATGGGAGGACGAAGATTTAAACGTCGAATCACGCCTTTGATGCACCAAACCTCAATTTATTGATGATGAAGGAGCATGTAAAATAGTGGTTTTGAGATTTGTGGAACTCACGCTCTCTCACTTGCAATGTGTAGCTTGAAGGTTTCTCTCACACCAAGAGTGAAGCTCACAAGTGGTTGCTACACCTAAGTCTCTCCTCACGCATAGAGTGTTGGGGTGCTATGTGAGATGTTGGAGGTTGTTTTACAAGAAGGAGAGGGGCCTATTTATAGGTTGGAGACCCCATATTAAGATTATTGGAAATCCTAATTTACAAGCTAACAAATCAGGATTATGATTTTTTTGAATATCAAAACATTGCGGGCCTTCTTTGTCTGCTTGAGTCATGGGTGTGGGCTCAAAAGAGAGCATTATTGATGGTAAATAAGGTGAAAGTCAGTAAGGAGAGAGAAAGAGAGAGAGAGAGTGTGTGTTACTATACACATGTCTTGAGGTGAGGTGTCTTTTATGGTTAGGTCAAAGCTATTTTGTGTTAGCATGTTAGTCGTTAGTAATCACTAGAAAGTTAATGTTACATTTACAATGGGTAGAGTGATTTGATTTGATGAAGGAAGAGGGGTGAATTAAAAGAGAATCATTGAGATGGTGAAGCTTTGAAGAAGCTTGAACTCACCCTTGTGTAGATTGTGGAAAAAATGACCGCTGGTCTTCTTCTTCTTCTTCGCTTCTTTACGCCGCCGCTGCCAAGGTTGATCATCGTGATGAAAATGGTAATTTCGTTGATGAGATCTTTTGATTTGCAGAGGTTAAGCATGGTACACATGCTGAATTTATGTATATATATAAGGAGTAAGATGGAATTGTACTTTGGAGATAATAGAGAGAGGCATAGAGATGGTGTATGTACATGGAGAGCTCATATGAGAGCTATGGGAGTAAGTGGGGAGGTTAATGGTAAAGAAGGTGAGAGAAACCATTGAAGGTGCAGGTTTGAGTGAGGGATTGAGAGAAATGTGTGTGTGTGTGTGTAGAAGTGTGGAAAGAGGTGAGAGAAGACTAGGGGCTACTTGTGAAAAAAGTGGGCAGACTGGGGTCCACTCAAAAAATCATAGCTCACCGCTGGTAGCTCCAAAAATCATGAAAACATTTGAGGTGATTATTCAGAGCGTGTGCTACATTTTCTCTTTTGACCACTGCTCCAAATTCGGAGTGGAGATAGGTGCCAAAATTCTCACCAAAAAGCCTGTTTTTATGCTTGCAAAAGTCTTTTAGTGGACCCCTCCTTTGTTGAATTTGTACAATGCATCCAAGAGTGAGCCCCTCCTTTGTCATATCATAATACAAAGCATCCAAGTTGCCCTTGACACATGCATGGAGGAGGATTATTGGTGAATAAAGAAATATATACATGGTGGGACTAGTGTATGGACTATTCATGGACTTTAGCTCAATGAGCACATGGTGTTAAAATAATGAGGAAAAATAATAATAAAAATATGGAGGAGTTATGGATATGGAAAGATATTGGAATCATATGATATGATCCCTCCTTGAATTATTTTGGGTGAAAGAGGAAAAGGTATGCAAGTAAATAATATAATAAAAGTAACCAATGAGTAGAAATCAATTTTTTGTTTTCACGAGGGTGAGGGTGAAAATGTGGGAGTGATTTGTATAAAGGAAAAATATGAGGTTAGAGTATGTACATATTGGCAAAAAATATAATTATGGTGTAAGAGGATGAAAGAAGGTGTACATAGGTTTAATAAAACACACACCTAAGTAGAAATATTTAAATAAAATACCAAAATAATTATAAAAAATCCCTATATTTAGGCCATATATACAATGAAATATTTACACACAAAGAGGCCATAATATACTTTTATTTTTTATTTTTTTTATTTTTTTTGGCTCACCTAGCCCAGTGAGTAGCTAGCTGAGGGTTTTTTAAGAAAATATAGGAAAAGCCCCCTAACTCACACACGCCTATTTGCAGTGAAATGGTAGGGATAGCCATAGTGTTTGGGTGATTTTGGTAGGGTGGAGTAACTTAGTATAGCAATTATGGAGAGCC
Organism: Adiantum capillus-veneris; assembly: GCF_014529385.1. Taxonomy (NCBI): domain Eukaryota; kingdom Viridiplantae; phylum Streptophyta; class Polypodiopsida; order Polypodiales; family Pteridaceae; genus Adiantum; species Adiantum capillus-veneris. The sequence continues at coordinate 90,605,229 of NC_140949.1, forward strand.
GAAAAACGGCTATCTGTAGCAAGTAATGACGAAATCGTCGACAAGCAAATATTACACTGGCCATCACTAGCTCTACTTCCAAGAACTTTCTCTCTGCTACCAACTTCACTCGACGTGCACAATACACTAGCCTCATATAATGGCTGCCCTTCCCCTTTTGCAATAGCATGGCTCCAATGGCATCATCCCCTACTGATGGATTTACATAAAACACTTGCTCCCAATCAGGAGCCTGCATGGCTGACAACCCCCCTAACACCTCTTTCACCTCTTGAAACACTTCTTCACGCTTGTCGTCCCATTGCAATGGATCATGCTTTGCCACTTGTTGTAGTGGATAAAGGAGCTGTGAAGACAATGGAATAAACCGCACCATGTACTTCACTTTGTGTATAAATGTTGCCAATTGCTTCGTACTCGTAGGTGATGGAAGATGAATAATAGACTTAACCTTGTCCGGATTAGCCTCAATGCCATTTTCTGACACCATATGGCCGAATAACTTCACCCTTGGCTGTGCTAGATGACATTTCTTTGGATTTTGTTGTCCTCCACATTCATCATATCGAGCCAATACCATTTGCAGCTTCTCATGGTGCTCAGCCTTACTGTTGCATACACAGAAGTCATCCATAAAAGCTTTAACACAATTGCCAATGAATGGTTCCAAAACCCAATTTGTTCTCTCTTGATAGAAAGATGGTCCATTTGTCAACCCAAATGGAAATACTGTGTAGCAATAACAGACCCATGGCGTAATAAAAGTTGTCTTTGTGCATTCTTTAGGACTCACCCATTCTGTGGTCTCCACAGGGACTATGAACCCTGGCTTCAATAACTTGTCCACCTCTTCCCGCAATGCTGCCATCTGCTCTTGACCCATCCTTCTTAGCCTTTGTCGCACTAGCATAGCACCTTCTTTCAGCTCTATATGCATCTCTTCACCCTTGAACCCTCTGATCTCTTCATATGAAGTAATGAACAAATCAGGAAAACTAGCCAGCATGTGCAAATATATCTCCTTCTCCATGGCTGAGAGGTCCCCACTGATCATTTGTGTCATCAATTCTTGCTTCTTTGACAATTCAACCTTGGTTTGCATCAGCCCTTCAATCACTTCATAAGGCCCTTCACTTTCATCTTCAACCTCATTTGCAAATGCGACTAAACGAGACTCCTGGATTTCTTTATCCATCAAAAGAAATGCAGCATCAGCATCCTCATCACTACTGGTAGTACTATCACTGTCTTCATCAGACACTGTGGAATAGTCTTCATCACTAGACTCATCTTCATCTTCATAAATCTCTTCCAATCGTTTCCTTGTGTCCATATTATATAGCTTCTTGGTATCTATCTTTCCATAGAGGCTAATTGTACCACGTCTCCAATCCTGAAGAGCTCCTACTGCACGTAACCATGGTCTACCCAATATAATAGATATGCTCCCAACCCCGCTGGCATCACATGAAAATCAACCACCGCCTTTGCATCATACACCTCCACTTCTAAGATCTTTACAACACCCAAAAATTTTACTTTTTGATGGTTTGCCAATCTAATCCGGAAGCCTGACACCCCAGTCACTGTAAGACCCATCTTCTCAACGCATGAGTGTGTTATGACACATTTTTGGGCTCCACCATCCACATAACCTTGTCCCATATTTTTTCTTTTATGCCACACATCTACTATTGGACAAATGTCTGGTAGCTCATCCATCTCCAACACCTTTACTGGACCTCTCTCTGGCTCTTTCTCCATTGGGTTAACCATCCTCTTCCACTGACGCTTTAGCTTAGGCACCATCTCTATAAGCTACCCAAAAGTAACATCTGATTTCCTGCTTGTCAGATCCTCCTTCAAGTCATAGCTTAATTGCCCATCCCCTAGTGGAAAATCTGAAACATGAAATTTGCGACGAGCTCTCCTTTTCCACTTGGCCTTGACATCCTCGCCTTCATGATTCTTTCCCTTCTTCTTACTAGTACATGGGGCACTTCTTCCTTCCTTGTCCTCTGTGGTCCTCTTCCCAATAGGCATCACTAACGTATCCTCTAGCTTTGATGCCTTCTCCAAGGTGACTACACTTAACACTTTTGTCTTTCCCTTTTCCTCCTGGGTTAATCCACTGGTTCCTTCCTCTCCCTTAATTTCGATGCCATAATTATTTGACCTAGTTAGCACTTGTCTTGGAAATGGATACATGTCTCCTCCCATCCTTGTGGCTTATCACATTGCAGGCTGATGTGGCCCAAATCTCTACAATTATAACATGTGGGCGTCTGCCTCCAAAACCTACCATTGCTTTGTCCAACACCATTCCTAGGTCATTCTTCACCTCCTGGCTGATTTGCAACCCTCCCTCGACCTCGATTATTTCCCACTTGACCTAGCAGGTTGAGGTTGAGATTCTTCATTAAATCTACCACTTGCCTCATGTCTTGCCTTAGCCCATCATCTTGCACTGCTGTAGTGACCACTGCTGGCATAACCTCAGGAGTAACAGCAACCATTGGTTCATGATGAACCCCTGGCATGCGACCTTGTAAAGAGTCCATAGGCTGAAATTCAGACCTCATGGGCAAAGACTCCACCCCTAGTTGGCTCATTTTCCTCAGCTTCCACTCTTTGTTCCTTGCTACCTCTAGTGCATCTTCATATGTCCTAGGGTTCTTTAGCTCCACTCTCCAACGTATATTCTCCCAAAGGCCAGCCAAGAACCTATCTTTCTTCATCATTTCAGGCGGGGGTACTTGTGGTGCTAAGGCCTTGCACATCCGCTCCCATGCCAATGAAAACTTACGTATGTATGCATCTACTGACTCACCTTCCTTTTGCACCAAAACCTGTACTTCTTGCCACACTTTGTCAGGATCTTCTATCTTCACAAACTCCACTTTCAACCCATGCCGTAGATTGTCCCAACTCAATCTTACAGGTGGATCAGCCACACACAACTCCTCTTCAAATGCTTTGGACCAAACTCATGCATCACTATTCAAACAAATCTGGAGAAGACATAACATCTGCGCCGGGTCATGAATTTGGTTGCTAATGTAGGCAACCTCCATCTTTTCCAAAAAGTCTTCCACATCTTCATCACTTCTTCCATGAAATTCCGGAGAAGAGAAAGCCATGGCTACCCAAGTTACGATGCTTTGAGAACCACTTCGAACACACGGACAAGAACCCAAAACTTTTGACTTACTCAATCCCTAGAAAACTCAATGATGCTCAAGCTTTAGATAAGGACAAACACATGCACATCAAATGAGTTTTCATAGTTAATCATCGGAATTACAACAGGCAGTGTCTCAAGGATTCCAGAACTTTTTTCAAAAGTGAATTTGGACCTTGTTTGGCCTATTTACCAAGCAAAGACGAGAATTGCCAGACATCCTACTCTTGGAGTGCACTAGAAGCTTATGCAGCCCAAATCTTGACCTATTGGCATCCAAATTCAAATCTAAGCATACCATTGGGTTGCTGAGCCCTAAGAGAATCTTGGGATCAAGTTTGGACAAAATCTGAGCACTTAGACATCCTACGCGTAGTATGTCTCCAGCTTGATTTAGGACTCCAAACCAACCTATGAGCACACCACTGTGATCAGCACATCAAGGAGAAGCTGGGGTGAAAATTTCAAGTCATTTTGAGCAAAAAGACATCCTACGTGTAGGATGTCACAAGGCCATGTTTAGGTCCAAATGAAATTCTGAGCATACCATTGTGTTGTTGGACTAAAGGGGAGTCTTTAGACCAAATTTTGTTAAATTCTGAGCATATAGACATCCTACTCGTAGGATGTCTCTAGGCTAGTTTTAGAGTCCAACTGTAATTTTGATCATACAGGGGTGTTCCCAGTGTCTCAAGGATTCCATAACTTTTTTCAAAATTGAATTTGGACTCATTTTGACCATTTTAAGCTGCATTTCATTGTTTTGGCCATAACTTTCACAAACAGTATCGGATCGGAAAAGTTTTTATATCAAAACGTAGCTTGAGAGCGACACTACAGATCTTAGAGCAGAACTTGAACTAAATGTATGCAAATGGCAACCATTTAGTTCAACTTTGAAAAAAAACATCGTTTAAAGCCTCAAAATGCATCCGGAAGTCAGGAGTGTCTAAAACCGACAGTTCGAAAGAATTGTGAGAAAATGATCACGGTTTTGAAGACTGCTAAGTTAGCAGATTAAAATTATCTTTTGGAAAAACCATTGGTCACCCGTTGGAAGGTGCTCAAGGCACAAGTGTGGCTGTCAAGGGTATATCAAGAATTTTACGTTCATTGTGAAAAAGTTTGCCAGCTAAATAGAATTTTGCAGATTGTGTGCTAAAGTGAACACAGGTTAGCTCGACTCAAGAATCGCTATGAAGGGAGAAGTCGTTGTAGTATAGTGGTAAGTTGCATAACTTATCACAGTGATTTCACTAGATCGAGGCCTGCTAAAAGGCTCTAGGAAACGCAAGCATCCAGACAAGACAGTATCAACCCTGGCAAGCAAGGGAGCTAAGAAGTTCAAGCAGTGCAAGCAAAGCCAGTTCAGAAAACTCAGAGATTAAGACATCCACAAAAGTTGAAGGACCTCAAGCGAAAAGAAACCGACACAAGGGTGCTAATAATTTTTATTAGCATTGAGGCAAGCAATTAGAGCTATCACTGAACAGGTACAACAAGGGAGTCAAGACGAAAGCAATGGCGTCTCAAAGGAATCAGACTAGCCGAGATGAAGCTTCAAGTACATCCACAGAAATTACAAGAGAGCAAATTTGGATCTATCTAATTGGATACTACAAAGGACTGCCATGCTATGAGGATGACAATCGGAATTTGTACATCAAGACAAAGAAAGATACAGAGGAAACTCGGACATCTCAATATGTGGAAGTTGAAACAGTGAAAAATGTACTACACCCACATCCAGATTTCATGGAAGACTGTTTGGGATCAATTTACATGAGGCACGAAAAATACATCGACAATGAGATAGAAATGTTGTACAAGGATCAACTTATAGAACTCTACGCATATCCTCCAAGTATTTTTCTGTACAAAGCACAAGATGGAAAACGGAAAATTGGTACCCTCTATGGAGACGAAGATGGTCGATACTACAGGGCTGTCACAGTCATGAAGTTCCTATAGAAAACAATCATTATTTTGTAGCAGAAGCGTTCGGCTCAAGAGGAGAAGACTACACGTCTAAAGGTGGTAATGTATACCATCTTGTCATGGGTTTACCTCTAACTACGCACTTGGAAGAATTGACACCTACAGTCGTCACTACACAAATGAGTGACACACCACATGACACACAACAAGGCACAACATGGAAAGACACAGCACAAGTCTCGTGCATCGCACCAACACAAGACAAAGCACAAACACACCAAATTGCACAAACAGGGAATACGCCGGAAGTATCACCTATGAAGATAGCAGAACTTCAAAAAGAACTAGCTCGGTCTCAAGAGCTACTTAACAAGAAGTCATATCATCAGGCATTAAACATATGCCAACATCAGATATGGAACCCTCTCGGATGGGGGGAGTTCAAACTCAACAAAGAGACCCTATATCTTCAAGAGTGGGATTAAGAAGTCCAATTTTACAAGAAGTAGTGTCCTTTTCAGGAGTCCAAGTGGAATTTCAAGAAGCATTGGAAGATGCCGAGCAGGAGGAGAGACCACTGGAAATTCACAATGCCCAATGTAAAAGGTTAGGTCAAGATGTCATTGTGGTCGACAAATACGATAGGCACTATGAAATAGCCGATGTGAAAAATATGGATGAGTTTAGCAATTGTGGGCAACCTGTAAGTCACATACTTGGACCCCGTCCAAAAGCACCATCAAGGGAAATGGAAAACAAAGATTCGGTTCAATCTTCACCCTCGGTGCAGAACTCGCCAAAATCAACTCGGAAACATAGCCCTAAGGCTATGCAAAAGCCCCACGTCAAAGACCATATACTGATGGAAGAATTAGCATTACAATTGCTAGAAAGCATGGATAGTGATTTGATTTTGTATGCAAGCAATAATGGAAGCTATTTTCAGCTTCTCAAGGACAAGACGATGAAGGATAAAGGGACGAAGCTAGTGGATACACCTAAGTCAGTCGTAATCTACATGTTCATGCATGCAAAGAAGAGGTCATATCTGTATCTAGATACCACAGGAAACCATTATCAGCAGTATTATGGAGAGCTGCCTCGTCCAAAGGGTTCACATATTGAGATAAAAACATATTGCGACCAATGTGCCATTGGTCATTTAATGAAGGACTGCCCAACAAAGCTCTACATGGAAATGAAGAAGCAACAAGCCAATAGCAAAGTTCAGACAGTGACAACAAGGGAACGGAAGAAAGAATCCCCAACAAGATCTCCGGAAAAGAAGAAGATCTTGTCGCAGAGCACAAAAGATAGGCTCAAGACACAGTTGCTTGAAGTCAAGGGTGTCAACGACATTATCATAGAGAATCAGGCTTTCAAAAAAGATCAATTGAATCAGCTGATTCAAGATCGTTTAAGAAAACTCAGTGAGGACAAGTCAAAGCATCCACAAGGTGATGAAGATGAAGCTCGTAGTTCAAGGTTCGAGAGAAAAAGAAGCCAAGATTCTGACGATAGTGAGCCAACACAAGAAGAGGTGGCAGAGGTAACAAAAAAATCTTAGTGCCATGTCACAAGTGGAAGACATGCAAATAGAATCAATGGATGAAGCTGAAAGTCTACCAAATAAATTCTCTAATGTGGAATCTTCATTGGTGATTGAACAAATCAAAGAGTATGAGAAGCTAAAAGAAGATGTAACTGAAGACATAGAATGCACAGAAGAACAGGAAATGACTGAGTCCAAGATTGACTACCAAGGACAAGCAATATAGGATATGAATGAATATTTTCGAGAAGAGACTCTACAAAAACCCATGGAACAATGGAAATCAAAGGCCACGGCGACCATTGCATCAGAAGAAGAGAGTCAACCTCAACATCCTGCTACACAAGCTTCAAAACATTTCCAAGAAGAAAAGTCACCATTGAATGACCTTCAAGTGCTAGAAGAAGTAAATAGTCACAGAGAGCTTCTGAACTCAAGAGTCAAGGCGTCACAGTCAGAAACTGGCAATGAACACCAACAAGCAGCTACAGCAGAAGATAGTAAGCACTTGGGACATGCTACAACCAGTCAAATGAAAAAGAAGTTCAACATACAAGAGGATGACAAAGCCTTCAAGGCACAAAAGTCCAAGACAAGTACCAAAAGCAAAGAGGACATCAGCTACTTGGCAGCCAACAAGAAGATTAAATTCTCATTGGATGTGCATGAGAAACTAAAATTCAATTTGACAACAGAGATAGATTACACTGCCACGACTAATGTCATGTCTTCTAGGCTGTGGTTACTTCTAGATAAGCCAGAACTGTATGAAATTCAGGTACATGTTCCTATTTCACATGGAATAGTTGTCACAAGTTTAGGGATTGCAGAAGCTACCCTTAAACTATGGTCAAAGGTAATCAAAGACAAATTCCTACTCGTGGATTCCTCCAAAATGAGTACACATTTGATTTTGTCCAAGAAATGGGCAAAGGAAGTTGAAGAAGAACCTGGATTTTCAACAATCGTCATCATGACTAGCTCTCAAGAAAGCCAGCCTACGACCGCTCCAAGATTATCGGTGCCGACAAAGGAAAAGCCAAAATGAGCCCACAAATGTCCTACCAACAGAAGCAGCCCCCTCAATCAAAGTCTTCAGTACAACCCACTCAGGTTCAAGACAATGCTTCTATATCAACGGTCAATACGCTTCCACGCCCAAGGCAGACTCCAAAGAAAGTTTTTCAACCAAAATACCCTACACTGCGAGATCATCGTCGACAAAAATCTTCAAAGGTCTACATTAAAGCTGAAGCAATAAAGATCAAGGACCCAATATGGGTAAATGAGCCTAGCCAATTGACGAAAGGTAAATACATGGGATGGATAGCCTCCCACTATAACTTAGCAAAGCAAGGCTATTATGAGGGTCAAAAGAAACTTTGGTTATCAAAACCATAGACCTTGGCTTATGCGGTGGATAAAGGTTTCAAAAAGCATCCCCAAAAGCAACAAAGCTCATATTTATATCGCCAAAGGAGACCAATCAACAAGGCTCACCAAAGGTACGCAAGAAATTTCAAATCTAGCTGGCCTTCATACCAACATAGGACTTCATCGGTAAATAATCCCAAAAATGGCACTCTTGTACATCTTAATACGACATCAAAAACATCATGGGAAGTGCCATCTACAATTCTTCAAGCACAAGGTTACTATCAAGGAAATCAGAGAATCTGGCTACCAAAGATGCTAGGTAAACATTCTTCAAGCAAACGACTTCAGCTTGAAAATAATAGCAATTTCACGGAAGGCAAAAGGACAATGTCACAGTCAAGGCAAAGGATAGCTGCAAACACACGCTAATCACACGATGCAGATACAAATGGGTGCCAAAAGAACAACACATAACGAAGAAGATTGAAGTCATCTCTAGCTCTCAAGAAATGTCAAAACATGATAGACAAAGTGTTACGAAGAATGGAGCGAGCCAATCTTCTCAACCAAGGGACCAACAACAACAAAAAGAAATTTTGACAACCAAGGTCACCCAGGTATGGCAAAAGAAACCAATATTGCCAGTATGGTCCTTTACAAATCCTCTCTTCGAGGATGGGAGTTTTGAATTTCAAAACCTATTCTTGGTCGAAAGCTCCCGAGAGTAAGTCAAGTCGCCATAAAAATCATGGCATAAGAGTCAAGATTCGGGCAGCTGAGCCACTAAATGAGCAAGCATCAGACCCAAGCTTCATGTCTTAATATTTTTTGTGGTCTATGAGTCTAGATATTTAGATTATAGCTCAAGCTGGAAGAGTTGAGCATATTGTAAAATGGGGTCGCTCATACTGTATAGGTGAGCATAAGAGTCGAAGTCTACTATTTTAAATGGTGGAGTGGCAGAGTCGTCCAGAAAACACTCACGCACATGAACACAGTGAGGAGAGTGGAAAAAACCTCATCAACAAAAACCCTTCTTGTGAGTAACGGCAACTCTTGAAGTCAAATATATTTTTGCTTCTCTAGCTATGTTCACTCCTGGAATCACCCATTCAAACTCTTCTCACACCGCATATTGTTTCCCATGCATCTATCTATGCAAGCATATATAATGTCCCATCATTGGACGTTTGCATTTGACACGATTTGTGTTCCACCCATGCACTTACACAACAAAATGACGATGACAAAGCGGTAACAGGTTTCATAAGCATTTGCTCAACAACAACGACTCTGACTTCAAGCTACTAACACTTATCCAATGTATATCAAGTCAATAATAGTAACCATACAGCCATAAGTACTTTAGCTCAACAAAACTTTGTTACATCAAACATAAGTACATATAGCCTAACATTTAATGGTGACTAAAGGCATTTTTTTCCCACTGGGTTTTCCCTTTAGTCTTATCCAGGTATCCAAGACCTTCATTTTGAAATATACGCCACATTTTATTTTTCTTATAAAAACACAGAAAAGCAGACCAACGACATCCCCAAACAGCTACATGCTCATCAACTGGAAGATCAAAGGGGAGCGGCCCAGAAAATGACTTACTGCAACAACAAACCTCACTCCACCTATTCACACTACAACAACCAATCGGAGGGGGAGAGCTATGGCTTCAACTACACTACATGTACAAGAAAAAGGTAACTCTACAACATACAAAGCATCTGGTAAAAGCAACTGCAACAACAAAAGCTTCAACCAACACCAAAACATGAAGCACTCGCCAAGGCCACTACAGACATAGGGTCTTGTCAGGGATGACAAGACTTCGGAGGGGGAGAGTGTTGACAGGTTAACCTTTCAACAACGCTTCCACAAAGATTCCATGAAGATTCTCTAAAGATTCCAAATAAAGATGCTGATGAAGTGATGAAGACGAAGATGGATGCTATAATATGAAGATACGAGCTCATGGACATCATCAAATATCCCGTTATTATTATTTTGAGCCATTACGGCCACTTTTGTAATGTTTACGGGAACTTCATATTTTAAGTCGGCAATTGTATTTTGGCCACAGATGCTTGTTGGATAAGCAAAGCCAGCTCACATTGTTGTAATTAAGCTCTATAGAAGCCTAGGGACAAATCAGGTCATTTTGGTCGGACATTGGTTTTCTAAGGTTTAGTATATAAGCCAAAACCTAAAGCTTTGTAAAGAGACTTCTAATAATCTGATCTTTTGTGTCGTTGGGAGACAGCGAGAGAGTGAGAGTGTGTGTGTGTGTGTGCTACAGGAGCTACGGTGGTTGGAATCGCAAACGGAGAGCAGCAGTGTGTTGCCCACGAGGAGAGTTACGCGTTGCTGTTTATATCACACGCGCTCGTATGTGTTTTGGCAGATTCATCCGCGAGCTACTTTTGGAGTTTCGATGAGTAACTGTTGTCCGTTTTTTCATTTCAGCACATCTACGCGATTAGAGTGAGTAGAGCTACACATTATGCACTTTAGTTTTCGGAAATGTCGACCTACAAAAACTGGCCAGACATCCTACGCGTTTTCTTCACGAAGGGTATTGGGTAGGTATTTTTGGTCACGGACCTTAGGGAGAGTGGCCTATTGGTGTTGATAGGATATCCCTCAAGTTTCGTAATGTTTCAAGAACGTCTAATGGGCTTTTGGCTTGCAGTAGCATCATACGAGACTCTCACATTCACAGAACCAATGACATGTAGATTTGATATCTTTGTAGGAAGTAGTCATTAGTCGGTCAAGTAGAGGTCGACACCCTTTGCTTGCTTCCACGTGCCTGCGGGTCGAGCTCCGTCCTCAGTTGACATTATATGTTAGGTGAGTTCTCGCTATGCTGACGTCTGTCACGGCGGATCCGTCCAACAATCAACATATCATTTGACATAGTGTAATTCAAGAATAATGGTGATCTCCATGCTTCCACTTTCTTGCTAGAATAAAACTCTCTCTCTCTCTCTCTCTCTCTACACACACACACACCAATGTGCACAACTCATCAATGCAATCTTATGGCATTATGAAAAATATATGTGGGTGTGGATTGTGATTTAGGTATGTCTCACACAAGCCAATATATTTTCTTTATGTTAGGAGCCAATAGATTCCAAGAAGATTTGTATGCACAGACAAATACATCCTTTGCTTTTGTGACTATGTTGCTACTATGGGAAAGTGTTTAGTAGTGTAATCAATCTTCACCGTTCGGAAATGATTCGGAAGGATGATGCACAGTATGAACTTATTCAAAAGTTGTACACAGTAAGAACTTACATTAAGAAAAACTAAGTTTAAGCTTGATGCAATGGTTGGATTGTCTGGGGTATAGAGCATTACAAGGGTATCTAGGATGATAGAGGCGTCGTAGGTTTAAAGGCCACTGAAAGGAGAGGTATCAAGGAGAGGGTGAAAGGTCGATTAATGGGGTGTGGATGAATAGTCTCTAAATCCATGATACTATCAACAAGGAAGGACTCTACGTGATGTTTTGTGGATGAACAGTCTCTAAATCCATGATACTATCAATAAGGAAGGACTATACGTGATGTTTTGTGCAATATGGTAGTCAATTCCATAGGACGACATCCATGGCGTATTGCCTCTTCTCAGGAAGGGAGCCCATGACGGGGAGGCCATACTCTTCAAGAAGGCGGTGCAGCTTCCACTCGGGCATGGAGTCGTAGTCGGCTTTGGAGTAGGTGGGGTAGTGCACGGGCATTTGGAAGACGGGGGCACCTCTGGCTTCTTGAAGGAGGAGCTGTAGGCAAGGCGTGGGCTCCTTTGCAATGATGTTGTGGGCGATGAGGGCAAGGAAGAGGACGCGCCGCTAGAGAGAGAACAACCGCTGGGCAGTGACGCTGATGAGGGGAGCTGCCTCTCCAAGCTATGAATGTGCTGCGCATGCCATTCATCTTTTTTCTTTTGATCAAATTGCATTCTCTGCACCGACGTCTCAAGGGCCTTCACTCTCTCCATTAGCTCTCTCGTCAAGCTACGACTAGGCCTACTCTCTGTGGGCAGCTCTTCTTCCATCTGCTTATAAAATCTTCTCCTGGCTCTCCCTGTTATTATCAAGCTCATGCTTCCTCGTCGTTTTCATCATTTGGACCCGGCTCTGCCCACACCCGTTCCTACTACCCCCAAACTTTCAGGCTCCTAGTGTAACTGCCCCGTAAAATGTGAGCCTCTATCCCCACCATACCCCAATGGCTACTTGCTATAACCCTTAGAGTTTACTCTACTTTTAAGAGCCCATCCCTTATGACCTATTGTAGCCCTTCCAAAAGGCGTTGACTTAGATGTGAGGGGTGGTTGATCCCCTACCCAAATTGTCACAGTCACTTGAAGTTAGTACTAGACATTACCACCTTTGGGCCTTGGATGAGGGTGCCACAAGAATGGGGGAAGGTATGAGGCACACAAAAAAGACTTAAAGGGCCCTCCACAAAACAGAGCCCTTTGAAAGTCTTTCCCTCAAAAGCCTTTTTTTTTTAGTCATAGCCATTTTTAAGCCGGATTGCCACAAAGGATTGACCCGGCATCGAACGCTGAGGATTTCACCTTTGTTGAGATAGCCACTCGGCACTTGACTCGTTGATGTCCCGAAACTAGTTCTTGCATATTTTGTTTTAAAAGGGCTGACGCGTCCTTCAAATGGAACCCATCCCATTATTGGTCCGCTTACCTTATTGAAGTCTCAAATTTTGGCACACATGCTTGCAATTCAAGGTTCAAGACCTAAGCTTGCAAATGCACCTCTCTCTCTCTCTCTCTCTCTCTCTCTCTCTCTCTCTCCAAAAATATTGAGAATTTCATTATACAGTATACTTAGTCCATAAGGACACCATCTAAACCACTTCTTTTAGCATATGAACACGACACTACAATGCATTCCCTAGTATGAAGCATCTTGATTGGATGACTTTACTCAGAAGAGCAATCTCCCATGGAAACCCACCAATGAACATAGCCACATTACCAAACTGACATTTTTTTCTCATGCACTAGATAAAGAATCAAAACCAAAAGCCAAATTCTACAAGAAGTTGTACAAATGTTTAAAACATCAATGTCCCGATTGTCCACAATGTTAATGGTTTTGCATCGTATTTTCATATGAAGCCAAGATTTGAGTAAAACCCATGAGTTCTTTACATGAGTATAGTGCCAAATCCTATGCTTCATGATTCTTGTGTACCACATATGGCATATCTACCACGAGATGAGTTTTTATTTTGTATGAAAACACCTATAAGCACAATCCTATAAAAACCCTTGAGAGAAAAAGTTTAAGTTGGTAAGAACTAGGGTTGTACTAAGAGACCTCCAATCTCTCGTATTGAGCTATCAAGCTCAACACATAGTACACACTTGACATGCTTGGATGACTTCTCTCCTATATTCATCACTAGCATGAGGTAGCAGGCACAAGGATACTTGCTAATGATACTAGAGCTAGACTTCATTGACTTGATCTATCTACTAAGAGTGATGGCTACTTATCTTGCTAGCTCACTCAATGGAAGTTTGAAATTGACTTTTGTACATAGTATTCTATTATTTTGTACTTTCTACTTATAGACTTATCATCATTATGAGTAGTGAAGAAGGAGAAGAAGTAACATTCAACCTCATTTCCACTGTCACTATAAGAGGAGTTGTCTATAACAGCTAGCATTGCCGCGGAAAAACAAAGCAAAAGGGAGAGAGAAAAATTTGCGGGCGGCAATAATCGCGGTAGTGGTTTCTCAGCGATAAGCACAATAATAGTCGCGGTAATATACATGCTGCTATTACCGCACCAATTGTCGCATTTATTACCGTGCTTATTGGCGCTACACGCTAATTAAAAAATAAAGGTGCTTATTTGGGCCACCCAGTTTTGGGTGGCCCAAATGAGCACCTTTATTTTTGACCTGCATAAAACAATGAAACATCAATTGTTTTTTGGAAGAGTATAAAAAATACCAAAGAATTGAAATTGAATTTACTTTACCTTGACAATTTAAAATGTAGAAGATCGACTATTTAAAAAATTTACGATAAAAAGTAAATAGTTGTATGTACATTGTGCCACATTGGGACTTTACGAAAGTTTGGACAAAACATTTTTCTATCTAATCCTCCTCTATCTCGTCGTCGTCTAGAGGCATGTATGGTGGATCACTTTGACTCTACATAAACCCAAACCAAATTAAACAATTATCAACAACTCAAAAAAATTGATACAAAATTACTTGTTTAAACTTACCGCGTAGTGGTCCAACCATTGTATCGAATTGCTCGCAAGAGATGTGGTTGTATTCGAACAACTATCGTCAAGTATCAAATTCTGTATGTCACTCCTGATACTTCTCCTATCTCTCCCTCTTTCTTTCTATCCCTATTTCTCTCTCTCTTTCTCCCTATCTCTCTCTTTCAATCTATCCTCTCTCTCTCTCTCTCTCTCTCTCTCTCTCTCTCTCTCTCTCTATTTCTCCCTCTTTTCTATCTCTCCCTCTCTTCCTCTCTCTCTCTCTCTCTTTTCGTCCTTCTCTCTATCCCTCTTTCTCTCTATCTCTCCCTCTATCCATATCTCTCTCTCTTTCCATCTTTCCCTCTCTCAAAGTTTCTCTCTATCTCTCCCTCTCTCATTCCCTCTCCATCTCTCCCTCTTTCTCTCTCTCTTTCTTTCTATCCCTCATCCTCTCTATTTCTATCTATCCCTATCCCTATCCCTCTCTCTCTCTCTCTCTCTCTATCCCTCATTCTCTCTATTTCTATCCCTATCCCTCTCTTTCTCTCTCTTTATCCCCCCCCCCCTTCTCTCTCTCTCTCTCTCTCTCTCTCTCTCTCTCTCTCTCTCTCTCTATTTCTCTTTCTCTCTCTCTCTCTCTCTCTCTCTCTCTTTCTCTATCCCTCATCCTCTCTATTTCTATCTATCCCTCTCTCTCTCTCTCTCTCTCTCTCTCTCTCTCTCTCTCTCTCCCCCCCCCCCCCCCCCCCTATCTATCCTTCATTCTCTCTATTTCTATCCCTATCCCTCTCTTTCTCTCATTCTCTCTTTATCTATCTCTCTCTCATTAATTCTCTCTTTATCTACCTCTATCCCTCTTTCTCTCTCACTCTCTTTATTTATCTATCTCTCTCTTTCTCTTTCTTTCCCTCTCTGTCTATTTCCCTTCTCCTTATTTATCCTTCTCCATTTATCTCCCTCTCTTGAAATTTATCTCTCTTTCTGTCTCTCTCTCTCTCTCTTGATCTATTTCTCTCTCTCTCTCTCTCTCTCTCTCTCTCTCTCTCTCTCTCTCTCTCTCTATATATATATATATATATATATATATATTTCTATCTAACATTCTATCCAAACAAGCCGAGCAAAGCAATCGTTTCCAAACAAGCCTAGCAAAGTAACCATTTTGAAAGAAGCGTAGCAAAGGCAACCATTTCAAACAAGAAGTGCAAAGTAACCATTTCCAAATGAACGAGGTATGTTATGGATTCTCTATTTTTTTGTATTTATGCGCGCGTGCGTGTGTGTGTAGTAGAAAACAAAAGGGAAAGAGGGGAGATGTGCTTTGTTTTGTGTTTACCTCTTTCTTTGTAGAGCGGTTGAGCTTCCAAAGATGATGGTGGAAAACCCCCTTCGATGAAACTTGGATGAAACCCCCTTTGACGAAACTTGGGAAGCTTGGAGCAGGAGAGAGGGGGGGGGGGGGGGGGGATCTTGGGAGCGATGGCGTAGAGCAAGAATGTAGAGTATGCAGCAAAAACGTGGCATACTCTGCCTTCTTGCCTATTTTAGGCGCCAGTTATTACCGCGTGCTAACCCTCACGGATCACGGACACCATATCACCTACGAGGGACGTTGTATTATTTACTTGGTAGAGTCAGGTACCGGGCTTGTCGGTCCAATAGGAAAAGGGTAAGAGTGATCGCCGATGAGAGGCGCACTCTAACTGGAACATTCAAGGGATTAATTGGTTAAGCATGGGCGCCCAAGTGTGAATGGGGCGAGCTCATATAAAAGTCAACTAAACCTAAAATTCACTTATTCTCTCATTTGTGCAATTAAAGAGTGGTTTTGCTCCATCTCCATCTTCTTCTTCTTCATCTTCTTGTGTGTGTGTGTGTATGCATGAGAGAGAGAGAGAGAGAGAGAGAGAGAGAGAGAGAGCATCGTGGCGGCGCGACGGTGGTAAGGCGGTTGAGCGCGGCGTAGCGACGTCTCCCTCTTCTTCGCGCCGAGGAATGCTCCACGATAGGAAGCATAGAGCGATGAGTGACACACCAACGCCACCTTTGAGCTTACTAGTTTAGGCTTGTTGTGTGCTTGGAGCCGTTTGTGGCTCACACACGGTGTACCGGCAAGTTCCTTGCATTGACACGTGTGACATACGCGCACATTTTTGGCACCGTTGCCGGGGAATGCCATACACAAAGCTTGAATGGAACTCTGTGTTTCTTTTGTGGTGCAATTTCAATTGTAGGAAAGGTAAGGAAGGAGGGTGTGTGTGTTGAGAAGAAGGATTTTGTGTTGCTACTGTGTATTTTTTTTGTTAATGGAGTTTTCAAAGGTACTGTGTTTTTTCTCTGTGTAAGGTGTTAGTATTAAGGTTGTTAGTTGTGTGTAATATAAAGTACAGTAAGTAGGAAGTAGATCTGTGAGAGCTAATAGAGTCTGTTAGTGTATAACAGTAGGTGTATTAGTTGGAAGTAGGTAGGTAGAGTGTGTGTGTGTGCGCTCACGCGCAGGTCACGGTGACCTTATCCTTTAAAAAAAATAAAAAATAATAATAATTTTTAAAGGTAAGACCGGGATCGAGAATATCTCCCAGACCCAAGCCCAAGCTTACGCTCAGGCTCAGACTCAGGCCTCAATCGCCTTTTAAGATTACGTATTTTAGCTTCACACGAAGCTAAAAATCTATTTTTTGAGGACCAATGGAACTTCAGATGACCGAACGTTGTGCTGTAAAGCACACCGTGACCCTTTGAGTGATACGCTCGTTTTGAGCTATCACACACTTTAATAAAAAAATCGATCATTAAAAAATATTAAAAAACGTAAAAAACACGAGTGAAAACGGACGCTTAAAAAAGTAAGAGGTTAACCTTCGAGGTTATTCGCTTGTAGGGTGCCAAAGGTTATGTTCCGGGCCCTCAACGGGGACCCAAGGTAGTACAAACCAAGACTCGAACATAGCGGCTAGTGACTCTTCCTCTGACTACGACGTCATGGAGGGTTTCCCAATGCCTAATCCCGATAGCTCAAGCCAAGACATGCATGCCATGGGTCCACGGTCCGGGCCGAGCGTGCTTAGCCGCTTGAAGGAAACCTTTAGTAGAGCCACTCGCTCCGAACATGGAGCTAATGATGTAAATGAGGGGGGTGGGGAAGTAAATTCTCCATTCATGACCAACGTAGAGCCTATGCCCTTAGAGAATGTGCATGTGAATACTTCATTCACTGTTCCTCCTAACTCTTCAGAGTTATTTCCCTCCGAGGTCATATTACCCGATGGTAGAAGCCTTGCCGAAGTGCAAGAGGTTGAGCGGTATATCTTTGCAGCAAGGGAAAAGGAAATCGAGAGCTTACGCAAGGCGGAGCAACGAAGAGAGTTAAAAATGAAAGCCCCTATGTCAATATCCTTGCTAAGAGAGCAATCATGTGCTCCTGACTTAGCAACCGCTAAGGGCCAACCCCTAGAAAGAAACATTGCATCTAGCTCAAAGGACACCCCTAGCACCTCAATCCTAGATGGAGCGTTCTTAAATGAGAACTGGGAGTACGAACTACAAACGAAAACTCTGACCGACCTATACATAGGTCACACCTATCAGTGGGTTGGTTAGATGTCCTACAATCCACAATGGGTGCTACTAGTGTGGAGGATCAACAACAAAGAGTTTGTGAGGTCATCCATAGGGTCATTGAGTTAGAGAGACAGAACAAGGGGATCAACATGCCTTCAACGGGTCTCATGAGATTCTTGGATACAGGAAAGGCTGAACAACCGACCTTATCGCAAATGGAGACTCCCTCTGTAAGTCCGATGGATCCTCCATATGTTGTTTCTCCAAGGGTCTCAGTGCAATCTAAGCCCACAAGTGATAGCTTTACCTTTCCAAGTCTAGCTCATCTTTCCCTTGATGACACCATGGCTACCATGCCTACCCCAATGATGGGCATGCCAAGAACACACCATGGACCTCATTTGTTAGTAAAGCACCGCTACATGGTAGCTCAATGCCTGCAACAGTACCTACAAGTGTGTACCAATCGTATACACCTATGGGTCATCGCACTCAGGTAGTCCCTACTCCTCTCATGGTTTCAACTACCTATGCTCCACAACCACAACACCCAAGTTCTTATTTCCATGGGACTATACCGGCTAGCATTAGCATGTCACATCCGACGTCTGCTATGCCTAGGGCCACACATATGAACTTTGGGCCACCACATGGCACAACATCGTACCCAACGTGGAACCCAAGGGCTTCCTATGTGCCAAGCCCAATGCCAATACCTACTCCACATGTAGTCTCTGGAGCGCCTTCACCCACGGTGCATTCTCACTTAGGTGACTTGGCAACATTTGCTCAAGCTATTGGTCGATCTATTGCTGAGAATATGCGTAACATGCCTGATAGAGAGCCTAGAAGTAAGGCAGTACAAATAGGCAAGCTCACACAAAAATTTAGTGGAGACGGGGATGTGAGAAATCATATCGAAGTGTTCAAACAAATATGCAATGCTCTAGGAGAACACAATGACCTGCATAAGAGTAATGCTTTAAGCCTAACCTTAAGTGGAAAGGCTGGGAATTGGTATAGAACCCAAGGGTGGAAGAAAAAATGATTTACCCTACTCTTAGGAGACTGTTCTTGAAAGAATACATACGAGTGGGAGTGCTTTGGGGTGTAGCCTCTCAGCTCCAAAAAGCCCAACAAGAGGAAGGAGAGTCGGTAAGAGACTTTATTAGTAGCTTCAATAATAATCAATAACTTGATAGATTCATTTGGGGATTATGACATGAGGTATCTACAATGGCCTAGTCATTAGAGGTATCACCACTTCGGAAGCAGTCACCACCAATGCGATCCAATTGGAGGATAATTTAATGATTCAAGGAGAAAGAGTGTGTGTTGAGTCTAAATCTGTTAGCTCACAAGCATCGGGGCATCAGCCAATGACCCTAAAGCCTATTGCTAAGGAGTCAAAGATATCTGAGATGACTTTAGCAGATCTCACCAAGGCTACAATCGTGCTCCGCAAAACAATCATATGTATCCAAGACGGGAGCAACAATGGTGCTCAGTATGCTATGGACCGCATAGTACCAGTGAATGCCCTACTTTTAGAGTAAAATTCAATGGGAATTGCAATGCATGCGGGAGGTATGGTCATCAAGCTAAGGATTGCATAGTATTTAAGCACGCGATGGCCAATCGACCAACCTTAGCATGGACAGATACACCTCGAGTGCCTGCATTGATGCCGGCCCCACCTCTTGAACAAACATCACAACACATGGTCCCTAGGGTCCAAAATGTTGTTCAAACAACACCTTTACCACCTCCAGTGCTAGGACCGTAACCACCACATCCGACAATCACTTCTGTGAATCAAGTGGGTTGTGAGTCATCTATTGCTTGTTTGGAAGGCTGTGAGGAAGATATGGATCCTAATATTGCCTATGGGATGGAAGTTCTTGAAGAAAGTCCACAATACTACATGGAGGAATATTGCGGACGAGTCAAACCTGTCTATCAAGTAGCTACTATTGCTGAAAGAGGCCCAAATATCAATTACACTACTAAGAGACCACCTCTTCAATGCTATGAGTGTGGAGGTCCACATCGTGTAGCAGAGTGTCCTATTAGGCTACAAAAGAATGCCACACTAATGCAAACTAGTCAAGCGAGCACATCTACAATGCCAATACTCATGTGGAAACGATGTGGCATAGGTCATTTGATTGCCCAATGTCCAAATAATCCAAATGCACCGAAGATCACGCCATTAAACTTGATTGAAGTTATCGAGGAGCCATCACAAAGTACGCCTATGGTACCAGTAATGTACTCACACGATCGATGCTCTAGAAACAAAATTATATTCTCGAGGAAAGAGACATGGCATCAATTGCCCAATCTCAGAAAAAGAAGAAAACACGAAGGAAGAGATCGCAAAAAGCAGCGAAGTCAGACCCTAGTTCAAAGACCAACATAGGGACTAGTGACGACCCCGTATATATGAACGACGCTGAAGAAGATTTTGATTCAGGTGAAACCATGGAGACCAAAACATCCACTAAGATAGAAACCAACAAGGAAGATCTTCATGAACCACAATAGCCAGGATCCAAGAAGAAGATAGGAACTTACCCAAACCCTACATAGGAGATCGAGCGAGTGAAGCAATTAAGGAGTTTGGTAGAAGATACCCAACGGGATCTAGAACCAGCACCTAGGCAGATCCAGATTACAGACACCGTGTTGCCTATGCAACAACAACCTCACCAAGTCCATAGACCCTTAGCCATACCTAGTGTCATCCAAGAAGAAAGTGACTTAAAGTCATGGGAAAGTGGGCGTAATCACTTCTTGATGGAAAGAATGTTTACAGAGGGACTACTTGATCCTATCGAAGAAATGGAGATCCCATCTTCCCCACGTCAAGGGACTGAAGTCCAAAAGGTGCCGTTAAACATTGCCAAATTGATGGATTTCATGTCTTCAGAAGTTAGAACCACCATCATGTCCAAACTATATAAAGACCTTGAGCTAGTCTCAGTTCTTCGAGCCTTCCTCAATGGAGAACTGAGTTTGGGCTACCATAATTTGCACAGATGGATGGAGCTGGGGAGATCCCAACAGAGGAGGAACACTTAGATCCACAACCCAACCTAGATGAGAACCTTGTTATAGAAATACCTGTTAACAAGTTGGGACAATACTTTGAGGGTGATGAATCCAATGCGACCATACCAATCACTACTAAGGGATTAACTATGAAGGGAATCCTTGATGGTGGCACTGGGGTTAGCATTGTGAATAAAAATTATTGGGAAACTATGGGAAGACCTCACCTTGCGACCACAACCATAGTAGTGAAGATGTCCAATGGGTCTATTGTTAAACCTATTGGGATGTTAGAAGATCTCAAGATCAAGGTCTTTGGACATAAAATAAGAGTTACCTTCATTGTTATGTATTTCTCCAAACACACTATGGCATCAGAGATGATCTTAGGACGTCCTTTCATGAGGGAAGCAAAATTGGTGCATGACT
The DNA here is from genome assembly GCF_014529385.1 of Adiantum capillus-veneris. NCBI lineage: Eukaryota > Viridiplantae > Streptophyta > Polypodiopsida > Polypodiales > Pteridaceae > Adiantum > Adiantum capillus-veneris. Next base: position 90,626,598 of record NC_140949.1, read on the forward strand.
GTTCTAAAAACCATGTCTACTTGTAGTTCCTAGATTCTGTCATTCGAGTGGATCTTGTGACTGGTCAAGCACATCCTCTAGGAAACAGGTTTATAATTGATCATAGATCTGACACCACAGTTCACTCGGCCCCATTGCAGTATTGTTACACGTGTAAAGCGGACACTGATGTTGGGGAATATTCTCCTTATATGGATGTACTACCTGGGATGACTGAGTCGGAAAATGTGGATTGGGTCCACCTAGCAGCAACCATAGACACTTGGGGAAATAGGGGGATGACCTGGGTAACACTTGAGGGGGATGAAATGCCCGTACCCTTAAATATGCTACAAGCAATGTATATAGCTTCTGACAAGACTCATTCTAGTGTAACGAAGAAAAAATACAAGTGGGTCCCTAAAGCTTCTTTAGCAACCGTAGCTAGTGCTAAAAAACAGAAGCCTTGTAAGAAACGTCCCACTCGCTTCAAGAAATGTAAGGAAACGTGGCGTTGGATTCCTAAAAAACTATTGGAAGCCCAAGGCTACTATCAAGGAAATGATCAAATCTGGGTGCCAAAACGTAAATTGTGCTCTTACTTGTCACCGGACCCATGTAAGCCCAATCCCGTAGCTCCAAAACGAATCAATGATCGCAAAAAGAAAAAAAATCACAGAATGCTACACACGCGCTCCAGAGCTAGTTTGGGTACCAAAGAAAGAACGATTTGTTCCACCTAGCTCAGGAAGGGGGGAGTCCCATGAAGCTTCTAGCTCCTCATGTAATGCATCCATAGAGGTAAAAGCTTCTCCACGGCCTCCACCTACAATAGTGGACCTTGATAAAGCTACAAAGGAATCCACACTTCCCAGTGTTGAAGAATCACCTGATGAACCACTTCAAGTTCAACCCTGGGAGAGTACCTTACCACCCTTGCAACTGGACGAGGCACCTAAGGTAATAGAAAACTACTGGCAAAAATCCTCACTTATGACCAACTGGAATAATTGGTTTCAAAGGGTGACGAGCACATTTCAAACGGTATGATCTACCCAAGGAAGGGGGGAGTGTTTGCCAACAGTCATCATTCACTCACTCCCCTCTCAACCTTCCTCCCTGACCTCTCAATCTCCCAATCTTAGGGAATGTACATATAAAGCCTTATACTCACATTAAAAAAAAAAAACGCAAGGGCAATTAGCAAACGAGTATGCACAATAGAAGTCAAAACATTGACTCAGACCTACACATTCACATCCGGTACACTGAAACAGAAACCTATGTCATAAAACACCTTTGATCCTCATCACTTGAGTGCTGGAGGGTAGGTAAGATTAGTACGATAGGAGTGTTTTTGTTTTAGAGTTTAGTGATTAGCAAAGTACCTTTTCCCACTGATGTGCCTTCTAGAGGTGTTCTTTGAGTTTCCTCATGTGTACAAGAACGTGTTGCTGTGGTTAGGATTTGGACCTTCATGGAATCTTTCTCTCATTCACACTTCAAATCAAGCGCAACAATCAACACAAACAGGTGTTTATTGTCTATTAGCATTGCCCCTTATCTTTTTTGCATCTATGTTTGTCTGCTTTGATTGTGATTGGTGGCATAATATTTAGTGCCTTTGCTTAGCACCAAACATTAAATTCAATGTAATTTTTTGTCATAATCAATTGTCTAGGCTTAAAAATCAAGCAGTCCGACTAAGCTAGTTTGACCAAGTTAGGTGTTACAGATCTTCTCTTAATACCATGGGGAATGCCTTCCTAATAATCAATGGTTACTTAGGTTTTTAATCCGATTTAGGCAGCATTGTGTGAAATGTACTAGGGCTTTCTAGTGGGCTTAGTCCCTATTGATCTTTAGCTTAAGTATTATAAAGGGAGTTTACTAGTGTGATGAGCCTTGGGAGGTGTAACAGTGTTATATGACCCCCCAAAGTTACAAAATTAAAATGTTGAAAACGAACAACCAAAAAAATAAATTAAAAAAATCAAAGCGTCACAATGTAAAATCTTAAGCTGGAAGAGAAATCTCAGCTTAATGTGGTACTTCACTCACATGTATCGCCTATGGTACTAGAGCCCTAGAGGTTCCCAGTTTGGGCGCTTTTCCTTGAAAAGCAAAGAACCCAAGGCATACAAAATAAGCACACACATCAAAATTGAAACAATGTGAAAAGAGTTTTGGGGGGTCAAAGAAAAGGAAATAAGCCAGGCGATGATTTCATGAGCAATTCTTTTTATCGTACCTTAACTACAAGGTCTTCTAGGTATAGCCTCTAGTCAGCCCTCGAACATGAAATACTTGGCTCTCACGATTAAACAACTTAATTGACCACAAAAAATTAAGAAGCTTACCCATGGTATTAATAGTCGATCTTTAGTGCCTTTCGACCATTAAATTAGCGACCCCAGACTTGTTTATTTTTTACCTTTACAGTTGTTTATGCGTTTTCATCTCAAATGCTCTTCCACCTCGACGAACGAGCTTCAACTCAATAGCTTCCGAGGACGGAATCTACATCAGGAAGGGGGGCATGTTAACCCTCACGGCTCACGGACACCATATCACCTACGACGGATGTTGTATTATTTACTTGGTAGAGTCAAGTACCGGGCTTGTCGGTCCAATAGGAAAAGGGTAAGAGTGATCGCCGATGAGAGGCGCACTCTAATTGGAACATTCAAGGGATTAGTTGGCTAAGCATGGGCGCCCAAGTGTGAATGGGGCGAGCTCATATAAAAGTCAACTAAACCTAAAATTCACTCATTCTCTCATTTGTGCAATTGAAGAGTGCTCTTGCTCCATCTCCATCTTCTTCTTCTTCATCTCCTTGTGTGTGTGTGTGTATGCGTGAGAGAGAGAGAGAGAGAGAGAGAGAGAGAGAGAGAGAGAGAGAGAGAGAGAGAGAGAGAGAGAGAGAGAGTGCGAGAGAGCATTGTGGCGGCACGACGGTGGTGAGGCGGTTGACCACGGCGTAGTGGTGTCTCCCTCTTCTTCGCGGCGAGGAATCCTCCATGACAGGAAGCATAGAGCGGTGAGTGACACACCAACGCCATCTTTGAGCTTGCTAGTTTAGGTTGTTGTGTGCTTGGAACCATTTGTGGCTCGCACATAGTGTACCGGCAAGTTCCTTGCTTTGACACGTGCAACATACGCGCACATCGCGCCCATTACCGCGTCAATTACTGCCTATATTACCGTGACATGTCATTTCAAATGGATACATTCGAATCCGAGGTTGGGGGGGGGGGGGGGGGGGATACAAACCAACCCCTCTACCCTTAGCTATACATTATTTCATTTTGTAGCCTTTTGAAGTTTTTGATGAAGATTTTTAACTTTTATTAGATACTTTTTTGGTAATACTTTTAAATGTTTATTAATTGCATTTTTTAAACTCTCTTTTAGTTAAAAATAATTTTAGCACTCATTGTCATTTATTCCCTTTAACTTTAACTATATGTAATTTTATAATGGAATTAAGTGCTTTTCTAATTATTTATTTTTTAGGACACATGACTAAATAAACAACATTTTGCGTGTGCAGGGCATCAACTGGGATGATCGTGGTCCCCCTGGAGGCCCTGGGCATGATCGTTGGCTAAAGGAAAAATTGCCTTGTCCTTGCACCAAGTGCAAAAGGGAAATCCCTCACTTGAGGCAGAGGATGAGCACATGTTCGACATGTGTGATGAGTTACTAGCTCATGAGCGCAACGTGTGCGAGGAGGATTGTTAGCCCTGCACTAAACGGGCTGCCAAAATGGAGGATATATTGATGATGAGTGCCCAAACACCTCTTTACGACGGTGCACGGTACTCAGTGCTGTGAGCATCGTTGGAAGTCCTCAACTTGCAAGAAAAACTAGGTTGGAGTAATGCAAGTGTCGATACACTACTTTTGTAAGTATGGAATGTGGCTTTTATATACTTTCCACTCGCTTTATGGTGCTATCTTCTAGGAATTATACTAACATGCATGTTTGTTGTAGTTTGATGGGCAAAATGTTTCCAGAAGAGTTATGGAGACGCATTCCTGTTATCAACGTCTCACTTGCAAAGGGGGGGAGAGAGGCCATTGTGAGGGGAATCCTTAAGTGGATTATGCATGACTATCCTGGGCTTGGAGAGATTTCTGGTAACCCCCTTTCCTCTATCTCTCTTTCCCTCTCTCCCTTTAGTTCACTTTATTTCACTCATCTCTCTAACCATATGATATGTATGCAAGGTTGTTCACATCCCGGGGCACAATACATGTCCTACTTGCGGGCCATCGTTGGTGACGGAGAGGCCCGATTCCTTGCACAAGGTAATATATCCAAACAACCATCATTTCTTACCCCAAGGGCATAACAAGCACAAGGCTCCAACAAATGGGAAGACTCCTCTGAAGTTCACGATGGCAGATTGGGCAACCATTTGGGAAGAACACCACAACAACAATCCGGCTCCGTGTCCTCCACCAAAAGGTATGTCAAGGTATTCCATATTTTAAAAGCTTCCATATTGGAAGGACTTAAAAATAAGACACCTCTTGGATCCCATGCACATATTCAAGAATGTAGCCCAAACACTATGGGACCACATTATTGGCAAGAAGGATTCTTTGGGTGTGAGGGAGGATATGAGGCTTTTAAAACGTCTCCCCACCTTTGCTACTCCATGGCGTGCCCCAAATGGAAATATTGTGCTTCCTAAAGCACCATGGATGCTAGACAAAGAAGAATTAGACAAGGTGAAGGGTACCATTCCCTCTATTCGCACACCAAGAGGATACATGAGGTTGCTAAAGGGAGCTTTCACAAAAGTGAAGAAGGGTGGAAGCGTTCAATTGTATGGGTTTAAGTCCCATGATTGTCACAAGATGCTTCAGGTAATCTTCATACTCCCTATTCTATCTATACTTTGTGTGTATGACTATCACTCACTTTCCCTTTCCATTAGGAAGAGGATGGGGTGTAGGAGGGCCTCTTTATTTTCCATGAGCTTATTGAGGTGATTAACATTTTGCAACATAGCTATATGCCATGTGTGCAAGAATGGTGGGTGTGCAAGAGATGTGTAAGAGTGGTCAAAGGATGCACTTTTCCCCCCAAAAAGAAGGTGGAGAGTTTTATGACTTTAGTCCTTCCATAACTCCCACATATGATCTCCGATTTGAGCGGAGATCATAGACCTACAGTCTATGAGTCGAGCTCTTTCCATAGATATGCTACATGATATGGTTTTACCCGCTAGATTTTAAATTCCATTTTGGGGGGAACTTTGAATTCAAATAAACTAGCCGTTTTGCATGTTTATATTCAAAAGCTGTCTTTTGATTACTTTCTAAATACTAGCCTTAAACTGCCAAATAAAGAGGCCCTCGTAGATCCCATTCGCTTCCTAATGCCTGATTTACATTGTAGTTCATTCTGCCAGTGAGTATGTGTATATGCTGGGACAAGAAAGTCAGGGACACTATTTTCAAATAGGAGAGCTAGTAAGGTACACCACATGACTCCACTCAACTACACCTTTTTTATGTACACAATAATTTCAACTAGCACTTAGTGTATCCTTGTGTGTTTTCTTGCAGATTTGTGAGCTCCAAGGAAATCGAAATAGATGCTATCCCTGCTGCTCAAAAACTTGCAACAGAAACTATGTGTACCATTGAAGATGCATTTCCTTGATCGATCCTTCTTAGTCAAATTCACCTCTTGGTTCACGTGGTGGAGGATATCGCTATATGTGGAGTAGTGCACGCATGATGGATGTTCTTCTTAGAGAATTCTGTAAAGACTCTCAAAGATTTTGTGCGGCTACGGTCTCAATCAGAGGCATGTATGGCCGAAGGGTGGATCGTTCAAGAGGCATTTGTTTACATATCAGAGTATTTGGCACAAGTTGATCCTTCAATGCCTCGCATGTAGTCAGACGAGGGAGATGCAAGAATGACCTCACACTTGCCAAGTGGAAAGGGGAAACTACTTAACATGGATATGAATCTATGCCAAGTGGTTGATAACTTTTGCATTCTCAATGCAAAGATTATGACCAAGTGGGTGGACTTGTGAATAGTGGCAAAGGCAAGGCATTTGCAATAGAGGAAAGCATGGAAACAAGCACATGGAGGAAGGAGGCACCCCCAATGCCTAGACACCTTGCATGTTTCCCAGATCTCATTAGTGCAGAGTGGATTCATGAGAGAATGACTGAGGCAAAAGCATGCGAAGAAGACATCACCGACAAAGAATGGGAGTGTGCACAAGGTTGCGTACGAAAGGTAGAGTACTCATATACCTGAACCATATTGTAGTGCTATTTCTTGAAATTATCTTTAATATGTATTTGATAAATTAATATATTTTTCTATTTTGTAGTGCCTTTCCTTTAACTCTATGTGGTCAAAGGGTCGTCACTTTCGTACACGCCACATTGACGAGCGTAGAACCACCATGGATTGTGCCATCATGGGCAACTTTGACATAGACGGTGATAAAGCCAGGTACTGTGGAACTATTGAAAGGATACTAAAGGTTAATTTTAGAACCTTTCATACCTTCATCTTCGAGTGCAAGTGGTTTGCAAATGTGTCTATACGACATGAGAATGGCCTCTACATGGTGGACTCTAGTGTGCATCACACAGGGAGGTATGACAATTTAGTTTTACCGCGCAATTGTAAGTAGGTGAGTGACATGTACCTTGTTTATTCTTATTTGCTTGTAGCGTTAGTTATACCAATGTTACTCACTTTGAGATTCTATTTTATAGGTCATCTATATCCCAGCAATCCACCAACAAAAACTTTGGTTCATAATTCCCGTAACACCTCGGAGGAGAACCATTTTTTCCATTAATGAAGTGGAGAATATCTTCGACCCTCTTCCACCTCCGACTTTGGATAAGGTGGAAACAGAGGAGAGGGAGGTCGATGAATCAAGTCCGCTGGCAACAAGTCTTAGCGAGGGTGATTGTCATGATGATGAAGATGATGAGATGGAGGATGACGAACTCGAAGATGATGAAGGAAATGCATCCACAAACGACAATTCCGTTTCTCTCTTTATTGATTTAGGAGCCATGGGCTTAGAATTGGATGATGCTTCATGTAGAGATCTTTTGGAAGATGATTCATAAAAATTTTGCAGTTATGAAGTTTTTTGGTCGTGTAATCCATTCATCTCTCTCTCTCTCCCCCCTCTTCCTCTCTTTAGATTTGAGAATATGCTTAATTATGTTAATCATCAATTTAAAATGATTATTTTAGTTTGTAACCAAGTGTAATCTTATATCCCCCGCCTCCTTCTCTCCCCCCCCCCCCCCCCTCTCTCTCTCTCTCTCTCTCTCTCTCTCTCTCTCTCTCTCTCTCTCTCTCTCTCTCTTCTCCCCTTGGGACGAGGGGCAACCCTGTGGGGGGGGCGTCAGCTTCCCAACATTGCCCTGCGAAAGCACCATCGCCAGCAGCCACTCGGCAGAGGACGACAACCTATGCAAGCCAGACCACTCTGTGTTGACGGGCTGCTCATGTTGGCTAACAAGAACTGCGTAACACTATCGAAGATCTCTACATAATGCCATGCTACTCAAAGAGCCTCTCTGTCTGCTGGCTGCACTACACGGTTGAAGGGCTGCATAATGCCAACCTTAAGGCTTCTCAAACTCACCTTGGGGCCCTGTTCCCATAGTTTTACCCGCGACAAGTTCACAATCAACCATAAAAGATAGCAAAGGACAATGTTTCCCTTGCTTTGTGGAGGCTTGCACACATAACAGAGATCTTGGAGCTCCAATGTCCTCCTTCAACACATCCATTTCAAGTGCACGCAAGAGTTTTCTTGTGGTGGCAGTTGCACCCAAGAAAGATCCCACCGCCCGCCAAGATGCAAGGATCACGGCCCTAGAGGCTCAAATCCAAGGACTTATCTTGGAGAATGCTCAACTCAAAGAACGCTTCAGTAAACTCGAAGACACAAAGGCAAAGGAGAGCGAGTGTTTGCTTGCAAAAACACATGAAGTCAAAGCTTCTCTCATAGAGACAATCAAGACAGCTTAGAAAGAAACCCACGAGGCAGTATACAAGAAGATTGATAGTGAAATACAAGCAGTTTTACAAGAATGTCGGCTACAGGAAGCTCTTAGTCTCAAGATTAGGATTGGAGGGCTTTAATCCCCATGGTGAACAGAGGAGGACACCCTCGAAGAAGCCATCACCAAGCTCAATGACATTCTTCAACCAGTTACGATCGAGCCTGACACTGTCTCTTGGATCACCAAACGCATAGACATGTGCCACTTGGTCAATGCATCCTCACCTTCAAAAACAAGGAAGAATGGACAAGGCTGCTACGTCAATCATATCATCTCAAGGGGACAAAGCTTTGGATTGACCACAAATCAACTCAAGCTTAAAGCAAGCGAGCTCAAGAAGATGCATGAAGCTCGTAAACAAGGTAAATGGGTTGTCTACCGTGGCGGGAAAGCCATCATCCAAGAGTTCCGAACTCCCAAGCCAGATCCACCGTCACTTCACCCTCTTAGGTTTTGTTCTTGTTCTTTTCCTTTTACCCTTCACCCCTTGATGGACACACAGTCCCTAACTGATACGTATCTAAGGTCTCCACCTTGGAAAACCAGATGTAATGCTTGTTTTAGGTCCCATGGGTCATATCTGACCTCAGTGGACGATAATGAATCTATCTATCTATCTCTCTCTCTTTCTTTCTCTTCTTTTTTAAATTTAAAAATTATATACAATATTCTTTAATTTTTATTGAGAGGAGGGAAACACCAAAATTTGAAGGAGGGGGGGGGGGGGGGGGGGGGGTGGTTAAGCCAAAATTTGAAAGTTTAGGTGCTAAATTTGTCTATTGGATATTACAACGATAATATACACGGTAATAATAGTGGTAATATACATAGTAATAATGATGAAAACAATCACGATAATATTTTAAACACAAAAAAAAACCCCGTCCTCCTCTCTCTTGTTTCTCTACTTGAATTTGCACCTTTTCTCTATAAAACGCGGTAAAACAACATGGTAAACACTTGGAGACTTTCATAGTGTGTGTGCTCTTTTGATTGTGTGCGTATGTGCTTACAAGAGCTTAAGCTCTCTCCTTCTCTATCTCTTTACATGGTATCAATGCCTGGTTATGGCTAAGGAGTTGTTACAACCCACTAATACCACACTATTCTAAGTGTTCACGAGGAGAGTAACGACCCTCGTTCACCACCTACCCATAGAGGAAAATAATGAGAAAGCCTTCCTCATTTGTTGGCTTTATAGTGTGGGGCTTGTCATCAATGCTAGCCTGATCGCCCATGTACTCCGACACAAATTTCCTCACCCATTGAGCCCTGATACCCCCCTTTCCCTCCCCACAATTATAAAGAGTTTTCATCCTAAAAAACATTATGGGAAAATCTCTTGGCAATCACACTACGACGTTTCCAAGTTGTTGCTTCTTCATCCAAGTCTATCCACTTAACTCGTACCTTCTGGTATACTTTATGACGGGTTTGTCTATCTCGATACCCTAAGACTATAACACGTCGCATAAAAATTAGCACAGATACCGGTGAGACAAGCTTTCTTTTAAAAGTAAAATACACTGGAATAAGCATCATAATAAACGTCGGTATCATAGCATCGGTATATACACCGATAAACACCATCGAAATATGCCAAGTTATAACTGTCAAAATATATGTAGTTATATACGCTTGTATGCGCGCAGTTACACGCGTCAAAAATTGAATAAATACTGACAGTTCTTTCAAGGCCTATACCAACGTATATACCGAACTCTGTTCCGACGACCAAACCTAAAAAGTTTTTTTTGGGCAGAGAGGGCTAGGAACTGATGCTACATGTCCTGCAGCAACAGAAAACATCCCTCTCTACCCAAAGGAAGAGTGCACAAGCAACCACACTCCACCTACAAGTTGACGCTAAAGACCGGGTGTATACAAATAATCAAAACTCTAAAAAGAATTACAAAAACACAAATTCAAAAGCTTAATTATGGCAAGTTCTCCAAAAGCATAACCATAACATCGATTCCCAAACCATAGGCATACCGGCATAACCATAACCATAACCATAACCATAACCATAACCATAACCATAACCATAACTCTGATTGCCAAACCATAACTATCACACGATTGCCATACCATCATTGAAAACCATAACCATAACTTGATTGTCAAACCCTAACCATACCATGATTGCCATACCATCATTGCAAAACCATAACCATTACCTCTGTGCCATACCATAATTGCAAAACAAATCGTAATCACAAATGGAATGTAAAACTATAAACGTAAGCACTACAAAATTGTAGGTATATTTTCATTGCAACACACTCTCATGTTGTACCGTGACCTTGCAATATATACACATATAAATAGTTACGTATTTATATTTATTTTTATATATACATATGTACACACACACGTATGCACAAATATTTACACACACGCACATATATATACATATGCATGTATAGATATATACATACACATACATATACATTCTTATATATTTTAGTATATGTATAGGCATATGTGCAGGGCATTAATTGCAATCAACTCAAAGCAATGACGTCAATGGAAATGATGAGGGTGGTTGTTACATCACTAGCATGATGACCTTTTGTGAGAAGCCTATAAATAAGAACCAATTGTGTGCCCATAATTGTCTAAGTGATTTCAGCGTGCACCCCCATCTTCTGCGTCATATTTATTATCTTCTGCGTCATATTTCTTAGTCACTCTCTACTTCTCATTGTGTGCCATATCATCCCCAATGGATCCTTTCCAAATCAAGATTGAAGAGGAGGTGCCTTGCTCTCAGGAAATTCCAGACAACAAGCTATCTAATTTTCTCTATCGTATTGGCCTCCATCACCGCAAGACAAAAATCAGGTCAGTGTTTAAGATGAAGTTTGTGCTCCAAGAGTGGATAGCTACGAGACACAACTTCCTTGCAGAATTTGAGCACACCTACCAGCAGCAGACTGCTACTGGCGGAATGGTTGAGATGCAAGGAATATGGTTTTTTCATACGAAGGATATAAGTTTTGATCCCTCAAAGAAACAAATTTGATGAAGGAGATAGTTGAATCTTCCGATGCATATGCAAAGGAATGACAAAAAATGCACCCTCCATAACTGCAAATGTTGGATGGCTGAATATTATGCAGGTTTCATTCTATACTTACACATTACTTTGGGAGATCATGTGGATGCAGCAAAGGAGGCAAGTGGTCCATTTGTTAAGGGCAATGCGTTGGGTCCTCATCAAAGTGGATCCTTACAAGTTTTGGAGGGTGTACAACTTCCAAAAGGTGCTTTGCCTACAAGTGTCCTTCCTACCCTCCCGATTGGTGATTTGCAATATGCAATGCTAAATGATATCATGGAGCTTTTTGACTTGCAAGAGGACTATTGCCTCACCATAGTGGCACAAAATCTAAAAGAGGATGATTACATCATAGACCCTAAGCATGACAAGTACTCTATGATGGATGCCTATGTGTCAAAAGGTGAGTTTGTAGATCCAGCAAGTGCACTTGCAATGATCTACAATGATATAGCCAGGTGTGAGGCGAAACTTCCAATGGAAGAGGAGTCCAAGGTAGTGCAGGAAAATTTAGCAATAACAAACATGGAAAAAAAAATTCATTGGTGTCCTCATCGGCCTCAGCATCAATATCCAGGGCGCCACCCAACGTGGAAAGTGCCATCAACTTATGGACTGAGGCACTACTTGAGGAAGATGAAAATTGGAAGGTGAATTTTTCTTTTCTTTTGTAGTTGTGTATGTATTAACACTTATTTTATATGTAATAATCCTTGCTATTAATTACTCATAACTAGTTTTTTATGACAATATCTTCATCCCTCGTCCTCGTGGGTGAGACACAAGAGACTTAGGAAAAGATTACTCCCTGAAGAATTTGAGCTATCCAAGTTCTATGGTCTTCCATTCTTCCTTCTTCAATGATAATGTTGAGCTACCTCTAATGACCTTGAAGACCCTATCTAGATATCTAGGAGGGGCGCTCATAAGATGGAATACAACAAGATTATGCTTCTAAAGAAGCAAGCAGCATCGACAATGTTTGGTCAAGGCCCATGAGTGTATGTCTTATAGTGTCACTATTTTTTGACACAAGCAGTATATGGTATAGCATGTGGAATCACAGAACCTAGACAATTATTGGCGTATGACAAGCGTGCTCTATTTTGCAATAAGCGGACAATCTCGGCTACTACATAAGAAACCCCTCACCATGCTAAAGTAGAGACTGAGACAATAGTGCCCGGCCTGAATGTGCCACCGGCAATAGAAGTTGATCATGTTTTTTATATCAAGAGATGAAGGCAAGAGTAGGAGGATCGGGCCAAAAGCCCATAATACTTTGTAAAATTTCCCAAGGAAGAGTGATGAACAAGCTTCAATGTATATTTCTAATGCATCAAAAAGGATCACATCAATTTTCTTGTTTTTCTCAATTGTTGTAAACTTAATATCAATGTTGAAAAGTGAGATTACATCATTGTTGGTTGATATAAAGAGACCTTATAGGGACTTGGTAACTTTAAGAGCTCTTAAACAACTTGTGATGGAGTTGTCCAAATCTTTCCCATGCGTTCTTTTTGTAGCCGCCACTCTACATGTCATATTGCGATAGACAATGCCTCCCATATTTTCTTGCTTTATTGTTTACTTGCCAATCTCACTTCCTTGCCAATTTGACTATCTCTAAATTATTCTTTTTGCGCTGTGAAATGTGCATAAGTTTGCGATAAGTGCATTGATGTAGTTCCTCCAAGCTATTGGCTTTGTCTGCACCACCTCCGTGGTGGGTGTGGCTGAAATAACTAGTATAAGCTTGATAGTGAATTTTCTCCAAGCCTTGTGTAGACTAGACAATGAAGCTACCATATTGCCTATCAATGCTTTCCTTTCTCATGCACATTTGGCTTTTACGCTATCTTCCACTTTTCGGCATTGATAGGAAGAGCCAAGATTTCACACCAAAAATAGAGAGCTTCTTTGGAACATCCCGACCATTCTTACACTCTTCTCATCTTGCTCTATCTTTACATGCCCTCCATGTAGGCCCATATTTGATAAAACTAGTTCTAAAGCCATGATAGCCCTCTGCTTTACAGGTGTGGGCCGAGTTGTCAAAGCAAAACAAATGTAGAAGAACATGAGTTTCTCAATGATCCAACAAAGTGCATGCATCGTGCATATGTGAACCCTAGCTAGTGGGATGTCCAACACTGGCCAAAAGGTAGGGTCTTGTAGTTGTCTATCTAGTGCTCTCCTCCAATATTGTTTGTCAAGGCTATGGACTCCCCCCATGCAATTGCTTGTTTCTCCTTTGCAGATGTTGTACATACACTTCAAGCTCTTCATATCTCCATCCATATGACACTCCACTGTGTAGGATCCCATGCCGTAAACATCAAGTGTCTTTTCATTTATTTGCTCACTTATTACTTCAAGGATGCTTGTTTGATGAGTTCTCTACATGCACCTACAATAGAGATATTTAGTGAGTTCAAATGCACTTGCATAAGTGAGTATCAAAGCTAATCATAATGTCAGAACACCTTGAATGTGGCAAAAAGGAATACATTATTTTCAAATTGCATGCTAAAGTTTCTAGGATGATCAGTTGCAATGCTTCCATCCAGTACTCTGTTCATTGATGTTATTGTGACTTGCTCAACCTTAGTCTTCTTCACAAGATCACACTCATCTAGTTTAATCACAAACTTACGAACACCATTGCATTCATGGGGATTAACCTCAAACACCTATATAATGTTGTACTTGTCATAAACCACTTCCTCCCCTGATGGCAATCTATATGTTGATTCAATGTGGAAGGGCTCCCCAAACTTCTTCATCTTTCATATATTTTTTGCCTATGGATACTCTACGAACATCTCCACAAGACAAGCTTTGTCATCATGTCCTTGGTTTCTTCTAGTTTTGAGTGTGTCTCATGATTGAAAGGTTTTTCATAAATCCCCACAGGTGGTTAACATAGGTGTTTTCAGTCGTGCAATAGTTCTTCCTTCCGATGGTGTGGCTCGTGCAAGGCTATCAAGGCACTCATTTTCCTTCTTGTTTGCACGCTAACATTATTTTGGTGCCCCCACTGAGGATGCAACTCCTATGCTCCAATTCCTATGAAATATGTGTATTTTGTAGATAGAGAATGTAAAAGGGATGTGGGTCCTTATGGACAACTACCTACGTATGTGCAAATTGTAGACATCACTTGAGTCATTCGTATAATTGGATTGCAGCCTTTGGAGGGTCATGAGGTTTTGTGAAGCCAGGCACTAGGGGTCGGGTTACCCAGTGTGAGGTGGATTAGGTACTAGAGAAATACATCGACATCCCTTGAGCTTGCGACATCACATGTAAGTGTTTTTGTGGCAATCAAACAAGGAGGACGAGTTCAAACAGTTTCATGGATTGCCTAATGAGATTGCACAGACTTTTATTGAAAAATTGGAAGTCAATTTCTTACTGCAAAATATACTAGACCAAGTTATATTGTTGTGCATGCTGCAATATAGTTTACAGGATGAGGCAAAAGTTTTGTTACACAATCATGAAGAATTGGTGCAGGCACAAACTCTAGGGTTGATTTTGGACTACAATTGTGTGAAGCAAGCTTTCCTGACATAGTACAGATCCATTGAAGTACTTGATGAAGTTTGGTATGAAATTTTGTGGTACACCCAAAAGGTTAATCAAAGTGTTGATGATAAGAAGGACCATTTTTTGGAAAACCTAAAAGAAAGTTTGAAGTTCAAAGTTGAGTTGAAAAGGCCCGCTATCTTCAAAGAAGAAGTCACTATTGCCAGGGACTTAATGAGTATGGGAAAGCGGTCCCTGTACAAAATAATGGTGGCCAAAAAGAGGAAAATCAGGTAGAGACTAGAGCCCACCAACCTGCTCAAAGGGTTTCTAATACTGAACAGTTACAGTGAAATGTGCAAGACACGACGACCATGATGCAGGAATTGCGACTCAGTGTTCTTGGAGGTGAAGGTGGTTGTGGTCGTGGTCGTGGAAGAGGAATGGCTCAGGCATGTGAAGCTCAGCCTACTGCTAATGTTGGTCATGGACAAGGCGTCTTTGAGCCGCAAAGGAGAATCATCCCTACCTGTTATAATTGTGGTGAACTTGGTCATATTAACACTAATTGCTCAAAGCCAACAAGGATGGAAGGTGATATGTTTACACTTCCCCAACAGATTCCTAACAGTGCTAATGATTATGGATTGTATATACGGGGAGATCAAGGTACTGAACAGGAAAATCAGGCCTCAACCTTTGGTGGTCATGTGGATATTGTGTGGGTTGAAAAGAAAGAAGCAGATATGTTGCCTGTAGGGAAAAGAGAGAGGGAAGGCTATGCTGCACAAGGTCCTATCAAAAAGAAAGGGAAAGAAAAAGAGGGTGAAGAAGAAAAATCCAAGAGGAAGAGAAGACCCTGTAGATGGATTGAAGTAGCAAATTTACCTTTGGGAGAAGGCCAAACAGCTTGCAGTTTAAAGGAAGACCTGATTGGGAGGAAACTAGATTGTACTTTTAACAAATATTTAGGAATTTTAAGAATTATTCAAGTCCCATTTTTCTAAGGCTCACTCAAAATCACATGTTTTTTGGCCATTTCAGGAGTTTATTATATGGATGCATATGGCGCTAGTATGTTGCTTGGATGCATAAACTTACATTTGTGTATCACTATTTAGCATACAAAGATGAGGATGGGGCAAAAAATCATTTCTCAATTGTCTCATGTTACTGATAAATGGCATACAACTTTAACTTTGTTTTATACATATATGCATGTTCCTATTGTTTCTTGGGGCAACCGAACGTAAGTTTGAGCCTCTCTTGCTCTATGTGACTCAGCAAGTGACTAGGACTATTATCGAGAGAGAGAGAGAGACAGAGAGAGAGAGAGAGAGAGAGAGAGAGAGAGAGAGAGAGAGAGAGAGAGAGAGAGAGAGAGAGAGAGAGAGAGAGAGAGAGAGAGGGGGGGGGGGGGGGGGGGAGATTGAGACTTACAGAAATAAGAATCAAGGGAGACATGTTGAGGGACAAATGCATCCCTATTGCTTCCTAGAGCAACCAAATTGAAGTTAGATTCTCTCTTGCTCCATGTGACTCAGCAAGGGGCTTTTGTGTGTGTGTGTGTGTGTGTGTGTGTGTGTGTGTGTGTGTGTGTGTGTGTGTGTGAGAGAGAGAGACAGAGAGAGAGAGAGAGAGAGAGAGAGAGAGAGAGAGAGAGAGAGAGAGAGAGAGAGAGAGAGAGAGAGAGAGAGAGAGAGAGAGAGAGAGAGAGAGATGGAGATGGCAGGGAGGATTTGGGGGCGGGGGGGGGGGACAAATATTGAGAGGGAGACACACTAAGGAAGAGAGACATGTGAGTTTTCATCTCAAATTGTTTGGAAACACACAAATCTATAAATAAAGTACATAGTAGTTATGAAAAATGTTGGCAATTACTTAATCATATTGGCAACTTTGGATCGGTAATTGTATTAGCATGCTATTTGTAAGTTAATGTCAATTTGAGAATGAATTTTACATATCTATGACCTGTAGCATCATGGGTAAGCCTATAATGGTTGGGATATAGAGTATTTGGCTATAGATACTCGTAAAATGATTGCTTTCAAGATAAAAATACAAGAAATTGAGAATAAATTCTTAAGAAAAATACATAGACTATGATGAAATAGCATAATCTACTACCTTACATTTTAGAGAGAAATAAGTTTGAGGGATTTGTAGGAGTTTGTGAAAGAGTTTAATAACTAAGTTTTTATTGCAATGTTTTCTTGTGTTAAGACAGGGCCAGGGTCGGTAAACTTTGGCATGTAGGGTCTAAGTTCAAGCCTCATTGCATTCCCTAACCTTAGTGGGCAAAGAAAACAATGGAGACTTGCTCAAGTTTGATCTCCATGGTGATTCCTAGCGAAGTAGGCAAAGATACACGGAAGCTAGAGCTTAAGTTCCATTTTCACAGTGTTTTCTACATGAGTGGGTAGAGGTACATAGAAGCTAAAAATTTCATTATCTATCTTAATGGGAAGATCAAACAAATGGCGGATGAAAGAGCCTCATGTTCATTCCTACCTAAGTGAACAACGGCTCGAACTTAAGTTTGAGCCTAATCGTGTTTGGTACATGAGTGGGTAGAGGTAGAGGCTCAAAGATGGATAGAGGCTCGAACTTAAGTTCGAGCCTCGCCGTTTTTGCTACATGAGTGGGTAGAGGTACATAGAGGCTCAAGATGGATAGACGTGGATAGAGCCTCACCGTGTTTTTGACATGAATGGGCAGAGATAGAGGGTCAAAGATAGGTAGAGGTGGATAGAGGCTCGAACTTAAGTTTGAGCCTCATCGTGTTTGCTACATGAGTGGGTAGAGGTACATAGAGGCTCAAAGATGGGTAGAGGACCGAGGTGGATAGAGGCTTGAACTTAAGTTTGAGCCTTACCGTGTTTGCTACATGAGTGGGTGGAGGTACGTAGAAGCTCAAAGATGCGTTCCCTATCTTAGTAGGTAGATCAAACACTTAAAGGATAGAACTTAAGCTCAAGCCTCAAGGTGGTTCCCACCTATGCGAGTAGAGGTACACAAAGGCTCAAACTTTGTGGTGATTCCTACCTAAGTGGGTAGAGGTACACAAAGGAGTTCGAGCCTCATGGTGTTTCCTACATGAGTGGGTAGAGGTATGTAAAAGTCCAAACTTGCATTCCTTGTCTTAGCGGGTAGATCAAAATCATGGCTCAGGCTCGAACTTAAGTTCGAGCCTCATAGTGATTCCTATTGAACTAGGCAGAGGTATACGGAGGCTCGAACTTAAAGTTCAAGCCTTCGTGTGCCTTTGATCTTGGTTTAATCCTTCACTCTGAAGTTTTTTCTGTTGGTTATGATATATATTTGTCCATGCTAATCTCTCTCTCTCTCTCTCTCTCTCTCTCCCCCCCCATAAAGCCACCTTATGGGAAACTCCATTAAAAAATTTCAATAAAGAGTAAACGTATAAATGAAAAAGCAAATCACAAAAAAACTTTATCCCTAAAATGACGCTCAAGCTATTGATTCATTGAGCAAATCATACTATATTTGAGCATGCTAACCGACCACTGATAATTGGAAATTCATAGTACAAAATGCAAGCTGCATGGTTACAAGACATGGAGCAATGTAGGCATGCCCGACCAAGATGGAGGATCTCGGCATCATCCCCCTCAAATAAAACTATGTGGGCTCCTTGCAATGCGCCCATATGTTTAGACGTTTTCTAAAGTAGAGCAGAGGGGGAATTAGCTGTGCTCTTAAGGGTTGATGAGGGCGAGTTGGGTGGTGGCCCAAGAGTGGCGGGGTAGGTTGTAGTACGTGCACCATCATGTATGAGGTTATGAGGCCATGAATGTTGTGCGAAGCAGCATGCCTATGAGACTTATGATGCCATGAAGGTTGTGCGAAGTGGCATGCAAAGCTGGGAGGCAACACCTCTCTAGTCAGGCCTGCAACAATCCCACGGCAACATTATTGACAGTAATAAAAACGGAAGCAATGTTACTGAAGCGAAAATGGCAGCAACACTAATACTGTAGACAGCGCCATTACTGTAGCGGAGACGGCATAAGCAGAAACGGCAGCAATACCACTGTAGGCCACTCCCGGCTTTTCTTATAATGTCTTGTCCCTGCAGCTTGTAACCAACGACATCTTTGCTTGTGAGAAGGTATGTATTTGCTCGTCAGTGCCCCTTATCAGCAAATGTTGCTTATGTTGTTCAGCAAATGATGAGGTTCCTCTTGAAAGCAGTAACTCGCCTTCTCAGTAATGTTACCTCGCCTTGTTTTTTAGCATCCTTCGTCGTCTCCAACTTTAGACCCAAGCGAATTTCAGTGCAGTCTTGTTGTCGTTCACCTTGTTGGGTGTGTTGAATCTGGTGTAGTATTGCACTTCAGGGAAGTTCGCAGCAACGGCCATCACTCACACAGAATAGTTGGTTGCAGACAACATGCGCGCTTCTACAAGGTGGCCGGCAAGATTGGCGACCAACTTGACGGACGTCAATTTCAAATTTCAAATTTGATCTTGAGCATGTTGATACTGGCACTAATCAAATTTCAAATTGAATCTTGAGTTGGTTGACAGCTGGACATCGTCCTTTAAGTGCCGTCTCTTTTGAAAAGAAACTCTTACATTTCTTAAGCAAAGGGAACCTTGGCTTAGCCTCAAACTCACGTTCGAGTTCTTTGGCTTGTTGGTTGAAGCCCCAAATAAGAGTTTGGGTTCGAAGCTAGAGAATTTGCTTGAGGCTTGTGCCTCGAACTTGCTTGAGGCTTGTGCCTTGAACGTAGGTTCAAGTTGTAGGGTGTCTTGTGGCTTTAGTTCTAGGCCGGGGTGTTTTTTCAAACATATGAAATTCCTTTCTTGAAATTTTCCAAGAGGAAATTTTAGACAACTAGGTTGTTTTTTTATAATTAGTACTATTTTTCTCTATCGTGGGGCGAAATCTCCTTTTCCCGTTTCTCTCAACCGGCATTTTTCAAATTGAAAACAACACGATTTTAAGTTGAGACACGTTTTTCTTGAAATTTAAACTGGTTCTAGCATTATAGTCTAAGTATGGAGTTGCAATTTGAATGAGGATCAATATTGTTTCTAGCATGTTTCTCAATGACTTGGTATGAATGGGTATTGCTTGTATTGAATATAATGGCTTTTGTTTTGTTGCATTGTGGTAATGTTCTCACTTGAAACTCAAGCTTAACAAATGTATGATGGTATGGGAGCATGTTCGCAATGGAATCTATTGTCTCTTATTGTGTATTGAGTGTGCAAAGCTTACACTCAAGTTCAAGTTTGTAGTACTCGTCACATTGAAATATGGACTACAATTTGTTTAGGGTAGATAGATATCATTTTTGGTCTTGTAGCCTATTGGTATGAAGTGCTCAAAGCTTATGAATCTAGTTGTGTTATGATCTAGTTTGAAGTTTTAGTCTTAGTCAATGGCACCTCACGTTGCAAGACTTGAGGTTTTCTTGAGCTCAAGGTGATATAAGGGTATCTTTTGTAAGACATTGTTGTGGAGTAGTCAAATATGGATGTATGTTGTCACCAAAAGTGTTGAGGCTTGCTTGAGGTCAAAATCAAGTCATACTTTTCTTTTGCAAGTCATTCTTGTGGAGTGTTCAAATCTAGCTACAAGTGTTTTCACCTCAACCAAAGGCCCAAGATTACTTAATTGATTTTACATTCAAAATATGCCAATTAATTGTCTCTTTCATATTGATGGAACGTAACCAAACCTATTCAGTAACATGTTGGGTGGTCTTCACATTGACATAAAGCTTGAAAATAGATCGACCAAACTTGCCTATGTTATCTAAACTCGACTTGAACATTCCATGGCATCTCTAACATTGCTACCTAACTATAAACCATGTTTAAGCTTCATGTTAATTTCTCCTGGTGCTCAAATTGGGTATCTTCATCTTGATGGCATGGAGCCAAGCTATTCAGTAACATGTTGATGTAAAGCTTAAGAACAGATAGGATCATAGGCCAAACTTGCATATGGCATCTATACTTGATGTAGGACTTCCATATCATCTCTAACATGGCCACCTATCTGTGAATCCCTGTTACTTTTCCTTGGTGCTAGAACCTATAGCTTTTGAAGTAGCTTCAAGATATAAGATTTGTCCCAAACTTGTGCATTTTTCCCAAAATTCCTAAATATGTCTTTTTTGGACAGCTGATGAATATGGTGCTCAAACTTAAGAGGCAGTGGAAGTCATTAGCAAATCTAGAGAAAGAGCCGAAGCACAACAAGTTAGAGTGTTGGCTATGAGAGAGTTACCCGACATTTGTCATGTGGTGAAAGCTTGGCACAAAGGTGTGGGCATGAGAGAAGCCTACATTGATGGAGGTGCTCAAGTTTGTGTGATCACATAGTCATGTGTCAAGACACTGGGTCTCATTACATGCAAAAGCTGTGGGTTTTGGATTCGACTAGCCAACAAGGCCGAAGTGAAGTGTTTAGGGATGATTAAGAATTTGGAAGTTGAAGTCTTTAATGTGAAGGTTATAGTAAACTTTCATGTCATGCCAGCTAGCCTCGAAGCTTAATTTCCTCTCATTTTGGGACAACCTTGGTTGAGAGCTATTGGTGTTGTGCAAGATTGGGGCAAGGGCACAATCTATGTCTATGGCAGGAAGGGTGAAAAGAGGGTGTTTGATATGACTACCAAGCAACCTATGGCACTAGAAGATGTGAGTGAGAAGGATGAATCCGAAGTTACGAGTGAAGAAAATTCTGAAGATTCAAAAAGTAGCTCTACTTCTAGTTCCAGTGATGAGGGTGAAGTGTCATTCTTGATGTTGACGAGGAGAAGAGGAAGGTGGGTGAAATGTTGCAAGTGTCAGGGAATATAAATGATTCAAGCCGTTTAGAGCAATTGGAGGAGTTGATGTAGCCTAAACAGGAATTGCCAGTGAAGAAAGAGTTGATTCAAAATATGATGAGCACTTATTTGACAGGGAGAAAGAAGGGAGCATCTAGAAATATATATATTAAAATAACCCTTAGCTTGTATTCTCTATTCACATCCTCCTGCTTGATTTGGACTTGTATTGGGCACTTTTTGGATGTCACTCTCGAAAATGACTTATGGGCATCTCTGGCACCTTCTGGTTGCGAATCACATGTAGAACGAATGATGATGACTAGAATATGGCTTATCCCTAGTTGCTCCTGCAGACATCTACCCCTTTTGTTCTTGTCAGTACAATTAGTCCCTTTTTCTTGTTAGGCTTCATCAAGTCACATACCAGATAGAAGATTTACAATATAAAGATCTACTTCCTGTATACGGCCTTGTAGTCGTATGAATTGTCTGATAGGAAACTTTACACTTGATGGGTGCTTTTGTTTAGTCGCATCACCAACTTCCTTTGTCCTTGTAGTCCATGATTTTTATGACCATTCTCAATCATGTTTGGCCTCATATTGTTGTTGAGTGTTGATTGGGAAGTTTCCTCATTTTCCCATACCTGCTTCTCTTTGTACTGTTATTCATTTGGATTATGGAAATTTTCCCATGTTCTTCTCTTTTTTTGCAAGAAAATCTCAAAGAAACTAAATAAAACCAGAAAATTAGCTCTCCTCAAAAAGAAAAATCAAGTTAATAGAAATCTAAACACTATGTACATTGTACACATGTCCCTAGGGGCTCATATATAGCTTTTGTCCCCTTACTCATCTTGTAACGCTATTATGAGGGCATATACTCTGAATATTGTCAAAAATTCATCACAATCAAACACAAAAATTCAGTAAAACTCACAAAACATTTCCTCCAATATTCATAATACTAGGTTCAAATTTAGAATGCCTTCCCCCCTCCTATTTGGAGTCCTCCTTGATGACAGGGTGTCACTAAGGGTATGTGTTGTGCTTGGGCAATCAAAAAATGTGCCTATGCACGGCCTGTAATGTAGCCCTATTATGCATACACAGTCAATGAATGGAAAAATTTATGATGTGTAAGATGTGGATATAGGAACTTTTCTTATTGGCATTTGCTGGTGAGGCTTCCTATTCTAAGCAATGTGATGATCTTAGAAGCTCATGTGCCATTTTTCTTGATTGAAGGTTGTAGAGCATTTTTGAAGGCTTATCTGTTTGATTCTTCTTTGAGATCCATTTTAACCTTGTGGTTGGTTGTCGTATTTGGCATTGTTCCTTAGAGTGGGCTCTCTTCTAATTGTACTGTAATGTAAGAGAAATTGAAAGAATTCAAGCGGCGATGCAGTAATAATAGCTTTATTGGGACCCACTTCTTTGTGGATCACGTGGATGTTTTGTTTATGATGCTTGTTTGAAACCCAAACTTGCCCTTGCTTTGTTTGTGTTTGAAGAGACTTATTTGGGATCCACCTTGTCTTTGTGTGAGTCTTTCACAGTCTTTGCTTTAGTCCTTGTACGCTTGGTTGATGATGGGATTCAGACTTTGGTAGTTGATACTTTAATTGTTTCAAAATCCAAATAAACTTTTCACCTCTTTGTGCTTGAATGAACTTCTTTGGAACCCAACTTCGAGTTGTGGAAGCTTGAAAGTTTGTGATTTTCTTATATGTTTTTGCAGGCTTTTTCTTTTGGTGTTGGATCTTGTGATTTTTCATTAGAGACCTTTGTCTTCTTGATCCATAACTGCTTTTGGCCGAGGTGGCTCTTTGGTATCCAGATTTGTCAAACTTTTTGGTTCTGACTTGTTGTTCTTTTCTTTTGGCCTTCTTTGGTTGTTATGGAAGCTGTTAGTGATGCAGTCAAAATATAGCTTTTGCCCCTGCTTGTGATAGGTAACAGGCCTATTGCATCATCCCCCACTTTTCAAACACATCAAACGCCATAATGGTTTTTTGTAGCTATGGCTTCAACACTCTCTTCCCGAATGCTTGACATCTATTGCAAGACCTACACCAATGGTGAACATCCTTGTGCAAACTAGGCCATACATACCCCTCTTGCAAGATCTTATGCAAGGTGATCTTTAGAGAAAAATGTCCGCCACATGCGCCTTCATGATTCTATTCCAACACTCTATAAAGCTCCTCCTGCCAAGGTACATGTCCCAACACGAGATCATCCCATTTCATGTATAAGACATCACCAACCAATTTGTACCTGTATGCTCTACACATAGAACCATACTTCCTAGACTTCTGATGGAGGAAACATAATAGACTTAACCTTGTCTGGATCAGCCTCAATTCCATTTTCTGACACCATATGGGCCAATAACTTCACCCTTGGCTGTGCTGGATGAAATTTCTCTAGATTTAGTTGTCCTCCACATTCACCATATGGAGCCAATACCATCTGCAGCTTCTCATGGTGTTCAACCCTACTGTTGTACACAGAAGTCATCCATAAAAGCTTTAACACAACTACCAATGAACGGTGCCAATACCCAATTTTCTCTCTCTTGATAGAAAGATGGTCCATTTGACAACCCAAATGGAAATACCGTGTAGCAATAGCAGCCCCATGGCGTAATGAAAAAGTTTTCTTTGTTCAATCTTTAAGAGCAATCTTCAATTGAAAATAGCCTGAAAAACCATCACACACACTGTATCTCTCATAACCTGCCACTAAATCCAAGATATAATCAATGAATGGAAGAGGATATGGGTTCTTCTTAGTGGCTGCATTTAAGGGTTTATAATCTACACAAATCCTCCACTTTCCATCCTTCTTTGGACTGACTACTACTGGACTCACCCATTATGTGGTCTCCATAGGGACTATGAACCCTGCCTTCAATAACTTGTCCACCTCTTCCCGCAAGGCTTTCATTTGCTCTTGACCCATCCTTCTTAGCCTTTGCTGCATTGTCTTAGCACCTTCTTTCAGCTCTATATACATCTCTTCGCCCTTGAACCCTCTAATCTCTTCATATGAAGTAATGTACAAATCAAGAAAACTAGCAAGCATGTGCAAATAGATCTCCTTCTCCATAGTTGAGAGGTCTCCACTGATCATTTGTGTCATCAATTCTTGCTTCTTTGACAATTCAAACTTGGTTTGCGTCAGCCCTTCAATCACTTCATAAGGCCCTTTACTTTCATCTTCAACCTCATTTTGCAAATGCAACTAAACCAGACTCCTGGATTTCTTTGTCCATCAAAAGAAATGCAACATCAACATCCTCAACACTGCTGGTAGTACTATCACTGTCCTCATCAGTCACTGTGGAATAGTCTTCATCACTAGACTCATCTTCATCTTCATAAAGCTCTTCAATACTTTCCTTGTGTCCATATATATAGCTTCTTGGCACATGTCTTTCCATAAAGACTAATCGTACCATGTCTCCAATCTTGAACAACTCCCACTGCATGTAACCATGGTCTGCCCAATATAATAGGATATGCTCCCAACCCCGCTGGCATCGCATGAAAATCATCCACTACCTTTGCATTATACGCCTCCACTTCTAAGCTCTTTACAACACCCAAACATTTTACTTTGTGATGGTTTTCTAATCTAATCCAAAAGCCTGACACCCCAGTCACTGTAAGACCCATCTTCTCAATGCATGAGTGTGTTATGGCACATATTTGGGCTCCAACATCCACATAACCTTGTCCCAGATTTTTTCTTTTGTGCCACACATCTACTATTGGACAAATGTCTGGTAGCTCATCCATCGCCAACACCTTTACTGAACCTCTCTCTGGTTCTTGCTCTATTGGGTTAACCATCCTCTTCCACTGTCGCTTTAGCTTAGGCACCATCTCTATAAGCCGCCCAAAAGTAATATTTTCTTTCTTGCTCATCAGATCCTCCTTCAAGTCATAGCTTAATTGCCCATCCCCTAGTGGAAAATCTGAAACATGAAACTTGCGACGAGCCCTCCTTTTCCTCTTGGCCTTGACATCCTCACCTTCATGGCTCTTTCCCTTCTTCTTACTAGGATCTGGGGCACTTCTTTCTTCCTTGTCCTCTGTGGTCCTCTTCGCAATAGGCATCACTAATGTATCCTCCAGCTTTGCTACCTTCTCCAAGGTGACCACACTTATCACTTTTGTCTTTCCCTTTTCCTCCTAGGTCAATCCACTGGTTCCTTATTCTCCCTTAATTTCAATGCCATACGAATTTGACTTAGTTAGCACCTGTCTTGGCAATGGATACATGTCTCCCCCCATCCTTGGTGGCTTATCACATTGCGGGCTAATGTGCCCCAACTCTCCACAATTATAACACGTGGGCATCTACCTCCAGAACCTACCATTGCTTTGTCCAACACCATTCCTGGGTTTTTCTTCACCTCCTGGCTGATTTTCAAACCTCTCCCAACCTCGATTATTTCCCACATTACCTAGCATGTTTAGGCTGATATTCTTCATTAAATCTACCACTTGCCTCATGTCTTGCCTTAGCCCATCATCTTGCACTGCTGTAGTGACCACTGATGTCATAACTTGAGGAGTAATAGAAACCACTGGTTCATGATGAAACCCTGGCATGCGACCTTGTAAAGAGTCCATAGGCTGAAACTTAGACCTCCTGGGCAAAGACTCCACTAGCTCCACCCCTAGCTCGCTCATTTTTCTAAGCTTCCACTCTTGCTCCTTGCCACCTCCAATGCATCTTCATATGTTCTAGGATTCTTTAGCTGCACTCTCCAACGTATATTCTCCCAAAGACCAGCCAAGAACCTGTACTTCTTCATCATGTCAGGTGGGGTTACTTTTGGTGCTAAGGCCTTGCACATCCTCTCCCATGCCAATGAGAAATTACGTAGGTACGCATCTATTGGCTCACCTTTCTTTTGCACCAAACCTTGTACTTCTTGCCACACTTTGTTAGGATCTTTTGTCTTCACAAACTCCACTTCCAATCCATGCCTTAGATTGTCCCAACTCAGTCTTACAGGTGGATCAACGACACACAACTCCTCTTCAAATGCTTTGGACCAAACTCGTGCATCACTCTTCAAAAAAATTTGGAGAAGACGTAACATCTATACAGGATCATGAATTTGATTGCTAATGCAAGCAACTTCCATCTTTTTCAAAAAGTCTTCCACATCTTCATCACTTCTTCCATGAAATTCCGGATAAGAGAGAGCCATGGCTACACAAGTTACGATGTTTTGAGAACCCCTTCGAACACGCGTGCAAAAACCCAAAAATTTTGACTGACTCAATCCCCAGAAACTTCAATGGAGCTCGTCTTTAGATAAGGACAAACACATGCACATCAAATGAGTTTTCATAGTTAATCATCAAAATTACAACAAGCAAAGGGCATTCCAGTATCTCTCTTAATCTTCTTGGTCCGAACATAAAGTTTATGCGCTGCTGGAAAAAAATCTTCCTAGATACATGAATATTTATTTGGATTCTTTGTGTTAAATGAAAAGGAGTGAATTAAGGTCCATTTTGACCATCCACTAAAGCCAACCATACAGCTCCCAAGAAGGCACACCTGACTTATCCTTTGATTTTGCTAGAATTTCAGTAGCATAAGAGTATAAATGGCTCAAAGGACCAAAAAACCAGACATCACAAGTTGGAAAATTTTTGGCAGAGTTTCCCCAGAAGTAGAGCAGTAAGAACCCAAAATATAGACTGTATATGTATGCATGTAACCAATAGAACCCGAGCATCAAGTAGGAATCACTAGTACATAGCCTATGGTGAGGTCACGAAAAGGGTGCTCCAGCCACCTGTATCACCGAAAGAATCTCACATTTAAGAATCCCCCAGCTCAATTAAACCTCACGCTATCGACCCTCTCACGAAAGCTTATGCAAATCTCGTATAGTCAAGTCTCAGAAATGACTATCTTCTAGACCAAGTCTCAAAAATGGTTGGGACTACCAAATAAAACCAAGTATGGCTCCACAAAGGTGTACAATGGTAGTATCCACAAGTAACATACAATACAAGACAATGCGCTCAAACGGGCGCCAAATGATGCATACTCATGGCAAATGCAAGATACTCCCACTTGGCAGTGTATCACTCTACTCCAGCTACCTGTATCTGTGTGAATCACCTGTACCTGTACCTATCCCTGTAACCTGTAACCTGTAATCTCCAACCTATAATCCCGAAGTTGAAGGTACTCGAAGAAGATCCTCATTGGGGGCACCAAAAGAATGTGAGTGGGATGGAAACACACACAATGCCTCTATAATGACCCGACACACACTCTTGGGATGATACACACACACACACACACACACACTATGGGTCACCACTCCGCTTACACAACCCACCTTGTGGAGACAGGGAACACATCGATGGAGTGATAGGAGAGAGACTATCCATTTGCCCACTCCACATAGACACACACACACACACACACACACACACACACACACACACACAAAACTCAGCTTAAAAGAGGAGATTTTTTTAATGTTTAGATACAATTGATCTTGGGCCAACACCAATGGGGCAAATAGCTCACACAATATGGGTAAAATATGCCAGATACAATCACAAATTGGAGTAGAGGCTTCGCTCATAGGAGAAACTTACACAACCAAAATAGCAGAAAAATAATGAGAAATTTGACAAAATGGATAGCGTCATCACGTCCAGAACGGCCCAGAATCCCACTCTACAATGTCAAAGTGCTCAAATCCGACCTCGGATGAGCAGTTTATGGCCAAAACAGGCTCCAAAAATAGCAAAAACTCAGTTGCGGTTGTTCCTCCTCTTCTCTCCACATTTTCTCCAGTCTTATCTTGTTTTTATCAGTTTCCACACTTAGATTTATTACTTGGGCACCTTTGGAATTTTAGTTGACCTCAAACGGACCCCGAACAGGCCAAAAAGTGGCCTCGTAGTGCATAGTTGTCACCCTGCTGCATCCATCCGCACACCTGGCACTCAACTTTTTCCAATAATGCATCCCACAACCATGTGA
Organism: Adiantum capillus-veneris; assembly: GCF_014529385.1. Lineage (NCBI taxonomy): Eukaryota > Viridiplantae > Streptophyta > Polypodiopsida > Polypodiales > Pteridaceae > Adiantum > Adiantum capillus-veneris. Next base: position 90,655,108 of record NC_140949.1, read on the forward strand.
AGTGGCCCCCAGATATAGTTCTCATGATGAAATTTCTGCATAATTATCACAAGAAAACACCCATGTTGTGTCCATACTTATCCACGTGCAAGTATTGACCCCATTCGACCTCCTGACGCCACTAGATGCCATCTGATGCACCTGCTTACCTCATGTCGTCGGCCCACGGATAGCTTCCTCGAGAATTTTTACGTGCTATCAACTCCTCATTATTATAGAAAAAACACACTGGTACTGGTGACAGTGAAAATCGATGCACTATGTACACCCTGTCCTACCTGTACACATGTGGGCCCCACGTAACCACCTGGCTCTGGAAAATGGGCAATTATTTATTTGATGCACCATGCATGGGTATGTACATATGTGAAATCACTTCTTCCAAAAAACTCCTAACAACGGGAAAAAGAGATTGTCTGTAGAGAAATAACTGGCCGAGTCTAAATCGTGCCAATGTAACTTGAATGAATCTATATTCATGACTTCCATTCCAATGTTTCTTGCAATTTGGTTATGAGATGATTCCCACAATTTGGCTATATCTTTATTTCAATTGTAAGATGAGGTTTGTCTCTTTCTTAGCTGGTAGTGTGATAACTATATATTTTGAACAACATATGCAGAGTTTAATGTATAATCTCTCTCTCTCTCTCTCTCTCTCACACACACACACACACACACACACATTTCCATGGCACCACATTGAGAAGTACAAAGAATCATATTAATCTAGATAGGTAGCATTTTAAAGAGTATTTGTTAGTACAAATTCTGAAACAATCAATGGTCTAAAATACAAATTTTGGAGATACGGGATCAAAATGTCCTCTAGATAAAAGTCATGCTCATGACCTTCAAATGATGGTGGGGATAGAGTGGTGCCCGATGGATTTAGCAAGCCCTTATGGGGTGTGTCATCTATCAACAAAGTTTTGATATCATCATGTGGGACATGGATTTGGAAAAAAGGTTTATAGAATAGCAATACATTTGGTTTGGTAGGGTTGTAGCCCGGGGCAGTCACTTATCAGAAGACCCCTATATCACGTGCGTTCAAGAGTTAATTAATAATACCCCAATATACATACTATACTTACACTGTGAGCCTATTTAAAAAACCCCCACCCTCCTCTGTATGTATACATTTTTTTACATTTTGGTCTTTTAATAATCCTCTCCGGTTAACTCACGTGATATCATACACATTCTAAAAGTGACCGCCCCGGGGGTTGTAGTCGCCTTCAATGTAAACACACTCCTTCTGCAAATACAAAAAATCAAAGTGTGAACGTTCGATTCGCGCTATGTTGCAAACCATATTTACAAGAGGATTGAGGTTTCTTTGCAGCATAGAGGACCATATGGAAACCCGGAACCTTGGAAGTAGAAATTGTATAAATTCCTTGGTTCTTGGATGCATAATACATTGGCGAGCACATATGCTAAAGTTGTGAAGGTTGATAACTTCTGCGTGGGGATCATACGGCTCTTGAAACAACAACAATCCGTTGACGTCCAAAAAAATCATTCTCTGCAAACATTTTGTAAAACAAATAAGTAGCTCGACAAAAGGTTGACTTTCATATTCTTAAATATTGAAACAATCATGGGGATGTGTAGCAAGGGTCCATAATAGGTTTGCCTGCCATCAAGGTTGTCTTGTCCAATGTTGAAATCTTGGAGCGTCTCTTGTTCTTCTACTGTTTGAGACGCTTGTGTCTCTAGTGCTGACGGCTCCATTGCAACTGAATTTTCTTCTAATGTGCTATGATTTGTTTGTGTGTCCGGCATAAAAGCCTCTTGATTTTCAAGCTCAATAGATGGAGGTGTGGCACATGTATGCTCTGCTTGAGGGTTAGAGTGTTCTTTCTCAGCCCCTCCCTCTGCATAAAATTTATCCTTCTGAAACCCTCCAAGTGCAGAGGATGTTTCAACATGTATTTCTTTCTCAGCCCCTTGATCTGTGTGGGCTTCCCCTAATTTGGACTTTTCTCCTTGTTGTCAAATTCTCCCTCTATAGCATTTCTCATATCGGAAGTCTATGAATACACAGTCAAGAAAATCAAGAAACAAACGAGTAGTGACATTACTCCCTAGACTACCTACTGCATACATCATAAGGAAAATAAATTCCCTCCTATATGATGAGTACATTCAATATAACTAAAAAGGGACATTCCATCAATCGTTATGACCGTTATGACTTTGTCAAAAATACACTTCAAAGTACATATTTTGAATAGTTTATGAGGACACCTTTTCATTTACCACACCAAGTTTGCAGAGAGAGAAGGCAAAAAATTGATTTTCTCAGAAAGCCCTCCAAATAACCTCCCAAATTCTCTAATGAGATATGAGTTTTTAGGCCAAGCTCAACACGGGGCCAAAAGGAGATGGTTCCATCTCAGTAAGGGCTCACAAGGAGTTGGTATACTAAAGAACATTTTTTGTATAATGGAGCTTGGAATACCTTAGGGTCAGCTTCATTAAAGACCTCCAATGGTTAGTTTAAAAGTCCTTAGACCTTAGGTTGATTTGGATTCATGTTTTAAGTATTAATAATTAAGGTGCTTGGCATGCTTGATAGTTAAGGTCCTTGGCCAAGCTGTCCTTGTGCTTGAGGTGTCCAAGTCCAAGTCAAAGTTGAACCCTACAAAGAGGGGGGCGAGCCTACAAGCTAGGGGCATGAGAGAGAGAGAGAGAGAGAGAGAGAGAGAGAGAGAGAGAGAGAGAGAGAGAGAGAACCCATGCTCATGCTAAGCATGTACTTGATGACTAAGGTTCTTGAGAAGCTTCCCATGCTTGGAGGGTATGGTGCTTGCGGGACTTGAGTAAAAGAGGTGTCTACAAAGGAGGGGGCAAGCCCCAAATCTATGGATATGTTTGACTTAACCTCTCACTCACCCAAAGGGCACTCCTTCCTCAAGGGGCACAAGTACACATGTGGGGTTCTCCCTATGCTTAGCCACATGGGGTGCTTGAATCCTATCGGCTAGGCTAAAGAGGGTCCAATGAGCATTTAGAATAATTAAATAAAATTTTAATCATTTTTTCCTCTCTCTCAAAGGGGAAAGGAGGACACTTGTCCTAATACAAGCATGGTTTCTTGATATACACTATACATATGATTGGCTAAGCTTGCAGGGGTCCAATCAAATTGAAGCATGCGCTACAACGAGGGGTCGACCAAAGCAAGATGGGGGTGTTCTTGGGGGGTATAGTCTCTCTCACACACACTCACATGCTCATTCTAACTGGTGAAAGTGCAAGAACTCCATCACCTTCTCCAAGCTTGTTGAGAAGTGGAGAGCCTACACCAACACTCTTGGCTATGGAATGCAAATCCAACCAAGAGCCATGCTTCAATGCTTAAGCTTGCTATCTTCTTCATCATCATTATTATGTTTACACTAACACTCTTGTCTATGGAATGAAAATCCAACCAAGAGCCATGCTTCAGTGCTTAAGCTTGCTATATTCTTCTTCATCATTATTATGCTATTATGCTATGCTATGCAACAAGATTTATGATAAGTGAGGAACTATCTCTTTCTCGTATGTTACTTTTTCTTCCTCTTCCCTACCCTCATTCCCTGATATATCTCTCCACCTTTGAAGGTGTTTTAGGCCTTGGGACTGAGGCCGGGGATGGTTAATTCTTTTACAAAGGTCATGTTATGCGTGTGATGCATGAAGTTTTCCATCTTCATTCCATCACCTAGGTCTCAAGGAACCCAAAGATTTATTGTATCAAGTCTCCCTTTATGGGAGAATTTATAATACAAAAGCCTATTGGAGGGGGGACCGACTCCACATAAGTATGGTCCTCAATTGTTGTCAAGTTCTTTAATTCTCTCTCTTGCAAAAGTTTTATTCATACCAAGTTAATTAAGTATAATGGTTATCTTGCTACCTCTAATTAAGTTAACCCTCTATGTTCTCAAAGTAGTCTCATAAAAATGCTCACTATAGTTCTCTTAATTCTTCTATTCTCAATGTTCATGGACCATTTTCATTACAATGGTATCAAAGCTATTGGATTCTCTTTTCCGTCTTAAGAAGAGAGGTCCTTAAGTTGTCCATGAAAGGATTGGCTTGCTCATTGCAATAGGGTATGTGGGACATGGATCTGTTATCTTGGTTGAAAAGGACTTAGTTTGAGGTACAACGTTGGGAACTATAGTCTTAATAATGGAGTCTCTCGGGTCTTGCCTTTGGCTAATCATTATTGAGCTACTACCAAGCTCAACAGGAGCCATAATCAATCAAGCAATGTTAGACCCTCTCCACTAGTCTTTTCAATGAATATTCTTTAAACCACGGGTGTGGCTGCTTGAAAATAAATTTTCAAGGGTAAAGAAGAGTAGCGACTAAGTTTTTTGAGGGTACCAAAGCAAAAGTAATTTATACATAAGTTTAATTAGCATGTCTGGCAATAATCAAGAGGTAGAATTAATATTGACAACTTTGATTTTTCACGTGAAGGTGCTAATGATGATGCCCCCATGTTTGTAAATTATCTTGTTACTAGGTTGCAACAAGCTATGGGCAACCCTACTTTGCAAGCCAAAATCACACTTCCAGAAGAAAACTCTCTCCCATAAGAGAGGAGGAATCCAATGAATGAGAAAGAAGTGAATCATTAAGTTCCTCTGAAGATGTGGCTCCACGAAGACAACGGTCTAAACGATAACTAACTCCTCCCAAGAGGAAACGGTCAACTTATAGTCCTTCTCCTCGTCACTCCAAAAGGGAAGAGAGGAAACAAAGGAAGAAAAAGGCAAGAAAGAGGTCACCCTCTTCTCCTTCTTCTTCACCTTCCTCCTCTTTTGATGAAAGCAACAACTATTCTCCTAGAGAATACAAGAGGAAAGGACATCGTACATCCTACCCTATGTGGAGAAGGTCCCAAAACCTTAAGAAGTTCAAAGAGGGAGGAAAGAGTATCTCTTTTTTCACCTATGATGGAACCTTTGGTGCTATCAACAAAGTATTGGCCTTCATCTAGCAATTATATGCGGCCTTTGGAGATGAGGGCTTTATAGAGTCCTCCAAGCTACATCATGTAGCTATACACTTCCAAAAATCTGCTTGTCAATGGTGGGCTAGCCTTCGTGACAATGTGAATCCCCAAAAACATGGAAAACTCTACGAGTTTCCATCATGAACCAATTCCTTGCAAGCGATGCAAAGGACAAAGTTCTTACTAAATGGAAGAATTTAAAGATGCTCTCCAACGAGTCTATCCACAAATATGTGGACAAGTTTTCGGATTTACATCTCAAGGCTACTGTCTTTTTAAAAATATACTTTGCCGAGCAAAAGAAACAATTATGTGTGGGATTTCCTGAAGAAATGGCCGAGTATGTCAACTCCCAACCGCCTCGTTCTATCACCGAAGTAATCCACCACACCATGGTTTCTTTGTGCATCAATTTCCAACAAGGGGCTAAAAGGAATTTCAAGCCCATGGAAAACAAAGACAAAAATGAATCAAGAGGGAAGAACAATGTCCAAAACTCTTCCCAAGGCAATTCCAATCACAACAACAACAACAATCGGTCCAACGAGAATGGATTTTACAAAGGTAATAATAAAATCTCTCCTAAAGAGCTAGAAGCTTTTTGTAAGGACCATAAAGAAATGTGGGGAGAAAGGACATGGATATCGTTCTTTCCCCAAAAGAAATGCCCGCAATGAGACTCCTAGAGCTTCCACGATCGAAGCTAAAAAAGAGGATGCTCATTGCAAAGGATCACCTCTCTCCTATGCTTGGGGAAAGGTAGGGGAGGATGATTCCTTCATCTTGTTTGACCCTGGCTCTACTCACAATTTCATATCAATGGAGTTGGCCACCAAGTCATGTTGCTTGTGCTCCTCCAAGGACTTGGAGTAGATGATGATATCATCAAAGAACACTCCAGTGAATTTGTTGGTAGGGTATAAATATTTTCTTCGTTAAACAATTGAACGTGGCTGGAGAATTTTTCAAGCTTTGAGGGAGAACAAGCTTTTTATCAATCAAAAGAAGAGTGAATTGTTCCGTCAAGAGATTCTTTACTTAGGTCATATTATCTCTCAAGATGGTATCTGTATGGATCTATCTAAGTTAGAGGTAATAAAAATATGGCCTAATCCAAGGAATCTACATGAGCTACGAAGCTTTATTGGTAGGTGTGCATATTATATACGCTTCATAGAAAAAATATCTCAAATAGCACGACCATTACATGACTTAACAAAGAAGAATGTTAAGTACTCATGGATTGCTAAAGAGCAAAATGCTTTTGACAAGCTCAAAGAGAAGCTTACCTTCTAACCAGTGCTTATGCTTCCGGATCTCTCAAAGCCATTTGAGGTCCATTTGAGTCTTGCTTCAAAAAGGGCATGCCATAGTATATGAGAGTCGAAGGCTCAATGCAGATGAATGAGTCTTGGGCATATACAAAAAAGAGCTTTTGGCTTTTCTACATGTCCTAGACACATGGAAACACTATCTATTGGAGAATCCATTTATTTTTTGAACGGACCACCAAAGTCTTAAGTATTTCATGAACCAAGATTTCCGACAAACAGATTTTCTTTTGCAATTATATCTTCATATTGCTCACATTGCTTGTAAGCATAATCATGTGGCCAATGCACTTTCACGCGACGACCAAGAGTCAATGTGGTGTCTATAGAAACTCACAATGATCTATCTTCTATGATAGATGAGTATGCTACTGACCCTCACTTTAAAGACATAATGTCAACCCTTGCATTAGGGAATAAAGAAGAACCATTCACATTGCAAGATGGTTATCTTCTCATGGAAATAGGCTATGTGTTACCCACTCCATTCGTGAGAAAGTCATGTATGAATCCTCCTCCCTATGCGGGGCAGAGAGGCATTCAACCTACTCTTTGAGGAGTAGAGATGTACTTCTATTGGACTACCATGAAAGTAGACATACAAGAGTATATTTCAAAATGTGTGGTATGCCAAAATACCAAGTATGATAGAGGGAAGAAACCTGGGTTACTCCTGCCATTGATAATCCCTAATTCACCATGGGAGAGTATATCCATGGATTTTATCTTTGGATTACCCAAGTCTATCCATGGGAATATGGACAATAGTCGACAGGTTTGCAAGCAAGCACACTTTATTCCTGTCAAAAAGACTATTAAGGCACACCAAATGGCAACCCTCTTCATATTTCAGATTTTCAAACACCATGGATTGCCAACATCCATTGCGTTAGATAGAGATCCTAGAATGACTAGTAATTTTTGGAAAGGTCTCTTTGAAAATCTAGATACAAGATTGAATTTCTCTTCATCCTATCACCCACAAACGGATGGCCAAAGTAAGATAGAAAATTTTACAATTCTCGATCTACTAAAGACCTATGTTATAGAGGTAGATCAACACTCACAATGGGAGAAGTACTTACCCCTTGTACAATATGTTGAGGCGGTCCGGGGCGGGCAACAAGAAGAGCAACCTCTAGACACCCTTCAAGGCTCCCGTGCTGCTCAATGGGGCTAGGGCACAACACAACACAAACCAAAACAACAAACCCACAGCCAAATCCCAACTACACAAGGGGCACCACCTAGTTTAAGAGCGAACTAGTACGCAAAAGAGGAGAATCGTTAGAGCAACCCACAAACAAGCAAGGAATTTACACTAACCCTAACACCAATGGAACACTCTCACACACTAAAACACAAGAGAGAGAGAGAGAGAGAGAGAGAGAGAGAGAGAGAGAGAGAGAGAGAGAGAGAGAGAGAGAGAGAGAGAGATGGTGCTCGGGCTGCTTTGAAGTGTATCGTTAATGATCAAGCAAACACAACTATATATGTAAGAAAGAGAGAGAAAGGGGGAGGGGGTGCTTGTTGCATTGATACCTTCTTACAAATCTGTCATGACAAATCAAAGTGAGATTAGTATTTGTTCAGCATAGCTTGCGTAAATTTCACCACAACACATCACAAGAAAAGCCATCCCAATCACTGTCTTAAGGCCAGGGGAGTCCTCTCCACCCTGTCGCCCTCTTATAGTATGTGGGATTTATGGCTAGATTGATGACAACACCAGAGACAAGCTATCAAGAACTTAACAAAAAACACCAAGACACTTACGCATCATTGTTGTCCATTACTTCACGTTGGAAGGGAGACAAAGTATCCAAGCTTAGTCCAAATCCACCCTCCTTGATTCAGCAAATGTTGGGCTTACACTAGTAGGAGAAATGATAGATTTCCTACTCTCAATTGAATGATCACTCTCTCTCTTACAATGGCATAGAGTTCCCTTGCTAATCCCCTATTACAACACATTCACATGCATAAGACAATGAGCTTCCACTCAAGAGCTCCTTCTAGAGAGGTTGAGCTTGGCTTCTCAAGCTATAGCATAGTGCTCTTTCTTATGGCTCCCCCCTTTTGTGCTAGCTACACCCTCCTTTTATAGCAATTTTGAAGGCTAGGGTTACTCCTCTAACCATGGTTGGGTTAGATTTTCAGTAATTTATCTAATTTCTTTTGCTTGGAATTATCAAGAAGTTGGTGGGGAAAGAGAGAGGAGAGAAATGGAGGTGATAGGACTTTTCATAGTGGGTTAGTGTTAGTAGAGTTAGTATTAATTTACAAATGGAATTGGATATTTACAATGGGAGTATCCATGTAGGATACAAATAAGGAAGAAAAACTCTTAAGAGGTAAGAAAAGGTGGATTTCTTACAAGGTTGATGCTCCAAGTGTCTTGAGTAGGGCCGATTTTGACGCTTGTTGACGGTCCACTAGCTTTGACGGTACATTTTTTCTCCACTCTTGACCTTCATTGAGAGACAAGGTAATTGAAGCTGAGTAATCAACCACCATGATGCTGTCTTTTAAGAGAAGAGGCTGAATTTTGTGGTTTTTTTGAAAGATATGGGTAATATGGAGGAGGAAAAATGAGACTAGGTGGTCAATTTTGGAATGGAATTGTGTGTGGGAGGTATGAGTTCACCATGGTTTCTCTTATTCTTCAAGGTTGAGGAGAAGGTGAGTAGTGTGCAGAGAGGAGTGGTGAGAGAGATGGGGGTGATGAGTGGAGAAGTGTGTGTGAAAGAGGAAAATGATAAAGTGGAAGAGAGAGTGTGGCTGCATAGCATGGGAAAATTGGGGTCTACTAATAAAATCATAGCTCACAGCTCGTAGCTCAAAAAAATATGAAAAAATTTAAGGCAAAAGTTCAGCCCACGAGCTACAACTTTTGTTTGTATCAACTTTTCAAATTCGAAGAGCAAGTGAACTTTAAAAATTCAGCAAAACAGACCGTTTTTTTCCACTGCACAAGGTCCTTGTGGGGTCCTTCTTTGGATGATTCTTTTGAATACCTCCAAGAGTGAGCCCTCCATAGTGCATGTATGCATGCCACCTACCCTTGACCTTATTTGGTAGGTCTATAATTGAAGATATTGTTGAGATTATGATATAAGTGAATAGTACAACTAAGAAAATCAAATATTGAGGGGTCTAAAAAATATGTACATGTCAAATATAAATAATATAAGTGGAAAAAATATAAAGGGGTCAAAAGAAATCTCTCTCATTGTGAGGCTACCATAAAAAGATAAATATTTTTGGTGTTCTAATTTTTTAGAAAAAAAAACAAAATAGATGTAGGAAGGGAAAAATCACAATAGTGAAAAAATATACACATAAATAAAACTAGTTTTTTTGGATTTTTGTTGGGGTGGAGTTACACCAAAAATAAGAGAAGCTTGCATGAAATTCTTTTTATATGGAATAAAGAGTATGCAAAATGATAAGAAAAAATATGGTAATGGTGAGTCATTGTACATAGCATAAATAACACACCATAGGTAGAAATATTTAAATAAATACCATAATAATAATTATGAAAAAAATATTTTATTTAGGCCCTATATACAAAGAAATATTTACATACGCATGGGCCATAATATACTTATATTTTTTATTTTTTTTTATTTTTTTTGGCTCAACTAGCCCAATGACTAGCTAATTGAGGGTTTTTTAAGAATATATGGGAAAAGTCTCGTGACTCACGCACGCCTATATACAGTGAAAGGGTGAGGGTAACCACAGTGTTTGAGTGATTTGATAGGGGGGGATAACTCACTATGGCAATCACAGAGAGCCGAAAAACGGCTATCAATGTATACAATCATACTGTTCACACTACTACAAGAAAGGAACCTTTTGAGATCATAGAGGGAAGACCTAAAAGTCCCTTGCTACTTAAATTACATCGGAAGATCTTTCGTTTTGCTGATGAGTATAGCAGTGACCTACAAGAATCTTTTCAAAATATTAGGGAGGCTATATCCATCTCTCAACATAGGCAAAAGGCTGCTGAAGCACAGAAGGGCCTTAACGTTCAAAGAAAATGATTGGGTCTTACTCAAGTTTTCTAAGGCTCGATTAAGGCAAACAACGGGAAAAAAATCCTATGGCCACCAAAATTATTATGCCAAACTAGCAAAAAGATATTATGGTTCTTTTAAAATCTTGAATCCAATCAATGAAATGGATTATCAACTCAAATTGCCCAGCCATCGGCTCATACACAATTCTTTTCATGTGATCTACTTAAGCCCTACAAAAGAGAGACACCAAGAGAACCAATTATTGAAGACACGCCAAAGATTGAAGATCAAGAAGAGGTGCTACAACCCAAAGATATCCTTTGGCATGAGGACAACGTACTATGACATGCTAAGATTATCCGACGGTATCTTATTAAGTTGAAAAATTATCCTTTTGAAGATGCTAGATGGATGGAAGAAATACAACTTAAGGATAGTATGAACATTGTCAATGCTTACAATGCTACATTAGAGTAAGAAAATGTACATGTTTCTTTTAAATGATCAATGTTTTTGTCTAATAATACTAATTCCCTTTTCCTTGAGCACAACTTTAAGTAGTATGCATGCTTAGAATCATGTTTTTGATGACGACGTCTCTCAAACACCAAGTAGCATCTATCACTCTACTTGGGAGAATGAAATGGACTCAAAAGCAGACATGCTTGCAGCAGCTAAGTCTCCCAAGCCCCAAATTATGGATTAGTCATCCATCTTGGAATGATGTAATAGGGTAAAAAGGGATCCTCTACCCGCAATGAAAAATAAACTAATGACCAAGACTTTATCTTCTCTACCTCATAGTTGAGGACGACTATGGTTTCAAGGGAGAGGTAATGTCATAAAATCGAATATCTAGATTTAACCAAATGATTTATTCATGTTAAATTGATCAGCTGATATGGGGAAATAAAAGGGAAACAAGAGTTAGACCATAGATATGAGTTTTTAGGCTAAGCTCAACACGTGGACAAAAGGAGATGGTTCCATCTCAGCAAGGGCTCACAAGGAGTTGGTCCACTGAAGAACAATGTTTTTATAATGGATCTTGGAAGACCTTATGGTTAGCTTCATTAAAGACCTTCAATGATTATTCTAAAAGTCCTTAAACCTTAGGTAAAGCTTAGTTCATGTTTTAAGTATTGATAATTAAGGTGTTTCACATGCTTGATAGCTAAGGTCCTTGGCCAAGCTGGTCCTGTGCTTGAGGTGTCCAAGTCCAAGTCAAAGTTAATCCCTACAAAGAGGGGGGCGAGCCTACAAGCTAGGGGCGAGAGAGAGAGAGAGAGAGAGAGAGAGAGAGAGAGAGAGAGAGAGAGAGAGAGAGAGAGAGAGAGAGAGAGAGAGAGAGAGAGAGAGAGAGAGAACCCATGCACATGCTAAGCATGTACTTGCTAACTAAGGTGCTTGAGAAGCTTCTCATGCTTGGAGGGGCTTGAGCCAAAGAGGTGCCTACAAAGGAGGGAGCAAGCCCCAAAGCTAGAGATATGTTTGAATTAACCTCTCACTCACCCAAAGGGCACCTCTTCCTCAAGGGGCACAAGGACACATGTCTAGTTCCCCCTATGCTTAGCCACATGGGGTGCTTGAATCCTATTGGCTAGGCTAAAGAGGGGTCCAATGAGCATTTAGAATAATTAAATCAATTGTTTAATCATTTGTCAATCCCTCTCTCTCAAAGGGGAAAGGAGGACATTTGTCAATCCCTCTCTCTCAAAGGGGAAAGGAGGACACTTGTCCTAATGCTAGCATGGTTGCTTGATATGCACTATGCATGTGATTGGCTAAGCTTGCAGGGGTCCAATAAAGTTGAAGCATGAGCTACAATGAGGGGTCGACCAAAGCATGATGGCGGTGTTCTTGGGGGGTATACTCTCTCTCACACACACTCACATGCTCATTCTCACTTGGTGAAAGTGCAAGAACTCCATCTCCTTCTGCAAGTTTGTTGAGAAGTGGAGAGCCTACACCAACACTCTTGGCTATGGAATGCAAATTTAACCAAGAGCCATGCTTCAATGCTTAAGCTTGCCATCTTCTTCATCATCATTACTTGTTCTTCCTCTTTCCTACCCTCATTTCCTACTAGCTCTCTCCACCTTCAAAGGTGTTTAAGGCCTTGGGACTTAGGCCGTGGATGGTTAATGCTTTTACAAAGGTTATTTTATGCTTGTTATGCATGAAGTTTTCCGTATTCATTGCATCACCTAGGTCTCAAGGAACCCAAAGATTGTATTGTATCAAGTCTCCCTTTATGGGAGAATCTACAATGCAAAATCCTATTGGAGGAGGGACCGGCTCCACATAAGTATGGTCCTCAATTGTTGTCAAGTTCATTAATTCTCTCTCTTGTAAAATTATCGTTCATGACAAGTTGATTAATTATAATGGTTATCTTGCTGCTGCTAATTAAGTTCACCCTCTATGTTCTCAAAGTGTCTCATAAAAATGCTCACTATAGTTCTCTTAATTCCACTATCCTCAATGTTCATAGGCCATTTCCATTACAAACTGAAACAGGCGGAATTCATCTATGAGATCGAAGATACAAAATGGGTGTCACCAATTATCATGGTGCCTAAGAAACACGGTAAATTACAAGTATGTGTAAATCTCAAACGAGTAAATGCTGCCATGATCAAAGATAACTATCCCTTACCAATCATTGATCATGTGATTGAAAGCGTTGCTAAGAAGGAAGTCTACATCTTTCTAGATGAACTTTGAGGATATAATCAACTCGCGATCAAGATCGAGGATCAACAAAAAATTACCTTTTCTACTGAATGGGGCATATTTAAATATCGGATAATGCCACTTTGTCTAACCAATGCGCTTGCCACATTCCAAAGGCTGATGAGTCATGCCTTCAAAGAAAGACAATTTATAGATTTATATGGATGACATGTGTGTGCATTCTCTTCACACAACTGAGCATGTCAATCACTTAAAGAAAGTTTTTGAGAAAAAAAATGTATCGTATCTACCTAAACCCCAAAAAGTGTGTTTTCATGCTAAGACAAGGTAAGATTTTGGTACATATTGTATCCAAAATTTCCACTGATTTTTAAAAGATACAAGTGATTATTGCTCTTCCCATACCAACAAAATTTAGAGAGATACAAGCCTTCATGGTCCATTGTGGATATTATTGGAGGTTCATTTACATGTACACAATCACTGCAAAACCTCTCTACACACTCGTAATGACATTCAAATGGAACAAGGAATGTGAAAAATCATTTCAACACTTGAAGCAAAAACTTGTTTTTGCTTTGATTTTGAGAGCTCTTAACTAGCACAAGATTATCCACGTTTATGTAGATGCAGTGGCTTATTCAATTGGATGTATCTTGGCTCAACCTGGATCGTCAGGCATTGTTATAATTGGTGAACAAACCATGAAATACATGTCAAATCATTAGATGGTTCCTAATATTTCTAGAGTTTGACTTTGCAATAGTCGTAAAAAAGGGGACTACACATCAGAGAGTAGATCAATTATCGTTAATGCTACATGGGAAGCTCATTTAGGGGTTGGGGAGGACTTGTCTGACTTATATCTCTTCAACCTTTAGATGGTGACAAGTTGGAGCGAATAGGTTATACCTTTGCCCATCATTGGTCTGTTGCAAATCAAGAAACAACCATCCATTATCGAGCATTCTCACAATTTAGTGTTGATTGCAGGATGCCTATACAAGCAAGGACATGATGGCGTACTTAGGTTATGCATTGAGCCATGAAAAAAGGAGATATATCTGCAGCAAAATCATGTACAAATTATGGGCATTCATAATGTCAAAACGCAGACATATCAGAGACTGATGCTACTTGGAGTGTATTGGCCTAACATACAGAGAAGTGTACATGCTTACATTAGCTCCTCTGATGTTTGTGCAATTACTAAGCCAATCAAGCATGGTACGCTCTTTAGGATAGCAATAGCACCCAAGTGGGCAAAGTACATTATGGAGTATTTGGAGCAAGGTAGACTACCTAAAAACTTGACTAGAGGCAAAATACAATCGATATAAAACAAAGCCAAAAATTATGCTATTATTGAAAACCAACTTTATCGGAACGAAAAGGATGACAACTTAAGAATTTGTGCTACGAAACATGAAGATCTACCCATTCTTGGGCAAGCTCACATTGGTCCAGCCAGTGGACACTTTTCAGCAAAAAAGAACCACAAAAGCGATACTCTTGGCAAGGATTTGGTGGCCTACTTTGTTCATGGATACTGATTATTATTATGTGAAACAATGTGATGCATGCTAATGTACTAAAGTACCGGCTCGATGAGATGATACCGCTGAGACCAATAATGGGAGCACGTGCTTTTTCCAAATGGGGAAACTTTATAGGGTCTATCTCACCACCGATGTATAGGATTAATTCTCAATACATTATAGTGGCAATGGACTACTTAACCAAGTGGGTTGAAGGGAAGGAAACACAAAGAAATGATGCTAGAACCACGACACAATTCTTGTACGAGAACATTTTCACACGATATGGCCTTCCTATTGAGATTGTGAGTGATCGAGGCACTCATTTCCTTAATGATATGATTAATTTTTTGCTGCATGAATTTATTGTAATTAATTCTAAATCAGCTCCATATCATTCTCCTGCCAATGATAGGTTGAGAGTACCAACAAAATATTGTACACATTGCTAACTTAGATTAAGAGTGAATCTAGATTGGATTGGGAAGTGAAGCTACATTCAACCATTTGGGCATATTGGTAGCATATAAAACACCACAAAATGCAACTCCTTTCAACTTAGTGTTTTGAATAAATGTGACAATGCCGGTAAAATTCTTGATTCCTACATTACGTGTAGCTCAAACCTGGAATGGATTGGACATGAGTTGTGTGACAGAGTGGACCAACAAATGGAGTTGGATGAAACTAGGTTCCACTTGGTTGTAGCAATGTGTGTGCAAAAACGACAAATGAAACAATTCCATGACCAACATGTGAAAAACAATAAATTTCAAAAGGGATATTATGTGTTAGTCTACACCCTTAAGCAACATTACAAGAAGCTTAAAAAGCAGGGTAATGGTCCATTTGTGATCAATGACATATCACCAAGTGGGCCGTCCAACTTGCAACATTAGAGGGAGATGTGATGTCTAACTAGATAAATGGTTGTAGACTAAAAAAGTATCAACAACCTCTCACGAAAGACATGTTGAAAAAGATACATCTAGCTAAAAAGAGACTAAAAATATCTCAAACAATCAAAGATCAAGCATAGGAGGAGGCCAAGTTGCGGAATTTAAAGAGAAAGGAAAAGCACCAACCACCACCTCCTATTGCAGCAGTAGAAGTCAAGAAAACTTGGCTTGGCAAAATGGATGTTTTGATCAATGCTCGGCTCATTGATGGCACATCAAAAAGAGAACTTATGGATATCAAAGCACATGTTAATGCTATGCATTTTTTACTCAGTTTATAGGGGAGACTCTACCAAATTTCTCCCATATTTTCTCGCCATTGTTTCTTGTTATGGTTGCAAACATCTGTGACAGTTTAAAGTCTACAATGATGATTCATGAGAGACGGAGGTCTTGTAGTTGTCGATATATGCGATGTTGACATTGTGGTATGACATATTGGGCACCATTGATTCAGATGTATTAGACAGTAGCAAAGATCTGCGCGTGATACATATGAGGTTTTCACACATGCTAGAGTAGTGGCTTCAAATGCCAGTGAATAGTGATGTCATGTTTGCCTTTAGCATTCCTCCTGACTACATGTCTTTAACACTAGAATGGTAACAGGACACTTTTATGTCCTTGGACACTTTTGTGTCGTGTTAAGTGACCATTTTTCTTGAATTATTTGAAGACTATGAAAATGAATTTCTAGGTGCTATATATCCACAAAATTGCCTTATGAGCTGAAAAAAACTCAGCATTTTTTTTTGAGTATCGATCTGACCATTAACCTTACTCTTGCACAACATTTTTGAACCTAAACTGTGTGAAAAAATGGGTCCTGTTTTTGGTTTTTTTTCAATTTTTGGCAACTATACCACTCTAAACTTCATGTTTGTGAGGTTTAGATGGCTAGAGGTTAGGCCTTCATATTTCTCAACATGTTTTGATGCTTGTAGGGAGAGCTAAGTGTTAAAATTGAAAGTTATGACCAATTTACAAGAATTGCATAATCCTGTTTTTTGGCCAAAATTAGCACTTTTATGATTTTTTTGGTGGCTTTCTTGATATCCAAATTCAATTTTGATTGTGTAAGTGTAATGTATAACATAAAGCTAATCTTCCTTGAGTTTTGGGGGACCTAATAAGCTATATAGCATAGTATATGATGCTGGTTGAGTTTTTTGATTGCTGAAGAATACGATACATTTTAGAGTAGCAAGTATAACTTTCTCAATATTGCTAGTTTCTTAGGCCAATTGTGTGTATTTTGTAGGTAGTGCGCATATCTAATCATAGACTACAAACTTGGCTAGATATTGAGTAGTTTCTATGGGTTTCTAGAGGTCATAATGCTCAACCCAGTTTTTTCATGTTTACTGTATTTAGCACTTTATCATTGCCCCCAAGGTTCCAATTGTAAGAGATCCATTATCCTTTTCACATGCTCCATGGCTCCTTTTGAATCCAGAGGCCCAAATGGAACTAAGAAAACATGTATATAGTATCTGTATTGAGCGTGACTATAGAAACTTTGATGATAGGTCCGCAGAATGGCAAAAATGCAACTTTTTTGTACCTTTTTTTTTGCCCAAAAAAAAATTAGTGTGGTAAAAGCAACCATATGATTTGTTCACCAACCCATTGAAGTTAACGGGGCATTTTATCTCATGTCCTACAAAAATCTCCACTCTTATTTATATGCAATCAACCGTAAGAAATTGCTGTTTTGGGCAAAATGCACTGGTCCATCAACTTTAGAGGCTTGTAGTGACCAAGGGATGAGAAAAATTACAAGTTTCTCATTTTTTCCATATGTAGTAGTTATTGAACTAATTATGAGGGCATAAAGATAAGGGAGATCAGCTATGGAGGTTTGAATGAAGAGAGAAGAGCTCTTAGAGATTTGGGAGAGATAGGTTTGAAGGTATGACTAATAGATCTTGGCTATGGAGGCTTGACTCCTCTAATCCCTTGAGAGAGATCTCTTCAGCTTTGATAAGTTTTCCCCTCCGAATTCCTGAGAGAATGCCCTTCAAAAATGAATTTATCTCCAATTTATAAACTTCCTTTCCCTTTTGCATGCAATTACTACCACTCGCTATTTTTAGCTCAAATTTTCCCCCTTTCCTGCTTGGTACCCCACTAGCACTAGCACTAGTGGGGTATGGCCTCTAGGTGATGTGGCATGTAGAGATCGAATAGCGTATAATATGATGCCGATGATGCAAAAAATGTGTGCATTGGCGAGTTGATTATACTTTGCTTCATGCACGTGCTTGTCTGAGCCTTCCCTTGCCCGCCATGTGCCCCTCAAATCCCTACTCTTCATTCCTTATCCCCCCCTTCCACACCTTCCTTAACCTTTGCCCCCCCCCAGGGCGGCCATTGCTCTCTTGGGTGAGTGGCCCTCAAAAAGAACCACTTTGGGCATAAACATCATCCAAGGCACCACATTTGGCATGTACATTCGACCAAGGCATTGCTTAGCACCACATCGAGACAAAAATCTCATCAAGAAATCAATGTGCTTTTGTAATGGCACCACATTTGGCGTATACATCATCCAAAGCACCACTGGCCCACCTTCCCACTACCATGTTGGGCATTCCTTGTAATCAATGCACTCCACAAGACAACTTTTTGGATAGGAAGCTCATCAAGGACTTGGTGCACTCCAACAAGCATACCACACTTGACATACATACTGAGTAAAAAACCGACCAAGTATGTGTTATTTTCAAGTAACCTACTATCGCGAATATTTCATGTATCGTGCTGCCTTAGCATAGTCTTTAAGTGAGCTCACAAAAGAAAGACCCAAGTGAGTTTGCTGGGCAAGGCATTGCTTAACATATCATGTGTCACCGACAACTCCAATCCATCAATCAAAGCATTTCTAAGCGCACATTTGATTTGACTAAAGCAGTGCCGAGCACAACATCAATTGCAGTCACACCAATCTCCCCTGCTCTTCAAATAGATTTAGTATGTATCTTTTACTCCCATTTTCCATGCCATGATAGGTGCACATGTATGGCACCATAAGTGGTTGTAGAGTCACTATTTTCATAGGCAATGGATCTAGCCATGACTTCTTAAACTACTCGTTAGTTAAGAAGCTAAGGCTAATCGAGATTACAAGTGATCATGTGTATATTGTTGGGTTGGCCAACAGTTATGATATGACAATATGGAATACCATAGTCTTTGAAGTTCCATTAGCCATGCAAGACTTAGAGGCTTTGCTTGACTTTCAATTCATATAATTGGCTAGAAAAGATGCGTACTTAGGCAAGTAGTGGCTATATATCTTAGGCACTATTCTAGTTCTGATTTATTTGCATTATACGCTACACTTTCATCATAGTGGTAGGGTCATCACCCTACATGGCGACTGTAGTGTCCCCGCTACCCCTCTCATTTCTTCCATGGAGCTACATAGAGCAATGCGTAGAGGTCCGATAGCAGAGGTATTTTCTTTGTTACCCACTTTTATTTTTGTTTTTTGTAAATGGGTAATTAAAATATTCTAGTAGTTGAGATTGTAAGATATTTGCATAAAAAAGATGGCCTTGGGATGAGGCCCACTGCTTGAAACCCTAATGGCATGCATGCAATTCTAGAACAAAAAAATCCAAGGCAAAAGAGAACCTTAGGAGAAAGTACGTAGATGATCTAATGAATATATTAGAGGAATTGCAAGATGTATTTCATGGTGATTTACCAGATGTCTTGCAACCATCTTGAAAAGTAGACCATGGCATCGATGTTGTGCCAGGTTAAAAACCTATAAGTAAACCTACTTAAAGATTAAGCCACTCTAAAGAATAAGAAGTGAAAAAATAGTTAACAAAATACCTAAAGAAAGGATTTATTAGGCCTAATTCTAATCCATGGCATTGCCTATTCTTCTGGTAAAGAAGAAGGATTGATGTATGTGGGTGTGTGTAGATTCTAAGTAACTTAATCAGATAACAATTAAGAAAAAGTACTCAATATTGTGTATGGATGAGTTGTTTGATTGAATTTTGGGTTTAATTATTTTTCAAAGATAGACCTGAGATTTGGTTATCATCAAGTTGCATTAGAATAGAAGATGTTGCAAAGACAACATTCATGACCCGTTTTGAACATTTTGAGTTCTTGGTTATGCCATTTGGGCTAACCAATGCACTAGTGACATTTATGATGTGTATGGATAGTAATTTGCATTTGTACTTAGGAAAATTCATAGTAGTTCTCCTAGAAGATAAACTAGTCTACAGTAAATCTCAAAAGGCACACTTAGAATATCTACTTCTAGTGTTCGAGTTATTAAGAAAAGATAAACTATTTGCACAAAGTAAGGATAATGTGATTTCTTTGAGACCAAAATTCATTATCTGAGTCACATTATATCCGCAAAGGAAACACGGATGGAACTTGAGAAAGTGGAGCTATTCTCTAGTGGTTAGCATAGAGATATCTCAAAGAACCATAGATTTTTCTTGGTATGCCGAGATTCTATGGACAATATGTGAAGGACTATGCAAAGATCAAAATACCATTGATAGACAAATTGAGGTGAAAAAGTAAAAGTATAAGTTGTGGGAAGCCCAACAAAAAATCTTTGAGTAGCTTAAGGTGGCTACTATAGCTGCACATATATTGACTATAATTAATCCAAATAAGCCATTTGTCTTGGAAATAGAAGCAAGTAATGAGGACATTGGGGCCATACTTATGCAAAGGGGATGCCCGATTGGATTTGAGAGTAAAAAGTTAGATCATCAGTGTAACTAGTCGGCCTATAAGTGAGAGATCTAACGATAGTACATGCACTTTAAAAATGGAGACACTATTTATATGGTGCCACCTTTGAGGTCTAGACAAACCATGAAAACTTGAAATGGATTTCAAGTAAGAATGAATTGAAGGGAATAAAAGCTTGATGGGCAGAGATCCTACAAGAATTTTACCTTCAAATACATTACCAAAGAGGTAAATATAATATAGTGGTAGATGCACTTAGTCGCATGCCACAAATTAATGATTTAAGCTTCATATCCTTCAAAAATGAGTTCTTGGAGTCACTGTGTGGCTTATGTGAGCATGATCCATCTTTTAGAGAGGTCTGGCACACTGAATGTGATCGCACCATCTCATAGACACAACCACCTTCCTGGTTGGCATGTAGTGTCAGTCCAAAGATATTGGTCATAGATGCAATGTCTAATGTAGCGAGAGTTAGTCTGGCGTGACTAACCAAACCTTCGAGGTATCGTTTGGGGCCAAAGAGCTCTGAAATAAGAGGATTCATGAATATGCTCATCCAATGCTAGAGGTTATTCATTAAATGTTGTGAGGCGTTGTAGAAACGACCTAATTCACAAAAATATCAATCCGTGGATCAGCAACCCGGCTAGGGCATGGAAGCACGAGCATCGGATGAATAGAATAAGAGGAATCATGAGTATTCTCATCCAATGCAATAGAGGTTAGTCATTAAATCACTAACTCTAATCACATCATTAATCAAGCATCACCTACACGCATTAAGCCCACCGAAGTCCAACTTACCATAGACAAGAAACCCCAAGCACACTAATGATAAGCACACACTAATTGCATTGGTGTTGGCCTCTCCAATCAACACATGCCAATCAAGGAACTTCATCAATAGCTACACACACGAGGTGAATGGTGCTAGAGTTTCATGAAACCTATCCACACACAAGCAAACAATAGGGCACACACACTAATTACAAGATTAAGAAATAACTTAATCTTACCTAATTAGTGATGCTATATATCACAAATCGAATGCTCATTGAAGGATAAGAGTGGTTAATAGCAAGAAGTCATCACACAAACTCAAATCTAGAATAATGAGAAAGGTGAAACTACTTCATGACATAATGGAGTAGAGAAGAAGTAGACTAATGAGAAAGTAGAGATTAGATTAAGAATGGTTTTCTAATTACAATGGATTAGCACTAGCCTCTTAAGCAAAGGCATTAAGCTCAAGGCTAGTCCATCCATAGAGTGAACACTCAAGAGAGAGAGAGAGCTCTCAAAATTGGATCTTCAAGAGTGGATACTCAAGAATGAATCCTCCTTGCATAAAGGCTTCCTTATAAAGGCTTTCACCACAATCCCTTCTACTATGGGTTTAAGTTCGAGCCTCCAGCTAGTATATACAACTTTGGAACTCCCAATGAGCCCAATACCTTATACAAAGTGAGTGGGAAATATTATGCACAACCATAGCATATCTCCTGCTTGATGTATAACCGGTGTAGCCTGTGTTAGCCGCTGCTAACAGTTATAGATTATGCTAGGTTAGGTTTAGGTTATATGTTAGTTTAGATTATAGGTTAGGTTAGAGCTAGCGGCAAATCAATAGTAGAAAAAACACAAATGGACTTTGAAGATGACTCGAGTACTTCAAAAAATGCAAACGGACTTCGGTTAGGTTAGCCTATAGGTTAGGTTTAGGTTTAGGGTTATGTAAGGTTAGATTAGGTTTAGGTTATAGGTTAGGTTAGATCTAGTAGCAAATTAATAGTAGAAAAAATTCAAACGGACTTCGAAGATGACTTGTGTACGTCAAAAAACGCAAATGGACTTCGGTTAGGTTAGCCTATAGGCTAGGTTTAGGTTATAGGTTATAGGTTAGGTTATATGTTCCAGGTTATGTTAGGTTAGATTAAGTTTAGGTTATATCTTAGTTTAGATTATAAGTTAGGTTAGAGCTAGCGGCAAAAAGTAGAAAAAACACAAAGGGATTTCAAGAATGACTTGTGTACCTCAAAAAACACTAGAGCAGATAGCGATGGCACAGAACCTTTGGGCAACAGGTTCCTCTAGACCTACTATGACCGACCCTACACTTAGTACTAGTGTGGTCCCTACATCGACCATGCTTACACCTCCGTCGAGTGTTCCCTCTATGCCTAGGACTAGTGTGCCCCATACACCGACGAGTGGCTCATCCTCGAGACAAGGTAGGCATCGTTCTAGAGGTGGTGGTTGTTGTGGTAGTGGTTCTATCAATATTTCCACACCATTGAGAGAGTGTCCCCCACTCTCTTTAGTGGATAGTTCATCGATTGGAAGACCACGTACACCTTGGGGATCACACGAGCATGATCCTAGCAAGGTGTACAAGAGCATGGATGGGAGTGTTGTGGTGGATAGGGTCGAAAAGGCCATGCAAAAGAGGATTCAATAGCTCTATACAGTTCATTTTGGTCACTCTGTGATGGAGGTTTGGGATAACCTCGATGATGAAAGAAAGAGTTACATCGTGGAGGCCATTCACAAAGAGTACGGGCCAATGGAGGGGTACGATCAAGTCTCAAATGGCTGGATTTTGGGCGTGGCGAAGGCCTCAATGTCACACCATTGGTCAGAGGCGAGAGACATGTACAATTGACAATCCAAAGCCGGCATGGCTGGACGCAGAGGAGTGGGCGGGGATTGCACGAGAGACATAAGACAATCTAGACATATTTCAGCAGCAGAGAGATGCAGCCAGAGCATGTTTGGAGTCTGTTGGAGCATCATATCTTCGGAGTAGAGGCTACAACACACTTTGATATGAGTTTGTAAGTACTATACATATGCTTTGCATTAATGAAAATATATATGAATTTTGAAGATTTATCTCATGATTAAACCATAATTTTGTACGAAGTTGCCGTGAAGCGCCTTCCGACACGCCGAGAGGAGAAGTATGGGTACAATCATGGACTTGTGGCCCTTTTGACCCAAATGCAAGAGGAGGGAGAGGACGGTAACTGGGAGGCATTACCATGACGGTCTTCTTTGTACACTCTTACTCAGTCATCTTCATACAGTCTTTTTTGTAGCTGTGGTCTTCTTGATACAATCTTACTCAGTGATTGTTTGCATGGCTCCTCATGTGTGCCGTGATAGGCAGTCCTGCCACAACGCAGTGAGGTGTCAAACTCTAGACATACCCATGACCCATTGTGTTGTGGTACAACTGCCATGTGGCAGTCGTGGCACATTGCGATGGGACATGGATAGGTTGAACATATGACACCTCATTGTGTTGTGGTGAGATTGGCATGCGTACCAATCGTGCCACCATGTGATGTGTTGTGGGTATGTTGAACATCTCAAATCTCATCACGTAGTGGTGCAATTTCCATGTGTACTAGCTTCAATGTGATGGCTTGTGGGTATGTTAAACATCTCACATCTCATCGCGTTGTGGCATGACTACCATGTGTACCAATCATGCCACAACGGGATGGCAAGTGAGAATGTCGAACATCTTACGCCTCATCCCGTTCTGGCCTAACTACTTGTTGCGGCACAAAGAGAGGAGCTCTGTGTATCTTTTTTGGTCAACCTCTCCTTGCTCTGTACCCTGACCTTGCAACAAACACATATAAAAATATATTTATGTGTGTGTACGTATAGACCCACAATGTACTACCACATGTCATCCATGCATTTGGCTGGGCACTTCACAATGCACCATGAGTTGCATTTATAAGCATCATCATGATAGCAACCGTCCTCTCAATGTCATAATTATGTGTGTGTGTGTGCTCTGTGGCTGAAAGCATGTTAATGTGTTGCGCTTTTTGTGCTAGTTAACATATGCTAACAAGCACATCTTGTAAGCATAACACATGATACACTTTGTATAGTTCATGATGGTGGCCCACACACTTGGAAAAACATGACTGTTGGACTTCAAAAAAATAAATCGTAATATTTTTGAAATCTCAAACAGTTAATCTCAGTCGTTACGTTGAGGTAGTGGTGTAGTCATGATGCATGGAGGGAAGCACGATGCAGGGGCCACATATCACAGAGAGGGAGGAAAGAAATTGCGAGCTGCAAGCGCTTCTGCAGTCAGAGGCCAGCAATTAGCCCAAGTGGAGGATAGTTCACCACTGGAGCCAACCACCTCCAACAACTCTCTTGACAGTACTCCATGGAGAAGGAAGTCAAGGGGCAAAGGTTCTGTTGCTTCTCCTCCACCCTGCAAAAGATTGAAGGCTTCTAATTCCCAAGCATCCCCAATATCAAAGTACATGCATGCAGGGAAGGGGAAGCAGGACTCAAGTACTCTCTCTCTCTCTCTCTCTCTCTCTCTCTCTCTCTCTCTCTCTCTCTCTCTCTCTCTCTCTCTCTCTCTCTCTCTCTCTCTCTTTCTCTTTTCAATGAGGGAGCCACATTTGGAAGTTGTAAATCAAGAAAAGCATGACACATTTCTCCAACAGTCCCCCGACTACTAATCTGTTAGTGAATCCTCTCACCCATGAGAAAATTGTGCTGCTAAGGATATGCTATAATCAACATAGAGGACTATGCATTTAGCTTATATGCTTGTTTTTGCAGTAGCCCCTGGCTGCAATCTTGTTGTGCAATGAATTTGCAGATTGTCTGTCGTGTCCTAAGTGCGGAGCAATGCGCTACAAACAAGATGCAGTTGGCGAGACAGTCACTACAAGAGGTTGTGTGCTCTTGTGACGCTGTTAGCGACGGAAATACATTGGGTTTTTATAACCCCCCGGCGTCGCTAAAACCGTCACTACGAGCGTCGCTACGAGAGCGTCGCTATAAGCGTCGCTATAGGCGTCGCTATATGCGTCGCTATGAGCGTCGCTATATAGCGACGCATATAGCGACGCCTATAGCGACGCTTATAGCGACGTTTACACAGAAGACTATAGCGACGCTCATAGCGACGCTACAGAGCCATAAATAGCGACGTTTATAGCGACGCCCGAGAGAATATTTTTTTGGTGGCAGGGCATCGAATGCCCTGCCACCCATCAACCATATTGTACTTGATTCACTTTTTAAAAAAGTGCAAAGGTAGATAATAGACCCAAAATAGTCACCCACAAGACGCATTGTTTGCAAAATTGACAATTGTACACATCATAGGCAAAATGAATTGATTGGCAAATGTAATAATGACAATTGTACAACATCATAGGCATAAAGAATTGATTGGCAAAAGGAACTGCGGTGACAAATGTAATAATATACATGGTTCAAAAAGACGTATAAAATCCGTCTCATGATACATAAGCTATGAGAAACCCTAAACTAATGCTATCTAGCTACGGCTAAACTGACGTCGTCTAGTCAGACGTCTCATCGCGTCCAAGCGGCATATCTGTCGGATTCTGCAAAAAAAGACAATAAGACAGCTTTCAGTAAGTATAAACATATAACGACATTTATAAAACAATACAAAAAATAAAAAAGAGTAAACCCTAATACTAACCATGCCGCCGCGAGAACTGAGAATGTCCATCAGGGCGTTTAAGCCCTTCCTGCCTGCGTACTCGCGCTCGTACGGTGTGGGATCACGTCCTGTCATTGACCACTGTCAAAACATACAAAGATCTCATTATGTTAGAACTAAAAAACTCATAAACCCTAAACTATCGAACATGCATAAAGAGCAATGTGAAAAGACTTACAAAATCGGCCTCAAATGATGCCCATCCACCGCTCCCCAAGTGGTGCGAGCTCCCTGCCTCTACTCGCGCTCTGGCTGCATCCTTTTGTTGCTTCCACTTGTCGGGATTCTCGCGCGCTGCTTTCTTCGTATTCTTCCAATCTTCTTTGGCCAGCCAATCTGGCCTATTCCACCCATTCTTGATTGCTTTTTGCACTTCGGAACGCTTGTGTTTGCAGTATTCGCGCATTCGAATCTTCATCAGGTCTTCATTGAAGCGCTGATCCCGTGTTGGAACGGGAAACTCATCATGAAGTATGCTGATGACTCTGTTTTTTAAATCACTTGGTACTTCACTCCATTTGTTTAGTATATAGTGTCTAAACAGCTGAGAGCAAAGACCACGCATGCGCGAGATCACCTTCTTGCCGTCATCATCCATGATGATGCCGCCGCTGATGTTGACGGAGTAAGGCAAGCCCTCTGGCCGGTGACGCGTGAACCTGGGTGTCCCGGCAGGGGTCTCTAGCGGCGTGTCGATGGGGGTACGGACGTCAGGTGTCTCCACCGGCGTCTGGGCCCCGAAGCGAGGAGTGTCGAGTGGGGTGGCTCCTGGGGAGGGTAAAGAGCCTCGTCGAACACGAGGCGGTGTGGAGGCATCGGTGGCGGAATCCCCACAACAACCGCCACCGCCACCACTAGAGCGCCGATGTCTAGACGAGTGTGAAGCTCGTCTCGTCGACGCCGAAGCTTCGGAGCGCGCCGAATGCTCCGAAAGAGAGGGAGATGCGGATGGTGTAGGAACGCGCGATGATGCGCCAGAGCGATGACGCTCCACGTACCACTGTCTCTGCTGCGGTGACAAAGAAGAAAGAAACTCCTCATCATCCATACCTGCATTAAACACACGAATATTTAAACTTAATATTGAATGAATAGAGTAGACAATGACGCAAAGACCATTAAATACAATGACGTAATGACGCATATAAATACAATGACGCAATGAATCGAGTGATAGAAGAGGCAAGTCGAAAACTGAGAATTTTCAATCAAAAGATGTGAGCGCGAGTAGAAAAGAGCGTTATACACCATGGAAGGTACTTAGAGAGCCAGAGCTTTTACAACACGGATCAAAATTGTTCAAATACAATATTTGTGGCTTTAAGAGATCTCTCTCTCATCCTCGCATAACTCAGCATAACTTCCTATATCTATATAGAGCTCTCCGTTTAAACACATATCCTCTGTTTCATTTTGTAGCTCCTCTGCATACACCCCATATAGAGTAGTAGCATCTTGATGCTCGTCTGGCACCACCGCAGCGGCTTCTGATTGAGCATCTTCTCTGATCTCCTCCATTGATGTCGTTGTGATTGGCACATGGTAGCCTTCATACGTCCTTGCACTACGAGGGGCTACCTCTATGACGTACCACCAGTTTGATGTAGACTTTGTAGGATGAAATACTACCTGCCAGAGCCACATAACTTACATGAGAGCTTTCAAGCTCCTGTGAAAATCCATGGTGCTTTAGGGAGTTTTATCGATCCATCAGACGCTGTTTGCGGCCAATATTGCTCCATACGATCCACATTTCTAAGGTCAACTCTGGCTCCCAAAGTATCTTTCTTGTCGGTCAAATGGTCCCATAGTAGATTACCCACATTCTTGAATATGTGCATTGGATCGAGCAAGTGATTGATCATGAGTCGGGGCCAGTATGGTAACTCGTACCATAGAGATAGTCTCTTCATCCCTGGAGGCAATCCGTCATCGCACATCTCCTTCTGCTCTAACCATGCTTGTGCAGACATCCTTGGTGGCTCTCTTCCCAAAAAGCCGTCGCGTAACACATGATTCTCTGGAAGATACGCTTGATGACCTTCGTAGATTTGCTTCTTCAGTGAGGGTGCCCTACGTGCATTCAGTCTAGGTCCACATGTGACACATGCTCTATATCCGCTTGTTTGAAGCCCTGCATGTATACACATGATAATAGATCAACTATGGGAAAAAACAATATTTACAGTGTCTGAGTGAGGAGTGTCAATAGATCACCTGAGCATTCTGTTAGCCCGGGATAGTCATGCATGGTCCACATTAGAATGCCTCTGATCAAAGCAATCCGTCGTCCTGTGTGTCGGCTCATATCCACCACCTCTATGCCAATCCACAATTGTTGTAGCTCTTCCAATAGTGGACGAAGATACACATCCATATTCCCCACTTTATATCGCCCTGGCACAATCAAGCTTAGCCATAGGTGCCCCTTCTTCGTAGTCAACCACGGGGGAATGTTGTAGTTGACGATGACAACGGGCCATACACTGTAAGATGTTGATCTTTGACCAAATGGATTTACGCCATCCATAGCCAGGCCTAAGCGCAAATTTCGAGCTTCCCTGGCAAAATCCGACCATGTTCCATCTATATGTTTCCAGGCTGCGCAATCTGCAGGAATTCGTAGCACACCATCCGAAGATTTATTCTCCTCATGCCATGATGCTAGGGCGGCCATGGACTTACATTCGAAGAAATGCTTGATGCGAGGAAGCAAAGGAAAATGTCGCAAAACCTTTTGTGGAATTTTTGTCCCGTGGAGATCTACTCGATATCTTTCGGAATCACATTTCGGACACTTCTCCATGTCTATGTATTCCCCTCTGAAAAGAATGCAGTCATTAGGACAAGCGTGGATAGAATTGTAATCCATCCCAAGTTTCGCAAAATCTTTCTTGCTTCATCTCGGGAATCTGGCATCACATTGTCAGCTGGTAGTATGTGCTCTTTCAGCAATCTACACAACATAAAAATATGATACAGTCGTGTAAAAATCTATCAGATCATTATACATTTAGAGTTCTATTAAAGTAAACTAACTGTAATAGATCACCTGAAAAGCGTTGTGACGCTAGTGTCACTCCATCCAAACTTTGCCTGCATGTTGAGAAGAACCAGGAGTGCTTTCAATCTAGACATACGTGCTCCATTATACAATGACGTATCGGCTTCACTTTTCATATCATCATAGATAAGCCTTTCTGAATCCATGATCGTCTCGATCATTTCATCAATCTCGGGCTCAAACATTGCCTCGTTGGGAATGTGCTCTGCATGATCATCCCCCGAGCTGTCAGAGGCTACATCTTGTGGCCTCACATATGCTGCTTGACCAAAGCGCCTGCGAACACGTCTATTGGGTTGCAAGATTGCTGCTTGTTGGCCAGCGTCAGAGTCCGACGAGTTATAATTGGCAACAACTCGATCTATAATAGATGGATCGAACTCGCCAAATTCGCGAACGTGCTGCAAAGAAACACGTCTTGTCCGTCGCACAGCATGCTTGCATTGATTACAAGGACATAAGACCCTCGTTGAGAGATAGGTGTTTCGGTTGGACGGTCCCACATCCTCGTCGCTACTCATAATGAGGATAAAAAACTTATAACCTGGACAACAAATTTAATATTCTATTGGCATTCTTCGTCTTATCTCTCTCTCTCTCTCTCTCTCTCTCTCTCTCTCTCTCTTACCTCACATTCTCTAGTCATGTCCAATCCCCGCACACCTCGGTCTAGAGGTGCACGGAGATCAGAACCACCGGGTTATAATCTCGTCTTTATTGGTCAATACCTATATTTGTGGGTACAAGAAATCTACACACCCATGTCTACATGATACTGCATGTAGTGGACAAAATCCCTTTGCCTCTTCTCTAGCTGTAGCACTTCACTTCATCTTAACATCTTTTCACAGTAGATCTTTTCACTGTTCGTCTAACTCTAAACCCTAAACCGTAAGTAATTCTTGCGTGGACTCGATCTAACGTAAATAAGCGTAAATCTAAATAAACGTAAATCTAACTAAAAATAAAGCTAAATCTAATTTAACGTAAGTCTAATGACTAGAGGTTGTCTAGATGGTCATTGTGTCGGGGATGTAGTGACTCTTGCCGCCCTGAAGATCCACCTTCTTTCCTATCTTCTGAAGACATTTCACCAGTACTTTTGGATCGACGGAGCCCACCATGAGTGAAGGCAGCAATACCCTATATTCCATTGAGGGCTTTCTTCACCCGCTTCATGCAGGCATCGCAGTCTATGGAGACCTAAATCTAATCTCATATAACGTAAATCTAAATCTAGCTTAAATAAATGTAAATCTAGTTAAAAATAAACCTAAATCTAATTTAATGTAAGTCTACATATAACCTAATCTTTAACGTCTTTTAAGATAGTTTCCTACGACGTTATAACTCTCTTCTTCTTGTGTGTGTGCGCGTGTGTGGATGTATGTGCCAATAAAAAGAGATAAATGGTATAACCTTTCTATCACCCATGCCAAGTATGATAGATTGATTATGCCATTTCCCTCTTGAATAATAGGTCTTCAGTTCAACTTCTCGTCGGCTAGATCTTTAGGTCTTTTAATTTTAATTAGTTTCCTACGACGTTAAATTAGTTTCTCTCTCTTTCTCTCTCAATGTGTGTGCGTTTTTTTGGATCGTATGCATGTTTTCTCTCTCTTTTCCTCTCTCAATGTGTGCGTTTTTTGTTTATGCATGTTCTCTCTCTCTTTTCCTCTCTCAATGCGTGCGTTTTTTGTTTATGCATGCTCTCTCTCTCTTTTCCTCTCTCAATGCGTGCGTTTTTTGTTTATGCATGCTCTCTCTCTCTTTTTCTCTCTCAATGTGTGTGTGCATTCTTTGTTTATGTATGTGAGTGTGCGTTTTTGTTTTTGTTTGTACTCTCTCTCTCTCTCTCTCTCAAAAACACTATGTGTGTGTGTGTATGTGTGTGTGTGAGAGAGGGAGAGAGAAAGAGGGGAAGGGAACATGAGAATGAGGAGAGGAAAGGAGCATACCTGGCTCTCCTTCCTCTCCTCGTGTGTGTGTGTGTGTGTGTGTGTGTGTGGAGAAGAAAAAGAGAGAGAGAGAGAGAGAGAGAGAGAGAGAGAGAGAGGGAGAGCGTTACCTGCTCCTTGCTTGAGGGCGCCGAAAAACTCAGATCTGAGATCTGAGTTTTTGGGCGCGCTCGGTTATTTTTTTACCCCAGCCGGCGTCGCTATGAGCGTCGCAAATTTACAAAGAAATTTGCGACGCTCATAGCGACGCTTATAGCGACGCTCATAGCGACGCCGGGAAATTTTTTTTGAGCGTCGCTGTGTGAGCGTCGCTAATATGAAGAGCCTCTTGTAGTGAGTGCCAGCTAAAGTGTTGCGGCATTTCCCTATTATTCCTAGGATAAAAAGCATGTTTCGTTGTGGTTCCATAGCAAAGTTGATGCGGTGGCATTCTACGAATAGATCCACTGACGCAACATTTAGGGTGCCCGCTGATTCGAAGGCTTGGAGGCACATTGAAGATACCTGGCCACATTTTAAGAGTGAACCACGCAATTTGCGTTTGGGCATGGCAATGGATGGAGTCAATCCATTTGGCTTGAGAAGCTCGTCATGGAGCACTTGGCCTGTGTGCCTTATCAATTACAACCTCCCGCCGTGGCTTGCTATCAAGAAGGGTCATTTGATTTTAAGCTTGATTGTACCTGGTAAGTTCAAAGCAAAAAACATGGATGTTTATCTAGCTCCACTAGTTGACGAGCTCCAGGAGTTATGGCATGGGATCGACATAGCAGATGCGGTTGAACCAGTAGGACAACAACATGCAAGGATCCATGGACTTCTTATGTGGACTATGCATGATTGGCCAGGATACAGAGAAGCTTCTGGTAATGGTAATGGTTCTGCACGAAGGCCAGCTTGGTCGCGTTGAATGTCTTCCTATGCATGTACAAGAGTGGCGTCGCCAATGGGAGCAACATGAGGGGCAACCTGTTCCAGGAATGAAACGCTTGTCCATTCTCCATACGTTGCCATACTGGGGTGATCTACTAATTAACCATTTGCTGGATCTAATGCATATATTCAAGAATGTGGGAGAGCTCCTCTGGAAGACAATCATGGGAATGAAAGACAATCGAGCTTCACGAGATGATTTGCAGTCGGTTGGAAAGATGCCAGAGCTGTGGCCTTCCACCAATGCAACTAGTCAAACAAAACTTCCAAGAGCGCCATGGGTATTGCTAAAAAACGAAGAGTGACAAGTGAAAAGGGTGATTTCAGAGTTCAGGACGCCAACAGGATATATGGGATGTCTCAAGATAGCATTCACCCGTGACGATCAATTGTCAGGGTTGAAATCGCACGACTGGCATAAGTTCTTGCAATTCATTCTTCCAATTGCGATCAAGGGGTGTTTAACGGAGGAAGTGCGGACCTGCATATACAAGATTTCAGAGCTAGTGCGGTGGATCTCTTCCAAGGAGATACGGGAGGAATCTATTGCAGTCGCAAGGGCTAACTCCATTGAGGCAGTTTTCATGATTGAGAAGTATCTACCCACAAGCTCCCTAACTATCCAAATGCACTTGCTCGTCCATGTAGTAGATGAGTTTGCAGTGGCAGGTACAGTCAACAGCCGTTGGATGTTAAGTTTTTAGAGCGGTTCATGAAAACACTTAAGGGTTTTGTTCGCCAAAAAGCGCGTCTAGAGGGGAGCATGACAGAAGGTTGGCTGGTGCAAGAGTCTCTTGTATTGACGATCGAATTTCTATCCGTTTCTGACCCAAAAATGCCTCGACTGTGGAGCGATGAGGAGGATGCAAGACTGGTGGGAGAGGAGCCGCAAGGGCAAGGGGTGCCGAAGAAAATGAACCTGGCCATGCGAGAAAAGATCATGAAGGTCTTTATACTAAATTCAACGCTGATGCAAAAATGGCTTGAAAGGTACGAAGAAGAGAAAGAGAGACGCAATCTAGAGCGACAGGATTTCAGACGAAGTCGAACGGCTAGAGGCTTACCCTTGCCAGACTATCTCGCTCCTCTACCTGAATTCCCTACAATGGCATGGTTGGACAAGACAGTGAGAGCAGCTCGACAGATCGGAGAACCCATATCTCTAGAAGAGGAAGAGCTGGCTATTGGATGTGACTGGAAGTATCATACATACATGGCACTGTGGTCGCATGGAAAGCATTTCAGAACACAACAAATTGACAGCAGAAGAAACACGTTTGACCGTGGGGTAATGGTTAGTTTCATGCAAAAGAGCAGGGCCAGTGCTAGAGACACGAATGAGAGCACTAGCAACCTAGATTACTGTGGTCTGGTGTCAGATATCCTGAAAGTAAGCTTCGGGCGGTTTGAGATGTTTTTGTTGGATGTGAAGTGGTTCAAGCTGATTACTTCTGGTACGTCGCAATGCAACGGTACGCAGAGATGGAAACAAACTTGTGCAAATATATTCTACAAAGACTTGGACAGATGCGAGCGACACATTTTCTCTCCCCGAACATTGCGAGCAAGTGGTCTTTGTACCGGACCCTCGAGAGCGACAATGGTGGTTTGTGGTTCAGGTTGCTCCAAGAAATAAACAAGTATTTGAAGGGCAAGATCTCGTGGAGAAAAGTCAGTCAGACGACGTCCATACTACTGTGACATTAGATGAGATGGAAGAAGGTATGGCAGAGGAAGCTGACAGATATACGAGGGATGACGCAGACGAGCCAGAATTGACACTTGTAGATGAAGATGCAATGGATGAAGACAATCTGCCAGAACGAGTTGGGGCAGAGTTATGTTTGCAATTAGAGATAGACGATGATACGTTGTAAGATCTTATCGATGATGCCTCACTCGTCGAGGCCTAGGCCTGTAAGTGTTTGTGTGAAGACTTTGATTTAAAATTAATCTTAAAGTTAATTTAAACAACTGTGTTCTGACGCTTTATTTTACTTTCTTTGTGCAGGACTTTAGTATGGCAGACGAGATTCCAGATCCCGCTTCCATGAGTGCAGATGCATTCATGGGCTTCGTTACATGGATGACGCCTGCTTAGATGGCAGAGGCTTCTCAGTACTAGGTAGCCAGAGGCACAGGTACTATGCCTCCGGGCTTCACACCCGAGGGTCCGATGCCTAGGGGGGGACGCCTACGGGGTTCAGGATGCCTATGGGTACGACGCCTTCTTCTCCCATCACGGTCGCTTCGACACCTAGGGGTGGGGCAGAGGCGGGTATGTCCTCATCTCCGCAGCATAGGCGCACTCGCCGATCTCAGCGATCGTCAGGTGGAGGTGGTGGTTGCTGTGGAGGAGGGTCCACAGATGCTTCGACCCCTCCTCGCTCACGACCCCCGTCTTACCCAGGCACACCTCTCGACACACCTCTTGGCACACCTCGGACACCTTGGGGGGCACATGATCCTAGTGCCTCCAAGCTCTATACTGTACGAGGAGATGGTTCTGTTGACATGGATAGAGTCGGGACTGAGATGCGATAGCGGATTCACCAGCTCGTGGAGCTATAGTTTTCGAACAGCATTCTGACGTCTTGGGATCAGCAAGAAAAGGAAAAAGTCACTTACATAGTGGAGACCATCCTGAGAGAGTACCAGCCTGCTCCGGGTTCTTCCGTTGTTTCGGCGCGGTGGATCAAGGGTGTTGCACGGGACACCATCAAACATCGACGAGATGCAGCTCGGAAGGCTTTCAAGACCGGCTCGCCGAAGCCTTCGGGCATCCCACACGAGACGTGGCTACAGATTAGGGAGGATGAGTGGACAGCGGCCACGCGGTTCAGACAGCAGCGTGAGGCCGTACAAGTACAACAGATGACTAGGGGGACATCTCATCTTGGCAGCGGAGTTTGTGAGTTTGTGAGTTTCTAATCCAATCTTAACTATGGCGTTTTTAAAAATGCGATGAATCATGTATTCTTATTACTTTGATTTTTGTATAAACGCAGAATCTTGCGATGCATCGAGCTCCATCATGCGAGGAGGAGTCAGATGGATATTGCAGAGGTATCTATGAAGTACTGAATGATGTTGAAGCTTCAGGAGAGCCTGTAGACTGGGAGGCCTTACAGTCTCGCTGATCGCTTGAGGTGAGACGTTAATATGTGTGAGTTGATTTAATTAAGTCAGTATATGTGAAGTAATATCAATACTAATTTTGTGAGTTGTCCTATGTGCAGGTTGCGACGCCTAGTCATTAGTGGACCAGATTTCATCTATATGCTTTGTGAGACACAGACACACTTCTGTGTCTCTTTTTTGTACAAACAGTTAGTGTTCAGACAGTTATTGTTTCCCTTATGGTTATGATTATTGTCATTGTCATTGTATAGACAGTTATTGTTTCTCTTTCTGGTTATGCTTATGGTTATTGTTAATTTTGTTTATGGTTATGGTTATCTACATTATGGTTTTGATCAAAGTGGTTATAGCCGGTTATGGTTTTAAGTTATGGTTATGGTTCGTTATGGTTATGCTTTTAAGTTATGGTTATGGTTCATTATGGTTATGCCTTTAAGTTATGGCTATGCTTTTCAGTTGGTACGGTTGTCTTTCATTGGCGTTAAATCTCATGTGAGATCTTACATGGATAGCATGTAGGAGGCGTATACATGATATGGTTTTTTTTTAAAAGTTTATGTAAAAACAAAGGGAACTCTGCCGAAATTTCTGCGCGCGGGAGCATGGTTGATATTTTGGTGCTACTCGCTTTCTTGGGCAAAGGGCATGAAGTCTGGCTGTGGCTGTGTCCATCTTTTAACTGGGCAAAGGCCAGGCTACCTGCCCTCTGCCCAAGAATTTTTTTTTCTGCTATGGTCGTCGCTATGTAGGTCGCTATTCGCATTGCTATCCGCATCGCTATGCGCGTCACTAATAGCGACTGGTTTCACAGTGACGCGGATAGCGACGGGCTGCGTCGATAACACGTTTTTTTGTTGTAGTGATTTTTCAAGTTAATCACGATGGTTATTCCGGACATTGTTGATTCCTCAACAATGTTATACCCTATTGTGATTCCCCGTTTACTAGTCGTCTGGGAAGACTGTCTGTAAACTGTGGGGGAAACACACCTCAGTACTGTTAGTTATCCAAGGGGATAGACAGATTATAAAGTGTAATCTGGTGTTGAAGGATATGTAAAGTGCGTACGTTAGCACCAAGAGATTCAATCAGTAAGCATTTATTGCTCTACTTAGAGTTTGCTTACTATAAGTTAAAGCATGTTTGCGGACTAGGTGTAGTCTCTTCATGTATAACTTAGGTTCTCAACCTTGCACACTCGTTAGGGTGGGGTTGTTTACTGATGATGAAAATTGGGAACAAGTCAAGGACTTAAACTTGGCTGATGAGTTATGACAGCAAGTTACTTTCATGGAAAGTGACAAGAGGTACTCTTTTTGGTACACCTTTGTTGTGATAAACTCGTTTACCATGCTGATGAACATTCTAAATGGAGTCTACACACTATATTTGGATAGGAACCGGTACCATCAGATGGTTACAAATGGACAACAATGTAGAAGATCAAGATGTTACTCTTGATTTCATTGAACCTCCTATTGAACCGGGTTCCGCTCAAATGAACCGTTGGATCCATGAGGGATGTTACGGTAGAAAACATTAGTGTTCTTATGAAGATACCATCACTTGTGTTTTTGCGGACAAAAACGCTTCTCCAAGGGGGGAGTAATGTCAGAACAAGGGTAGGACCAGACATGGCCAAGGGCCAGGATGGACATGCAGTCAAGGGGGTCCCTATATTTAGCCGGCCAAGGGCCTATATAGGGCATGGATGGGTGGAGATTAGCATCGTCCAGTCCCCCCTGTTCTTATAGTATGGTAGTTGGCAAACCTAGTTATGCTAGCTATCATATTATGAGATATAGCTAGCATACATTGTCATGGTGATAAGCATACTATGTATGCCAGTTAGCACAACTAGTTGTCCTAGCTAACATATTGTGAATACTAGTTGGCAATTTCTGTATGCTAGTTAGCATACTGTGTATGCTAATAAGCATACCTTCTATGTTAGCTAACAAACTATGCATGTTAACTAGCATAGAGAGTTTTTCCCAATCAGAAACAAAGTATGCTAATCAGCATAATAAATATGCTAATTTGTGCACAGTGTGCTAACTAGCAAGCACGGTATGCTAATTAAGATATTTTTAGTATGCTAATTAGCATACTTTTTATGATAGTTAGAACACTGTGTATGATGGCTAGCATGCAAGTATGCCAACTAGAAGAAAAGGTATGCTAGTTCTAACTAGCATAAAAAGTATGCTAATTAGCATATCCTTTATGTTAGTTAGCACACTGTGTGTGCTAACTAGCATATAGGGTATTCTAATTATCATATTTAATATGCTGCTTAACATATTTTTAATGCTAATTAGAACATTGTGTATGATGGCTAGCATGCAAGTATGATAACTAGAGAACAAGATATGATAATTAGCATACTCAATATGCTAACTAGCATACCTTGTATTCTAGCTAGCCTTTGGTTCATGCTAACAAGAATTTAAAGTTTAGTTAGCATACCTTCTTTGCTAGCTAGCATAATGTGTATGCTTGTTAGCATACCTCTATGCTAGTTAGCATACATTTTGAGCTAGCTAGCATAATGTGTATGCTAGTTAGCATACCTCTTTGCTAGTTATTGTAATGTGTGTTTTAGTTAGCATGCACAATATGCTAACCATCAAAGGTGGTATGCTAATTAGCAGAGACGTTATGTTAATTAGCATAACTTATCTTCTAGTTAGCATACCATCTATGCTAGCATACATGGTATGCTAATTAGCATACAACTGTGTATGCTAATTAACATAACATGTAAGATAATTAGCACACCATCAATAATAAGCATACCATTAGCATACACACAATTTTGCTAATTAACATTTATGTATTCTAATCATCATACATTCTCTGCTAGTTAGCATACACACTAATTCACACTTC
Organism: Adiantum capillus-veneris; assembly: GCF_014529385.1. Lineage (NCBI taxonomy): Eukaryota > Viridiplantae > Streptophyta > Polypodiopsida > Polypodiales > Pteridaceae > Adiantum > Adiantum capillus-veneris. The sequence continues at coordinate 90,692,945 of NC_140949.1, forward strand.
CTTGTTAGCATATTTTGTATGCTAGTTAGCATATTGATCATAGTGGTTAGCACACTTTGTATACTAGTTAGCATAGGTAACATAGACAATATGAATGTCTACAAGATATAGATGCCTACCATACATGAAATGCTACTTGTCACACTATGCTTAGGAATACACAGGTATCAATGATGCAGGATGCGAACCTGACAAGACACTTGTCAATCAAAGGATAGAAGAGAAGCTCTGTAATGATGATGAATCTCATGAGTTGGATAGACAGCATGAAAGGGCAGATGTAATGCCATAGCATGCGATAGTGCACGAGGCTGCTGCAGATGGTCAAGAAACAGATGATGATGATGAGGATTTTATCATGATTACTCATCCCAAACCCAAGCCCCCTACAAATGATCAAAGAAGAATCTCATAGGAAAAAGTTAGGAGTGTGCAAGAGGAAGGTAGGAGTGCTCAAGAGGAAGGTTTCAGGACTGACAGTGGGTTGACTCCACTCGAGGGTTTTGTAAACAAAGTGAAATGAAAAAGAAAAGGTGGCTTGGAACAGATTCTGGAAGATCTTGGGAACGAGATATGTGATGTCCCTCCGAGCACCCTGGATGACATAAACGAATGCAGTAGAGGTGAAAATAAATCCATTCGCTCACGTTCTTGCAAGAAATTATGTTGAATCGGTTCCTTGTTGTGTCCAAGTTATGTAGCGTTAGCAAGCTCCACACCCTGTGGCATGTATCTCTCTAGATATTTATAATGGAGAAACTCTTTTCAGTATTATTTTACTATGCAACAGTTCAATAGTTTTTGCTTGTCCTTTATGATGTCTTTATTCGACCATTTCTGTGTCACAGAACAAGAAAAACTGCAGTTAGTTGCCCTGCATGATTTGAATTATGCCATTGCATGCAAAACCATACAAAACATTAGGAGAAATATGAACCTTGCATGGGCCTTGTAAGGAATCCTAATTTTTAGGGATTAAGGCTAATGGTGTGTAGGGTTAAGGGGACAAGGTCATTCAAGAAGCTAGTTTTGAGTAGGCTTTTCTAGCCTTTTGTTTAGACACATGTAGGATGTGGACCTAGGAGGTCACCTTCTCTCTCTAGCTTTTTGAAAGTGAAGGGAGTAAAGAGGTGTGGCCACATCATCAAAAACGTGGATCACTAAGAGCCAAAATTTGACTTTTTAAAAAAAAAATATTTTTACTTATTTTTGACTTAAAACTCCCCCCCAACATATATCCATATCAAAAAAGTATTTTTTGACATTTTTTTAAACTTACAAGCACTAAAAGTCCAATTTTTTAAAAAAAAACTCCCCCCCAAAACAAAAACCTTTCTTCTCTCTTCCTCCTCCCTCCTTTCTCCCTCTCTTCTCCCTCCCTGCCCCTTCTCTCCTCCTCCTCCCCTCTCTCCCTCTCTCCCACTGTCCCCTTCTCTCCTCCCATGTTCCTCCCTCTCCCTCCCTGCCCCCTTCTCTCCTTCTTCTCCACTCTCTCTCTCTCTCTCTCTCTCCCCCACTACCCCCTTGTCTTCTCCCATGTTCCTCTCTCTCCCTCCCCCCTCTCTCTTTTCATCCTTTGCTTCCTCATGCAACAGCTACCATGGTGCTCAAGGACATCACAAATCGTATGCATACATATTTGCTTGTTCGCAACGTTTGCATCGAAGGCCGCACATGAGGGTGAGCAGAGGTCATCCTAGGAACGTCGTACCATCGGTGAGATGAATGTTGGCGATTCTTCAATATCTTGCCAATACCATCACATATTTGAATAAAACACCCCTTTATGCAAGGTAACAATATACTTCTTACTTTTGATTGTGTTCTTCTTATCATAAACTTTGAAGTCTAAGGTGTTGCCTCTACTTGTTTTGTAGTGCTTGGCACAAAGGTTGCTTTTATGCACAAATAGTGAAAGGCTGCAGGTTAGAGAGGCCAAGTGTCACCACTTTTCCTCTAAATCAGTCTTCTTTGTTACATCTTGCAGGTAGGTGCTTCAAATCCATGCTTATTAGGGGTGGTAGTCTCATCCTAATGTATATTTTTATATTGTTTATTCCCAGCTAGATAGAAATACTTGCAAATTTGTACAACATATACTTAACAAGTGTCTTCATTATATAGCTTGCAAATGTTGAATTCATACATGTTTTTGTTACAAGGTGACCTCTTGCTATGCTAGTTGAGTGGCGTTGTTTGCAAGAATGGCTCAAGGAACTGGCATAACATGAAGCTTTTACGGTGGCACAAAGCTCTCCTCAGCGGCAATGTGGCTCCCACTACACCAAAAATCATTATGCTGACATGAAGAGATCCCTAGTAGGACAATGCAAAAACTTTTCATCAGCAGCAACACACTCTTTCCTAACATGAGGGCACTCCTACCAAAGATATTTTTATGTGATAGGTCACCCCAGGAGCATACCATGTCATGGAATGGATGTAAGAACTATGACCACACTACTCCTTGTAAAGTGTTCACAGATGTATGTTTATCAAAGTTAATGAGAAGAAATTTGGACTTTTTTGTTTGTTGATGCGTAAGAGCACTCTAGGTCTACCATATTTTAGATTGTTTGATAAGTTAAATAAAATTTGTAGTCATTTAAAGTGTAAGTTTGTTTTTGTTTGGTAAGATTGTACATGAGAAGACATAATAAAGTACAAGAGATCTTGACGGAATTTATAAGCCTCGATTAGATTCCTACCATGCACTTGTGACACCAGACCTCTCCTTGAACCTTTTGATTTCTATCATTGTGGGAAGTCTAAGGGTGGTCTATTTTCAAATTTTTAGCAATAATGTTTTTTAAAAGGAAATTTTGGTTATTTTAAAGTTTGTACACAGTCTAGGAGTTCATTCTGATTGTTTTCCTTTAGTTTCAATTTTTTATCGAGGGCACTCCTTGGAAGCCAGTTTTGAAGGTGTTAGGGTGAGATTTTGAGAAAGTTTTGTATGTAGGAAATGCAGTCCTTAACACAATAAAAAACATTGGTTCTCTGAGTATTTTCAGATTCCATGGTTTTAATGCCCGTTCGAGCCCGTAGATTAAGGAAAAAGTAAGAAATGTCTGTTTTACATCATTTTTTAAGAAATTGCCAACTTGCACGTTGATTTTTGGAAAATCCGAGTAGGATATGATTTTTTTTTGGATGGCTGATTTGCGCGCCCTTGTGGCCCCTCATGTTGAGGGTCCCTGGGGCCCTAAAATGACAAGTACAGGCTTTTTTTGATGCATAGCCATGAGATAGAATTGGGCAAATTGATATATTCATAGCAAACTCCCCCCCCCCCCCCCCCCCCCCCACAATGGCAAATAGCTAAACATTGTATCATGCCATGCATTAAAAAAAGATTGTACTTGTCATTTTAGGGGCCCAGGGACCCTCAACAAGAGGGGCCACAAGGGCGTGCAAACTGGCCATCCAAAAATTTTGGATGGCCAGTTTGCGCGCCCTTGTGGCCCCTCTTGTTGAGGGTCCCTGGGCCCCTAAAATGACAAGTACAATCTTTTTTTAATGCATGGCCATGAGATAGAACTGGGCAGTTTAATGTGTTTATAGCAACCCCTCCCCCCCCCCCCCCCCCCCCCACCACCCAAATGGAAGATACCTAAACCTTGTATCATGCTTATCAACCATTTTTTACTTCCTTGTGTCCATCCCCTGTTCTTCGAAATATCTTGGTCCCTATTTGTGCCTGGATGGGCATTCTACGCGCCGTTGTGGTCCCTCTTGTTGAGGGTCTCTGGGGCTTCAAAATGACAAATAGGGGCTTTGTTTTAATGTATGGCCATGAGATAGAGTTGTAGTGTTTGATGTCCGGAGTATTCACTATGTCAAATTTTCCTATATCATGTGCGTTCACCACAATGGATTGAAAGTAGCCCTTATAGTCCTTACCTACACATGTTTCTGTAACTTTACAAGAATATAAATTCCCTTGTGTTGAACACATGTTCTATGTTACATATACTTTAGTGAACTCGCAAGGTCAAAGGTCTCACAAATTTTGTGCACTCAAAACATTTAGCACTAGAAATCAACCAAACAAGGAGCCAATTTTTACTTCCTTGTGTTCACCTCGTGTTCTTGGAAATGTTTTGGTTAAGCCATTTCTTTGGTATTTAAAACCACATGTGACCCCTATTGTTATAATATCCGACCAAAGGTTTCTTGATTAGCAGTTATATAGGTTCGAGTGATACATATCTTCTATGTTAACAATGCATGTATCTATAATTTATGTTTAAACTTTCTCTATCCAAATGAGCTACATAGTAAAAATCAAATTTGCAATTCAACAATTAAGTTCACAAGGTGATAGCTATTGGTATGATCTTTAACAATACCAAATAAATAGCTACCAATAGCGAATGAATAGGGATATTTAAGAAGGTTTGATACCAAAAACTTGTCAACACTACTCAAAAAGGTGGAAACTCAAAGGCTTTATAATATATATGATGAAACAAGAATCAATAATAATTCACCCCTATATATCTACACCTCCATCTCAAGTTGTCATTTCTCTAAGTCAAGCTTGGCATAGGCATAGTATGGAAACAATAACATTTTGGAAAGCAAGAATTTAGCTTTCTCAACTTTTGAAATGTTGCTATTGATAAATATTCAACATCCCCAAACGAGGACATCTTGACAAAGGTTATGATCCACTTAATAAGAATAACCATTAGTGATTAAACTGAAATCAAAATATTGCATGAATTTCTTCATGGTGGAATGATTAAGACTTGAAACTTCAAACATCTTACAGGAAAATCAGAATATCCAAAAAAATCAACAATATTTCTCAAATCTGTATGAAACTCCAGTAATCTAAATAAAATACTCTCACTCAGTGCGACACCATTTAACAAAAAGAAATATTTATATTACATTTATAGAGGAATCCAGCCTCATAAAAATAATTACAAATGGAGACAATGTTATTGCTGTTAGGCTTCTCTTACAAGTATTTGTCTTTCTCATCTAGAGATTCATATACACGAGTATTTGTGTGTCTATGACACTAGGGAAGATAGTAGTACTATAGGGATGGATTTTCCAAGAGCTCCTAGAGAGTACCTATTGGTTCAAGATTCTACAAAAATCCTACTATTCTTATCAAAATCTTTTAACATGGTAGTGAAAGGTTCCTCACGGAACAAAAATAGGGTGATTTCTATCTCCGCACATGGTTGCTTTCTCATGTCCTCTCAAAACAAGTTGACTCTGTAAGTAAACAACAGATTATGTGAGCACAAAGTTATAAAGTACAAAATGATATCATTCTAATCATCTAATGACAACTATACAAAGAATAAATTATAAGAAAAATCTTTGGTGACTCTCCATAGATAACACAACTTACTTACATTGTGAGACTCAATCACATGCTACAAAACTATAGATGGCGCACCAAAGCCATCAACAAAATAGCACCACCCAATGTTATGAGGTGTAAAGCCTAAACATTCAAAGCCATAAAGAGGTTAATTCCCTCCAGCATGATAAACTTAAAGATGGAGATGATCTTAAGCTCTGAATGTAAGCTACAAGGGTAGTTTTCTCACCATTCTATCTTTATGTTGGAGATGAATCCTTGCAATGCCCATGCACTATTCACACCTCCTGTTCTTGTGGTATGCAAGTCATGTGAGTTGATGCTTTTTCCACCTTCGGGAGTAGAGGTTTCCATGTAGTGCGAGTGAATGAAAGTAGAAGGAGGAGAATCTTGTTTCATGCTGTAATGGAGGTGAGAGATCGAAGGGAGAGAAGCTAGCTTGGTGTAGAACTATGTGGTGGGCAAGGGGAAGAGATGGGGAAGAAGCTTTCTTGGTGTTACAATGGAGATGGGAGAAAGCTAATAGAGAGATAATGTTGGACTATAGGGGGTGCATGTGGTTGTTACAGCCATGGAGAGCTTGGAAAAGGGTTTGTAGAGAGAGAAAATCACTTTTAGCTATAGAATAGGTTTGGAAAGACTTTGGAGGGTGGAAAATGATGTTTTGAAAATTTTTAGTACACGTTTTTTACTTTTGGAGGTCAAAAATACTTTTTTAACCATGAAATAGGTTAGGGGACCTTTTAAGGAGGGAAAACTTGAAATTTGAAATTTGAAATTTTTTGAATTTTTGAATTTTTTTGAAATTTTGAATTTTTTTGAAAATTTGAAATTTTTAGTGTGTTTTTAAATCCGGGCCAAAAAGTGGGGGAAAAAAGGTCAAAGTGGTCCCCCCCCCCCTCCCTTTCCCCTAGCCACCTCCCTTACCTTCTCACTAGGTAAGAGGCCATTAAGAGGTGTAAGGCTACCTTGTCCCCCTACTTTTTTGAGGGTATAGAGTGTGTCCACCACCCTCTTCCTATTGGCTGTCCTCTAAGTAACCTTAATCTCAAAGGGCCCCTAGAGAGTTCATATTTTTCCTAATGAGCGGTGTATTGCCAAGGTAAGACAGCTACAAAAAAAAGCCAAGATTGAGAAGCGCCTTGCTAGCTATCTTAAACGCTTAACGAAAATTGTTGAGTACTTCAGTTATGTTCATCCCTAAGGGGAAGTTATTTTTTGTTGAGTGGTATGCACTGCTAGACCCAATATGCGTGCCAAAGCCATTTCCAGACGAGGGGCGTGCTTTGGTTCTTGATTTACATGGCCTGCTTGTTCAAGTTATAGAGCCAATGCGCGGTGACATTTCCACTAAACATGTAGGGGAAATGATAAAGTACAATGTGCAAGATAGGAGGTATGTATTTTGTTGCAGAGACAACCACAAATTTTTGGATTGGTGCCTCCGATTTTTCCATGTGTATATATGGAGCACCGGCATGGCACCTCAAGTGAATGCAATATTAGAAACAGTATTCAAAGAGTAGCGAGCTAAGCTGAGAGGTGTTTATTCATAGAATCATTGTAGTGGCCAACCTTGGCAGATATATGATAAGCCCGTATTCTTGAAGGATTTGAGATTGTTTTGGAAGAACTGCAACTTTGGGCCCCAAAACAATCTAACTATTGATGATAGTATGTACAAAGTGTGCCAGAACCTTGAAGGAAGTTGTCTTGTTACTCCTAAGATAGAGGACCAGACCAAAGAACAGTGAAAAAAATTCATGATAAATACTTTGAGTAGCTCGTTGTTCCTATGGCTGCAATCAGAGGATCGTACAACGTATATAGCCGAAAATGCGTTTGATACCGCCCCATATTTGCTCTCACAAGAACTGATCAGGAAGCTGGCATCAGAAATGCAAAAGCGTAATGAGGCACAATGTAAGGAAGCCTTGCGTAGGAGACAAAGGGAGGTTGATGAAGAAGCTGAAAGACATAAGAGAGAGAGGCTACAAGAGGAAAAATTACAAAAGAAGAAGAAAGAGAGTTGAAAGAACCAAAAGCTCAGCAAGAAGAAGAAAGAGAGCAAGACCCAAAAGCTCAGCAAACAAAGAAGCAGACGCACATTGGGCAAAAGCGAGTTTACAAGCGCGCTAAACCATGATCTTATCCAGAGTAGGAGGCTCTTTGTAGTTTTGTAAGATTATGAGGGAAATTTGTAAATTGTCTTTCCAATGTTTGTAACTACTCCAACATTCACTTCAGATAGTAATGATCAGATCATGTACTATTATTTTCTTAAAGACAATACTATGTGTATTGTTGGCATTCTTTTTTGTCTTGTAAACATTAAATTTGTATACATTCTTGTTGGAAATCAGTGAAGGTATGCTAATTAGCATGATTTTTATGCTAGTTAGCAAACTTTTTATATTAACTATCAAAAACAGTATGCTAATTAGTATATCATGTATGCTAATCAGCATACCCATAGTAGCTAATTAGAATACATTCTAATTAGCATACTACACATTTTTTTTTGTGCTAACTTCCACTCACAACATACCATAGCATGTTAATTAGCATAAACAGTATACAGGAAGCTGCCATGTTTTCTCCTTGAAACCAGCAATGGTATGCTAATTAGCATATTGTCTATGCCAACTGGCATAAATAGTATGCTAATAAGCATACTATCTATGCCAACTGGCATAAACAGTATACTAATTAGCATACATGGCATGCTAATTATCATTCCTTCAATTATAATACTATGGATTTTTGTTTTTGCTAACTTCCAGTCACAGTATAGTATGCTAATTAGCACACATGGTATGCTTATTAGCATACACACTATACAGAGAGCTGTTATCTCTTCTCCTTAAAACCAACAAAGGTATGCTAATTAGCATACTGTCTATGCCTACTGGCATAGACAATATGCTAATTAGCATACCTATCGGCATACTGTATGCTAATTAGCATACCTATCGGCATACTGTATATTTTTGTTTGTGCTAACTTCCACTCAGTATAGTATACTAATTAGCATACACAGTATACAAAAATCTGCCATCCCTTCTCCTTGAAACCATCAAAACTATACTAATTAGCAAATTGTTTATGTTAGTTAACTATGCTAATTAGCATACCCGCGGAATGCCAATTGGCATACACAGGATGTAGAGACCTGTCTTCTCTTCTCCTTGAAAGCAGCAAAGATATGCTTATTAGCATAGTGTTTATGCCAAATTGCATAAACAATATGCTAATTAGCATACCTTCAATTAGCATACTGTGCATTTGTTTTTGTGCTAACTTTCACTCACAACATAGTATGCTAATTAGAACACATAGTATACAAAATGCTGTCATCTCTTCTCCTTAAAACCAACAAAGGTATGCTAATTTTCATACTACTTATGCCAATTGGCATAAACGATATGCTAATTAGAATACACAATGAAGTGAAAGCTGCCATCTCTTATCCTTAAAACCAACAAAGGTATACTAATTAGCATACACAATATACAGGAAGCTGCCATATCTTCTCTCCTAAACCAGCAAGGGTATGCTAATTAGCAAATTGTTTATGCCAGTTGTTGGCATAGACAATATGCTAATTAGCATTCCACTCATAGCATAGTATGCTAATCAACATACAATGTATACAAAAAGCTGCCATCTCTTCTCCTTGAAAACCAGCAAAATTATGCTAATTAGCATTACAATATGCTAATTAGCATACACAGTATACAGAAAGCTTCCATCTCTTCTCCTTTAAACCAGCAAAAGGTATGCTAATTAGCACATTGTTTATGCTAACTAGCATAAACAGTATGCTAATTAGCATACCATTTATGCTAACTAGCATACCCACAAAACACAATTAGCATACCTTCTTATTATCATATTGTGCAAGCCACTGGCCTTCTTTGTACACATCTTTCCAAACCATGATGCCTCTCTTGTAAACTGGGTGTGCCTTCTGTTGTAGTTTCCATTTATTTTTGTGGGCTACCTACCCAAACCATATGGAGTCCTACTGTAAAAAGCATAAATTGTAAGAGACCAAAGGAGATTGGCTTTGAGCTTGTTTTATCACCTCTCTAGAGCTCTACATTTTTGTTAGCAGTGCGGCTAACGGCTACACCAATTATGCACCAAGCTGTGGATGTGCCATAGTGCACAATATTTACTTTTCATTGTATAGGGCTTGGGCTCATTTAGGAGTTCCAAAGTTGTATGAGTCTAGGCTAGAGAGCTCACTTTATCCCATAGTTGAAGGATTTGAGGCCCAAAGCTATAAAAGATCCCTATGCTTAATGAGAGGTCATTCTTGAGTGGTCCTTTTGAGAAATCTCTCCCTAGAGGAGGTCTTGATGGCCTAGCCTTTGAGCTTAATGCCCATGCTTAGAAGGCTAGTGCTAATCACATGTAATTAGTGTAATCCTCTCTTAATTAATCTAGTCTTCATTATGTTGTCAATCATGTTTCTCTACTTTCCTTCATTGTTTTGAAGTGTTGATCTTCTCTAATCTAACTCTTACTTATGCTCAGCTTCTCCTATTAGTGGAGTCCTTATCTAACTCTCTCGATTAAGCGGAGTGGGTGTACTCGTGATTGAGGGATTAGAGTTGTCCTCCAATGGTGTGCTTGTGTGTGTGTAGGTTTAAGAAGCCTTGAGCTTAATTTGATTATGTGTGACTTGATTTGGACACCATGATGGGCATGGTTGGGGTGGCCGACTTGAATGCAATCTTGTGTGCTTAATCGTCAATGCATGTAATTAGAGTTGTGCTTGAGAGATTCCAAGATTAGTGTGTTTCACTTCATTGCACGATGTGTGTAGATGATTGCTTGAAATTGATGCTTGATGTGCGATTAGCATTAGTTGTTTGGAATGATTTCTATTTGTATTGGAGGATGCACGCTCTTGAATCCTCTCAATCTTTGCATCCGATGACGCTCTCGCACATTCTTTTTGTGATGCCTTCAAGCCCTATCCGGGTCATGCTCTCTCTCTCTCTCTGGATTGATAGATTTGTGGGAGATTGCCTATGCTATGGCGAGCCTCCAACATTGGCGCCGCTACCGGGGACGGGTTGCCTACGCTAGTGGAGTTGAGGTTGCAAAAGATAAGAGTAATTTGATTACCGATTTCTTGTAATTAGGTAGGATTTGATTTGTGTGTGGTGTAATTAGGTTTAATTAGATGTGTATAGAGTCATTTCACCCCAAAAACCCCTAAATTCTCTTTTGATTTTGCTAATTTTTCACTAACGTTCACTAATTTTGCATCCATTCATGCTAATTTCGTGCTGATTGTGCTAATTCCATGCTAATTTCATGCTAATTGTACTAACCTAACCACTAATTTTGATTTGGAATGTATGCTAAATCCCCTTAATTGAGGAGGATCATCACTCTTCATTGCTCTAATCTATGCCACATGTGATTGAGTGTTGATTTTGGTCAAATTTTTGATCAATTTTGGACCGAATTGGAGTTGCACACATGTGTGTGCATGATGGAATCGTCGCGTGGGGCAAGGATTAGCTTGGATACAATCAATTGTAAGTGGATTGACCTACTCCGTTCAATTTTTGATTGATTAAGTTGATCCCATTGAGTTGCTAAATCATTCCTAAAATTAGGTGCGTGTGCCTAATTAATGGAATTTATGCCTAATTTGATGAAATTGGATGCCTAGATGCTTGAGGAATGGTAGTTTTGCATAAATTGTGTGTGCAAATCACTAAACTATTGTGTATGTGAGTCTATTCCAGTCATGGAGTAGGCCTAATTGCCAAAATTAGGGCAAGGTTTGAATGTGTGTGCCCATTTTAAATAGCGTTGATGAGAAGATTTATGGTCAAATTGAACACCTAAATGCTTGTAGATTGATGATTTTGCAAGAAATGTGTGTGCAAACATTAGGAATTGGCCTAATTTCGTTGCTAATTGAGCAAAAAAATTTGGATTTGTGCACCTAATTTTTGTGTGTGTGCAATGCTAAATTGAGTTAAAATTTGATCAATTTTTGATTAAAATTGAGTTAATTTAGCATGTGTATACTCATGTATGTGTGATCAAGTGTGCAATTGATGAAATGCAATGAGTGTTCAATGAAAATTTTTCACAAATCGACGGCTTAAATTTAGGTGTGTGTGCCTGATTAATGGCCAATTATGCCTAAATTGGGGATGAATAATTGGTAGCAAGTACCAATTATGATGATTATTAGACCTAAAGATTGGTGTGTGCATAATTGATCGATTTGGATTTGAGAGGAATGACTCAATTCAAATAATTGAGAATGATTGTATATATTACCATTGAGTTGTATGTCAATTCATTTGGATATGGTATTTATCAATGATTTGTGCATGTGCAAATGCCGTAATCAAATGTGTAGCAATGCAAACCTAAATGACAATCCAATTGGATTTGAATGATTAGGATATGAGCAAATAATTTTGCGATGATTGTTAATTTGGACTAGAATGGCCAATGAGGGAATATCTGCATAAAGTGTTGTTTAAGGGCAATTAGAGCCATCAATCTTAAGCTGAAGCCTTAGTCTTTGCGCATGCATAATTTCTAATTGCACACTTATGTTTTCAAAGAAATGCAAAAATGAAGCAATAAAAAAGACGGATGATTAACATTTTGCTCAATCCCTTGATAAAATTTGTCTCATTCTGTGTTATGATTGCACGATTATGATAGATTGAGGTCAAGTGTTTTTTTGTTTGAATATATCACTCTTCATGAGAAAAAAATGAGGTTGTCTTTGATGGATCATTGACATTATGAGCTTGAATTTGTGGGAGTGTGCATAGGATCGGTTCATGAATTTTTGTTTGAAGTGTCCTATGGTGCAAGAAGTTCTCTATGTCTTTGTCCATGCGGGCACATCCGCTAAGAGGAGGATTTCTAAAATTAAGAATTAAAAACAAAATGATTCGTAGCCCCACTCAGCACTTCTGCCTGCCACGCATCGGCTCCATGATCCCATCGCCTTATCTGGATCACACCAAACCTGGCTCGGCCCCACCTAATCCAGGCTCACACCATCGCTTTTCCACTAGGAGCCAACATACCAAGGTCTGCGGCAGTTATGGCTTGTGGAAAAATCCCCAAAGCTGTCAAGTCCGCATGAGTAGTGTGTGTGTGTGCGCGCGTGTGTGTGCGCTTAAGCCTTAATTTGAAGGCCGTTGGTCAACCCAGCAGACGAACGGCCTTTTTTTGTGTGTGAGTACGTCAAGCTAGGAAAGTTGTAGATCAGACCTCACACACTCAAGCTTGAGCCATTTGACCTCTTCCCTTAAAGCTGCCGAATATGGCGCGTAGAAAAATGGAAAACGACACACACACACACTCTTCTGATTACGTCGGCTTGGCTGACTCACACACATCTCACACACACACACACACACACACACACACACACACACACACACACACACACACACACCTGCATCGGCTCAGCTTGGCCCACGCATCATGCGCTGCCTGCCCGTTTGCCTGGTCAACCGACCCCAGTTGCAGACATGCAGTCCAAAGCACATACACACTCTCATCTCCTAGAGCTTTCCCATGGTTCACCTCCAGGCTCTTGAGTCTTGACTCGCTCCTTTGAATACATCGCGCCGTCAATAGCCAGCTCCCTCCGACTCTAATGATCTCAGCAAGCTACCACCAATTGAAAATTAAAAAAAATGATTACAAATAAAATAAAACATAAAAAGATTCTTTTATAGAGGCGTTCCCACCCACGGAACTAGGAATCTGGCAATTCCTACTTGCCATCTCTTTTGCCTCCACATCATCCCAAAAAACTCCTGCCTTGGCCCTTGTCTTCACTAGTTCACCACACATTCACATTGTTTAACACACCTCCCAATTGTGGCTAATTGGATTTATAGAAGATCACAAGATTGTAATGAGCATGACATGATTTTTGTTAGTGAAAATATCATTGGACTTCTCAAAAAGCACCAATTTGAGTATTCAATGGACTTTAAGGTACAAATCTCTCATACCTATTTGATATTCATGTTAATTACACTAAATTCGAGCATCAATTTTGGGAGAATGGCTATGAGATTGACTACTAGTGCTTGTTTTGAATGCAAACAATTTTGCGCACTAGTATTGACCAATGGTTTTGCTTTACCAATTGAGAAAGTTGACTTTAGCATACTCTCTCTTGTCCTTTTGATATGTATGCCATATGTGCTATGTAAGAGCATGGTGTGGGCATGGATAGTGCGGGTGATGATTGTGTGATTATTTGGCTTATGCATTCTTCTAGTGCTTGGCTTAGTTGAAACATCTGCCTTGCACTAAATGAGAAAAAATCATGGTGATTTGCATATTGTAGGCATGAGTGTTACATTATTGATGATGAGTTGGTGCATGGTTGATATATTTTAGTGCATAATATGTATGCAAAAATCATGGCATAGCACTAAATTGGATTTCTTGAATGACCATGAGAGGGAAGTAAAATTTCGGGCTTATGATTGTTCTTAAATTCTTTTAGTGCTTGTGTTGAATTTCCAAATGCTTAAAAGCACTAACATTTGAGTTGAAGGGATGTGGCAAGTGTGTGCTTTCATTGATCCAAGGAGGGGTCATCATTGCAATATTGCAAATTTGGCTAATTAGAGCCATTCCAATTGTTTGGATTAAGTTGTAATGCTAGCTCATAGCTTGGTCTAAAAATGCAAATTTTTTCATTTGAGCTAGTGTTTAGCCAACTTTTGAGCTTTCAAGTATATACTTTGGCTAGTAAGAGCCACTCACTTTCATTTTATCAAGTTGCAGTCATCTCTAGCTCATAGAGTGTGCTCTAAAAATTGTAAAATTTATTGAGCTAGTTGTTAGCCACCTTTCTGAAAAGCTTAAATTGTAAAATTTGGCTATCGAGAACCACTTCATTTCATAAAGTTGCATTATTTTCAGCTCTTGGCTTGTTTAAATTCCATATCTCATTGACCTAGAAATTAATCGACTTTTGAATCATGCATGAGAGATGGTTGAAATTGCACTATTTGCTTATGTAGAAGTTCATTTTATCTCTCATGGTTGATATGTATGCATAAATTTTCTACTTTAGAGCATCATGTGCATAACCAAAGGCATTTTTTTCCCTTGGGTTTTTTCCCTTTGGCAAATTCACGTATGCAAGACCCTAGCTTTAGGTTTTCATTAATGTTTTTTGTGTGCATTTGGCTTTTCAATAATTGGCTTTTGTAGCTTGTGTTTACACTTAGCTTCAAAAGGCTTCTTTTTGCAAATAAAAAGGATGAAGAGGCTTCTCTACACAAAGGATGCTTGCTCATGGATGCTCAAAGAGCATGAATAGGTGTAATCCTTCCATGATTTGGCTCTTTGTTCATCTCTCCATTCTCTTGCTTGGTTTAAGTGAAATTTTGCTTCTAAGCTATGGTTTTTTCATGTTAGAAAGACTAGGGAGTTTAAAGTTTCAACACTTTGCTTTGTGAAAATTAAACTCATCAAAAAATTAGGTTTTACGTATGTTAATCATAGGTAGTTAGCCTTGACCTTAGGTTAATATAGGATCATTTCTCATTAGTCCTAGAATCTTAGTGATAGTTTTAATATTCCATTCATTTTTGTCATGACCTAGGGCTATGAATAGTCTTTAGTATTTTTTAGTCCAATTGCCATAAACATCTCATAAAGGAAGTATTAAAAAATGTGCTAAAAAATGAACCATGAAGCAAAGAAGTGTCCAAAAGAGTAGCAAAAATGCTACTAAGGCACATGAAAATCAAAATTATATGTTAAGTTGTGTCTGTGTGAGGCATAGCACCTTATTGGCACTTGGTAGGCGAGGATAATCACCTTGGATCGCTTGGTTAAGGCCCTAAACCGATGCCCTGGGTTGATAGGGGTTAGCCGTCACCTTGGTAAGCTAGTAGGCTTTTGGAACACCTTCTTGAGGGTTCAAGGAGCTGAGAGTCGCACCTAGACTTGCCTTGGGGTGGTAGCCTTGTGATTGTGCTTTTATTTTACAATGAATGACTAAATCAAAACTTCCAGGAGCTTCAAAAAAGCTTTGACAATGTACTAATAGATTAGGAGCTTTTTTATAGCCCATAGACATGATAGACTTGAATGATTTATTAAGATTGTTCACATAGTTTTTAAGCTAGTAGGTTTATAAACTTGCATTAGCCTAGGGTCATAATTGATTGCTTGTTTTTCATGCATAAAACTGAAATTTCAAGTGGTTTAATCTTCACAATAATTTGAGTATTTTTTTGCTTTATGTTATCTAGTTTTTGACTATGATTGACCCATCTTTTAGAAGCAAAAAATCACTTTGCATGATTGTTCATTTATGCTTCATGTTTTAATCATTGTTGGTGGCCTTTGATGCTCATTACTTTTTCTTATGTTTTGCAGCTCAACATTTATTCCATGGACTTGCTTTCTACCATGTCACCGTGTCTTGCTTCACTGGCACACGAGGACGTGCGCCAAATTAGGAAGGGGGGAGTGGGGGGTTGAATGAACTACACGACTAATACATCAAGGATCTTGATTTGGCTTGGACTAATAAACACCTAGTGTGTCACCAAAGAAGTCAACAGTTGACTTTGAAAAGCAGGGAGTTATTTTTAGCAAAGGGATAAGATTTTCCTAAGATTTTCAAGCTTTTCCTAGGAAGAAAGGGGGCCCTTGTTTTGCCTTGGGGCACAATGTAAGCCTGCAAAGCTGCATATAAACAATAGTAGAGCATAATTTTGGGAGTTGAAAAATGCATAGAAATCCGTGAAACTCTACGTACATATTATAAAAAGGTGGTGCAAGCTCTCCATCACCATCCTCATAACAAGCTCTCTCTCTCATTCATGGGAATAAGAAGAAGAAGAACCATCTATCCTTACTATCGTACTATGTTTTCTTCTCCTTTCATAAGTGACACAAACTTTGTGGTGGACACCTCTATAGAGCTCTATTTATTGCTACCTTATGACAAACCAATAAGCCTTTTGACCTCTGGTAATCACTCTTTGTTCATGGTAAGAAGCTCTAAAATCCATAGCAATCATCTCTTTCTCTCTACACGTACATTTTTGTTTGTGTGCAGAATCTATACACTCGGTTGATGCTCTTTTGCTAGTAGTTCACATAGGACACTAATAGGAAAATAGTAAAGTAGTACTTGTCTCCAAAATTTTGGCATCCACTCCATAAGAAACTGGGAAAAAGGAATATCGTATGAAAATGATATGGGTCAATCTATACATTTTTCATGTATATATTAGGAATGCATAATCTAATGAATTGGAGTGAACATCAGAATCATGATTAACATCAATCTATGGTATCTTGTGCAACATTTCTTATAGTATATCTTTACAACAAAAAAGATTCATAATCGACCTTTTAAATGTGGTCTCTAAAACCAAGTCTAATCTATTTGGGAGCTATAATTGAATATTACCTTACTACAAGATCTACCTACAAGTTGTCTCACCATCCATGTCAAATTCCATGTCACCTACCCTTGAAAATAAGACTAGAAATCCCTCAAAATTCACACAATGTCCCACTAGTACTCTCCAATTCATTAGTAGAGAGATTCATGGAATTTTGAAGGTTTTTTAAGCACATACCTGAATTGTGTTGAATAATTTAGTTTCCTTTAAAGTGTTTTTTTTAATCACGTCACTTCAATTGAGGATTAGCATCTACGTAGAGACGCATCTTGCCCATGAAAGATGTCACCTATACTAGCTAATTTTCATGACAATGAAGACCTCTTGTATATACATGGAAACATCAAACAGTTCTAGTTATATTGTATTATTGGATTGTCAAAGTGAAACATTCTTGACTACTAGCATATCCCATCATTGCCTAATGAGATTGACCATCACTACTACAAGTTCAAAAGGTACCAATGCTAGTTGTCATTGATTTAAGCATCCGTATCATAGGAAAAAGACTCTCTCACTGCCCTCATATTCTCCATTTTTTAAAGTGTAAAATTGTGTACTTAAATTTCTGAGGATATAAGGAGACATGCTTTTAGTAGATATGCTATATGGTATGGTTTTACCCGTTAGATTTTAAATTTTATTTTGGGGAGAAATTTTGAGTTCAAAATAAACTAGCTATCTTTTTTGTTTGAATTCAAAGGCTATCCTTTGATTGCTTTCTTAATACCAAAGGTTTGACTCCCTTAAACTGCAAAATAAAGAGGCCTTCCGAGACCTCATTCTCTACCTAATGGTTTCATATTATGCTATATCAAGAGAAAACGTATAAGCTACTATCAAGAGGCTCAACAAGATGGAAGCCATATTTAGAACCAATGTAGAGGATGATGACAAGGATAACAAGGCATGGTTGGAGCATTCACCCGCCCATCATGAGGAGATTCATGTAAGCCCAACGAAGAAAGTTCAAAAATGACCCCTTGATTACCTCGAGGGGTCACTTTCAAGAAATCACTTATATTACATGCGTTTAAAGGGTATTTAAAAAAAACTATATACTTACATGCTATGAGGTAATAAAACAATCCCATTTTCTTAAGAAACTTACTGATTTTTTCTCAAAATGTAATGAAAAATCCTTTTTGTAAATATAATTTGGTACTTTTTTAAAAAATAGGCCTGATAAAAACCCCTTATTTTGAACTTATGTGCTATACTTTTTTGGATTGCAACCTCCCCCCTCTCTTCCCCCCCACCTTATTGATTAAGCAACACAAGCACATGCTCCAAGGGCCCCATGCCCTTATCCATTCCCCTCCAAATCCAGCCACACCCCTACTAATACCAGATGAGCGGTATGATGCGGAAGCCCTAGCGGGGTGCACCTTCTAGAGTTGTAGGTATATATGTGCACTTGATAGGAGGGTAAAGTTTTAGCTCCTAACAACTGGCTTATTAATTTAAATTTGAGAAAACCTATACTTTTACAAAGAAAGAGGAGAGATAGCTTCATTTGGATCTATACATGTGTAGATGAGGTTTTTCTTTAAACCTTCTACCACACATGGCACATAGGAATTTTCAAAGTACACTCCTTGAGAAGGAATCAACCATTGCTAACCAACATTTGTCAGTTCCATCCCTTTTCTTGAGATAGCCAAAAAAAAAAAAAAACTTGGAGACATACACACACTCATATATCCTTGGTAAATTGTTGAATCACTATCTAGGGGAAGCCTCTCAAAAAGTATGGATGCTTGGATATGTTTCCCTCCTTCCTTCCCTCAATGAAAGGATTCTCATCACTCTCGTAAATGAAAGAGACATTGGAGTTGTTGTGAGCACATTGGAGAAGGATAATTTTGCAATTATGTGAATATTCTATTGTTTGATCATGCTTTAAGGATGATCATGCCTGACTTTCTTTTGTTTTTCCCTTAGAAAACACTCAAAAAATCAATGCTTTCTTTTCTTAGATGGATATCTATTGAAGCACAAGCTTAGCACCAAGAGGCCAACAAAGCCTTGCTTATCCATGTGTACTACAAAGAAAGGATAAAGGAAGTAAATCATATGGTGCTTTTTGGACAAGCTCTCCTTATAACAAGCAACCCATCTAAGCTAGATCTACGCATCCAAAATCTTATTCCATCTATAGTAGAAGCCTAAAATGAATGAAGGACTTCAAAGACAAGAAGAGGAGAGTTCTTGAAGCCTCAAATAGGGAGGGGTAGGGTTGGTAGCCCGCAAAGCAGTAGCAATAATTTAGCTACTTTTGCTTCTCCCCCACACAACAATTGGTATCTATCCTCACCTAAAAATCCTTTTGTGAGCTTAGTCACACCAAAAACTCCCACTTTCCTAACCCATGTAGCCCATTCCACCTTTAATACTACTTGCATATCTAGTCCCAAATCTCTATTATACAACTAGCCCAAATACTTGCATGAAAATATGCTTGGACCAATGTGGACAACTCTATTTTCAACACAAGGAAAGGACAAAAGGTTTATTTTTATGCGTACATTTTTGTAACACCTATATTGATATCTCAAATGGCATATTCTTTTATGGCATGGATATTAGAACACCAAATTGTTGGAATAATGTATCTCTTACTTGGTCTTTTGATGCCTCCCTAGAAGTTGTGCTACGTAATCAAATAGGTACTTTTACTATTAAAAAAAAGTTGTGCTATGTAATCAAATAGGTACTTTTTTTTGGGAAAGAGGGGGGGGGGGGGGGGGGGGGGGGGGGGTTGGAAATGAATTAATTAAAAGGGTGAAAACAAGTATTAGTGTTACCACTTTTTGGACTTTTTGGTGGTACCCTTTACAAAAAAATGGAGATTGATAAAATTTTACAAAAAAATCTCAAAACTTATTGATTTGATAATTTTAGATTCTATTTTAGAAAATATATCCATTGATATTGTGGTGTGTGGTCATGTAGCCCGAGTCCGACCACCTAGTGTGGGAATACAAGGACATTGTGTTCTTGGCATATAGCCTTCATCTCAATATAAGGATCTGTCTATCACTCATGAAGGCAAGCCAAGTTTTGTCCCATCCTCTTGTGCACTTTACAATATATAACATGCTAGTTTGTTTTACATGTAAAATATGAAAATATGATTCATAAAGTGCTATCAAAAGATTGTCCAAATACCACTTTTTGGTACCACCACTACATGCATTTTTTCAAAAATGGACTCAACCACATCCCTTCCCTTCTAGGGAGCATGTTTATGTAGATGCCATAAAAAAAGTGAAAAGATAAATGAGCATCTTGATACAAGAACTCGGGCAAGGGGTCACTTAATAATTATGTGATTATCATGTGAGTGTCGCAAAAGAGGTTATTAGATTTTATTTTTTCTCACATTTTCACATATAAAAGGGTATTGTAAAATGGAATTGGAAAACAAATTTACAGATTGAATAAGAAAAAGGTGTATTTTATTTATCAAAAATTTATAAATAAGGCCCTTTTATAAATAGTCCTTGAACGCATGCACTATATACAATTTATACAAATTGCCCCCCCCCCCCCCGTCTCCCTCCTCCCCGGAGTACAAGAAGAAGCTATTGAGGCAGTTCGGGATGGGCAACAAGGGAAGCAACCTCTAAACACTCATCAAGGCCCGCATGCTGCTCAATTGGGATTGGTGCAACTATAAGCACAAAAAATATCAATGAACCCATAATCAACAAACCTAAACAATAGAAGGGGCACCGCCTAGTTATGGGATGCGCACTAGGATGCAAGAGTATTTTTGTCACAATCAAGAAGAGATATTAAAAAACACATGCAAGCAATCACATGCATCGAATGGAGCAAGAAAAATGCGGAGCAAAAAGAAGAGAGAAAGAAATGGAGTTTGTGCAATACCTGGTTTGCAACTTGTAAAGTGATGTTGTTTTTTATGTGGCTATCACGGAACTTACATAAAATAAACCAATGGTTAGTGAATGCTAAACATTGACATCACACTCACATGGTCTTAGGGTTGTGAAAACCTCTCACCACAATACTCTTTTACAATGGAGAACAATTAGGAAATGAAAACACACAAACATTTTTACAACAAGCTCAAGTGACACAACTTTAATTTGAGTTTACCAAACCGGGTTGCACAAGTGGATGTAGGAATATTTGAAAGCTAAATCACACTTTTGAAGCACCAAACCTCAATTTTATAGAAGATGGAAGAGCATGAACAATAGTGATTTTAAGATGTGGCACTCACTCACTCTCACTTGCAATGTGTAGCAACAAAAATGATAGTGCACCAATATGTGAAAACTCACAATATAGCAACTAGACCTAGTCTCTCCTTATGCATACAACGTTTGGGTGCTATGTGGAAAATGATTTACAAGGAAGGAGCGGAGCCTATTTATAGGTTGGATACCCCTCATTAAGGTTATTGATAATCCTATTTTACAAGCTAATAAACCAAGATTAGGAGTTTTTGAATATCAAAATATGGTGGGTCTTCTATGTCGACTTGAGTCATAGATGTGTGCTCAAGAGAAGGACATTATTGATGATAGAAGAAGGTAATATATATTTATATATACATATATGTATGCAGAGAGAGAGAGAGAGAGAGAATTTTCACCATGTACATGTCTTGAGGTGAAGTGTGTTTTATGTTTATGTCATGGTTATTCATGCTAGGCTAGTAGCTTGAGATGATTAAGATATGAACACGAGGTACATTACATCAAAATTTACAATGGTTAAGTCCTTAAAAGGATGAGAATCACATAGAGTGTGTGAAAGCTGTGAAAAACCTACCAAATCTTACCTATTCGCTGATCAATGAAGTGGTAGGTGTAGATAGCTCTTGCATAGTTGCGTTTGTCGTTGAACTCCTATTGAAGTCAACAATCTAGAGTGCTTGATGTCGAGAATCCTCTTTTTGTAGAAGTTAACTTGCATATCTTGCTAATTTTTTTGTGGTTTTGGAATAGGTGAAGAGGGAATAGTAAGATGGGAGTATTTTAGAGAGAGACATGGGGTTACCTATGTGTATAGACATTGATTTGAAGCTGTATAGTGAGGAGGGAGGGGAATGGTCAGTAAGGTCGGAGAGGAGAAGGAATTTATAGGTTTGATTGAGGGATGGAGAGGATAAGTTGGTGTGTGTAAGGAGTGAAAGAGATTAGGATGACTCCTTGTGTGAATGTGGACAAAATGAGGTCCACCAAAAAATTTATAACTCAAAACCATAAGCTAAAAACTTCACAAAACAATTTCGGCATATTTTTGAGCTTGTAGGATATCTTTTTTATGTGGATCAAGCTTTCAAATTGGAGTAAAAGTGGACGCAAAAAATTCCACTAGAACACATTTTTTCTCACTGCAAAAGTCTTTTAGTGGCCACCTTGTACTTGAACTTTTATAAGGCTCCAAGAGTGAGCCCCCCATGCATGAGATCATGACATGGATGCTCAAGTGAACATGAACATGTGTATTGAAGAGGATTCTCAAATATGAAATATATACATGATGCAAAAAAATAAGTAAGTGCATAGACTATTCATGGAATCTAAAATAATGGCACCTCTGTATAAATATAAAGACCATTGTAAATTCTTTCATCATAGAAAGAGTCAAATTGATCCCAATCACCATGGACAAATGCATGACCATAATCTTTAATTCCAACTATGTGTTCTGCCATTGACATATCCCATATTGGCTCGAGTTGGTCTTCAGTCCATTTGTGGTCGATGGATTATATGGTTACACCTTTAGGTTTTATGGATGGAGGTTTACCTGCATTATCAGTTAGTTTGTTGCGATTTTTGTGGAAACAAGCAAGAGTGTAAAGATCTCTGTCATGTTCATTAGATAAGCCACTTCGTGGCTGGTAATAAAGGTGCTCCGCAGCTTTCCAATCTTCCCACCCCGGTTCAATGTCTGAAGAACTATCCTGTTCTTGGTCAACATTCAAGACATTAAAGGACATATTTTTGCTAGAGTGACCAGAGCGACGATGTAATGAGGGTTTATAGAAAGAGAAGTAAGGTAGCTCTAGAGAAGAGGGGACAATTAAAAATCTGTATGTGTAGAGGAGGGAGATGTGTCAAGCAGTTGTTGTAATTGAATTTGCATATGAGCAAGTTTATGAGAAGACTCAGTAATTAACTTATGCAAGTCATTCAATTGCTTTTCAAGGAAATGCAACTTGACAGCATGGTAATTTCTTTGAAGCAATTTAGGGCGACCTTTTCCTTGATTTTATCAGTGTCAGAGACAATAAAATCTTTTCCTTTGATCATGCAAAACTGGATAGTAAAAGCAGATGAGGAAGAGTCTAGTCTTTTGATTAGTCTTAAGCAATGCCTGCAAAAGGTTTTATCTTTATTTTCAAATGTTTCCAAATGTTGGTAATCCTTTAATCGCATAGCTCTAGACTTTGTAGGGGCTTTATGCACAATAGCAAAAGAAATGGACTTTTGTGAACTAATTAAATAATTAGAGGAATCTATACTATCTACACTTAGAACTCTATTTATAAGTTTGATTTGTAGTGTAGGCTGTATAGCAACTGCCCAATTTTTTGGTAGTTTTACTTAGGACCAAGCAATTTGATCACAACAAAGCATCTGAAAATGATCATTTGAGCACATAATAATGTTCTTCCCTTTATGATCTTTTTTCTCACTTGCTGTAAATTTACCTTCATATATTGCTGGTAACCTAAAGTTAATTGCTCTCCCTAAAACATAGAAGCTATTTCAACATTGGAAGTTAGATGCTTTATATCACAACCAACAATTTTTATTGCAAGAGTTAAGGCTTCGCCAAAATAGGGGTCGTCTAGCAACACATTACAGTTTGGGTGAACTTGCAAATAGACTGGTACGTCTGCAAGGTTGCTTTTGATTCCGCTAAGGAATCGATCTTGTAAATTTTTGTGTCTAGTGTCTAAAATCATTACTAGACATGATACAGCTAGGCTTGCTCTAAAAAGAGGATTTACACCTATTTGTACACAACCAAGATGAACAAAGTGATAACCCTTTTTAGGGCTTCTTCTTTGTCATATTGGAGGATCTCCAAGAGCTTAATAGAATGCATCTGATTGTCTGAGGGAATAGATGCAACTGACCTATTATCTAGATAGACAATGGAGGCTCTAAGCTTAAATAAGTTTTTATGTTTATACACTTGATCTATTTTAATTTCTCGGATTTGCCATTAAGCAGAAGGTTCGGCTTCTTCTATTTCCATGAGAGGTGTGCAAAAGACTTAGTCACTTTTGACAAAGATCTGTTCAAGAATGCCATTGAAGTTTACCAGAAATTGAGTCGAGCAGTAGGAGTTTACTACGAGAATTTATGTGGGAATTTACTGCGGGAGTTTATCGAGGATTTGTTGCCTGTGGCTATACTCTCAAATGCCTGCAGTGACCGTCGCACCATGCGACTACACGACCTTGTCTCAGGACACGATTTTGGAAACACCAATTGATTCTTTGGCAGACGTTGTAAAAGAGAAAAAGGCTTTGCTAACCTTCTTGGTAATAACAAAAGATAACCTTCAATGAACTTAATGAAAGATTAAACAAGAGGATAACTAGGCTCTAATTATGGCTCTGATACCAAAATACACACACATAAGATATTGCAGGCGGAAGGAGTATATTAAGATGTATTCAACATACAAAGTATGGATAAGGTGTGCAAATGATCACTATAGAAATTACAACATAAGGCTAGGCTTCACTTGAGATGTTTTATATTCACATATGAGAGTTCTTACGCTCACTTTGAGATGACTTAGACTTACTATGAGATCACCTAGACTCACGCGAGATAATTTAGAATGAAGAGGAATCTCCCTTTTATAGGAGAGAGGGTGGCTTCCTCTACAAGTTTCATGTAGTGCGTATTCCACAAAGTGAACATGTGTTATTCCACTAAAGTAAAAGTGGACATGTGTATTCCACTAGAGTGAACATGTGTATTCCACTAACGTTGAATCTTTCTATGTGCTCCATTATGCTCACGCTTTTTTCCAGTCACTATGTGCTGGCACAACCGTAGCATTGTGGATGACATCACTGCTTAGGTCACTAGGAGTTGGTGGAGAGGAAATAATAATATTTTTTCTTTTTTTTTAAATATTGCAAGCAGAAGGAGTATATTAAGATGTATTCGACATACAAAGTATGGACAAGGTGTGCAAGGGATCGATATAGGAATTACAACATCAAGCTATGCTTCTCTTGAGATATCATATATTCACATATAAGAGTTTTTTGTGCTCACTATGATATGACTTAGACTTACTATGAGATCACTTAGACTCACTCGAGATAATTTACACAATGAAGGGGAGTCTCCCTTTTATAGGAGAGAGGGTGGCTTCCTCTACAAGTTTCATGTAGTGCGCATTCCACAAAGTGAACAGGTGTTATTCCACTAAAGTAAAAGTGGACATGTGTATTTCACTAGAGTGAACATGTGTATTCCACTAGAAGTTGGTGGAGAGGAAATAATATAATTCCAAAATTTATCTAGAGGTGCCATTATTTTAGATTCCATGAATAGTCTATGCACTAGCTTATTTTTTTTGCATCATGTATATATTTCATATTTGAGAATCCTCTTCAATACACATGTTCATGTTCACTTGAGCATCCATGTCATGATCTCATGCATGGGGGGCTCACTCTTGGAAAAATAATGGAATCAAGTGAGGAGATCCTCATTCATTTTAAATATACCTCCATATAAACATAAAATTTAAAAAATGAAAAAATAATGAAATCAAGTGAGGGATCCTCATTCATTTTTTTATTGATGTAATTGTATTTACTTGAAGTAAGAGAAAATACATGTACAAAATATTTATCTAGCAAACAATGAGTGATTAAGTGAAAATTATCTTTTGTGCATTTGCTTAGAGTGTATTCACACAAATCTTTAGGGAGGCTTGCATGAATAGGTTTATTTATAAAATATGGGGTATGAACAATGGTAAGGGAAACTATGCCAATGGTGAGCCAATGTAAGTATCATACTCAACCTAAAAATAATGCACACCTACATATAGCTATTTAAATAAATAACATAATAAAAATATTCCTATATCTAGGCCCTTTATAAGATGAAATACTTACACACAAATGGGCCATTGGCTGAGGGGTTTTATGGAGATAGGGAAAAATCCCTAATGCACGCACACCTATGTACAATATAAAAGTGAGGATAGCCGTAGTGTTAAGGTGATCTTGCTTGGGCAAGGAGAATCACTATGGCATACATGGATAGCCAAACAAATGGCTATAATTTAGTCCTCTCCCTAGATGATGGTATATTTATGTACCATCATAAAGCCTCTTCTCTAGTGCAAGAGGTACAATGTTACTCTTATATATTGCTTCCTTCAACAAAGTTCTTGAGTGGCTCTATCTACTTCCCATGGTTGGTACTGCAAACATCAAACAAACAACAGAACTTACATGAAGATGTCTCCTTTTGGTTGTTCTTTGTAAATCCTTTGATAGAATGAAACTCAAGTAGGACTTTAGCCGCCCGTTTACCTCTTTAGAGTGCTCTTTGCCTCTAAAGTCCATGAGCTGGTAGTAACTTGAGTTGAAGGCCTTCTTGAAAACATATGGACCTTGCCATCTAGTATTGAATTTGACAGAAAATCTATTATCAAGACAATTGTCATACCTTAGCACAAGACCACCTTCTCTGAGTCCTTTGTCCTTCACTTTCTTCTCAACCTTCTTCTTTGCTTGCATGGCCTTCTTCTTGTATCATTCATAAGCTGCTTCTCTCTTCCACTCAAGATCATTAAGGTAAGAAGGCAATCTTAGTTCTTTGGCCATTCAAGTCCATGAGCTGGTAGTAACTTCAGTTGAAATCCTTCTTGAAAATATATGGACCTTGCCATCTAGCATTGAATTTAGAATCAAATCTATTATCAAGACAATTTTGATACCATAGCACAAGACCACCTTCTTTGAGTCCTTTGTCCTTCATGTTCTTGTCAAGATTGTCCTTTGCTTACATTCTTGTAGCATTTGTAATCTACTTCTCTCTTCCACTCCAGATCAACTAAGGTAAGAAAGAAATCTACCAATGCATCTTGATCTCCCTCTGTCACTTTGTCATAAACCAGATTATTAGAATGTTGAGCTCGATAGACTACAAGGCCTCTTGAGCATAGACCAAGTGACATGGTGTGAACTTTGTGGCCTCCCTGCAAGTGGTTCAATATGTCCACAATGTCCCATCAAAGAAGTCATCCCATGACTTTGTCTTGTTTTTTATCATCTTTCGGATGATTCCGGCCATGACACCATTAGTCTTCTCTACCGATTAGCATTTTATTGGGGGTAGTAGGGTGTGCTAGAATGTGAAGCTCTTCATGAATGTTTGTGAGCAAGCCCTTCGTAAACCCTTGTCCATTATCAGAAACAATCTCCAAAGGTGTGTCGAATTCACAACAAATATGAGTGTAGATAAACCTACTCATTGTTCTCTCATTCACCCTTGCCATGCTTTGAGCCTCCACCCACCTAGTCATGTAATCTATAACCACTAAAATGTAGAGTTTCCCATTTTTAGTTATAGGTAGTAGACCCTTAGCATCAATGCGCCACTTTTTTAAGGGTCTATTTACAAGCATTAATTTCCTTACACAATGCACCAACCTTCTGTTTCCATTGCATCAGTGTTGGGCATCAACATGCAAGCTTGACCAAACACAACCCACAAGTGAAATCTTCTTCACGGTTAGCTCTTGGAAAAAATGGCCACCATACGCTTTCTCATGTAAAACTTTTAGAATGGCTAGAGTTTCCTCAATTATTTGTACTCTTCTACACACTTGATCCTTTCCTCTTGGATAGAGGGCACCATCTAGGAGGAGAGATGAACTTTTCTTCTTCATGAGCCTCCTCTTCTGAGCCTTTGTGTAGTTTTGTGGAAACTCGCCCTCCAAAATGTAGCCAACATTGAGAGCCAATGACTCCATTCCCTGGTACCTCGGTTGCTTGGACAACTACTACCACCACAATGACCTGCACTTGTTTCTCAATGCATGCAACCACTTGTTGTGCAAGTAAATAAGCATCCTAATTTTGTGTCCTAGGAGTATGATATAGTTTTGTTCTTAAGATTTCATTCTTGCATGCCAAAATGCCCAAAATCTGCTTCACAATAAAAAGTTGATTTCCCTTTATCATGAGCCATTCTATCCATATCTTCAAGCCATGAAGTAGTATTCCTACTCTACTTCATTGTTGCTAGTAGAACCTGGCAAGTTAAGCTTTTCTCTCATGACCATTTCTCCATTTGAATCAAGAAACACCAGTCCTCCCCATGATTTACTTATGGATTGTCATAAATCTCCATCAAAGAACAAGTTAAAAGTAATTAGGAATACTTTTAGGTGGTGGCAATTGTTTGGTCTTTACTTCTAGCAGTTTAATCTCCTTCTGATGCACTTTATAAATGAGAAACCCTTTCAATTGAGAAACCCTTTACTTCTAGCAGTTTAATCTCCTTCTGATGCACTTTATAAATGAGAAACCCTTTCAATTGTGCACACACACTATCTTCTACCTTGAAAGAGTATTGGAACTCTTGGAATTCCATAACCCACTTTGAGATCCTAGTACTAAGATTCATTTGAAAATGACACCCAAGGGAACAACATTTACTACATTGAAAATTACAAAAGGTTTTTGTAATAAGTGGGACCTAACTTTTCTCACCGCAAACATGAGATCAAGCATCATGACTTAACTTTTCTCACCGTAAACATGAGATCAAGCATCATGACTTCTATTTCTGTGTAGCCTCTCTCCAAAGCATTCATGACCCTACTAGTAGCAAAGTAGATGGGTTGCATCCTAGTACTATGGGAAGATTTTTGTAGCAAAACAACACCAATTGTGTACTTTCACAATTCAAGAAAACTCTACTTGTTGTGTCAGTTTTTGCAAGGGGTGAAGTAACTCTGAGGCTAAGTGAATGAAGTGTGACATGTATTTCACCTTTTGAATGAATGAGATGACCTCCTTGAGATTCTTGGGTGGTGGGGGACAATACCTCAATAAGATCCTTTTCCTTTGAAGGACCCACCTCAATGCCTTTTTAGGAAATCTTGTGACCAAGCAAGATTACTTCTTCCTCATATATTTGACATTTTTTGGGTTTGAGTTGACCTCCCGTGCCGTAGAGTTTCTTCAAACCTTTTGCTACCTTCTATAAATTCAACAATTTAGAGCCATAAATAACACCTTATTAGAGAGTATGGGACTTTTGAAACATTTTGGAAATTTGAAATCAATACAAATCCCGTAAGTCTGAGAATTTTGTTAATTTGGAATTGAGATTCATACATAAAGTGTACTAAGATTATTGAAAAATACCTTTGGTTGCAAGCTATTGAATAGTTCATATTAGTTAAAGAGATGATTGTAAGAATTGTTGGTATAAGAGAGTTGATAAAAATGTTCTTTAGGTGGTGTTCAAAAACACCTTAATTTGGTTTGTTGGAATCCCATGCCTTGTCCTTTATTCAAAAGAATCTTTCATACTTTCTTTGGCCCTTGTCACAACCTTTGTAGGAATTTTGACTTTTTTGGGAATGCCCTTGCTTGGCATCCAAGAGAAGACAATACTTTCTATTGCTTCCCATCGTTTAGGATCCTTCACATTACACATCCAATATTTCTCCCAACAATTTGAGTAAACATCCATATCCGCTGCATTTCAACAAGAACAAACTGGGGCCCAATATTGTATAAGAATTTTTTTGAAGCTATTTGAACACTTTTCATGTCTATGTCACTTTGTGCAACTCCAAGCCATATTCGATAAATTGATTGTGAAGGTCGAACAAGCACAAAGTCTCCCTGTTTTACATCCACCATTGGGTCAAATGCATCCTTTGGACGTTTTGATTCAGGACCAGAGTAATGGTCATCCAAGTCTTCTATTCCTCGAAATTCATCTTCCTCGTTTTCTTCAGCACATATTGTTTCACCTTGTGTTCTTGGCCAAAAGTCCACAAATTTGGTTACATGATGAATGTGTGGTGTTTGCAAAGCATGGAACATGTCTTTCCAATAATGAACTATTGGGGCTATAAACATTTTGTACCCAGAGTCTACTGTACCTTGTTTATTTGCGTACCACTTTTCCCAATACTTTATGTAGTCTTTAATCCCCCTACTACCTCGTGGTGCTCTTTTACATAATCAAACATTGGAGGTAGCATTGGTACAGCTAACACACACAAAGCCAATTAGTTGGATCAAATGCACTTGCATCCCTATTAATGGCCTCTAAAATCTCACATGGACCATAAATCATGCGTTTTCAAACTCTCTCTCTCTCTCTCTCTCTCTCTCTCTCTCTCTCTCTCTCTCTCTCTCTCTCTCTCTCTCAACCATCCATGACACAAGATGGGGAGCCTTAATCGAGCCAATTTGTTAAGACCATAAATTAGATCGTTTTCAAACTCTCTCTCTCTCTCTCTCTCTCTCTCTCTCTCTCTCTCAAACCATCGGGACACAAGATGGGGAGCCTTAATCGAGGCAATTTGCCAATGGAGAAACACAAAAGAGAGAGAGAGAAATTGATAGACACTCCACAAGCAATTGCTTTGTCCATGTACAAAAACTTTTTTGAACTCTTCTTTCCCTCTCTCTCTCTCTCTCTCTCTCTCTCTCTCTCTCTCTCTCTCTCTCTCTTCCTCTTCTATGCTTGAAAATACACACGCAAACAAACATAGCATGCGCTAGTTTTGTGTAAACAACTCTACATTATATTGATTAAACTTTCCTAACTTTTTTCAAGGTTGTGCAATAGCTATCTCCCTTCGGCGGCCAACGCACGAAATCAATTGTTCTATCAAAGGTATCATTTAAAACTTAGCTAAATCAAAGTAAATAAACAAAGTTTGATTAATGCAAATGAAGAGAAGGTGATGACCTACCTTCAATATTGATGTTGGAGCCCTCCATGTTTGTTTGAAAGCTTGATGCTTGCGTCATTCATAGTTGCTTGGCCTAAGTTAAGTGCATGAGTTGATATTAGCCTAAAAATGTGAAGGAGTTTAACTTACTCCATTAAAAGGTCAAAGGTATTTGTCTTCGTCCATAGTTTTTCTTTATTTTGATAAAGTGAAATCATAAATTCATATTGTCTTCATAAAACAAGTTTAAGTTTCTAAAAAAACATAACACTTTTGACCTTATGGAAAAATTTCTGTACAATGTGATGATTCGATTATTATGATTCTCTCCCCCTTTGTCTTTAGAGAGAGGCCTTGTATAAATGTTAATAGCATCTCTCTTTCCATCCGCATGGTTTGTCCACATCCTCCTTTGTCCACAATGTCAAAACTCTCTCTCTCCCTATCCCCCTTTGTCCACAATGCCAAAACTCTCTCTCTCTCTCCCCCCCCCCCCCCCCCCCTCTCTCTCTCTCTATATATATATATATATATCAGTCCCTCTTTGTGACCACTGGCCCTCTATCCACTCTAGTATTAGATTTCTTATTGATTTTTCATTCTGCCACGATTTTGTCCACATGGTCAAAACTCTATGTGTGTGTGTGTGTATGTGTGTACCTCCATACATCCCTAAGTTTTGTCTACATGGTCAAAGCTCTATCACCCACTGCTTAGTTTTACCAATGGCCTCCTCCTCCTCCCCACTCTTTGTCTCTCTCATCCCTCACTTTTGGCCACATGGTCAAAACTTTTGTAAGAATGTTTTTGCACCATCTCTTAGTGAGTGTGGTTTTCTCCACTTACTCAAACCTATGTGAATGAATTTGGTAATCTCAAACATTCTCTCTCCCCCTTTCTCCCTCTCCCCCTCTTCTCTAGAGAGAGACCTTGTATAAATCTCTCTCTCTCTCTCTCTCTCTCTCTCTCTCTCTCTCTCTCTCTCTCTCTCACTCTTTTCCTAAGTTTTTTCCACATGGTCAAAACTCTCTCTGTTTATCTCTCCCTCTCTCTATCTTCCTTTCTCTCTCTCCTCTCTCTCTTTGGCCCTAGATTTCCCATGGATTTGTCACTTTGCCATCGGTTTTTTCCACCTTGTCGAAACTCTCTGCCTCTCCCTCCCTCCCTCCCTCTCTCTCTCTCTCTCTCTCTCTCTCTCTCTCTCTCTCTCTCTCTCTCTCTCTCTCTCTCTCTCTCTCTCTGTGTCCCCCAAAGTTTTGTCCACATGGTCAAAACTCTATCACCCCCCTCTTAAGTTTTGTAGTTTCCCTCTGCATCTGCTAATTTTACCAATGGCTTCCTCATCCCTCTATCTTCCCCCTTCATCCCTCACTTTTGACCACATGGTCAAAATTTTTGAAACGATGTTTTAACACTCTCTCTTAGTGAGTAAGATTTTTTCACTTGGTTGCATCTATGTGAATGAGTTTGTTCCTCTCCCTCTCTCTCTCTCTCTCTCTCTCTCTCTCTCACACACACACACACACACACACACACACACACGCAAACTCATTGTGTCCCTCCCTACATCTCTAAGTTTTGACCGCATGGTCAAAATTTACGCTCTCTTTCCAAGTTTTCTAATTTCTCTCTCACTCACTTAGATTTCTCATGGATTTCTCATTTTGCCCCACTGTTTTTGTCCACATGGTTTTCTCCCTCTCTCTCCCTCTCTCTCTCTCGCTCTCTCTCCATCCCTAAGTATTATCCACATGGTCAAAACTCTATCAATCCATTTCTAAGTTTTATACTCTAAGTGAGTGAGTTTTGTCCACATGGTCAAAATTTGAGCAAGTACCTAGGTATATTCAAGTTATAATCATGTGGAGTAATGTGGATTAATGCTTTGTTGCTGTATGTTTTTTTAGACTCCCAAATGGCAAAGAAAGATAAAGCTCCAAAGAAGGGGCTTGAGGTGATTGATGGGGTTACTCAAAAGTTTTCATATTTATGGTATATTCATGTCTATGATCTACAAGGACAATTACACTCATATTTGCTCTTATTCACAAAGAAAGGTGAAACATTAGGCTTTGACCAAAATGGGGTGATAGACAATATTACAGAGGGGTGTACTTGCGAGGACGGGGTTCCTTGTGATGAGATTAAGTTAAGGGACAATAATATGTGCTACAAGCTTGACCCCATGGCCTTTGATGCTACACGGATGTTGGTTGAAGACAACTTCTCTCTAAAAAATATGGGGTGGGATTTGTCTGAGGATATCTCTTGCACAGGGGATGTTGTCTTGGCATTTCAAAACATTCAACACAATGAAGAATTCTTGTCTTTAGCAAAAGGACATGGTGTCCACTTGAAAAAAAGGCAGAAGCTTCATGCATTGCCTCGTGAGGACAATACTAAAAAAGAAACCCCTACGACGAACACTGTTAACTTAAAGGGTCAGGAATCTTTCATGGAAAATGCACTTGTTGTAAGTGTGGCCAACATACTTGTTAATGGCTCTCCTACATCCTCAAGTCTTGCAGTTTTGAACCCCAAACCACTCGTTACTCTTCACATCAAGGGTGTAGAGATGACGTTTGACTCCCCGGGTTCAAGCAACAAGAAGGGAAAGCAAGAAGAAATGGGGTTTCACATGTTTGAAAAGTTCTTTCCATTTGGGTCCACTTGAACATTTGCCATTCCCGTTGGTAAATGTGAGGAGGGACCTCCACTTTATACATATAGAACCCTTGGATGGGATTATGTGGAGACATTAACAAAACTCTGTGTTAGTAATCCTATGGCTCCTGCCACCATAGCTTACCTAATTCCTTATATTAGAGAAAATGGGGAGTCAAGACCACTTACAAGCAATGAGGTCAAGGAATCCATGTTGAGTACATACTCTTATTGGATTATATCAGGTCTACATTCCGTACATGAAACAAAAATCTATATCCAAAGCACAACATCACGTTGCATGGCAACCAGACATTTATATGCAACATGGAATGCTCGAATACTTGTGGAATGTCCAACAGCAATGTGTATAGAGTTATCGTGACATGACAAACAAAGAATCACATAATGTCATGAAGAATGCTCCTTATATTAAGCAACTCAAGCAATTGAGAGACCAATGGAAGGCATTTGGATCTCCATCAAAACCTCAACAAGGACTTCCCAAGTCTAACACGCTTCGGGTACTTTGGCAGGTAGAGCCTTACACACTACCTTTTTTGCTTTTACAAACTAGCATATTTTTCATGTTTCTTACAAAGTTATTGTCTATATATGTTTTCAGGGTTTTGTTGATCACATTGGGGATAAATGGGCATCAAGGGACTATCAAATGATAGTAAGCTCACAACAAGTATTTGATGGATGGGTTTCAACAATGAAACAATATGCCAAAGGTGAGTTATTATCTCAAAGACCAGGAAAGAAGGAAAGACAAGTTACTTGATGGGGCTAAAGGATGGAGAGATTAATAGGTTGCAAAATGAAATCAATGAAGGGAAAATATTATTTCTTAGAAATAAGTGGGATAAGGAAGATCTTATAGATATGGAAATAAGGGAAAATCAGTTAAAGCAGGAGCGGGTGCTAAAGGAAGAGTTGGTCACACTTTTCAATGCATCAATCAACCAACAACAATGTCTTGAAAACTTGGGAGGAGTTAGTTAATGACTACAATATCACAGAGGATGTTTACTCAAAGTTTGTAGGTGTTTGTAGTGATTGGTTGTCAAAAAAACCAGCACATAAGGCCGATCCAGGTCCACTACCCAATGGTGCAAGAGACATTGTGAATTTCTTTGTTGGAAGAAAGGAGACCCCTCAATCTTCTAGCACCTTTTCTTGGTCAGTGTATGTTGTTGGGAATGATTTAGAAGCCCTTGATCTAATATATAATGTGTACAAAGATCCAATTACCATTGGTGTAGCTATCTTGGATGATGCACATGGAGTAGAAGGAATGAATTGGGATTCCTCCAAGTTTGAGAGGCTTGTCTCCTATTTGCTAAGGATGACTTGTGAGCCTAAACAATTCATCCTACTATCTTTTCTTACTCAGAGGCAAATGGTTGCTTTGGAGGATGGTCTTCTACACATGAGCATAAAGTTCCAGATGCTTGTTGGTAGCATTGATTTCTTGCCCTTAGCCAACAATTTTGCTTCTGGAGCCATATACACATTTGTGGTGTTAACATTAGTGAGCATGAGAAAATTTTTTGTCAACCTTGATCGATATGTCAACAATACAAACAAGCCCCTAATATGGGGCAATGCATACATTGAAGTGGAGGGGACTCACAAAGATCTTGATGAAGTGCAACAAGTGGCCAAAGCAATAATGAGAAGGAAGAAGCAAGTTATCAACAAAATAGAGAACGCATTCAATGACAGGCACGAGGTTGTCCTTGATGTGCTTGCAGGCGGTCTTGCATAAGGCTGCACTCTTGAGTCAAAGAAAAACCATCGCGATAGTTTGCAACTCGCAAGAGCAACATGAAGTTGATGGATTTTGTTCTAGAGCACATGAAAAGGCTAAAGAAAAGTCTCATCCAATAGACACCAAAGAAGATGAACCACAAGTGACTTATCTACCGTAGGTAGGTGTAGAGGAATCTAACCAAGATGCAATGGGTCTTATCACGTGAGAGAAAATGAAGGCCACTTCAAGTGTTTAGTACCTTGATTGCACTATAATTTTTTGAGTTGCGAAATATTTAAGTACTCTTTTTCCTTGTAATTTTGGGATAATAAAGCCTATGTACTACTTGTTACTATGAAAGTGTTTTCCATATCTCTTTGTCTCTTCTTCCATCCTTTGATTTTGTTCATGGCTCTCTCTCTCTCTCTCTCTCTCTCTCTCAATCCCTCTTTTTTGTCCACATGGTCAAAACATTAGTGAGGTTCGCTCTCTCTCTCTCTCTCTCTCTCTCTCTCTCTCTCTCCATCCCTCAGCTATGTCCACATGGTAAAAACTTTGGTGAGGATGTCTCTCCTAGTTTTCCCTAAGTGACTAAGTTTTCAAAGCCTCAATGACTACATTTGGTGCTCTCTCTCTCTCTCTCTCTCTCTCTCTTTTGTCCACATGGTCAAAACATGAGTAAGAATGTTCTCCTTACTCTCCCTAAGTGAGTGATCCTACTCGTCTTTGTGTGTGTGTGTGTATGTGTGTGTGTGTGTGTGTGTGTGTGTGTGTGTGTGAATGGCTTTAGACTTCTCTCTCTCTCTCTCTCTCTCTCTCTCTCTCTCTCTCTCTCTCTCTCTCTCTCTCTCTCTCTCTCTCTCTCCCCCTCTGCCCAAAGTTGTGTTCAAATGGTCAAAAGTGCAGTGAGTATGTTCCTCCTTACTCCACCTACATGAATAAGATCGACTCTCTCTCTCTCTCTCTCTCTCTCTCTCTCTCTAAAAAGTTTAGTGCGGATGATTCTTGACACTCTCCCTAAGTGTGTGAGCCTGATCATCTCTCTCTCTCTCTCTCTCTCTCTCTCTCTCTCTCTCTCTCTCTCTCTCTCTCTCTCTCTCTCTCTCTCTCTCTCTCTCTCTCTCGTCCACATGGTCAAAATTTTAGTGCGGATGCTTCTTGACACTCTCCGTAAGTGTGTGAGCTTGTTCATCTCTCTCTCTCTCTCTCTCTCTCTCAAGTGTGTCCCCTAAGTTTATGCACTATTTCATACTACAAATTGGTTTGGAATACATCTTAATGGGTCTGTTCTTAAAAAAGCGTCTTAAGGTAGTGGCTCCAATATGTTGTTAATCATAACCACATGGAAACAAACGCTAAAATGGAAACTATTGCCTATGAATTCATTTCTGTTTGTTTCACACCACTCTAAATAGAGAGTTTGCTAGGATTCATTGGCTTAAGTTATATTTGTGCAAGTGTTTTATATCATTTACTTAAAACTCACAAGCCGAAGAAGTGAAACTGAATGATCTTGTCAAACCCGCTCAGATGAATTTCTTACTATATTTCTCAAATAGCATTCTTCAAATATCAAAATTTAATTATAAGGTAGTGAAAAAAGCTTAACCACGTGCTCAAAGGATCAAAGGAGAATGCAACAACAATTAGATATAAAAGCCATTTGATTAGTCATCTTAGGTATATGAGACATTGCTTACCTCTTGTAGTCATGGTGACATGTTAGTTTTGACCTTATAGTAAAATTATTTTACAAGTTCAATTGCAACTATTGTTTCTTTAAATCATCTCCTTCTCACATTCATCAACTTATGTGTTT
Source organism: Adiantum capillus-veneris (assembly GCF_014529385.1). Taxonomy (NCBI): domain Eukaryota; kingdom Viridiplantae; phylum Streptophyta; class Polypodiopsida; order Polypodiales; family Pteridaceae; genus Adiantum; species Adiantum capillus-veneris. The sequence continues at coordinate 90,729,964 of NC_140949.1, forward strand.
ACCAATTGAAAAACTCACTCATAGGTTTTGAACATGTGGAAGAATACACTCACCTAGGGTTTGATCATGTAGAGAGAGCAGTCACACTTCAAAAAGAGAGTAGTTGATCATGTGGAGAGAGTAGCTATTTCACTTCAAAAAAAAGATACACTCACTCATAGGTTTTGAACACGTGGAAGAACACACTCACCTAGGTTTTGACCATGCGGAGAGAGTAGTTATAGTTCAAAAAGAGTGGTCAAAAAACAAAAGAGAATGTTTAAAAATGTTTTTACCACGTGTTCAAAAGCTAAGCAAGTGCATTTTAAAATGCTCAAACCTCAAAAGAGAAACTTCCCCGCAATCAACACACGTGCTCGTTTGACCACATGGTCAAAAACTAAGTGAGCAAGTTTGTCCACATGTTCAAAACCTAAGTGAGTGTGTTTGTAAATGTTCAAAACCCAAATGAGTAAGTTTGCTCCACATTCTCAAAACCTATGTATTTTGTATTTAACCAAGGACTTTTTGACACACATTTCATCTTCAAAGATGAAAGGGATTTATTTTTCAAATAGCGTGTTATATATTCCTTTGTGTACGAGGTATGAGTTTTCAATAATCAAGCGTGCTATAGACATAAACAAGGTGCATTTGTATAAGTCTACCTTGTTGAGGAATCCTTGACTAGACATTCTTGACATAGTACAAAATGACATATGGTCCATGACAGTAGATCTAACTATATACATGAATTATCCTTGGGATATGAAAAAGAAATCTACTTGAGCAAATTTAACATCTAAATACATATGTGTCTTATTGCATCGAATTGTTAATGACCCCAAAGTTTAAGATATAATTGTTAAGAATAGAAGAGAGCTATCACCCCTCAAACAATTGTTTAAATGTGCATTGTTGAGTGAAACTATTTGGTTGTAAGGAGATGGTACTTTTTGTCAAGCATAAGCCTTCAAGAAAGACATAATGATGGAATTTTGACTAAGCAATGTCTTTTTGGGTTTTGATAGATGTAGCACATGGTATCATGACAACTTCATCGCTATCTGAAACTTCATCAAAGCTATGTGTTATCTTGGATCTTAATGGCCTACTATTATGACATTGTTTTACAAAATCCCAAAAGTTCCAAAGTCTCCAAGTCGGCAAAAATTAGGTGGTTCTTTGGCCAGCGTGTATAGAGTTTCTTAATGCCTTGTTTGAAAGATTTCATGTTGGAATTTGGTCAACAGCTTTGCTCCACAATGTGTTGGAAATAATAAGGTGTTTAGAGACTCATGCAATGAAGAATTTTCCTTTCTTCATGATATGGAGTCAAGAAAATTGCCACAAGCACTCAAAGACTATCATATATTGACCCGATAAGATGGGGGTGGAAGAAATTTCAAACCTCTTGAGTATATTTGGAATGAGTTTGGAGATGTTTGCAAACGTACAAAGGACAATTCTACTTGATGATAGCCCTTACAAGGGATGTCCAAATCCAGTCGAGAATTGTATCTTTCCCACCTCCTTTGATGTCAATGTTGCCGATTTAGTTTTGATTGAAGAAGTTTTGCCATACTTGGTGCAATTAAGCGAATCAAGTGATGCACGCGGGGTTGTCAAATTTTATCGCTATGGTCAAGAGACTATTCAATTTGGACATACATTGTATGAGCAGTTTAAGAGTGTTATTGATGGTTGGAACAAACCTAGTGATAGTGATGTCTCATCTTCTCAATCAATTCAATCCAAACGTCTTGGCAACAAGCATGGAAGATTTGTTCAATCCTATATCACCTCTTGCTTTAAAGGGCCTTCTCTATCACAAGGATTGGCTTCATCAATCACGACCACAACAAAGCATGCTCTTTTTCCATCAAATGGTTCTCAAAGATCGAAGCTACATAAACTTCCTTTGAACTCAACTTTAAAGGACATGGAAGCTATGCACATAGCTCAAGCGTTAGGCTATAACAAGAGTTACATAAATGGAGGTTCTTCTAAATGTTTCATAGATAGCTTACAAAAAATGTATTCCCACCAAGGATGATATCAAAGTCCCATGATGTAAATTTCACTCTGATAGAGTGAACAATGCTAAGTTGTAAATACTTGAAACTTCACACAATAGATTTTCATCAAGATGCACCTATGACAACAAATTTTTACATTACTTTGTATTTTGTACTTTTGTGATTTCAAGTAGATATACTTGTACATTAGTTTATTTTGTGTATCATTGTTTGGTGTTTCTTAGCACCACCTTCTAAAAGAGAAAATAATATACTCTTATGCTCAAGAAAAATCTTTACTTAAGAACTTATCAAACTTGGTTGCATCCTTTTGGATTTATTTGTAATGGTCATTAGTGACCTGGATAATGTGTCATCATGCTTCATGCCAAACACAGTTGTCATACATGTTGTGGTCACCCATGTAATATTTATTGGAGAGTAAACCTCTATGTGTATGAGTGAATTTACTCCTAAGAATTTTAAAGCTCTATGTACACAAACACATTGTCACACATTGCTAGTTGTATATTATTTCCATCATTCGTTCTTGTATCTTGTCTCATTAGTGAACTAAGTAAACAAGCATGTACCTTCCTTTTTGCATTAGATATTTCACAATCTGATGATATAGTTTGATGATGATTTTGGGACAATATGACTATAGTAAAAAATACACATGTATTAAGAATTCTATAGAGACATGGCATTGCTTGGGCTCGATCAAATACTTTGGTGCAAAAATTCTGCTCACAATGTCAAACCTACTCAACAATGGATCTCATGAGGTTGAAGTGATTACTCAAAAACTAATGCATTTTGGGTGCATTTTCAAGTTGCCATATTAAATTACGATAGTTTGATCTACGGATCTATGGTCTTTCTAAAAGTTTTCTCTACACATTTATCCACATTTATGATAATAAGTTAATGACACAATTCAAAGATACAACAAATAGTATCTCATTGACAATTTTTATGGTTGGAAAGAAAATAATGATGATTGAAACACATAGAAAAGTACTATATTGTGGATAAAACTTCACCACATTTACAAAGTGGAAATTAGGAGATTCCATATTTACAAATAAGGTGTTAAATACAAAAATTATCCACGAAGACTCTAATGGACTTGCTAAAGACTGCTTGAAACAACATGTTCATGAAGTGTTGGAAATTCAATCTAGTGTTGAGTTAAGGTTTGAGGCATGTTCATAAGAACATTTTCAAAAATCCCTAGGCACCTAGCTTTGCTATTGTTTACCATTTTGAATTTAATTTCAGGCGTCTCATGGATGTGCATTCTTAGTCTTTGCATGAGGCCCTCTATCATGATGCAAATTTATGCATCCCCATCCACTAGACCTTTTCTATCCAACTTTCCTTTGATGTAACAATCTAGCACAGATGTAATGTCCTCATTCATTTCAACTTGTGCAATATTTATGATAGGTACATTCTCTTTCATCTTTCTTCTAGTGTTAGTTGCCTTTATTATCTCCCTCCTAACTTGTGGACCCAATGCAAAGAAATTGAGGCCATGAGATATCAGGACCCTTACCTCTCATGTCTTTTAAAAGAGGTTGTATGGATCCATACCATGTCCAAGAGAGGATTCTTGTTCATACAACATTAAGTTCTCTTGGATTCCTTGATCTCCTTCATCCTCTTACCTCTTCCATGGTCAGTTTGTGATCTGACTCCTTCTTTCTCCTTCCCCTTTCCACAACCATGCTTGATGCCATTTTCTTTCATTTCAATGTCATTTAACTTGGTCACCTTTTCTACATACACATTTGGCTTTGGCAAAGGTGGAACTCCTTCCACTCCTCCTCACGATTGATGTGTCATTGTATTTGGTCTCTGCAAAATCATGGGTTGTGAACTCATACCTTTCCCTGCATTCACCATTGGATGGTTCAAGTTAGGCCTCCCTAGTTACCAACAGGTCGAGGGACAATTATACATTCCATGTCAGACTCCTCACAATTCCAACATTGCAATACCCATCGTGGTGGTGGCTCTCGTCCTTCTGACTTCTTTGCTTGTCCTTTGAGATCTACGTCTTTTGCAAGGTGAATTGAAAAATTGTTCAAATATTCATCAAATTTTCAATTACCTCAGGCATCTCCTTAGAAGGGGATGCTTGTGTTGTCTCTTTAGGTCTAGGATCCTCTACTAGAAGCTATCCTTGAATACACTTGAGTTTTCTATACTTCATGGTGGCAAACCTAGTTTCAATGGCATCTAAGGTGGAAGTTGCATCTGCCTCTACTTTTACCTTGTGGAAAATAGGCTAGCTATGACTCTCTCTCTTTTTAAAAATTATTCATCATCCCTTGGATTAGAAATATTTCTCACCCATATAGCCCAAAGATGTAGAAACTCTTGCTTATAGGTGCAGTAGTCATCTAAGCATTTTTGCTTGTAAGCTTTATATCTTCCCTCAATTTCCTCAGAAAAAGAGGAAAACCAAGTAATACTAGCATCTTTTCTAAGAGCTATCATATTTCTAAGCATTCCTCATTACCTACCACCCTTTTTAAATGGAAAGCCAAACATAAAATTTGCTAAAAGTAGCTCGATATCCTTTCTAGTCTCTTCAACAAAGAGAGGATATCCTGACATTTCCTCCATTAAAACAAATATGCATATCAAATGATTTGTGATAGTCAACAAGAGGCAAGATGATAGGTTGTGGTCATGGAAGAATTCTTCCTACCCTTTGAGTGCCAGATACAAACACCATAAGTTGTTGGAAATGGATCTTCCTACTAATTGGGATGGTTATCCTAACACGTGGTATGAAGTAAAAAGGATAAATCTCTATTTTTGCTCCATTATCCATGATTTATGCATAAGTGATGCTTAAAATAGAGCAAAAATATAAACCTACTAGAGTCCAAGCATTCACACAATATGAAATAGAAATATACACAAAGCCCTCCTTAGTGGTGAACCAAAATTGAGGTAGTCGAGCAACAAGAGAAGAGACCACTAAACACTCCTCAAGGCTCTTGTGCTACTCAATTGGAGCTAGGGAAACCATAGGAACAGAAAATAGCAACCGACCTACAGCCAAACCCAAACAATAAAAAGGGCACCACCTAGTAATGGTTAGCAAACAAGGATGCAAGAATATTTTTGTCACGATCAAGAAGAGGTACAACAAGACACACACAAGCAATCATATGCATCAAATGGAGCAAGAAAAATGTAGAGAGAAAGGAATGGAGCTTGTACAATACCTAGTTTGCAACTTGTAAAGTGATGTTGCTTTTTATGATGCCATCATGGAGATTGCATAAACTAAACCAATGCTTGGTGAATGCTAAACATCGTCATCACACACACATTGTCTTAGGGTTGTGGAAAAAATCTCACCACAATAACCTATTATAGTGGACAAAAATTAGGCAAATGAAACACACTAATATATTTTTACAACAAGCTCAAGTGACACAACTTTAAAGATACAAATCACCTTGAATTCACTAAACCGCATTGCACAAGTGGATGGAGGAAGGTTTGAAATCTAAATCATGCCTTTGAAGCACCAAACCTCAATTTTATTGATGATGAAAGAGCATTTATACTAGTGATCTTGAGATGTGGCACTCACTCTCTCTCACTTGCAATGTGTAGCATCAAAAACTATAATACACCAATGTGTGAAAACTTACAATATGGTGACTACACCTAGTCTCTCCTCATGCATATAGTGTTGGGGTGCTATGTGAGAGATGATTTACAAGAAAGAAGAGGGACCTATTTATAGTTTAGATACCCCTCATTAAGGTTATTGATAATCCTATGTTACAAGATAATTAACTAAGATTAAGATTTTTTGAATATTAAAATATGACAGGTCTTCTTTTTCTCCTTGTGTAATAGATGTAGGCTCAAGAGAAGTGCCTTATTGATGGTAGAAGAAAATAAAATGAGAGAGAGAGAGAGAGAGAGAGAGAGAGAGAGAGAGAGAGAATTTTCACTATGTACATGTCTTAAGGTGAGGTGTCTTTTAAGGTTATGTCATGGTTATTCGTGCTAGTAGGTTAGTAGCTTGATGTGATCAAGGTATGCACACGAGGTGCATTACATAGGAATGTACAATGGGTAAGTCCTCAAAAGGGATGAATAATGACTTGGACTGTGTGGAAGCTATGAAAAAAATGCCAAATTTCACCTATGCACAATGATTGATGAAGTGGTAGGCATAGACAACTCTTTCATAGTTGTAAGAGCTGTCTACACCTATGTACAATGGTCGATAAAGTGGTAGGTGTAGATAGCTCTTGCATAGTTGCACATGCGGACCAAGTAGAAGGCCATTTCTCTGTTGACAAGATGGCCAAATAAATCCTTATTGCTAGGCTTTGGTGGTATGTTTCGGGTATTATCGCATCATAGCTCCAATAACCAACACATAAATATCAGTCAAAGTGATGAGATACCTGGCTAGGGCATGGAAATACTCACACAATTAGTAAGCTAATCATGACAACACGAATGGTGACTCTATGAGGGGAGCTTCTTGGTCTATAGAGGAGCTAAGCCACAAATATTGGCATTCTTCACATCCACTTCTCTTCACCTCAATCAACTTAATCACACACACTAATGATAGCAAAAACGCGCACATCATAATCTCATCATGCATCAAAAGTGCACACACATATCAAGCATCCGTTTTCCAATCAGATCTACATGCACAAAAAAATTTGAGGGCAATCATACAAGACTAGAGTGGTATTAACCAATAATTAATTATGATCTAGCTAGTCAAAGCAGCATAGAAAATCAATAGATAATGAAAGAGGCATAGTGAAAGAAAATTAAGCATTGATTAGTGTTAATCAAGTCACATAAGCAAGGATAATTTGAAGGAGTCCATAGCCACACACCTCATGAGCTCTCACTATAAGTGGTTTTAACTAAGGAGGCGAAGAACCCTAATTAAGTCACGTGAGCAAGGATAATCCAATACTCAACCATTTTTAAAAAAATGTGAAAATGTGTAAGTACAATTTTTATTGCTTCTTTGATCCATCCTTAATGTGAATTTGAAAGTATTGGGCCTTTAGAAAATCTTGTTAACTTAATTTTCTCAATTAACATTTCCCCCCTATTGATTTTAGTGCTCATTCTTGGGCACTGCTAAGAAGTGTCCGTGGAGGCTAAAAGATTACTGATTGGAGAGAGAGAGAGAGAGAGAGAGAGAGAGAGAGAGAGAGAGAGAGAGAGGAAGAGAATTTTCACTATGTACATGTCTTAAGGTGAGTTGTCTTTTAAGGTTATGTCATGGTTATTCGTGCTAGTAGGTTAGTAGCTTGATGTGATCAAGGTATGCACACGAGGTGCATTACATAGGAATTTACAATGGGTAAGTCCTCAAAAGGGATGAATAATGACTTGGACTGTGTGGAAGCTATGAAAAAAATGCCAAATTTCACCTATGCACAATGATTGATGAAGTGGTAGGCATAGACAACTCTTTCATAGTTGTAAGAAATGTCTACACCTATGTACAATGGTCGATAAAGTGGTAGGTGTAGATAGCTCTTGCATAGTTGCACATGCGGACCAAGTAGAAGGCCATTTCTCTGCTGACAAGATGGCCAAATAAATCCTTATTTCTAGGCTTTGGTGGTATGTTTCGGGTATTATCGCATCATAGCTTCAATAACCAACACATAAATATCAGTCAAAGTGATGAGATACCTGGCTAGGGCATGGAAATACTCACACAATTAGTAAGCTAATCATGACAACACGAATGGTGACTCTATGAGGGGAGCTTCTTGGTCTATAGAGGAGCTAAGCCACAAATATTGGCATTCTTCACATCCACTTCTCCTCACCTCAATCAACTTAATCACACACACTAATGATAGCAAAAACGCGCACATCATAATCTCATCATGCATCAAAAGCGCATACACATATCAAGCATCCGTTTTCCAATCAGATCTACATGCACACAAAAAATTGAGGGCAATCATACAAGATTAGAGTGGTATTAACCAATAATTAATTATGATCTAGCTAATCAAAGCAGCATAGAAAATCAATAGATAATGAAAGAGGCATAGTGAAAGAAAATTAAGCATTGATTAGTGTTAATCAAGTCACATGAGCAAGGATAATTTGAAGGAGTCCATAGCCACACACCTCATAAGCTCTCACTATAAGTGGTTTTAACTAAGGAGGCGAAGAACCCTAATTAAGTCACATGAGCAAGGATAATCTCAAGGGGTCCATAGCCACACACCTCATGAGCCCTCAGGAGAAGTGGTTTCAACTTAGGAGGCAGAGAACTCTAATTCAATTTACATACTACCTTATATACCTAGGGTTAAAATGTGCATAGACCAAGCACCCAAGGCCTTTAGGGCTCCACAACTTACTGTATCCACAACCTAGGCACACTAATACACATTCTATTTACAACTTAGAACTCTCATTGAGCCCATAACATTACAATTATTACAATGGCCTGAAATAATCAAAAAATTACAATACTCAACCATTTTTAAAAAATGTGAAAATGTGTAAGTCCAATTTTTATTGCTTCTTTGATCCATCCTTAATGTGAATTTGAAAGTATTGGGCCTTTATCAAATCTTGTTAACTTACTTTGCTCAATTAACATTTCCCCCTTTTGATTTTAGTGCTGATCCTCGGGCACTGCTGAGAAGTGTCCGTGGAGGCTAAAAGATTATTGATTGGTTGTCAATGGGTTGTATTGTCGTCATTTGTCAATGAATTGTTGATAAGATTCTATCCATTGTAGCATCTTGAATGTCCAAACTTACCTTTGATGTGAGAGATGATGTTGCATTGTCTGTTGTAGCAGCATATTTGCTCTTTATCTACTAGGAGTATGTACAAGAGAATTAGAGAAATGAGTATCTAAATTAGGGTCTAATACCTAGATGACCTATGGGGAAAACCCAGTGGGAAAAGAAATTCTTTGGGTTACGCATATTATTGGAGTACTTATTAGCATTGGAAATATTAATAAAGTACTCAAGAGATTATTTGCTAATGGATAGAGAAATATGAGGGTAGCAAATATAAGAGTAGCATTATGGAAAGTTGGTTTTCATGTTGAAGTCCACCCAATGTCCATAGGTGGAACAAAAAAGAGTGTCTAATGCATATGTCCAATGATGGGACATCCTATGTGCATACACAAAAATGCATGGTGAACAATATGTTGTGAAAGAAAGATTTTGAGGGGTTCTTTAGCACTAGAATGGTAACAGGACACTTTTATGTCCTTGGACACTTTTGTGTCCTGTTAAGTGACCATTTTTCTTGAATAATTTGAAGAGTATGAAAATGAAATTCTAGGTGCTATATATCCACAAAGTTGCCTTATGAGCTGGAAAAAAACTTAGCATTTTTTTTTTTGAGTATCGATCTCACCATTAACCTTACTCTTGCACAACATTTTTGAACCTAAACTGTGTGAAAAAACAGATCCTGTTTTTGCCTTTTTTTCAATTTTTGGCAATTATACCACTCTAAACTTCATGTTTGTGAGGTTTAGATGGCTAGAGGTTAGGCCTTCATAGTTCTCAACATGTTTTGATGCTTGTAGGGAAAGCTAAGTGTTAAAATTGAAAGTTATGACCAATTTACAAGAATTGAATAATCCTGTTTTTTGGCCAAAATTAGCACTTCTATGATTTTTTTGGTGGCTTTCTTGATATCCAAATTCAATTTTGATTGTGTAAGTGTAATGTATAACATAAAGCTAATCTTCCTTGAGTTTTGGGGGACCTAATATGCTATATAGCATAGTATATGATGATGGTTGAGTTTTTTGATTTGTTGAAGAATATGATACATTCTAGAGTAGCAAGTATAACTTTCTCAATATTGCTAGTTTCTTAGGCCAATTGTGTGTATTTTGTAGGTAGTGACCATATCTAATCATAGACTACAAACTTGGCTAGATATTGAGTAGTGTCTATGGGTTTCTAGAGGTCATAATGCTAAACCTAGTTTTTTCATGTTTGCTGTATTTAGCACTTTATCATTGCCCCCAAGGTTCCAATTGTAAGAGATCCATTATCTTTTTGACATGCTCCATGGCTCCTTTTGAATCCAGAGGCCCAAAGGGAACTAAGAAAAAATGTATATAGTATCTGTATTGAGCGTGACTATAGAAACTTTGATGATAGGTCCGCAAAATGGCAAAAATGTAACTTTTTTGTACCTATTTTTTTGCCCAAAAAAAAATTAGTGAGGTAAAAGCAACCATATGTTTTGGTCACCAACCCGTTGAAGTTAACGGGGCATTTTATCTCATGTCCTACAAAAATCTCCACTCTTATTTATATGCAATCAATCGTAAGAAATTGCTGTTTTGGGCAAAATGCACTGGTCCATCAACTTTGGAGGCTTGTAGTGACCAAGGGATGAGAAAAATTACAAGTTTCTCATTTTTTCCATATGTAGTAGTTATTGAACTATAAGCTCATGAAAGGATTTTTCAAAATGAGTGGATCTACTATGGTTTTGGAATTTTTTCCCAAAACCCTGAAAGGACACTTTTATGTCCTGTTAGGTTACCATTCTAGTGTTAGAAAGAAGATTTAGCTACAAAACCACATGATGTATCTTTACAAGCAGGTATCCCTTTAGCAAAAGCTTTCACTATCAAGGATATGTGCTCTCATCTTATTGTGCATTGTGCGAGAGTGCAGGACTCTACGTCACTCCACCATGATTTAGTTCATAGACTTTGACTCTTATGCTCATCTCTTCTAGCATGAGTAACTCAATTTAGATTTGATATTTGGTTTTGGTACCCATATTATTTATTATCTTGGTAGTAATCTTGTTCTTCTCAACTGCACTATGATGCTATCCATCTCACGTGTTTGTTTTTCTATGTTGATCTTTCACCTTCAATCCATACTAGATCACTAATTTTTACTAGATTTATTGGGACAAACTCTTGCTTGACTTTCTCAAGCTTTAATGAGTACTTGAGTTGATAAACCTTTTCTTTTCTAGGTGACTCCCTAGAGGGTTTTTTGAGCCAGCAAATGACTTGGAGTTTCTAAAGCTTGACTTGCTTGAAGGAGCTAATCCATGAGGCTTCTTTGATGCAGAGGCATAGGATGTCACATCTTTCATGCTCGTAGATGGCGGGTCCAATTTAGCTTGACCCTTGGTTGTAGAATGTGTTGGTGATTCTTGTGACATTTGCAACTTTGGATCCAACAATAACAATACCTATAACAGTTTCTTACTACCACTTGGAAAGGAGTGCAATAACATTGTATTTTAATTGTGGTTCTTGTGTTATTCTAACCACCACTGATAACCAAGGATGACATATGTAGGCATTTCTTTTAAAAGCTCTACTTGAAACTTTACCTGCTCTTCATGCTTTTGGATGCTAAGAGTAGCAACCATTTCTCCTTGACTTGTAGCCATACCTATCATTTCTTTGCTATCTTGCTTGCATAGTGCTATTACGAGTATTCTCAAGATCTTTTCTCACACCATGTTGCACTTTGCTTCTTTATCCAATAGAACATTGCATCTCACACTGTTTGCAAATTTATTTTTGAGGACTATAGCTATCTTCATTGGTGGTTCTATTGAAGGTACTTGTCCTGCTTCTATTGTGGTCTCATCTTAATCTAGCTTGATCTCCAGGGAAAATGATTTGAGACTTTGTTTCCATTAGGACTTGTGTCTGTTGACTCAACTGGTAATGGGCAATAGAGCTTCAAACTTCCAGTTGCTTCATGGTATTCTGCAACCTCCATCTCATTTTCTTCTTGCCTTAATGGAATTTCTTGCTCAGTAGCTCTTGTGATTGCTTTTTGTTGTGTTTGACCTGCAATTGATTTCATCTAATATGCTTCAAGCTAATATGAGTTTCTATTGGTTGGAGACTAATCATCCTCAATAACCACTACTTTGGCATCAGTCTCCATTTGAGTTGTACTTGAGCAATTTGTGTTTTCTTCCATTTTGAAGACCATTCCTGGTTCGCTTTATGCTCGTTTGTCTTTGAAGAGTGCATCTTGTTTGAATTTTGTATCTCTATAACTATCTGGGCCATGGAATTACTAATATAATGTTGTCTAGTACGTATTTGACTATCATCATATGAAATTGAGCTTTGAGTGTTTACGAATTTATCTATATGGTGGTGGAAATGATTCCCTAGCATTCTTCTCATATATTTATAGATATGCTAATGAATTCTTGAGCATCTCCTAGTTGTGGTTGGCCACTTTTTTTCCATGTGCAAAAGGACATGAGATTCTTATGTAGCTGAAAATCTAGCGTGTAGCCTTTTGAGCTTTAGCTTTTGTCAACTTTGAGCTATCTAAAACCTATTCTGGCAGCAAGTTGAGATTTTGCACCAACTTGAAAAAATCTTTGACTTTTATATGGCTATCCATATGGGCTTGTACAAGGCCATCAACTTGTTGGTATTCATTGCCATCTGCATCTCAATATGCATATGTGAGCTGTAATGATGATGTCGGTGGCCTACAAAATTATAGCTAAAGGAGTAGCCCTCAGACTATAGCCCCATTACTAACCAAGATCATCTCTTCCCATCAACATGGGTTCATAAAAGGAAGGTCCATTTATGATAACATCTTGGCAGCAATGGTGGGCATCGAATACGCAACTGTCACAAAGCAGGAGTGCATTCTGCTGCAGTTGGACCTAGACAAGGCTTATGACAGAATAACATGGACATACATACAAGCCGTCATGGAAACTCTCGGCTTTGGGTCTCGCCTATGTCGGTTGATACGCAAATTGGGGGATGGAAGCCAGTGAGAGCTCCTATCCAATGATAGAATTGTGGGCTCTTTTCAGGTCAAAAGGTCTATTAAGCAGGGACGCCTTCTGGCCCCCCTACTTTTTGCCATAGGATCACATCCTTTAATCACAACGCTCGAATCTAGTGCACAACGAGGGGAGTTACAAGGCCTAGCTTTGCCAGGAAATACCCAACTCCTAGAAATGTTTTTTGAAGAATATTCTATCCTCTTCTTGAAGGCGTGCCCCCACGTCATCAAAAAAGCTCTAGAGATTGTACAAATATTCTCAGTAGCTTCGGGTCCCAGTGTAATATAGAGAAGTCAAGGCTGATCTCCCTATCGAAAAATGACTCATTTAACCCTTCTGTCTGGTTGGGGGAGATTGTCACAAAAGGGAATATATTCAGACATCTAGGAGCCCCCCTAGGGGATGGACGTAACTCACAAGCAAAGATTTGAGTGGGTGCTTGAAAAAATCAAAAGAAAAATGAGTAGGTGGGAGTATGCTCTTCTCCCATTCCCAAGTAGGATAAAAGTGATGAATGCCTTTATGATTCCTTATATCGTCTTCACTAGCCCGCTTCTCAAGATGGCTAAGTGTCACTGGAAAGAGTTCTTAAAACCAGTAAAAAGGTTTTTATGGAAAAACAACACAAAATCCTCCAGGCCATGGCAATGGGCCCGGTGGGAATCAGTTTCTCGATCGGTGAATCAAGGAGGCCTTGGAATTCTCAACCCTGTGGCCCATGCAAAGGCTTGTTGCACCAAGTTTGTTGTTTCCTTGGCTAAACAGGATCAAGTCTAGGTTGTCATGGTCAGAGATATGATAGAAGCAGCTAAACTTGGCTCGAATGTGGTGGAAAGTGGAGAGGGGTGGAGGTTCATGACAAACTGTTAGCCCCGGAGTGGTCTACCTTAAGACTGGGAGCCAACTCGGGAGAATTGATAAGAAAATGCAATAGAGCAGTAGAAGTCTTAAAGTGGGGGGAAGAAGTCAAATACTTCAAGAACTCCATTTTGCATTGGTTCCCTTGGCTGTCCAAAGTTGTAGATCTGCCACAAACTCCCTATTGGATTGAGACAACCAGGAAACTCAATAATAAGGGTCTAAAGCGACTTGGGAACTTTTGGGACAGTGGCAACAAGAGTTGGAAAACCTTTGACCTTTTGGTTGCCTAGTACCAACTCAATAGCTTGGAGGTCTTGCTGTCCACAAAGGGATGAAGGAGATTGACAATTTAGTGATGCCAATCTATGATTCGGAGTTTGGCTGGAATGCCTAGAATTGGCCCAGAAGAAGTCTCTTATGGAAACCCAATCCTAAAAGCATTTATCAGACAATGATGCATAAGAAGAACTGGTCTATCCCCCTTAACAAGCTATGGAAAAAGAAATGGCCGGAGGAAAGGTGGGACCAAGTAATGGAGAACATATGAAAGCCAAAGGTTCCACATCACATGAAGGTCTTTCTATGGAAGGTAATTTGGGGTGGTATACCGATGGGGATAAAGATTCAAGAGAGAGGGATTGGGTCAGATCGATGCTTGGGGTGCAGGATGGCTAGTGAAGATCTGGCCCACCTATTCATGGACTGCCCAACTATTAAAGGCCTCGCAGGGAAAATATGCAAGTGGGTCCAAAGAACATGGAAAATTAGTTTCTTCAAGACTGACCTATTCCTTGGAGGTAAGAATTCAGGAAGTCCTGCCCTCCTTGTCAGCACACTCAAATCATTAGATACTTCTTCTTAGATAATGTATGGCAAATAAGGAACTGCCGTGTGTTTGAAGGAGGTTTTGAGGTGGCAAGCTTCACAAAAACTACTTAAGAAAGCAAAGTTCTAATATGGACGCTCGGGTGCAAGCAACACTCGGAGGATTGGTCTAGAACTTCGTGTGCCTTGTTGTCAGCAGATGGAATGCCTAGGACGGGGGAAAATCTTGGTCATCGGTAAATAAAATATCTCATAAGCACAAGTTTATGGACCTTGTGTACCTTGTGTATCGAGGAGGAGGCAGTGGGTTGGTGGGGGTGGCTGCCCTGATAGCCGATGTAATTATAGTCCCTGGATGATTTCATGGATCAACAAGAGCATGAAAAGACCTTGTAATCTTTTGGGCTGTTCAATATAATTCACTCACTTGTGAGTTTTGCTTTTTTTCTTTAAAAAAAGGTCTTTAGGAGGCCAAAAATTGTTTTGACGTTACATTGTCAATAGGCTTTTCATTTCTTACAAACTATCCTTCAATTTTTCTCTATAAATCTTAGCCTTTACTTCTGCAGTTTAGATTAGATGCTAAGTTTTCTTTCAAGTGAATCAATAAGTGACCGTGCACGCCCTCTCCTTCGTTGATAATTTTAAGCTTCATTATATATAGTATAGAAGGTGGTTAAAATAGGATCATAAATCTATTTGAAATAAGTTTTGTGTGTGTGCTCCTATTTATGACCGCCAATGGTGTGTGCGGTGGCCTTTCACAATTGACAGCCTCTTTTTTTCCCTACAACTTGGGATCAGTATCGCAGATGGAGAATTTAATGCAAAGAGCTTCTATTATCTTTCATGGGAATTGTAGATGTTACTATGAAATGGATCCATTGTGAGAGCCAAAAGTAGAGAAGATCATCATTTTTCACACATATAAAAGGGTCAAAGTATTAAGCTTGGATGATCAAAATGATATATGAACTTTATCCAATACTTCACTACAGCCTCTTTAACTGTCCAAAAGTATTTCATAGTCTATTATTCCTTTATTTCAGAATCCATCCTAGCAAATATTATCCTCATTCGAATACATTTTGCAACAAGAAATAGATGTTTTTCATGTTTTTAGAAGCACAAGCTTCAAAAGGAAACAAGGTAAGGAGGCACAAAGGCCTGCTAAGTTAAGGGGAGGATGAAATTTATGGAGAGTAAGTTTAAATGAGTGTTTAAAATCACATGGTGATTTTTGAAAAAAAAATCATATGGAATTTTTGTTGTGTTTTAAAATAAAACTATATTATCCATCATACATACATAATCACAAATAGTTTATATATTAGGAATGATCCCACTTAAATAGTAAGGTGAAAAGTTCACATTGCACATTATCATTTGAAAAAAAAAATAAAATAAAGACACATTGAAAAACTAAAAAAAAAGAATATTCTAATGCCTTCATAAAAAGAAAGTTTTAATAAGCATAAAAATAATAAAACAACTCAATGAAATGAATCTTTGTGAAGTCCTTAAATAAAAGGAATCTTTACAAATCAAAATATTAAAAACAAATCACACCATGGATGAAACTCCTATGAGTACATTGTTTAATCCTTGTTATCTAAAGACTTTTTTAGCATGTCAAAAATGAATGAGCTTTGGCAAATAGCATTTGAAAGGATATGAATTTTTTCTCTTCAAGACTTTTAAGGCTCTCTTGGGCTTTTTTGAGGGATACCTGTGTAACATCTATACTATATATGAAGCAGCTTAAATTTTTGGCTTTCTAAAAGAAACCCTTAGTGTTGTTTTGGGTTAGGGAGACTTTCATTGTTTTCAATGCATGATGGATACTTACCTTTCATTTCACATCCCTTTTTTTAAAACGCAAAACTCACAATCGTGAAAGAATTATATAAAACAGCCCAAATAATTACAAGATCTTGTCATGCTCATGTTGGGCCATGACATCATCCAGGGACCAAAATTACACCGGCTATCAGGGCAGCCATCCCAACCAACTCGCCCCCTTATCCTTGATACATAAGGTCCATTATCGTGTTCTTCTAAGATCTTTTAACTACCAAAAGCCAAGATTTACCCCCGTCCTAGGCATACCCTCTCCTGACCACAAGGCACAAGTAGTCCTAGACCAATCCTCCGAGTGTTGCTTGCGCCCGACAATCCATACTAGCACTTTGCTTAATTTCTTGTATGAAGCTTGCCACCTTAAGACCTCCTTCAAATACCCGACGGTTCCTTGACTGCCATACATTATGTACGAAGTACCTGACAATGCTGGTGAGGATGGCAGGACCACCTGAATTCTTCCCTCCAAGGAATAGACCAGTCTTGTAAAAACCAAATTTCCATGTTCTTTGGACCCACTTGCATATTTTTCCTGCGAGGCCTTTGATAGTTGGGCAATCCATGAAGAGGTGGGCTAAATCTTCACTAGCCAACCTACACCCCAAGCATCGATCTGACCCAATCCCTCTTTCCTGAATCTTCACCTCTGCCGGTAGAGAACACCAAATTACCTTCCATAAAAATACCTTCATGTGCTGCGGCACCTTTGGTTTCTAGATGTTCTCCATTACTTGTTTCCACCTTTACTCAAGACATTGTTTTTTCCATATCTTGTTAAGGGGGCTAGGCCATTCTTCGTATGCATCATTGTATGGTAAATGTCTTTAGGATGGGGTTTCCATAAGAGACTGCTTTCGGGACATTTCTAAGCGTTCCAGTCAACTCCGAATCACAGATAGACATCACTATGTTGTCAAGCTCTTTCCTCACTTTGTGGACCAACAAGACCTCCAATCTATTTAGTTGGTATTGGGTAACTAGAAGCTTAATAGTTTTCCAACTCTTGTTGTCACTGTCCCAGAAGTGCCCTAGTCAATTTAGAACCTTATTATTTAGCTTCCTCGCTGTCTCTAAGGAGTTTGTGGAAGATCTACAACTTTGGAAAGCCAGGGGGACCAATGCAAAATGGAGTTCTTGAAGTATCTGGTTTTTTCCCCCCACTTTAAGACTCCTGCTGCTCTATTGAATTTTCTCACCAATTCTCTTGAGCTGTCCCCCCAGTTTTAGGGTAGTCCATGTCGGGGCTAACATCTTGTCATGAACCTCCACCCCTCTCCACTTTCCACCTTTCGAGCCAAGTTTAGCTGCTTCTATCATATTTTGATCATGATAGCCCAAAATTGATCCTGTTTAGCCAAGGAAACAACAAATTTGGTGCAACAAGCTTCTGCATTGGCCACAGGGTTCAGAAGTCCGAGGCCTCCTTGATTCCCCGGCCGAGCAACTGATTCCCAACAGGCCCATTGCCATGGTCTGGATGATTTTGTGTTGTTTTTCCATAAAAACCTTTTCACTGGTTTTAAGGACTCTTTCCAGTGACACTTAGCCATCTTGAGAAGCGGGCTAGTGAAAGCAATATAAGGAATCATAAAGGAATTTATCACTTTTATCCAACTTGGGAATGGGAGAAGAGCATACTCCCACCTACTCATTTTTGTTTTGATTTTTCCAAGCACCCACTCAAATCTTTGCTTGTGAGTTACGTCCACCCCCAATGGGGGCTCCCAGATGTCTGAAGATATTCCCTTTTGTGAAAATCTCCCCCGACCTGTCAAAAGGGTCAAATGAGTCATTTTTCGATAGGGAGACCAGCCTTGACTTCTCTATATTACACTGGGACCCCGAAGCTACTGAGAATATTTGTACAATCTCCAGAGCTTTCGTGGCACGCCTGGCTATTTCCTGGCAAAGCCAGGCCTTTCAACTCCCCTCGTTCCGCACTATCTTCGAGCGTTGTGATTAAAGGATGTGATCCTATGGTGAATAGTAGGGGGTCATAGGGCATCCCTGCTTAATAGAACTTTTGACCTCAAAAGAGCCCATAATTCTATGGTTGAAAAGGAGCTTTGACTGGCTTCCAGCTCCCAGTATACTTACCAGGCGACATAGGCGTGGCCCAAAGACCAGAGCTTCCATGACGGCTTCTATATAAGTCCATGTTATTCTATCATAAGCCTTATCTAGGTCCAACTGTAGCAGTACACAATCTTGATTTGTGACAGTTGCATACTCGATGCCCACCATTGCTGCCAAGATATCGTAAATGGACCTTCCTTTAATGAACCTGTGATGATGGGGAGAGATGATCTTGGTTAGTAAGGAGGCTAGCCTGAGGGCTACAAGTTTAGAAATAATTTTGTAGGTCACCGACATCATCATTATAGGGCACAAGTGCTTCAGTTGAGAGCAACAGATCTGTTTGGGATGGGTTTGATAAGCCCTCTCTTTACACTTATCTCCAACGACCCTTTGACAATGGCTTTATTAGACAACCTTGTGATTGGGACCTTGAGATCGTCCCAAAATTATCTATAGAATTCCACCATCATCCCATCCCAACTAGGGGACTTTTCCTTGCCAAGGGCTTGCAATGCTAGTGAACATTTGTCTCAGAAAATGCCCTTTCCAAGAAATTAGCTTCTAAGTGGGGAATCTTCTTCTTGACACTCTGAAGTAAGGACCCTCTGTCTTCTTCCACTTCTTGGGACTGGATCTCTGGCCGTTCAATGATTTGACTAAGATAGCTCAGCATCAGACCAGCCATCTCATCCTGGTGAGGCGGTCCGGGGCGAGCAACAAGAGAGGCGACCTCTAAACACCGCTCAAGGCTCCCGTATTGCTCAATTGGGGCTGGGGCAACCACAAGCACAACAAAACAAACAACCCACAGCCAAACCCAAACAAGATAGGGGCACCACCTAGTTATGGTATGCGAACTAGGACGCAAGAGAGATTTTGGCACAACCAAGAAGATGCACCACACAACACACACAAGCAACCTCACACCAAGACACACACAAAATGGACCAGAGAGAGCTAGAGCAAAGGGAAGAGAGAGAGGAATGGATCTTGCGTAATACCTTATTTGTGACTTGCAAATGGAGATGGTTCGTTATGATGCTATCGTAGAACTTGTACAAAACTCACTCAATGCTTAGTGATTGCTAAACATTGCCAAAACACACACACACACTGTCTTAGGGTGTGGGAGACCTCTCACCACAATACCCTCTTACAATGGACACAAAACTGGCAATGAAAAACACACTAAAACACTTTCTAAAATCACGATCAACCGATAAAAACTCAAATACACAAGTCACCTTGAATTCACCAAACCGTATTGCACAAATGGAAGGACGAAGATTTGAACGTCGAATCACGCCTTTGATGCACCAAACCTCAATTTATTGATGATGAAGGAGCATATACAATAGTGGTTTTGAGATTTGAGGAACTCACGCTCTCTCACTTGCAATGTGTAGCTTGAAGGCTTCTCTCACACCAAGAGTGAATCTCACAAGTGGTTGCTACACCTAAGTCTCTCCTCACGCATAGAGTGTTGGGGTGCTATGTGAGATGTTGGAAGTTGTTTTACAAGAAGGAGAGGGGCCTATTTATAGGTTGGAGACCCCTCATTAAGATTATTGGAAATTCTAATTTACAAGCTAACAAATCAGGATTATGATTTTTTTGAATATCAAAACATTGTGGGCCTTCTTTGTCTGCTTGAGTAATGGGTGTGGGCTCAAAAGAGAGCATTATTGATGGTAGATAAGGTGAAAGTAAGTAAGGAGAGAGAAAGAGAGAGAGAGAGAGAGAGAGAGAGAGAGAGAGAGAGAGAGAGTGAGAGTTACTTTGTACATGTCTTGAGGTGAGGTGTCTTTTATGGTTAGGTCAATGCTATTTTGTGTTAGTATGTTAGTGGTTAGTGTTAGTAATCACTAGAAAGTTAATGATATATTACAATGGGTAGAATGGGGCGGATGGTTGGAGTAAGATGGTTGAATGAAGTGAGCAAATCCTTGTGATGGTGAAGCTTGAAGAAGTTTTGGACTTACTTGTGTAGGTTCTCAAAATGACTATCGATCTTCTTCTTCGTCTTCTCTTCTTTACGCCACCGCCGCCAAGGTTGATCATCGTGATGAAAATGGTAATTTCGTTGATGAGATCTTTTGATTTGCAGAGGTTAAGCATGGTACACATGCTGAATTTATGTATATATATAAGGAGTAAGATGGAATTGTACTTTGGAGATAATAGAGAGAGGCATAGAGATGGTGTATGTACATGGAGAGCTCATATGAGAGCTATGGGAGTAAGTGGGGAGGTTAATGGTGAAGAAGGTGAGGGAAACCATTGAAGGTGCAGGTTTGAGTGACGGACTGAGAGGAATGTGTGTGTGTGTGTGTGTAGAAGTGTGGAAAGAGGTGAGAGAAGACTATGGGCTACTTGTGAGAAAAGTGGGCAGACTAGGGTCCACTCAAAAAATCATATCTCACCGCTGGTAGCTCCAAAAATCATGAAAAACTTTGAGATGATTATTCAAAGCGTGGGCTACATTTTCTCTTTTGACCACCGCTCCAAATTCGGAGTGGAGATGGATATTAAAAATCCCACCAAAAGACCTGTTTTTTCTTCACAAAAAGTCTTCAGTGGCCCCCTCCTTTGTTGAATTTGTACAATGCATCCAAGAGTGAGCCCCTCCTTTGTCATATCATAATACAAAGCATCCAAGTTGCCCTTGACACATGCATGGAGGAGGATTATTGGTGAATAAAGAAATATATACATGGTGGGACTAGTGTATGGACTATTCATGGACTTTAGCTCAATGAGCACATGGTGTTAGAATAATGAGTAAAAATAATAATGAAAATATGGAGGAGTTATGGATATGGAAAGATATTGGAATCATATGATATGGTTCCTCTTTGAATTATTTTGGGCGAAAGAGGAAAAGGTATGCAAGTAAATAATATAATAAACGTGACCCATGAGTAGAAATCAATTTTTTGTTTTCACGAGGGTGAGGGTGAAAATGTGGGAGTGATTTGTATAAAGGAAAAATATAAGGTTAGAGTATGTACATATTGGCAAAAAATATACTTATGGTGTAAGAGGATGAAAGAAGGCATACACAGGTTTAATAAAACACACACCTAAGTATAAATATTTAAATAAAATACCAGAATAATTATAAAAATCTATATATTTAAGCCATATATATAATGCAATATTTACACACAAATGGGCCATAATATATTTTATTTTTTTGATTTTATTTATTTTTTTGACTCAACTAGCCCAGTGACTAGCTAGCTGAGGATTTTAAGAAGATATGGGAAAAGCCCCCTAACTCACACACGTCTATTTACAGTGAAATGGTAGGGATAGCCATAGTGTTTGGGTGAATTTGGTAGGGTGAGGTAGCTTACTATGGCAATTATGGAAAGCGAAAAAACGGCTATCATTAGCCCCCCCCCCTTATATAATGGTACATTCATGTACAATTTATCCGATCATACAACATGTAGATTGTGTAACGTCTGTCTTTGTCTGCTCTCATCTTTGAAGAACCTTTGTTGTATGATTAAAAAACCTTGTGTGATATGAAAGGTTCTTGAGCCAATAGCATGATGAAATGAAGTGACGGAGTAAACCTCCTCCATCGAGAAAGTTTCCATAAGCACCTCCCAGGATCAAAGATCTTGAAATATCTTTCCCAAAGCGAGATGTATGGTATGGAATCACTTACTGATTTTGATTGAAGAAACATATAGATTTTACTGTTGTCCATCATTGCATCTATCACTATGAATGTGATATAAAAGATTGGTTGCTCTTCCTCTTGTGTAAAGTTGATGTATCTGCTACGATCTTCAAGATCTTGTATGAGCAAATTCCTGAACTGTAGCTCATAAATTTCATTCAACGTGGGTAGGCTCATCAAGTAAAAAATTCTATGACCTTTATGATTTAGGAAAGCTTGATCCATGCTTCCAGCTGCTATTGGAAGATATTGCAGATAGTTTACCACATAAGTAGATAATAGATGAAAGTTTCTATTGCTTCCAACACATTGGAAGAGAATAGATTTTGGTACTGATTGATGAAATATCCACATGTAGTAATCAACAAGTTTTTCATCTATGATGAATACCAGAAGCATCACAATGTGCGACCTCCATACAACAAAGAACCAAGTGAAGAAGATTTGGAAACATCCGTTTATCACCAAGTATTCATGTCCTCTTCCACTTAAGAAGGTATGGTGTCCCCGATGAAAGGTATATGTGAAGAGAGGAGAAGTTGACCTTGAAGAGGTGAAACCCAATGTGAAGATGATTGGGGCTTCAAAAGCTTGGATTTTCTTGCTAAGAGATTGTCCCATGAATGAAGAGCCACCCACTAAAACACCATTGGAGAGAATGATACCCTTTTGATATTTTCCTTTTATGATTTTATTTTTTACTACTCTCCCATGTTCTTCATCCCCTTCTAAGCCCCCCCTTTGGCAAGGTTGTAACTCCTCACATTGTACCACCTCAAAGGTTGATGGAATACTGTTTGATTTTGTGAAACATTTGGCTTCTTGCATGATAGGTTCCTCTATGCTTAACATACATGGGTCATACCAATGCTTTTCAACATCCTCACACACTTCTTCAAGATTATCCTCACCTGGATTCAACTCACACTCTTCTACTTTGTTTTGGAGTTGGCATTCCATGTACACAATCATCTCTTTATGATCAATGTGGTCTATGATCTCTCCCCCTATGATTTCATCTTCTTCTTCACTCTCTTCTTTTAGACAAGATACACTCTCAGAACATTCCATAAGATCAAGGTTACCTTCAAGTTCTTCATTCTCCATAGAGTCATGTTGCACAAAAGCTTCCTCTGCTCGGACTAGAAATTGATCCTCCGCCAAAAGGTTGGATGTATCCATTATTGAATCATCAATGCCATTTGAGATATCTTGTGTCGATTTTTGCATGCTTGTGATAAAGGTAGAAGAAAGAGATTCCACATTTGAATCTTGGCCACACACTTTAGCACTTGAATAATCAGTTGGCATGTAAGTAACTTCTTCAACATTTGTCGGAGTAGAAGGAGACAAGTATGGCAAAGGAGATGACTCCTTGATAGAAACACTTTCATGATGGTTGGTTCTTCCAGCATGATGGAAACCATTTTTGATGTAGAAGTACTTGTGAAACTTCCTTCGGGCAATAGTGACCGCTTCTTCAAAGGTAGAGGGTCCACTACAAGTAACCTTAGTCTTTAGGAAAGGAGACAAACCCGAAATAAATTGATCCATTTTTACATAATCTGGAAATGTAGAACTAAATCCACATCCTTCCCATTGACGAGAAAAAATATCCTCATAAGCATAGTAGTCTTCACTATGTTGTTGAAGTCTCCGTAGTGAAGCCCATGCTTTCTCCGTTGTTGGAACTTTAGAGCATCTGGCCTTCAAAGCTTTGGAAATTTGGGTATACCCATCTTCAATCTGAGAAGACATACTCCAAAACCATTGCTCAGCGTTGCCTCTAAGGCATAGCAATAGAAAATCCCCTTTTTCAATGTCATCCCTTTTACCAAGGATACGACAAACCATTCTAAAATCAACAAGAAAATCATCAACATCTTCTTCTAGATTCCCGAAGAAGATTGGGATATTCTCAAAGGTATAGCGTGTCATAGTCTCTCAATGCTAGAACCACACAAAGATTAGTTCCAAACAATCATTTTCTCTCATGACATCAACTAACTACACAAAGTTTTGAAAGGTCTTTCAGCATGAATTTTAGATTCTTATGTGAAAATGTTTTTTTCCTTTCTTATGTTATGCTAATCCAAACCATATTCTAGATCAATTCTTGTTGCCTTGAAATTAAACTCGGTCATACAAGTTTTCGTGATTCATATAATCTACTTGATTATGCTAAAATTCAAGCATTCATGCAATACAACAGCAATAAGCACAAAGTCAATCCTCTGTGGGGGCACCAAAATTGAGGCGGTCCGCGGCGGGCAACAAGAGAGGCGACCTCTAAACACCCCTCAAGGCTCCCGTGTTGCTCAATTGGGGCTGGGGCAATCACAAGCACAACAAAACAACAAACCCACAGCCAAACCCAAACAAGATAGGGGCACCACCTAGTTATGGTATGCGAACTAGGACGCAAGAGAGATTTTGGCACAACCAAGAAGATGCACCACACAACACACACAAGCAACCTCACACCAAGACACACACAAAATGGACCAGAGAGAGCTAGAGCAAAGGGAAGAGAGAGAGGAATGGATCTTGTATAATACCTTATTTGTGACTTGCAAATGGAGATGGTTCGTTATGATGCTATCGTAGAACTTGTACAAAACTCACTCAATGCTTAGTGATTGCTAAACATTGCCAAAACACACACACACACACTGTCTTAGGGTGTGGAAGACCTCTCACCACAATACCCTCTTACAATGGACACAAAACTGGCAATGAAAAACACACTAAAACACTTTCTAAAATCAAGATCAACCGATAAAAACTCAAATACACAAGTCACCTTGAATTCACCAAACCGTATTGCACAAATGGAAGGACGAAGATTTGAACGTCGAATCACGCCTTTGATGCACCAAACCTCAATTTATTGATGATGAAGGAGCATATACAATAGTGGTTTTGAGATTTGAGGAACTCACGCTCTCTCACTTGCAATGTGTAGCTTGAAGGCTTCTCTCACACCAAGAGTGAATCTCACAAGTGGTTGCTACACCTAAGTCTCTCCTCACGCATAGAGTGTTGGGGTGCTATGTGAGATGTTGGAAGTTGTTTTACAAGAAGGAGAGGGGCCTATTTATAGGTTGGAGACCCCTCATTAAGATTATTGGAAATTCTAATTTACAAGCTAACAAATCAGGATTATGATTTTTTTGAATATCAAAACATTGTGGGCCTTCTTTGTCTGCTTGAGTAATGGGTGTGGGCTCAAAAGAGAGCATTATTGATGGTAGATAAGGTGAAAGTAAGTAAGGAGAGAGAAAGAGAGAGAGAGAGAGAGAGAGAGAGAGAGAGAGAGAGAGAGAGAGAGAGTGAGAGTTACTTTGTACATGTCTTGAGGTGAGGTGTCTTTTATGGTTAGGTCAATGCTATTTTGTGTTAGTATGTTAGTGGTTAGTGTTAGTAATCACTAGAAAGTTAATGATATATTACAATGGGTAGAATGGGGCGGATGGTTGGAGTAAGATGGTTGAATGAAGTGAGCAAATCCTTGTGATGGTGAAGCTTGAAGAAGTTTTGGACTTACTTGTGTAGGTTCTCAAAATGACTATCGATCTTCTTCTTCGTCTTCTCTTCTTTACGCCACTACCGCCAAGGTTGATCATCGTGATGAAAATGGTAATTTCGTTGATGAGATCTTTTGATTTGCAGAGGTTAAGCATGGTACACATGCTGAATTTATGTATATATATAAGGAGTAAGATGGAATTGTACTTTGGAGATAATAGAGAGAGGCATAGAGATGGTGTATGTACATGGAGAGCTCATATGAGAGCTATGGGAGTAAGTGGGGAGGTTAATGGTGAAGAAGGTAAGAGAAACCATTGAAGGTGCAGGTTTGAGTGACGGACTGAATGCAATGTGTGTGTGTGTGTGTAGAAGTGTGGAAAGAGGTGAGAGAAGACTATGGGCTACTTGTGAGAAAAGTGGGCAGACTGGGGTCCACTCAAAAAATCATATCTCACCGCTGGTAGCTCCAAAAATCATGAAAAAATTTGAGATGATTATTCAAAGCGTGGGCTACATTTTCTCTTTTGACCACCGCTCCAAATTCGGAGTGGAGATGGATATTAAGAATCCCACCAAAAGACCTGTTGTTTCTTCACAAAAAGTCTTCAGTGGTCCCCTCCTTTGTTGAATTTGTACAATGCATCCAAGAGTGAGCCCCTCCTTTGTCATATCATAATACAAAGCATCCAAGTTGCCCTTGACACATGCATGGAGGAGGATTATTGGTGAATAAAGAAATATATACATGGTGGGACTAGTGTATGGACTATTCATGGACTTTAGCTCAATGAGCACATGGTGTTAGAATAATGAGTAAAAATAATAATAAAAATATGGAGGAGTTATGGATATGGAAAGATATTGGAATCATATGATATGGTCCCTCTTTGAATTATTTTGGGCGAAAGAGGAAAAGGTATGCAAGTAAATAATATAATAAACGTGACCCATGAGTAGAAATCAATTTTTTGTTTTCACGAGGGTGAGGGTGAAAATGTGGGAGTGATTTGTATAAAGGAAAAATATAAGGTTAGAGTATGTACATATTGGCAAAAAATATACTTATGGTGTAAGAGGATGAAAGAAGGCATACACAGGTTTAATAAAACACACACCTAAGTATAAATATTTAAATAAAATACTAGAATAATTATAAAAATCTCTATATTTAAACCATATATATAATGCAATATTTACACACAAATGGGCCATAATATATTTTATTTTTTTGATTTTATTTATTTTTTTGACTCAACTAGCCCAGTGACTAGCTAGCTGAGGATTTTAAGAAGATATGGGAAAAGCCCCCTAACTCACACACGCCTATTTACAGTGAAATGGTAGGGATAGCCATAGTGTTTGGGTGAATTTGGTAGGGTGAGGTAGCTTACTATGGCAATTATGGAAAGCCGAAAAACGGCTATCATTGGTTATGAACTGCTGTCCCATTCTCATCCTCGAGGGAGTGGACGGGGCCTCGTCTCTTCTTGATTTTTAAAGCCCAAAAAAAAATGAGCTTGATTAGAGGCTTCAGGTTGAAGGACAGTCTCCCTACAGTGAAGCCTTGCCTTTCTTATATATTTTAATTGCTCATTAGTAAGGTTAGATGTGGCTTCAAGCCATCATTTGTGCTCATCCTCAGTAGCTAACCCATTGTCTTTTTTGGAGGTAAGCAACTGCATCTCCTCTGTAAGATGCAGAAGGTGTACCTCCCTAACTTTCTTGTTTCAAGGGCCCAAGGTTTTGATTGCTTTCTGGATGCTCCGAGCAAAGAGGTCACACGCATTGTGTTTGTTGAGATCGACATCTTTTTTGAGCTTACCTAGTGCTTTCCTGGTTAGATTCCTGAAAAGAGGGTCTTTGAATAGGTGTGCCCCTGTTACTAACAGTTTTTTCCCACCTCTTGGGGTCTGCTCCTCCCCTATATTCTTCTTAAAATGTATGTGCAGAGGTATATGATCCGAAAGGCTTTTTGTTGGGACTACCTTCATCTCCATCAATGACGGTATCCAGTCAACTTGGTGTGAGCAATAGCATTTGTCCAGCCTGGAGGCAGTGCGGGCATACTAGAGGCTTGTGTAGGTGAACCCAGGCGTGCTGTTCCATGGGCCGATTTCCCATAAGTCGATCATCACTCATTTTTCACACAAAATTTTCCATTTAGACCTTTCCAAGCCAGCCAGCATACTGGAGGATCCTATTCTATCCCTGCTCTTTTCTACCATATTGAAGTCGCCAACCAACAACCAATCACCTTCAATAGGAGTATCTCTAAGATGCATCCATAGTTTAGCTCTGTCTTTTGCATTGCTGGGGCCGTACACATTCACAATGGTAAAGGGATGCCCTTCCCATCTGATTATAATCCTAAGGATTCTGCTGGATGGGTGGTTTAGAACCAACTTGGGCTCCAATTCTCTGTCCAATGCTGAGGATGCCACTGAAGCCGTTACTTCCTTCTCCATAGAATACGAGTTTCTTTCCTAGCACCTGATTTCTCTTGCTATGTGCATTTAAGTGGTGTTCCTGGATGGCCCAATAGTTGGCTGCCTTCTCGTTTTTGATTCCTCCCAGAATAGGGTACTCTTCTTACGGGTTTTCAACTCCTTTACATTTCAAGATTGGATAGTGAGAAACTCCATCATTAATGAGGGGTTCATTGGGAAAGAGGAATGAATTCTTCAGCATATGAATCATTCACCCCCCCTCTCCTTGGTCTCAGGAGAATCCGGGGGTTCGATGTCTGTGGATTTCTTTTCTTGCAGTGCTGCAAATGGATTGTGTAGTGGGATAGTGAACCCCCGTCCTATCAATGGGGTGGAGGACGGACTAGAACCTTTCACCTCAAGTGTTCTTAGAACTTGAAGTACTTTGGAGTCTCTTGCCATTGATTTCACTCTTTTGCTCTTTTCAAATCAGAGACTTGAACAATCGTCACCGTTGTCACTGCTGTCATAAATTTCGGGGTAGTAGCGGGAGTAATTGATCTTATTATTATTGCATGCACCTTCGGAAATTCGTTGTATGGGAATCGATTCCTCCACAATCTTTTCCTACATTTTTACATCCACCATACCTTCTTTATCCTTCCCTGCATTTGCCCCTTTGTTACTACCTCCTTGCTTCTCCAGCCCTTCCATCTGGGTTTCCATTTCACTGGTGGCCTGTGCTGCCAGAGCTGCAGTACCTTTAGACTTCAAGGGGAAATCCTTGGC
This sequence comes from Adiantum capillus-veneris, assembly GCF_014529385.1. Classification (NCBI taxonomy): domain Eukaryota; kingdom Viridiplantae; phylum Streptophyta; class Polypodiopsida; order Polypodiales; family Pteridaceae; genus Adiantum; species Adiantum capillus-veneris. Next base: position 90,758,868 of record NC_140949.1, read on the forward strand.
AAAGTGTCCAAAGTTGTTGCATTCAAAACATGCTCCAAAGTATGTTCCAAAGTTGAGCGGAATAGTATCAAGCCCAGCTCCGACATTGATTACCATGCTCTTAAGTGGCGTTTTAGACACATCCCAACCTATACAAACCCTGTTTGAGGTTCCGCCAAACCCTCTCTTGCTAGGTATAAATAAGGAGTGCCCAATTGACTAGAGAGCATCCTGAGATTATCCCACAGCCAGCTAGGCAGTCCCACAAACTCAACCCATACCGGATGAAACCGTTGTAAAGATTCAACTGAGTCGAACACTGGATCCCAAGGCACCACACAGATCGTAGTCCTATTAAATACTAGGGGCCCTTTGTCAAGGATCTTTTCCACATCGGAGGACTCTTTGAGTATCACTGAACAAAACCCTTTAGCTAGGTAAAAAGTACTTTCAACTGCTCCTCCATGACCAAGAATCTGAGGGCCCTGAAGCCATTGAATCATCTCAAACGTGTTTGGGATTCTTCCACTGAACCCAAATACCAGTGTTAGTTGAGCTTGCCTGGCTCACTATTTTTTGATAAGTGTTGGTGGAATTGCTACAATGATAGCCACAACAACCTCCACTTGCTGTGGCAAAGACTTTCTTAAAGTAGAATAGGCCTGCCAACCTGTTGGTGCAACCAAAGTTGGTCCGTGCTAGGAACTGTGCAATGCAATGATGTTTATGCTGACAGGTGAATGGTAGAGGGCTAAAACTAGTGTGGGAGACCTCAACAGGTCCAGTGGCAATGGAAATGCATGCTTAAAGTGTTTTTTAGGCCTGGGGGGGGGGGGGGGGGCTCCAAAGTGAGATAATGATGATGGTAGGTCAAGGTGTTTAAAATGCAGGCAATGTGTCCCAAAATGTGGTTGAAGATGCTGTAGGAGACCGTCCAGACGGCTCATCAAATGGAGCCACGGTGTGAAAGATATGCCAGTCTGAAGTTAGAAGTCTTTGCAGATCTCGGACGGGTAAGGCAGGTACAGACAGGTGGCGAAAAATGGAATCAATGGGTACGCTTGTAAATCTCAAGATGTGGAGCATGATGATCTTTCTAGATTGTCAATCAGGTGTAGAATGAGCAAGTTATTGCCTGTGGAATATTTGTTGGGGGTCGGGTATATGGTCACTGGGCCGTGTTTATAGGCGTGCTGACAATGATATTTTCGAGCTTGCCAACGTTTTGAAAAGTTGCATGCAACGTAGGGAGTCAGCCAAAATTTGTGGCTCGCTGATTGGCGTCGTCTTTCCCCCCTTCCCCCCTTTCTTCTTTTCTCGTCTCTAGGGTGAGTAGTGGCGGTGTGTGTGAGCATCTGCATCCCCTGGGCCCCCTGTGTGTGTGAGAGAGAAAGAGAGAGAGGTGTTCAGTTGTGGAAGAGCTGGAAGTGGGCAAGATCAGTGTGATCGCTATCCAAGGATTGTGCTGAGTGTTTGTGCGTTGAGCGAAGTGCAAGCGAGGCCTTGCTGGTGTGAATCGTCTTTTTTGAAGGTGTTTTCGAGAGGACAGGGGTGTTGTGAAAACCCTAATCTATATAGGGGCCATTGCGTGTGTGTTGGGTGTGCTCCCCATTCCCCCTCTCCATCTTCTGGTGCCCCCACTGAGGAGCACGCTGATTGCTCCCTGGTGATGCGTTTGTAAGCATTAATGTGGCAGAGTGTTGGCCTGATTTTCAGTGGTGATGAAGATGCGGATGAGTGGCTGGCAGATTTTGATTTATTTATTCTATCATTGCACATGTGGAGTGATGAAGAAAAGCTGGAGACAGTGCCATTGGTGTTGCGAGGTAAAGCAAAGGCCTAGTTTGATGGTTTAGAAGCTGCACGTAAATAGGATTGGGTTGTTTCCAAGAGTAGTTTCTTTGCATGTTTCGCAAGGTGGTGTCGCGGCTGCTGAAGTGGATGCAAAGATTAAAGAGCTGCGACAAGAAGTAAGTGAAAATTTTGATGCTTTTGTCAAAAAGTTTGAAGCAATCTGGAAGGATTTAGTGGCTTTCATCGGAGTGGTCAATGTGGATGGTTTCAAACTAGAGAAATTCATAGCTTTCTTGTGTCCTCTTGCCTGTGTCCTCAAGTTCGAGACAAGGTGGATGACGAAGAGCCTAAGACTTATGCTGAGGCAGTCAGAGTTGCCAAGGTGAAGAGCAGGAAAATGAAATGAAAGTTGGAGTTAGGCTTGTTAAAGCCTGCAAATTGTGTGCCTGTTGAAGTAGCAGTTTGTTCTATGGGCCCATGCAAAGTGTGGAGCCTGTTAGGGTAAGACCTATGATTGACTATGTTCCTTGGGAATTACCTATTGATGAAGCGTCTATGCCGGTTGTGGAGGAGATCGTCAGTGAAGATGACCCTTTTGTTGAAGAGAGCTTGTTTTTAGAGGAATTAGTAGATGCCAAGTGTCCAATGCAACTTGAAGACGTGGAGCCTGTTCTCGTGGACTTGTATGACAGGGAAACAGATCGTGGCCAAGTGTAGGTGCCAAGAGCTTGGGGTTGGATGATGAAAATGGGCACGACGATGGTCAAGATTTTATGGAGCAACCGAGGATGATGATGATGATGTTACTGAATCGGCCTATGGTGAAGATGATGAGGCTACAAGCTCAAGCTTCTAGGAAACAAGTGAGGAGGATAGAGATACAAGCTGGGAGACAGAATCCGAAGGGTCGATGCTAGTAAACGTGAAGTTATCTTGTTATATGCATGAAGATGTGGTGGTTGCCACTATGAATGAAGGCCAGGGAAGAGTGTCGGAGCTTGAGAACGACGAGATACAAGTGAGGGTGCTGTGTAGCACTATGCTGATGACGATGCTCATCAAGGTAGCTGTGGAAGGTGCTTTGATTGTACGACAGATACAAGGGTTTCCCAAGAAGAAGAGAGTTGCTGTGGCTGAGGAAGAAGAACAGGTTGAAGAAGATGGCAAGGGAGAGGCATCGGATACTTGTCAAAGGGAAGAGCAACTGCAATCGCCTATGGATTTCACGGGTGGTACCTTGGATATAAGTTGTTTTGGCTAGGAATGCACGGAAGATGAAGCTGATTGGGGGTTTGATGACCTGCTGGGTGAGATGGATCAGGAGACAAAGGTGTTTGCTAGGAAAGATTTAACCAAAATGCAGGTGATATGAGGGTCTATCCCTCTATAACTGGCAGTTTTTTTGGAAGAGCAAAAGCCTGCTGCTTCTGCTATGGTGGTGTCGACAGAGGCAGGTATGGAGGTGAGTATGGAAGTGATGGGGACGTGGGTGCCTATGTTGAAAGGGTTGCCCGCTAAGCGGAGTGGTCCTTTTGAGCATGAAGAAAAGTCCAAAGGTGTGGACTTGTTTGAGCTGTCAAAGGAAGTTTGTGTATGGTGGTTGAAAGGTATGCTCATAAGTGAAGCTGTGAAGTGGGCTATCGAGCAGGTAAATGATTTGATTCAGGAGGATCTTGCATTATATGGTTGGGAGGGAGGAAATGGTATGTTCCGTATCAATGATGGTATGTCTGATGGAAGTAGTGATGCATTCGATGGTGTTTTTCTAGAAGTGGATAGTATGCCAATGAATGTTGGGAGCAGTGGAAGTATGTCAAGGGCATGTTATGTGGATAATTGGCTATGTGCTGGGATGCAACACTATGTGAGCATGTTGCAGGTGAGTGGACATGATCAATGTCAGGTGTTTGACCCAGGTGGTAACCATGCTATAATGCAGGGGGTTGGGCAACCCGCTTGAGCAAGTGCGATGGGTGAAGGAAGATAGCATTTGTACATATAGTTGTGGTTTTGGAGTGCTTTTGGTCACTAGCTTGGTGTTGCAACTTTTTTAGGTGCAATAAACATGTGTGTTGTTGAACATAAATGTTCAACTAGGGGGTGGGCAATGATGGTGCAACCAAAGTTGGTCCGTGCTAGGAAGTGTGCAATGCAATGATGTGTATGCTGACAGGTGCATGGTAGAGGGCTAAAGCTAGTGTGGGAGACCTCAGCAGGACAGTGGCAACGGAAATGCATGCTTAAAGTTTTTTTAAGGCCCGGGGGGGGGCCTCCAAAGTGAGATAATGATGATGATAGGTCAAGGTGTTTAAAACGCGGGGAATGTGTCCCAAAATGTGTTATTCAAGATGCTGTAGAAGATCGTCCAGACGGCTCGTCAAACGGAGCCACGGTGTGAAAGATATGCCACTCTGAAGTTAGAAGTCTTTGCAGATCCTGGACGGGCAAGGGAGGTACAGACAGGCGGCGAAAAACAAGATCAATGGGTACGCTTGTAAGGCTCGAGTTGTGGAGCATGCCGATCTTTCCGGATTGTCAATCAGGTGTAGAATGAGTATGTTATGGCCTGTGGAATATTTACCGAGGGTCGGGTATGTGGTCACTAGGTCGTGTTTATAGGCATGCTGACAATGATATTTTTGACCTTGCCAAGGTTCTGAAAAGTTGCATGCGACGTGGGGAGTCAGCCAAAATTTGTGGCTCGCTCATCAAAGTCATGGGCATCGAGATGGGCTGAATTTAAGCTAGAAAGCGATTACGACGAGAAGGGGTCGGATGTCTTTTTTCCATTTCTTGAACGGTTATTTTCCGAAGCCATGGTCCAGAGTTGTGGAGAAGTGCAAAGATTTCGGGGCCAGTAGGTAGTGCTCCTATGTGGTGTGATCGGAGAAATTATACGGTGTGGAGAGGCCATGTCTAAAAGCCTCCTTGGCTATAAATGCAAAAGAAAAAAGGTTGGCCCTTAACTTTGGTGGAATTCGCTCAAAAGCAAAAGGAGGGGAGGTCACTAAAAACTCACAAAAAAGGCTCAAAGAAGCATTGGCGCCCGACGCTATGGCTTAGAATAGAAAACTTTTTTTCCTTGTTGAAGCTACTAGGTGAAGTGAAAAAAGAGGAAGGGCAGCGGTTTTCGAAAAAAGGAAAGGAGGTTTTTTCTTTGGCTTGGGGGCAAGAAAGGAGAATTAAAGAATTGGAAGGAGATCTTGTGTGCGTGGCGATCGAGGTCGGCAGCAAAGGCCTTGCAAGAGAGACAGCCAACGAAGGCTACCAAGAGGAAAAGATGTTGTCAAAGCGAAGCCAGAGTGAGTTTTCCTCGTCGAGGTGGGTACCTACAAGAGTTGAATTTGGAGGGAGGTGTGTGCCCCTCTGTATTTTGTGGTGATGGTCATGGTGCAGCCAACATGGGTCTTATACATGTGTTTTTTGTTTGAAGGAGAAGCTTTCATTGTCGATTTTGGCGTCTTCTTTCCCTCCTTCCCCCCTTTCTTCTTTTTTCGTCTCTCTAGGGTGAGTGGTGGCGGTGTATGTGAGCGTTTGCGTCCCCCGGGCCCCCTGTGTGTGTGAGAGAGAAAGAGAGAGAGGTGTTCAGTTGTGAAGAGCTGGAAGTGGGCAAGATCGGTGTGATCGTTGTCGGAGGATTTTGCAAAGTGTTTGTGCGTTGAGCGAAGTGCAAATGAGGCCTTGCTGGTGTAAATTGTCTTTTTTGAAGGTGTTTTCGAGAGGACAGGAGTGTTGTGAATACCCTGAGCTATATAGGGACCATTGCGTGTGTGTCGGGTGTGTTCCCCATTCCCCCTCTCCACCGTCTTCAACCAACCCACTATAATGTGTTTGGGAGCAAATTCTTTTGTTGTTGCTAGGGCCGGCCTCAATCATTTTGTTGACTTCAATGAGCTCTTGCTGAAGTCTTGCTCTTGTATTCTTCAATTTTCCAATATCCCCTTCCCCCGACATCCCTTCTGATGAACCTTTTCCATAATCCTTATAGTTAGGCCCCTTGAGTATGCTAGCAAACGAGATGCCTGGCCCGTGAGTTGTAGATGCACTTGGTGCTTTATTAACGTTCGTACAGGTAGGACCCTGAGGGACCTCGTCTTTGAGGGTTTTTACCTTGAATTTGAACCCTTGAGCTGAGACCATTTTCTCCTTTGTTTTCTCAAAAGGAGTTTTTTCAATCGAGATAGTTTTGTCCTTTTTTGTGGTTGAAGCTTTTGGTGGATTGGGGCTCGACATTGTCACATCATCCAGCGGTCTCAAGACCGAGCCCTCGCCTTCATCCATCGACCTGGCTAGCTCGATTTTGGGTATTTTACCTGCCGCAAGCATCTTTGAAAATATCGGGTTCCATCATAAAGTGACTCGTTAACCTCAAGACCCCAAGAGCGACAAGACATTAAAGCACTTAACCAAAAAGGGCAAGGGAATAATCGCTTTGACTCCAACACCTTAAGTGGGTGTAATGAAGCCTAGCACAAAACAACACACACGATTATTAACAAATAATAATCGCGATTTTGGCGGGGACAATGATCGCTTCCTAGATAGGTAAATGTGTGCGTAATCAGAAGCATGCAACAAACAGGAGGTGGCTCTAGAGCTCAAGTAGAAGGTAAGGTAGGGGCAAAAAGGCTTTTAAGGAAATAATAATTGCTTAGAGGTTTTAGAGAAAAAAATGCTTATTATGTCGCAACTGCAGCACACAAGAAAATGCGATTATTTTCTAACCATGGGGTGCCAAGCAAGTAAGCGCGATTATATTGAAAAGTAAAGGTTGCTAAGCGTGAAGCAAACCCTAGAACATCAACACGACCAAGATGCCGCTCGAGCCGAGATGCTGAACAGGAAAACCACAACAGCCAGCTCGCGAGCACTAAAACGGGAGCTCCAAGGACTTCAGCAAACTCAAAAAGCACCCAACAAGCTGTAACCTATATAGGTGAGGCTGAGGCTAGTCAAAGCGGTCTTCTCCTCCGAAGTCCTTCAAAGCGCCCTCAGACTAAGGTCGTGACTCCCTCAGACTAAGATCGTGTCACTAAAACCTGAAGTTGACGCTCGTGAGCAGCATCTTGAGGTGCCATTGCTAGTAGCGGGTGGTAGAGAGTGTGTTACAGCTGCGCACTATCGAGATCCAATAGTAGACCCGAATGCGGGCTGGTGCTTTCAAGACGGCCTGATACAGACTTTTCTTACCACCATATCTTAACAACAAAGGGAAACTTTGTTTTTAGGAGCAAGACAAACTTTCATTTCACATCCTGAAATGTCTTTACTTTTCTTGCATTCTATTGTTTAGAATGCTAAAGTGAAGCTTCACCTTGTATAATTTTAATAAATTTTACACACACACACACATATGTGTTTTTTTGCATTCTATTGTTTTAGAATGCTAAACTGAAGCTTAACCTTGCATAATTTTAATAAATTCTATACACATACATATATTAATTAGTTTTTTTTCTTTCACCTTTCATTTCACAACTTCTTCATTTCACAACTTCACATAGATTTACATTTCTTGCATTTTATAGCTTGATTCTAGTTAATGTTAACGTTCGAAAATTTCTTTTATTAATCGGCTGCTGTGGTCGAGTTTCCTTTTCACAAAGACGAAAATCGAAAATACTAGCAAAAATATTGAGATTTGTAGAATTTTGGACGACTTTCTCACATATTTCATTGGTTTTTCTTTCGTTTACCATGGTTTGCAGCTAGCTAGTCTTAATTTTCAATCGGCTCAAGACTAAGTTGAGGTAATCCTTTCTCAGACATTGATACAAGTTTAATTCAACCTAACAATTTTATCACTTTCCTACTGTTTTTGAAAGCCGTTGTGACCCTTTCACTTGTTCAAGAAAGGAGAAGGTATCCAAGTGTCACACTTTGGTTCATTTCAGAAAGGATTTTTTTTTTTGTGCAAAACTCACAATTGTGAGTGGATAGTATTAAGAACAAAAATATACACCAATCCTAGAGCTCAGACCGAGCCTTAACGTTCAAGAAATTACAAGTTATCTGCTTGGCACAGACACCACTCCTACTCCTTGGCTTTACTTATTACAAGACGTTATGTATTGTTCTAGACCAGCCCTCTGAGGTTTGTTTGCATCCGATCATACGAATCCTGCTCTCTTGCGTGATTTCACAAAAGCTTGCCACAGCTAGATCCCCCTCACACACGTGGCGGTTCCTTGCTTTCCAAATATGGTGCAAGAAGTAGTACCTGATTATTTGAGTACAGACTAGAAGAGCAGGACTTCCCATCCTGTTATTACCACCAAAGAATAGATCATTCTTGAAGAACTTAATTTGCCATGTTCTTTGAATCCACTTGCATATTTTCCCAACCATATTTGTGAGGTCCCCACCCGCCGTTTGATACGGCGGGGTGGGGACCTCACACCTGTCCAGTTGGCTAGTCTAACTAGCTCTCACACCCACTCTCCAGCTTGGAAACTCTCCTACAACTCCCACAAGACAAAAGGGCGCCCCCTAGCTGCTAAAGCTGGCGCAGAGTGGCATGGAACCTGCTCCCACACAGCCTCGAGCTCCGGTGCCTCCCCGCATAACTCTAGGAAAAATTGGTTTTAGGCTAAAACGGCCCATACGAGTCGGAATCTAATGCCGTAAATTGCTATACTAAGCTCTAACTAAGGCGTACTGGTCCGAGTACCTGCCATATTTAGAAGCCCCAAAGGTCGGAAAATGCATTTTTTCAAATTCGGGGTACGGGTGCAGTTTTTCGAGACAGACGGGTCGGGTGACCAAAAACTTACTATTTTTGGAATTTTTTTACAAAAATTATTTTAATTCACATTTCGAAGCTTTAAAACATTCTAAACATCATGGCACTGACAGAAGAGCGTTGATGTAGTAAATCCATCCTGCAAGTGTCCAATCAAGTCTCCATCCTCTATCGATGCAAGTGAAGTGTTGCATATGAGCCTTCATCAGTATCTCCATGACATCTCGCCTGAATTGGTAAACTGGGGACTGTCAAGCTTTCTCGTAAATAAGCTCAAACACTTGGAACTTTCGATATTCTGGCACGGGATCTTCCTGCAACACCAATGCAAGGAATTCGGATCAGCTACCTATATACTTTTTGTTCCTTTTAAATATTCAAACAATACGACTTTATTTCTCAGTCTAGCCTAAGCTCTGATACCAGGTGTGAGGTCCCCACCCCGCCGTATCAAACGGCGGATCTGATGGTGAACCTGGTGGCCACTAGATCTATAGCGGAAGCAAACAAAGTGGTTTAGGGTTCAACTAGCGGATGATCTCTCATCACAAAGTGAGTTGAGTTTGAGCCTACTAGTAATGAGATCTAGCTCCACCCTGCAGTGGAAGCGTACTTAACCTATCTAGCGATCCTAAGACCCACCTTCCAAGAGGAGAGAAATACCGAGTGCCTTTTTCCCCATGTTTTAGAGGCACATACACTTGAGACTTCGCCGCTCTAGGGGCAATGAGTATTACTAGTATCGATTTTAACACTATGGGGACAGAGAGTTCTCGACCAATCGAGACCACCCTTCTCATAGGCATTGGCAACCTGAGCCAAGCCCCCACTTTCCACCCCCACACTCACACTTCCTTGTGTGTCCTAATTACTACCACAATGATTGTTCAACATAAACATTCATTGATTAGATTCCGAATCACAATGTTCGTTAAGACAACCCTTCAATCAGTATTGCAAGCAGCACCAAGAAAATATTCTAGTAAAAATTCTACTCAAACTTATTCATTAAAATTCCAATGTTTTGGAGGTACAACATCCCCCCTCCAGCGAGAGTTTACTCCTCCTGTTGTTGCCTAGCTGCCATACAACTAGGTATGTCTATCGCATAGAAAGCACGACATGGACATTCCCACCGCATAGAAAGCAAGACGTGGGTTTCCACCGCATAGAAAGCAAGTCGTGGGTAAAGGCCCTAAGCTAGTAACTCTAGCTACTACGAAATTGTCATGAGCCGCCCCCTGTGATCAGTAGGGGGATCATGACTAATTCAACATTGGAAATAGAATAAACATTGGAGCTAAATTTTCCCTAGTAGACATTCTTCCTATTGCAAACAGTATATCCGTCAATCATTTCTTTCCTACTTTAGACTTAATGTACAAATGAATTTAAATGCCAAGGTTTCCGTCGGATTTCTCCAACATGTTTGGGAATATGTTCTTTCCTAGCTAAACGTGTGCAATGTTAAATTAAACAACTTGAATGAAATTGTGACTACCTCTTCCATTTCTTCGTCAATGGCCAATGATATGGCCGGTGCTTGTTCGTCCATGGGAGCTTTTCCTTTTCCATTTGCATTGCTCATTCCTGCCACGCGGTCGTGGGCACCACCAAAGCGAGTTCTCTTAACCGGGGCCATTTTATGCTCACTACTTTAAATAATAAACTTGGAGAAAAGAGCTAATATCGGAGAGCATCATAACAATCCAAATGATAGATTAGAATCATTGAACAATTTCCCTTATACGAGAGGGTTAGATTTTTCCTTCGAGACATAGTAATTTTATGGATAATACTTTACTTGTCCTATGGGAACCGGCTCTAAAGTTAATCACTCGGCTTAGATGATTAATAATTTCAGAATTTTACTAATTTAATTACAAGAGAGATGAATTAAGCAAGCTCAATCACTTTCCTAGTGCAATTAGAAAGATGCAGAATTACCGCATGCATAGGTGAGAGAAAATCCTCTTCTTAGTGGCTTAATGATGGATTAAATTTTACCTTAATCACATCTTAATGTATGAGAAAATTGAATCTAACTTTTTGACAATTAATTACTATGCTGCCTAGAGAGAGAAATCTCCTCTAATCTAGTATTAATCATTGATTAAGAGTGATGAATGGATGCATAATTAGATATTAGATGATGATTATGTAATGGAATATAGCTAAGGCGAATTAGAGAGCAGCTATTAGGAATTATAGCTAGGATTAAGCATAGTAGGAGAGGAATTAAGAGAATGATGAAGAGAATTACAGAAGAGCATAGATTAAATCATGATTACCGTGATTAGGGGCTGAAAATCCTCTCGATTTTCTGATCCAAATGAGTTCTCAAGACGAGAATTCGGTAGCACTTCCCTCCTTTGCTTCTCCTTCAAAAACTGTGTGTATCGGCAACACCTCCCCAAGGTGTGTGTGTGTGTGTACAGGATGTGTGTGTGAGCATCTGTGTGTGTGTGTGTGAGCACACCTTTAAATAGGCTCCTCAAGGCTGAAAATCGAACCTAGCTACTATAAGCATATGAGTGAGCACTCACTCCATGCATTGGCAAGTCTAGTTACCTTCCCACCAAGTGTCCAGTTGGCTAGTCTAACTGGCTCTCACACCCACTCTCTAGCTTGGAAACTCTCCTACAACTCCCACAAGACAAGAGGGCGCCCCCTAGCTGCTAAAGTTGGCTCAAAGTGGCCTGGAACCTGCTCCCACACAGCCTCAAGCCTCGGTGCCTCCCTGCACAACTTTAGGAAAAATTGGTTTTTAGGCTAAAACGGCCCATACGAGTCGGAATCTAATGCCGTAAATTGCTATACTAAGCTCTGACTAAGGTGTACTGGTCCGAGTACTTGCCATATTTAGCAACCCCCGGGGTCCAAAAATGCATTTTTTTCAAATTCGGGGTACGGGTGCAGTTTTTCGAGACGGTTAAAACTAGACGGGTCGGGTGACCAAAAACTTACTATTTTTGGGATTTTTTTACAAAAATTATTTTAATTCACATTTCGAAGCTTTAAAACATTCTAAACATCATGGCACTGATATTCATTTCATGGTACAATGGTGCTCCTTTTTTGGTCGAGGTCAGAGACCTTACAATGCCCCTCATTGCCTAGCATCCCATGAAAAGGTGGGCAAGGTCTTCACTGGATATTCTGCACCCCGAGCAACGATCGGACCGGATGCCTCTTTCTTGTATCTTTATGCCCGTCGGTAGAGCACCCCACATCACTTTCCACATAAATATTTTCATAAACTGAGGCCATCTTGGATTCCAGATGTTCTCAATGACTCCCTCCCACCATTTTTCTATCCAGTGCCTCTTCCATAATTTTTTGAGGGGGCTACACCAATTAGCCTCGTGCATTAATGCATGGTAAATGCCTTTAGAGTGTGGTTTCCAAAAGAGGCTACTCACGGGCCATCTCCAAGCGTCCCATTCAAAGTTGGATTCACAAATTGGCATCACCACCTTATCAAGCTCCTTAATCACCCTATAGACTAGTAAGTTCTCAAAGCCATCCGATTGAAATTGGATGGCGAAAGAGTCAACAGTTTCCAGCACTTCTTGTTGCCATCCCAGAATTGCTCTAGTTGAACAAGCCCCTTATTATTCACCTTCCTGGCCTTTTCTATCGAGTAAGAGCTTTGCGGAGGCCCAAATATTTTAGAGAGCCAAGGGGACCAGTGCAATATGGAGTTCTTAAAGTATCTGGTTACTTCCCCCCATTCCAAAACCTCAACAACACTTTTGTACTTCCTCATCAGCTCCCCTGAGAGTTCACCATATTTAAGATAAGACCACTTCGGGGCGAGAAGTTTGTCGTGCATCACAACCCCCTTCCACTTTCCCTCTTTCGATCCCAGTTTTGATGCATCAAGCATTTCCTTGGTCATGATAGCCCAAGCTTGGTCGTGTTTAGCCAATGAGACCATTAATTTGACACAAAGGGCCTCAGCATGAGATACAGGTTAAGAATGGCGAGCCCTCCTTGGTCTACCGGGCGAGCAACTACCTCCCATCTAGCCCACTACCATGGCCGGGAGGTTTTCGTGTTGTTCTTCTAAAGAAACCTTTTCACTGGTTTTAAGAATTGTTTCCAGCTACACTTAGCCATCTTGAGCACGGGGCTGAGGAAAGCAATATACGAGATCATAAAAGCATTGATCACTCTAATCCGGCTTTGGAAGGGTAGGAGAACAAACTCCCACCTTTTCATTTTGGCGCTTATTTTTTCAATGACCCGTAGTTTGCCTGTGGGTTATTTCCACCCCTACGGGTGCTCCCAGGTGTCTAAATATACTCCCTTTTGAGATAATCTCTCCTGTCGAGGCTGCAAGTTCAAAAGGGTCGTTCTCCGACAGGGAGATTAATCTTGACTTTCTTATATGGCACTTGGATCTCGAGTCCACGAAAAATGTTTGCATAATCTCCAGAGATCTCCTGACAACTTGAGGGCACGCCTTCAAGAATAGGAGCGAATCATCTGCGAACATTTTGGCTTGTAGCTGGTTGTTGCCCGGCGATGCCAGACCTTGAATCTCTCCCCACGCAGCACTGGCTTTTGAGCATTGTAATGAGAGGATGCGACCCGATGGTGAACAACAAGGGGGCGAGGGGACATACTCGCTTAATAGACCTTTTAACCTCAAAAGATCCCACAGTTCTGTCATTAAACAGGAGCTCTGATTGGCTGCCACCACCTAGTGTGCGTATGAGGCGACAAAGGTGAGGCCCAAAGCCCAAAGCTCCCATGACTTCTTCTATATAGGACCATTCTATCCTATCATAGGCTTTGTCGAGGTCCAGCTGCAGCAAGATGTAGTCTTTCTTGGAGAAGGATGCATACTCTATTCCTACCATTGTTGCCAATATATTGTCATATATAGATCTCCCTTTAATGAACCCGTGTTGATGGGGAGAGATGATCCGACTCAGTAGGGGGGCAAGTCTGAAAGCTATTGCCTTGGCAATAATTTTGTATGCTATTGACATCATCGTAATGGGACACCAATGTTTAAGTTGAGAGCAACAAATCTGTTTGGGGATGGGTTTGATAAGGCCTCTCTTAACACTTGCATCCAACGACTCTTTGAAAACAACTAGATTGGACATCTGTGTGACTGGACCCTTGAGATCTTCCCAAAATTCCCTGAAGAATTCAGGGTTAGTCCATCCCAGCCGGGGGACTTTTCATTGCCAAGAGGTTTTAGTGCCGCTGAGCATTCTTCCTTAGAGAAGGCCTTTTCCATGCGGTTGGCTTCCTCCTGGGGAACCTTCTTTTCAAGTCCATCCGAGCCGGGGGACTTTTCATTGCCAAGAGCTTTTAGTGCCGCTGAGCATTCTTCCTTAGAGAAGGCCTTTTCCATGCGGTTGGCTTCCTCCTGGGGAACCTTCCTCCCAGGGAACCTTCTTTTCAACACTTCCAAGTAAAGACGCCCGGGCTTCTTCCACTTCCTGAGATTGGGTCTCTGGCTGGCTGATAATCTGGCTGAGATACTTGAGCATAAGTGCAGCCATCTCATCTTGGTTTTGAACTGTATTCCCTTTCTCATAATTGAGTACTTGCACGCGGCCTGGACCTTTCCTCACTTTCAGAGCCCTAAAAAAATTGTTGGAATTAGGGTTGCAGAGAAACACACACAGCTTGGAGAAGACGAAGGAAGCTCAAGGCACACAATAGAGAGTGTGTTTCTTAGTGTGCAATGGAAAGATAGATAGCCCTAGAGTGATGGGCGTATGTACCATGTCCGGGGGAAAAAACCTCCTAAAGAGGGAAAAAATTTCCCGGCGGTCCTAGTGTGTTCACACACATCACTACCACATGTATATGGTAACAAATCCCCCCTGGAGTGATGCGGTGAACAAGAGTTGGCACATGAGTAAAGGGAAGTGCCATGCGGTGAGGACAGGATCAATCCACAAAGGGGAGTAAGCCCAAAGCTTTTCGGAAAGCTTCAAGCTTCTCACGAGACAATGCCTTTGTGAAAAGATCTGCAAGGTTGTCCTGTGTTGGCACATAAGCCAAGCTGATCTCTCCTGCTAGAGCCTCTCCCTGACATAGTGGTAATGCACCTCAATGTGCTTTGTGTGAGCATGAAAAACTGGGTTCCTCGCAACTGCCAATGCGCTCTGACTGTCAGTGTAGATAGTGTTGGCAGTGTCCTATCCAACACCCAAATCAGCCATAAGGCGTCTGAGCCATACACACTCAATCGTAGCTGTGAAGACTGCCCTGTACTCAGCCTCACAACTCGAAGTGGCCACAGTAGGTTGCTTCTTGCTCAACCATGATATACATGAACTGCCAAGCATAAAACAAAAACCACTTGTGGAGACTCGCGTGTCAAAACAACTAGCCCAATCTGAGTCTGAAAAAGCATGTAAGTCTGGCGGCAATGATCCCCCCTTGGGATATAACAAGCCAAGATGTAAAGTGCCACTAAGGTAGCAAAAAATCCTCTTGACAGCCTGCCAATGCTTAGACCCTGGGCTATGCATAAATCTGCTGATCTGTGAGACTGCAAACTGAATATCCGGCCTCGTGTTGCATACATAAATGAGGCAGCCAACAACAGTTTGGTAAAGAGTGACATCAGCAGGATCACCAACATCATGTAGACTCAACTTCAAACCTGTTTCCATGGGAGTGGCAATAGGTTTGCAATCCTCAAGTCCAAACTTACATAGCAATGTCTCTATGTAACTTTTCTGACACAAGGCAATACCACCATCACACTACTTAAACTGTATACCCAAGTAATGATGCAACAGCCCCAAATCTTTCATCTTGAAAGTAGCATTCAAATCAGCCTTAAATTCAGCAATATGTCTCTCATTTGGTCCAGTGATCAGCAAATCATCAACATAAAGAACCACAATGAGAAGTACATCACCCTCATGCTTTACATACAATGTGCTTTCTGTTGGACTGTTACGAAAGCCTCATTTAACCAAATGAGTGTCAGCTTTCTCATACCAAGCACGAGGAGATTGCTTCAACCCATACAAAGCCTTCTTACATCTACACACTTTGTCCTCTTGTCCTTTTATGACAAAACCGCGAGGGTGCGTTACATAAAGTTCCTCAAATATGTCACCATTCAAGAAAGCAGTAACAATGTATGATTGATGTACATCCCAACCAAAATGAGCTACCAATGCACATAGAAAACGTACAGTAGTCATTCGAAAAGTGGGAGAAAAAGTCTCTTCATAATCTATGAATTTTTGCTGTGCATAACCCTTTGCAACAAGTCAAGCCTTATGGCGATTGATCTCACCATCCGGTTTGCGTTTCAACTTGTAAACCCACTTTGTACCAATGGCCTTTTTTCCAGGAGGCAAATCACATAAAGTCCATGTGTCATTCTCTATAAGTGCATTATATTCTGATTGCATGGCAGCCATCCAATTTTCTGAATTCTGTGCTTCATCAAAAGACAGAGGCTCCTCAACATCATGAAAGCTAGACACAGCCAAAGCATAACAATCTGATGCATAAGATGCATGGAGAGATCCTGAACGAGTACAACTAGACAAAGGTGCATCCAATTTACTGTCACGCAAAGTGTGCACCAGCCATTTTGGCATACCTCTAGCCTGCTCATTTTCAGCCCTTTCCTCATCAAGTACATCAAGTACATCATGTACATCTGCATCAGTAATAGACTGAGCTAAAACATTTTCAGAAACCCCCATAGGCTGTACATTTGCCTCATTGGAACTTACATTCGTATTTCCACCACTGAAAAGAGGCAACAAAGTGTCATAAATGTCTTGTGAGCTTACATTACTGTCTCTAGTACATGACAGCAAGGGCTGAACAAAATCTTCCACAAACACTACATCCCGAGAAACCAAAATACATTTTGTTTGCGGATGATACAACCTGTATCCTTTGCTTTCAGCACTATAATCAACAAAAATACATTTGACAACCTTATCATCCAATTTTCTGCGTTGCACTTGTGGCACCAAAGCATATGCCAAACATCCAAAAACACGCATGTGCTCAATAGAAGGCTTTCTATCATGCCATGCTTCATATGGAGTAATAGACTGCAAAGATTTTGTAGGACACTTGTTAAGTACATAAGTGGAACACATGATGGCCTCAAGCCAAAAATAATGCGGCAAAGCTTGACTTTTGACCATACATCATGCCATTTCCGTCAGTGACCTGTTTTTCCTCTCAGCAACACCATTTTGCTGAGGTGTATAAGGCATTGTACATTGGTGTTTTATCCCACGACTAGCCAGAAATGCATTAAATTCATGAGACATATACTCCCCCCCTCGATCGGAACGGAGGGTTCCCATAGTACATTTCGAGACATTTTCAGCCATAGCCAGAAATTGTTTGAAGCACATAAAAACTTTGGACTTCGCTTTAAGCGGAAATACCCATGCATGCCTGGAGTAGTCATCAATGAAAGTCACGAAGTACAGGTAATTGCTCAAGGACGGAGTTTGCATGGGACCACAAACATCACTATGCACAAGCTGCAACCTGCATGTGGCCCGAACTGAACCATCCTTTGGAAATTTAGAACGCTGCATCTTACCCAAAATACAACCTTCACAAACATGTTTGACAGGTGCTTCAAGAGGTGGCAAAGAAGCAACCATATCAGATTTCTGCAAACGCAGCAAACTGGAAAAATTCAGATGACCAAAACGTGCATGCCAAAGTTTTGCATCTGAAATAGCCCTTGAATCTGCAACAGCATTTGCAAAATTTTGTCCACACTTGTCATACAAAGTGAGCTTATAGAGCTCACGACACAAAATCCTAGATGCAACAATTTCATCACCAAAACTGAGATCATGAACTGTACATCTGTCATCCACAAATTTGACTACAAGTCCAAGTCTAGCAAGTGCGGATACAGACAAGAGATTCTTCTTGATCCCAGGTACATAAAGTGCATCAACAAGTGTGAAGGAACTGCCATTAGCAGCAGTAAACACAATCTTTCCAACTCCTTGAACTGGATAAGAGGCATTGTTGGCACAAGTGACTGAATTCCCATGAGGGACAGACTCGAGAGAGGTAAACAATTCACGATGTGAGGTAATGTGCTTTGTAGCACCACTGTCGAAATACCACACATGCGCATCTGTAGGAACTGACAAGCATGCATCATGGACAGTAGGATTGTAAGTGCACTCTGTGCTAAACGCCCATTCTGCATCAACATCAACATTACAGTCTCCTTTCACAGAAGACTCAACAATGGCTACATTTGTAGTGGAACCAGCATTTGCAGTGTAACCACCCTCTTTCTTCTTAGCCTCTTTGGCCTTCAACTTAGGACACGACTTGATCAAGTGATCATTAGCTTTACAATAATGGCAACACATCTTCTTTTTGCCCTTATCACCAGAATTTCCAGACGAAGTACTGCTAGCAGAAGCATTAGGAACATAATTTTTGCCACTCGCAGCAGAACCATAAGAAGTGGCTGCATTACTATTACCACCCTTTCTTTGAGAAGCAATAAAAGCCAATTCAAATGCACGCTGCCTAGTCCTGTTTTTTCTAGAAACTGACTCTTGCAATAGCAATGTGCATAATGCATCAAACTTGACAACTTCAGGATTTCCTTGGGTCATTAGTCTCCAAGTGCTAGCAAAAGTCTGGTAGGAATCTGGTAAGGCATCAAGAATAGTCTGCACAAGGGAACTGTCTGAAATGACTTCACCTCTGCAGAAATAAGCTGCTCATTGATATCCTTGACACTAGCAAGGAAACTGTCCATATCATCTTCCTCATGCGTAATCTTCGACTCCAGCTCTTTACGCAGCAAAGCAATTTTAGCCTCATTGCGGCTTGCATAAAGACCTGCTAAAATATCCCAAGCCTGTTTTGTAGATTTTGCTAAACGGATGTGAGGAACAATGGTGTGCTTCACAGACAACGCAATCAATGCATGAGCCTGCGCATCCTTAACATCCCAACGAGCTTGTTCTGCCGTAGGCAAAACAACTCTAACAGCTGCAATCCTTGTAGCAAGACCTGGAACATCCTCAACATCGCCTACATCCTTAGAACCAGGACATACATCAATGCCCTGCAAAATGTTCCAGACACCCTTTGACACAAGAACATGTTGCATCATATAATCCCACATAGGGTAGTTGTCCCCATCCAACCTGTCCTCAGCAGAAAACATCTTGAACACATCTGTGTTGTTGTTGTCAGCCATGGTAAATGCTACACCTGATGTGAAAACTGCCCGAAAATAGGAGAAACGGAGCGGGAATAACTTGTGCTATATAGCACAAACCGTAGAAGACTATAAGGCACCTGTTATGTAGAAAAAAAAACTGGCATAAATTTTGCACAAAATGACGAAATAGTCTGTGAAGCTCGCTCAAAATATTTGTCGACCTGCGAACGCTTGCCAAAGCTCACTGAAATCAGAAAAAGTGAACAGCCGTGTGCTGGAGTAGCTGGCGACTAAGCCCGGGAGGACGTGAACTGATTTGATACCAATTGTTGAAATTAGGGTTGCACAAAAATGCACCCAGCTTGGAGAAGACGAAGGAAGCTCAAGGCACACAATAGAGAGTGTGTTTCTTAGTGTGCAATGGAAAGATAGATAGCCCTAGAGTGATGGGCGTATATACCATGCACGGGGGAAAAAACCTCCTAAAGAGGGAAAAAATGCCCCGGCGGTCCTAGTGTGTTCACACACATCACTACCACATGTATATGGTAATAAAAATGTGCTTGGTTAGAAGGCTCTGGTTGTAGGAAAGTTTCCCTACATAGCAATCTCACCTTCTTGATTTCCTCCAGCTGTTTGTTGGCCAGGTGAGATTTAGCTTCAAGCCATCACTTGTACTCATCTTTGGTAGCCAGTCCGGAAGCCTTCCTAGAGGCTAATTGCCCTACCTCCTCTGTCAGATGTTTGATATGTGCCTCATTGGCTTTTTTTACCCGGGGACCCAAAGTTTTGATAGCTTTTTGTATACTCCGAACAAATACATTCCAAGCACTAGGTTTATTCATTCCCACATCTTTCTTAAGCTTTCCCAACGCTTTCTTGGTGATGCTTCTGAAGAGAGGGTCTTTGAACAGGTGTGTCCCTATAACAAGAAGCTTTTTCTCCCCTCTTGGGGGTTGCGCCCCCCCTCCCCCCCCCCCCCCCCCCCCCCCCCTTTTTCTTTCTTGAGTTGTAAGTGTAATGGCATGTGATTGAAGAGGCTTTTTGTTGAGATTACCCTTATCTCTACCATTGATGAGATCCAGTCAGCTTGATGAGAGCAGTAGCATCTATCCAGCTGGGAGGCAGTGCGGGCATACTCAAGGCTTGTGTAGGTGAATCCAGACATGCTGTTCCATGGGCCCATTTCCCACAAGTCAATCATAGCCCACTTCTCACATCAGCTCAGCCATTTAGACTTTTTTGAGCCAGCCAGTAGACTTGCGGAGCCTGTTCCGTCCTTGCTTTTCTTGACCATATTGAAATCTCCAACCATCAGCCACTCCCCTTTGAGGGGCCGTAAACATTTACTATGGTGATAGGTTGATTGTCCCATCTAATTATAACACCAAGGACTCTTTAGGAGGGGTGGTTAAGAACCACCTTTGGCTCCAAATCTCTGTTAGCAATGAACAAGACACCACTGAAATTGTCGCTTCCTTCCTTATAGAAGATAAGTTTTTTTCCTACAGCCCGTTTTCTCTTGCACCGGGTATCCAAATTGTGTTCTTGGATGGCCCAGCAATTGACTTCCTTCTCTTTCTTCACTTCCTCCCAGAAGAGAGTGCCCTTCTTCCGGGTTTTTAGTCCCTTCCACATTCCAAGATTGAAGAGATAGAGTATCCATCATTGGGAGTGGGAGACAAATTCTTCTACCTCCAAGAACTCTTCACCAGAGTTCCCATTAACACTAGGTTGGTAACCTAACAGGACATAAAAGTGTCCTTTCAAGGTTTTGAAAAAAACCTCCAAAACCATAGTAGATCCACTCATTTTGTAAAATCCTTTCATGAGGTTATAGTTCAAGGCCTACTATACATGGAAAAAATAAGAAACTTGTAAAATTTCTCATCTTTTGGTCACACCAAGCCTCCAAAGTTGATGGACCAGTACATTTTCATCAAAACAGTCATTTCTTACGTTTTGTTGCATAAAAATAAGATTAGGGATTTTTGTAGGACTTGAGATAAATTCCCTAGTTAACTTCAGTGGGTTGGTGATCAGAACATATGATTGATTCTCACTCACTATTTTTTGTTTTGCCAAAAGAAATAGGTACAAAAAAGTTGAATTTTTACCATTCTGCAAACCTATCATCAAAGTTTCTATAGCCATGCTCAATACAAATAATATATGCATGTTTTCTTAGTTCCCTATTGTCCTTTAGGTTCATAAGGAGCCATGGAGCATGTCAAAAGAATAATACATCTCTTACCAAGGAGAATCTTGGGGACAAAGGTGAAGTACTAAATACAGCAAACATGAAAAAACTGGGCTCAACATTATGAGTTGTAGAATCCCATAGAAACTATTCAATATCTAGCCAAATTTGATCCTTATGACTAGATATGGTTACTACCTACAAAATGCATGTAGTTGTCACAAGAAACTAATAATATTGAAAAAGCTATACTTGATATACTAGAATGTTTCGTTTTCTTCTATAATTGAAAAAATCAACCATCGTTGTCTACTATGCAAAATAGGGTATTAGGTGCCCCAAAACTCAAGGAATATTAGCTTTATGTTACAATATGCGACATAGAAAATCAAAAATGCATTTGGATATCATGAAAGCCACCAAAAAAATCATAGAAGAGCTAAAATTGGCTAAAAAACAGGATTTGACAATTTTTGTAATTTGGTCATAACTTACAACTTTAACATTTATTTCTCCCTAGAAGCATCAGGACATGTTGAGGACTACTAAAGATAGTTCTCTAGCATTATAGACCTCACAAACATGAATTCTCCCTAGAAGCATCAAGACATGTTGAGGACTACTAAAGATAGTTCTCTAGCATTATAGACCTCACAAACATGAATTCTAGAGTGGTATAGTTGCAAAAAGTTGAAAAAAGCCAAAAACAGGACCGGTTTTTTCACACAGTTTAGGTTGTGAAATGTTGTGCAAGGACAAGGTTAAAGATGGAATTGATATTCCAAAAAAATGTCAAGTTTTTTTCATCTCATGAGACAACTTTCTAGACGGATAGCACCTCAAAATCCATTTTGAAAATCTTGACATAATTCAAGGAAAATGGTCAGTTAACAGGACATAAAAGTGTCCCATTACCAACCTAGTGTTAAGATTGTCCTCTTCCATTGCCTCCTTTTCTGTATGGTATCCAGCTTGGAAGTGAAAAGGTCCTCTTGATTCGTCTTCCCCAAAACTTCAAATATATTGTCATACACGACAAGAGGCTTTGGGAAATCCGGTGGGAGACCTATGATTTGTCCCAAGACCCTAGACTTTGCTTTGAACCGTTTACATGAGATATGAGATACTTATTGCTAGCCCTCATCTTTTGACCTAATAGTTGGAGACATTACTATCTTCTGCATTACTGGGGTGGTCGTTCTTTGCTAAGCGGTGGATGAAAAGCGGTAGCTTTGGGTGGTCTTGCCCTTACCCCAGTTGCCATGATCTTGTTTCTCCACATCTTTATTCGAGTTGACTTTATTTTGCCCCCCCTCTGCCTTGCCAAGATCTTCAGTAGACTTCTTTGTTGGATCTACTGTATTCGTGCCACCTTGTGAGGTAGCCTGTGATTCACTTCTCTCCTCTATAGGCTTTAGCACCATAGCGGGACACGCCCTCCCATAATGTCCGCATTTGTTGCATTCGAAGCAGGCCCGGAAGAAGGTGTTAAAGTTAAGAGAAATGATCTTTAGCCCTGCCCCAACATTCACCACCAAGTTCTTTGGTTGTGGCTTCCTCAGATCCCACCAGATACAGACCTTGTTTGTTACTACCCCCGAGGCCCTGGCAAATGGAACAAACAATGGATCACCAAGCGAGGCTGCGAGGTCCTTCAAGTTCTTCCTAAGCCATACTGGGTGGTTGCCAAACTCCACCCATACTGGGCATAGATCCTTGAATGCCTCGTTAGATTCAAATAGAGGGTCCCAAGGGAGCACGCACACCGATGCGCAATTGAAGAACAACCGGCTTTTCGCCAAAACCTTCTCAACCATTGCACTATCATTGAACTGTATTGACACGAATTCTTTTGCTATATATTGGGTGAATATTACCGAGCCGATTGAAAGTCTCAAGACTACCTACACCTAATGTGAAACAACATGATTGTGCCGAGGCTGTGTGTGTGTGTGTGTGTGTGTGTGTGTGTGTGTGTGTGTGTGTGTGTGTGTGTGTGTGTGTGAGAGAGAGAGAGAGAGAGAGAGAGAGAGAGAGAGAGAGAGAGAGAGAGAGAGAGGTATATATTAAACACTTATAGAATATATATAATAAACAATTATAAGATATAAATTAAGACTAATTATGCAACTTGAGATTTCACATAAATAATTATATACAAGCTACTAAATTAAATTCTAGAGAAAATATATAGTAAACACATAAAATACTTAAATATATATTTTTTATCCCTAAATAAAGAATTATAGAGTAAATTATAGAATTCATATTTTGCACATAATTGAAGTAGCTCATATATTCTCTCTTAAAAATGCTACATTGTATATCGTCGCTTAAACACACACACACACACACACACACACACACACACACACACACACTCATATATATGTATATATACACACACACACACACACACACACACACACACACACACCAAGTGGAGGCACTATTAGACTGCATTAACTGCAGTCCTTGAACAACCATCTAAAAATTAAAAGGCCCACATAATTTGACGGAACACCTTTCCACTAGCAAGCACAAAATTATAGTTTGTACATATTTAAAAATTATGCTTTACCAGTTTGAATGCACATACATTCACAACCTGGCAAAATCAACACATTGATATGTGTGAGGAATGGAGAGCTTGTAAAACCATTGAGCTTGCATCTCAAAAAGCGCATTCAATTCAAAAATGGTGGAGAAAATATCTAACTTGAGAGAGCATCACTACAGTGATGAGTAGATGGTTTAAATGGTGGGAGCATCAAGTTTTTCAATGGGGAGGAATTGGTACAAATGTAAGTACCTTTATGGAAATTTGTAAATTTTGCATACATGTAATTTACAAATTCCCAATGTTAATTTATCAGAAAGTGTGCATGCCAGCTAGTTAGCGGCTTAAGGTGGAAAGAGAAAAAATGCCCTACATGATGCCTGTGTAACAAATGTTATAAATTCATATATTCAATTTGCAAAGAGTTTGGGATATACTGCAGGGCGATATATAGGAATGGGTCCCACAATGCAGATTTTGCTTTCTCGAGTTGAATCTCAACACATTCAAAGTCGGGCCAACGTGGCCCATTTTCTACATGAAAAGGACTTGAATGTATGCATAGTCAATTTTGCATGGAGACAAAGAAACAATACAACGCAAAAAGAGGGGTAGAAGAGGAACAAGTAGATCACATCACCCGGAATATGTCATGGAATCTAGGGAGAAAAACCATTACGATCGGCCCAAAAACATCAGGTTTGATAACGAAGGACCAGGCATTTTTAACATTCCATTGCAAATTAGTGATAGTGATGATGATTTTGGATCTAAAAAAGAAACAACCACACCTTTGTCATCTCAAAGAGACAGTGTGTTAGAGAGGGATGTGCCACGCAATCAATGGGCCATGAGGAGATTGCCCATTCAAAGTCAAAGAAAGTGTTTTGGAATGGCGGGAAAAAAAATTGTGACAGTCTCTTGCATAATTGCTCTATTGGTCTTAATACTCCATGTATATGGTCCGAAAGAATGTTCAAGGATAAAAAAATTGAGAAATGGTTATGGATTAATTTGTAAGCATGATATTTTGCATACTCAATCAATAAAAAAAAGTCAAAGATTTTCCTCCTTCTTCGAATGTTTGGCCAATAGCAAGAGGGATAGATATCTCCACACAAGAACTTGCAGCACTACACCATAGTGGATTTAGGATAGAGAATGCATTGGTAAATGCTCAACCTTTGGCTGGTGATTTCCAAGAAGGTGGTAGCATCTCACGGAAGAAAAAGTGGAGGCATGGAATTTCTAAAGAGGCCATGAAGAAATTGGAAGCATGTAATAGTATGACAGCTTTATTTTTGGATGAAGTAAAAAAGTCTCAAGAGAATATAATTTTTCAAGAGTTCACTGAACATTTATGAGATTCACATAAAAGGGAGTCTAGCATGCACGTGTTGGGTTTTAAAAAGCGAGAGAAGACAAACAAATCCTTTTTGGCATGCAAAAATATGTACTATGTGTACACAAAAGTGGTCGGACTTGAACCTAAGGAGCATATGATTATTCATTAGAGCCAACCCTCTCACCAATGGATATCGATTTTATTCTCAGACAACCAAGGAGGATTTCTCCCCCCATTTAATTACTGTTGGTTTGGTATGCATCTTTCACTAAACTAGATAATTGCTCTATGATACTAAAGTTTTTTTCTGCATTTATTTAAATTTATTCCACTTGTGATCATCTATCTTAGAAAAAATTGTTTATGCAGTGCAAGATTCAAAATTTCAAACAAAAGATAGAAGAAACTTGCAGAATATTTGGGAGAAAATTAATTACCTTTTAGAGTGACCATTACATTTATGGAATTTATGTCTTTTTCGTATTTTAATTTTGGTCATATCATGTGGTAGATTAGTGAATGTACTTCCATCCACAAACTTACGTTGATTCAAAAAGCTCAAGCTTGGAGAAAATGGTATTATCTGTATGTGACATGATTTTTGCTTTTGTCACATGCATATGCTGTGGAATTATTTGACTCTCATGGCATGCACTCCAAACATATTTGACTCTAATGACATGTGTTGTGTTCTTATTTGCTTTAAAAAATCTATATGGTTTTTGACTCTAATGTGTGTGCTACAGAAAAAAATGTTTTACACTATTGTTCTAAGAATATATATATATATATATATTTATTTATTTATTTATTTATTTATATGTGTGTGTTTGTGTACATAAGCAATTCTTCAACCCAATCAAGTGTTTTTAAGTACTGGTTTATGTGTACCAAGGTCTCACCCCTAATTCTTTCAAGGTAAATAGTGAAACATGAAGAAATTGGTTTGAACTAATACATCCACAAAAATATATAAGCTGTGTTTAGTGCATCATATAATTAAAATAAGTTGTTTACAACATTAGGCGTAGGCATTAAACTTGAAAGTACAATTTATTGATTGCTAGTGCATAATTATTTAAATATATTAGTTAAGAATAAATCTCGCCTCAATCTTACACTACATTAGAGCCGAAGATACGATCCACAAGATTGACAGTATGTTTGCACACGAGAAGATGGTCAATCTTAGCTTGCAAAGTGGCTCTCCGAGTACTTTAAATGTAGCCCCATGTCTCTCACTCTGCTAGAGCACTTTTCATTGTCTCATAGCCTTGATTGAGTTCCTGGTCTCCATTGTTGCGAGCACGATTTATATGGTTGAACATTCTGATGGCTTTGTTTGTGTCATGATCCCTTTGTGTGAGCATCTTCTTTTCTTCAAGGGGTGCATTGGGAAAGTTTATGAAGATTTTCTTGTATTTTTCCAACAACCTCATTTCCGATAGCTGCATACCCTATAGGCATTGTGATAAGAAGAGGGGAAATAAAGAAATCTCTCTTGATTGGCACAATAGAGTCACCTGTGTTGCATATGCTGCCTGACTCTATATCATTTATATAGGTTGAAGCAGCATGGTCTCAAAAAGCATATGATAGTGCCATGAGTGACGCACGGTCTCATAGGCATGTGTTAGTGCCATGATGGGTCCTAATTCTTTAAAAGCATATGCTAGTGCCATGAGTAGTCCCAAATCTCAAAAAGCATCTACTAGTGCCATGAATGACCACCACTAACTGATTTAGTGGAGTGTACAAGAATATATGCTTGATATATGCACTATGAATATTATGCCCCTATCATTGCACAAATGACCTTTCGACTATTGTGAAAATGATTTTCTCTCTTGGCTGCCGCTTCCACTTTGGCACTCTCTCTCTCTCTCTCTCTCTCTCTCTCTCTCTCTTTGTTTCTCTCGTTGTTGATACTCTCACACCCCTATCCTATCTCTATTCCACAAATATGTTCTTCTCTCTCCGTCTTATCCCTCTTGTCTATCCTTCCCTTGGTACTTATTTCACCTACCCCAACCCACCATAGAGATTGTACATATAAGAGAGCTCCATGCTTATATAAACTCAAAAAAGAATCACCTTTAGCCAAGAAACACGAATTGATTAGCTTGCAAATAAAATTAACCCAGGTAGTACAACACCACCAACATCTTCCTTAGGATACACCCAACAACCTCCAAGCTCGAAACCCCCAACATCCCAGCAAAAGGATTTTTAAGATAAGAAATTAGAGATTGAGCCAATGCAAGAGGACAAAGAAAATACCAAAAGATGCACCTATGATGATCTCCTCAAAGCTGGACATACACTTGAGGATGCTTTTGAGGCTATGTATGGCACCTCAATCCCGCCATGGGCTACAAAGCAAGAAGAAAAAGATAAGGAGAGACCACAAGACCAAGGTACCCAAAGAAGAGCACCAAAGTTGCATTTATCACCAACTAGAGTATCGAGCTTAGAACCAATCCCACCAATGCCAAGGTGGAGGCCTTTAGAGAACCTGTGGCAACCTCCTCTAGTGGAAGTGTTGTAAGTCTGGGCCACCAAGTCCCATTGTCTAGACCATTTCCTAGGCCAGTAGCAAAGAGTGTGGTAGTGGAAAATGAAGAATATGTAAGATCTTCCCACCAAATTTTGGAGAGAATCAAAAACCAGATCTCTTGTTGTAGTTGAGGAAAACAACATGCTCAAGAAGAGAGAGTAAAACCTAATAAGAGAGCATGACAACCTCACCAAGCAGCTGCAAAGAACTTTTTAGAGAGCAGAAAGCGTAGAGAAAGATCAAGAAGCCCAAAGAAAGATAGTGAAGGAAGCCGAAGCACAAAGGGATACCCTCACCGTCCAGATGGTTGAGGTATCTAAAGAGATTGCCAATCTGCAAGAGGAAAAAGAGAAGATAGAAGATGGGCTGGAGTCATCTCGTGATGAGATAATAGAGATCAAGGACAAATTAGAGCTCCAAGAATTGACCATACAAAGACTAAGAGGAACCCCAAGGGCTACTAGAGCAAGTGACAGAGTGGACAACAAGACTGTACAAGCCTTGAAAGATCAAATTACGGCATTGCAAACGGAATTGAAACTGGTGAAAAGGAAAAGATTCCACATTGTAGAAGGTTCTTTAGTAGATAAAGAAATATTTTAGACACAATAGCAAGAGCTCCAAAATTAAAACGAGTAGCTGAAGCACCGGTTGAAAATGCTGCAAGACAAGAAGAGATGACCTTGTACAACAACCATTAAGGGAAATGAGACAGGAAGCAAAGAGAGTAGGAGGCCAATCCATAGATCTATGTCCAAGTGACTCAGGAGTCAATGCCCAACAAGAGTCTATGGAGATTCCAAAAAGCTTAGAGAAACCTATATTCGTGGAGATACCTCCAAAAATTCAAGAAGAAGGGTAGGAGCTAACAGGGGAGGATGAGGCCCATCTTTGAATTTTGATAGACAAAGCCACTGAAGAAGGCATCAGAGCAGCAATAAAATGGGATTAGAGAATGATACACTCTTTGGGAGTGTTGCTACTAGATACAAAGGTAATTAGAGAAGAGTGGATGCAGCCATCCCTCCCTTACCCTTTGCTCAAGTACAATATGCTCACTAGAAAGAAAATGATTTTAGCAAAGGAGATGACAACACTATTTGAGTACCTGGCATACCTAGTATGTCTGGTTGATGATCCAAAGTCTATTAGAGATGATGTCTCCTTCTTCCCAATACCAAGGATGAGAACTTCGAAGGACCACTCAAGGCTTTTGGAGAAGCATCCAACCTGGCTGAATTATCGTAAAATTCCACCATCCAAAGAAGGAGAGAGAATAAGTGGGACTTATATGATGAAAACCCAAATGGGCCCCATTAAGCGCAAAACAAGTAGCATATTTCCACACACGATACGAGGGATTTGGGTTGACATTGGAGGAAATAGTGTTGACTTGGTTCCAGCCCCACTCAATAGTAGAGACTTCCTGGACATTGATCAAGGGTGAAGAAAGCTTCACTTTGTTTCAAGAAATACATCAGAATATGCCCAGTGTGAGAGTTGCCACAAAATGATCAATCCCTATATTGAGGGTTTGAAACAAAACTCTCAAAAAAGACTTCCGCTTAAAATCATGGGAAGCATTGTACCTAGTAGACAATTGAAAAATATACGGTTAGGTTACTAAGGATGTAGAGACCAATGCAAGTAGTGACTCTTCTACCATTAGTGAGTCTAAATTCATGTTCATAGCAAATCACAACTACAAGCTCATGGGTTACCCGCCTAGGGCAGGCCATCCAACGGGAGCACCACCTGCAACCTAACCCAAGGGTCCGTATTATGAATGTGGAGGCAACCATTGGGCACAAGAGTGTGCACATAAAGGTCAATGAAAAAATATATTAGGATGTTTCTATATACATGGATCCTATATAGGTGCCATTGAGTAGCATAAATGTCCCTAAAGAGCTTCTACATTCATAAAGTGTAAACTACCTCAGATCCTCTAGCCATGTCCAATCCTCGCACACCTCAGTCTAGAGGTGCACGGAGATCAAGCCCAAAAGGTTATAATCTTTTCTTTACTAT
Source organism: Adiantum capillus-veneris (assembly GCF_014529385.1). Lineage (NCBI taxonomy): Eukaryota > Viridiplantae > Streptophyta > Polypodiopsida > Polypodiales > Pteridaceae > Adiantum > Adiantum capillus-veneris. The sequence continues at coordinate 90,788,256 of NC_140949.1, forward strand.
TCAGTGCCTATATTCATGAGCGCAACACATGTGCACACCCATGTCTATATACATGATAATGCATGTAGTGGACTAAACCCCATTTGGTTCCAGTTTATTTCAAAACTTTGACGTCTATCGTAAACCTATCCATACTAGAATTTCAAAAGATGCATCTTAGCTTTGTTATATTGTCATAATAATCAATATCTAATTCTCCTAAATGATTTTCTCATGTTAAACTGATCATTTAATATGGGGAAGTGCCAGGGGAGAAAAAGCTAGAATATTGGTTAAGCTAGCAGACCGGCCCCACAGTAGGGATCCAAAGGAGGGAAAATAGGGATCAAAAGGGGGGGCCATCTACAAAAGAGCCATGTGCAAAAATGGGCTAAAAAGACCCTAAGGTTCAGCCCATTAAGACTTCCAAAATGCTAAGGTTCCAAAATTCAAAGGCTGTGTCCAAAGGTCAACCCTAGGGGAATTGGATGCTTTGTGTGTCTACAAAAAAGTCTTTTGTAATCCCTACTTAGGAGGGGGCGAGCCTTTCTTGTAGGGGATGAGAGAGAAAGCCACACACACACACACAAGCTCCCTTTACATAAAGGGAATGAGGGATACATGTCAGCTCCCTAGGCGAGATGCCCACAAGGTGTACCCAATTCCTATTAGATGGCCTTGGAGGTGGACCAATGAGAATTAGGCTAGAGTAAATCTAGTTTAATTAATTTAAAAACACTTAATAAAAGAACCAATGAGAATTAAGTCTCCTAGATGACTATTGGACAGTCTCCCAAGGGGTCCAATGAGCATTCAACAGCCCAATGGCTTGCCTGATTCCTATTGGCCAGGAGGCAAAGAGGTCCAATGAGAGTTTAGTTGAATTATAAAATTACCTAAATCTCTCACAAAAGGGGAAAGGGGGACACATGTCAGAAGGCTATCACTTATGCTGCTTAATTGTCATTGTCTTGACTTGGGGAGGTCCGTTGAGGGTAGAGCAAGAGCAAATAGCAAGAGGGCTCGCCCAAGAGAGAGAGGGGGCTGATTTTTGCAAGGCATTATCACACACACAGTCTATGTGTGAAGTAAAGAAGACTATCTCTTCCCAAGCTTTAATGGAGAGCTCATCACCTACTCCAAGCTTGTGAGATAGAAGCCTACATCAACACACTCTTGGCATGTGGATGCAAATCCAACCAAGAGCCAAGCTTCAATGCATGCTCATCTCCTCTACCAAGCTAATTACTAAGCTAAGCTATGCTAATATGAGTGATTATGTGAGGAGATGTACATCTTTCTCGTAAGATACTCCTTCTTCCTCTCAATCTACTCTCATACCTTGCTAGCTCTCACCATCTTCGAAGGTGTGTGAGGTCTTGGGTCTGAGACCGGGGATAATTGATGTTGTGTTTGCTAAGTGTTTTGCTTAGTGCATGAAGCTTTCATCTTCATTGCACTTGCTAGTCTTGAAGGAACACAAAGAATTGTATTGTACAATGTCTCTCTTGATGGGAGAAACCATAATACAAAGCCTTTTGGAGGGGGGACCGGCTCCATGCAAATCCGGTCCTCAACTGTTGTCAATAGCTTAATTTCTCTCTCTTTGGAAAGTATTGTTGATGCTATCTAACTAGGTGTTATGCTTTTTGTTGCTCTCTCCACCCAAGCACTCTTGTAATTCTCATTAGGAATCTATTCTAATGAAATGCCCACTATGTTCATGCTAATTTCCGCTACACACAAGTTTTTAGGCCATTTATTGTTACATTGGTATCAGAGCACAAGGTTTCTCTTTTCTTGCTCAAGAAGGGAGGTCCTCAAGCTAGTTATAAATGGTTGGTATTATTAATTGCCTGTGGTAAGTAGAATAGGGATTTTTTAGCATTGCAGTGCGCCTGCCTTCGTGCAGTTAATGGGGCATCACCGTCGAGAGCTATGGTCTTAATAGTGGAGTCCTATGGGGCTTTGCCTACGGCTTAACCACTATTGAGCTATTAGAAGCTTGACAGGAGACGGTGCCGTTTTGGTGTTGAAAGACCCTCTCTTCTATTCCTTGCAATTAATGGTATTCGAGCCACGGGTACAATAGCTTGAGTGATTTTTCTAAAGGGGTAAAGAGGAGTAGCAACTAGGGCTTGAAGTGCCAAAGTACACCAATAAATTTAACACCTAAAAATTGTTAAAACGGCTGACAATAGTAAAGAGAGTGAAATTAATGTTGATAACTTTGACTTTGCTAATGAGAAAGCTATTAATGATGCTCCGATGCTTGTTAACTATCTTGTTTCTAGGCTTCAACAAGCCATGGGCAATCCATCCCTCCAAAGTGAAGTGCAATGGTAGCTCCCTGCTCACGGGATTCTCCAAGCTCATCACCATGACGAGAGAACACCTAGGAAGCCTCCTTGTGAGACTCGCAAAAGAGGTCTCTCTCCAATTTGGGAAGAAGAAGAGAATCCATACGAAGGGCTCAAGAATTTACTTCTTGATGATGCATCTCCTTCCCAAAGGAGAACTCAAGAGACTCCACCGAAGGAACGAGAAAGAAGTGAGTCTCCCGCCACCTCGGCGGAGATATCTCCACAAAGACTGCGGGCTAAACGCTCGAGCCATCACCACCAAAGCGGAGAAGACCATCACACTCTTCTCCACACCATAATTCAAAGAGGGATGATAAAAAGCAAGAGAATAAAAAGGCGAGAAAGGGGACACCCTCTTCTCCATCTTCTTCATCCTCTTTCTCTATGAAAGTGATGGTGAAGACGACGAAGATCAAGATAAGAAAAAGGCGAGAAAGTGGTCACCCTCTTCTCCACCTTCTTCAAATTCTTCACCTTCTGAAGAAAGTGATGGTGCAACCTTTGAACCATCAAAAAGAAGAGGCCATAGGAAATCCTATGCCGCATAGAAGAGGTCGTCCAAGTTGAAGAAATTCAAAAGGGAGGGAAGAGCATCTCTTTCCTTACCTATGATGGCACCTTTGGTGCTACGGACAAAGTCTTGGCCTTTATCCAACAGTTCAATGTGGCGTTTGGAGATGAGGGCTTCACGGAGTCCTCTAAGCTACGCAATGTAGCTATGCACTTTCAAAAGTCCGCCACGCAATGGTGGCCTACGAGCCAACGGTGAAGCTCCACGAACATGGAAAGATTTAAGAGATTCCATTATGAAGTTGTTTTTGGCCACCGATACCAAAGACAAAGTACTCACCGAATGGCGAAGCTTAAAGCTCTCTCCCTATGAATCCATCCACAAATATTTAGACAAGTTTTGGGACCTACAACTCAAAGCCACTGTCTTCAAAAAGTTGGATTTTGGAGAGCAAAAGCAACAATTTTGTGTGGGCTTAACCGAAGAAATGGCGGAGTATGTCAACTCCCACAGGCCACGTACCATATCGGCGGTAATACACCATACTATGGTGGCCTCTCGAATCAATTTCCAAACGGGGGCTAAAAGAAATAATAAGCCCATGGAAAACAAGGGTTCCAACGAGCCTAAGGGGAAGGACAATGTCCAAAAGTCTCCTAAGGGCAACTCCAACAAAGCTAAAGAGAAGGGAGTTTACAAAGGTAAAAAAAAACTCTCTCCTGAAGAGATTGAGCGTTAACGCAAGGATAACCGGTGTTTCAAGTGCAGCGAACAAGGGCATGCGTATCGCGCTTGTCCCCAAAAGAACAACCGCCAAGATCCTCCTAGAGCTTCCTTGGTTGAAATCCAAGAGGAGGAGACTCACCAAACTCACCACAAAGGATCTCCTCTATGCCGTGCTTGGGGAAAGGAGATCCTACTTCAGTAGGATTGACCTAAAAAGTGGCTATCATCAGATAAGGATAGTTGATCAAGACATTGTAAAGACCACATTTAGCACCACATTTGGTCTTTACGAATACATTGTCATGCCTTTTGGCTTGACCAATGCACCAGCCACATTCAACCGCTTGATGGAGAAGCTGTTTAGGCCTCATTGAACCTTGACTGGAGTGTTCTTTGATGATATTATCATCTACTCTAATTCATTAGACGAACACAAGCAACACCTCCAGGTATATTTCAAGTTTTAAGAGAGAATAAACTTTATGTTAATCAAAAGAAAAGTGAATTTTCCTTGCAAGAGATTCAGTATTTAGGTCACATTATCTCTCAAGATGGCATCCAAATGGATCCATCAAAGTTAGAGGTAATAAAAGGATGGCCTAAACCAAGGAATCTTCATGAACTAAGAAGCTTTATACGTATGTGTGCATACTATAGACGTTTCATAGAAAAGTTCTCACAAATTGCGGGACCATTACATGACCTAACAAAGAAAAGCGTTAGGTACACATGGTCTCCTAAGGAGAACAATACTTTCAAAAGCTTAAAGAAAAGCTTATCTCTCAGCCTGTGCTTACACTACCGGATCTCTCAAAACCATTTGAGGTCCAATGTGATGCTTGTGGTGATTGCCTTGGAGCTGTTTTGCTCCAAGAAGGGCACGCCATAGGCTATGAGAGTCGAAGGCTCGACCCTATTGAGCAAGTTTTAGGCATATATGAAAAGGAACTCCTTGCAGTTCTACATGCCTTAGACTCATGGAAGCACTATTTATTGGGGACTCCTTTCATTCTGCGAACGGATCACCAAAGTCTTAAGTACTTCATGACGCAGACCAAGCTCTCCGACAAACAAATGAGGTGGGAAAATTTTCTTTCGCAATTTCATTTTCATATTGCTCACATTGTTGGCAAGCATAATCAAGTAGCTGATGCACTCTCAAGACGGCCGAGAGTGAATTTTGTTTCCATAGTAACTCACAATGATCTATCTTCAATGATAGATGAGTATGCTATTGATCCCCATTTTAGAGATATGATTTCAGCCCTTGCATTAGGGAAGAAAGAAGAACCATTTACTTTACAAGATGGTTATCTTCTCTATGGCAATAGAATATGCGTTACTAACTCACTACATGAGAAAGTAATGTATGAATCTCATGCTCCACCTTATGCGGGGCATAGAGGGATTCAGTCTACGTTAAAGGGAATTGAAACATATTTCTATTGGCCTACCATGAAAGTGAACATACAAGAGTATGTTTCTAAATGTGTGGTATGCCAAAAGAAAAAATTTGATAGAGGGAAGCAGCTTGGATTGCTTCAACCCTTGCCAATCCCTAATTCACCATGGGAGAGCATATCCATGGATTTTATCTTTGGATTGCCTAAGTCTATCCATGGGAATACGGGAATATGGACGATAGTAGACAGGTTCATTAAACAAGCTCATTTTGTACCTGTCAAAAAGACTATCAAAGCCCATCAAATGGCAACCCTCTTCATTTCACAAATTTTCAAGTACCATGGCTTGCCAATGTCAATAGTGTCGGATAGAGATCCTAGAATGACTAGTAATTTCTGGAAGAGTCTCTTTGAGAATTTAGGGACAAGGCTAAAATTCTCTTCGGCCTATCATCCACAAACGGATGGCCAAAGTGAAATAGCTAACCTAACAATTCTCGATCTACTAAAAGCCTATGTAACGGAAGTAGATCAAAGATCCCAATGGGAGAAGTACTTACCCTTAGTGGAGTATGCTTACAATAACACTGTACATACTTCCACGGGAAAATCACCTTTCGAGTTAATTGAGGGGAGATAAAAAAGTCCCTTGCTACTTAAGGTACATGGGAAGATCTTCGCTGCAGATGAGTATAGCCGAGACCTACAAGAATATTTTCAAAAGATTAAGGATGCTATCTCTATCTCACAGCAAAGGCAAAAGGCTGTTGCTGACAAGCACAGAAGATCCCAAGCCTTTAAAGAAAGTGATTGGGTCTTATTAAAGTTTCCCAAGGCTCGATTAAGGCACACGTGTGTGAGAAACCTATGGGACACCAAAAGTACTATGCTAAGCTAGCAAAAAGGTACTATGGTCCCTTCCAGATTCTTAGGCCAATCAATGAGATGGCCTATCAACTCAAGTTGCCCAATCATTGGCTCATACACAATGCTTTCCACGTGAGCCTATTAAAGCCTTACAAAGTAGAGCCACCTCAAGAACCAACTATTGAAGACCCACCGGAGATCGAGGACCAAGAGGAGGTGCTGCAGCCCGAGTCCATTCTCCGACATGAAGACAAGGTATTAAGAGGCGGTAAGACTATCTGATGATATCTTATTAAGTTTAAGAATTATCCTTTTGAAGATGCTAGATGGATGCAAGGCATACAATTAAAGGATAACGTAAACCTTGTCAATGCTTACAGTGCTTCCCAAGAGTAAGCAAATGTACAAAATGTTAAAAATGAACAACATTTTTTTTGTCTTATAAGACTCTCTTTTTCTTTATTGTGCACAAAAATGAAGTAGTATGCATGCTTAGATCAAGTTTGCGGAGACAACATCTCTGAAACACCAAGTAGAGCTTGTCACTCTACTATGGAAGACTGATAGGAATAATGTGCAGACATGCTTGAGGCAGCCTCAGGCTCTCAAGCGCCAAATGGACTAGTCATCCATTGTGGAATGCTGTCGTAGGGTAACATAGGAATCCTCTACCCGCTAAGAAAAGGACTCATGGATATGCTTTATCTTCTCTACACCATAGTCGAGAACGACTATGATTTCAAGAGAGAGGTAATGTCATAATAATCAATATCTAGTTCTCCTAAATGATTTTCTCATGTTAAACTGATCATTTAATATGGGGAAGTTCCAGGGGAGAAAAAGCTAGAATATTGGTTCAGATAGCAGACCGGCCACAGTAGGGATCCAAAGGAGGGAAATAGGGATCCAAAGGGGGCGCCATCTACAAAAGAGCCATGTGCAACAATGGGGTAAAAAGACCCTAAGGTTCAGCCCATTAAGACTTCCAAAATGCTAAGGTTCCAAAATTCAAAGGTTGTGTCCAAAGGTCAACCCTAGGGGAATTGGATGCTTTGTGTGTCTACAAAAAAGTCTTTTGTAATCCCTACTTAGGAGGGGGCGAGCCTTTCTTGTAGGGGATGAGAGAGAAAGCCACACACACACACACAAGCTCCCTTTACATAAAGGGAATGAGGGATACATGTCAGCTCCCTAGGCGAGATGCCCACAAGGTGTACCCAATTCCTATTAGATGGCCTTGGAGGTGGACCAATGAGAATTAGGCTAGAGTAAATCTAGTTTAATTAATTTAAAAACACTTAATAAAAGAACCAATGAGAATTAAGTCTCCTAGATGACTATTGGACAGTCTCCCAAGGGGTCCAATGAGCATTCAACAGCCCAATGGCTTGCCTGATTCCTATTGTCCAGGAGGCAAAGAGGTCCAATGAGAGTTTAGTTGAATTATAAAATTACCTAAATCTCTCACAAAAGGGGAAAGGGGGACACATGTCAGAAGGCTATCACTTATGCTGCTTAATTGTCATTGGCTTGACTTGGCGAGGTCCAATGAGGGTAGAGCAAGAGCAAATAGCAAGAGGGCTCGCCCAAGAGAGAGAGGGGGCTGATTTTTGCAAGGCATTATCACACACACACTCACACAATATCATGTGTGAAGAAAGAGAAGACTATCTCTTCCCAAGCTCTAATGGAGAGCTCATCACCTACTGCAAGCTTGTGAGATAGAAGCCTACATCGACACACTCTTGGCATGTGGATACAAATCCAACCAAGAGCCAAGCTTCAATGCATGCTCATCTCCTCTACCATACTAATTACTAAGCTAAGCTATGCTAATATGAGTGATTATGTGAGGAGATGTACATCTTTCTCGTAAGATACTCCTTCTTCCTCTCAATCTACTCTCATACCCTGCCAGCTCTCACCATCTTCGAAGGTGTGTGAGGTCTTGGGTCTGAGACCGGGGATAATTTATGTTGTGTTTGATAAGTGTGTTGCTTAGTGCATGAAGCTTTCATCTTCATTGCACTAGCTAGTCTTGAAGGAACACAAAGAATTGTATTGTACAATGTCTCTCTTGATGGGAGAAACCATAATACAAAGCCTTTTGGAGGGGGGACCGGCTCCATGCAAATCCGGTCCTCAACTGTTGTCAATAGCTTAATTTCTCTCTCTTTGGAAAGTATTGTTGATTCTATCTAACTAGGTGTTATGATTTTTGTTGCTCTCTCCACCCAAGCACTCTTGTAATTCTCATTAGGAATCTATTCTAATGAAATGCCCACTATGTTCATGCTAATTTCCGCTACACACAAGTTTTTAGGCCATTAAATGTTACATATATAGTATTGCACATAATAGAAATAGAGAGATCATATGGCCCTAGCACCATAAGGCTTCCATGGTGCACAATAGATTGCTCTTTAGTATGTTGTGAGATCCTATGGACTTAGGTGCATAAGGTGCCAATGTATAAGGTCAAGGGACATAGGTTGTTTCCCTCTATTCCAGTGAGAGATCCTATGGACCTAGGGCTAGAGGGTGCCAATCCATAAACTCAAGTGCCATAGATTTCTCTCTATTTCATTTACAGAACCTATCGACCTAGGGCCATAAGGCTACTATGGAATGGCCCAAATGATCTTTCAAAGCATCTACATTGACCCCTAGGAAATCCTCTACCCTTAAGACCATGGGTTCCTCTCTAGTATGATGTGAGATCCTATGGAATAAGGTCCATAGGCTGTGTCTCTCTATTTTGGTAAGAGATTATATGGACCTAGGGCCAGACGGTGCCAATGCGTAAGGTCAAGGGGCATAGGTTTCCCTCTATTGAAAATAGAGATCCTATGGTGCTAGGGCCATAGGGCTACCATAGTGCATATGTTGGTGCCCTTGAATGGCCCATTGAGAGCTTCTAAATTGACCCCTAGGCCATTCTCTAGCCTAAAGGCCATAGGTTACTCTATATTATGATGTGAGATCCTATGGCCTTAGGGCCATAGGGTACCAGTGTATAAGTTGAAGGGCCCAAAGGATCTTTGAGATCTTCTAGAATGGCACATAGTACACCCTATGGTCCTAGGGCCATAGAGTGCCCTTTATTATGATGTGATATCCTATGGACTTAGGGCCATATGTGTCAATGTATAAGGTCAAGGGAAATAGGTTGTTTACCTCTATTCTAGTGAGAGATCCTATGGACCTAGGGCCATAGGGTGCCAATGCATAAGCTCAAGGACCATAGATTTCTCTATATTGCAAACAGAGATCCTATGGTCCTAGGACCATAGGGCTACCATAATGCATGTGTTGGTTTCCTTGAATGGTACAAATTCTCTTTGAGAGGTTCTACATTAACCCCTAGGCCATCCTCTAACCTTAAGGCCATGGGTTCCTCTTAGTATGATGTGAGACCGTATGGCCTTAGAGCCATAGGGTACCAATGCATAAGTTGAAGGGCCCAAAGGATTTTGAAAGCTTCTACATTGACACTGATAGCCGTTTTTCGGCTCTCCATAATTGCCATACTAGATTACTCCACCCTACCAAATTCACCCAAACGCTATGGTTATCCCTACCATTTCACTGTACATAGGCGTGTGTGAGTTAGGGGGCTTTTCCCATATCTTCTTAAAAACCCTCAGCTAGCTAGTCACTGGGCTAGGTGAGCCAAAAAAAAAATAAAAAAATAAAAAAATAAAAGTATATTATGGCCTCTTTGTGTGTAAATATTTCATTGTATATATGGCCTAAATATAGGGATTTTTTATAATTATTTTGGTATTTTATTTAAATATTTCTACTTAGGTGTGTGTTTTATTAAACCTATGTACACCTTCTTTCATCCTCTTACACCATAATTATATTTTTTGCCAATATGTACATACTCTAACCTCATATTTTTCCTTTATACAAATCACTCCCACATTTTCACCCTCACCCTCGTGAAAACAAAAAATTGATTTCTACTCATTGGTTACTTTTATTATATTATTTACTTGCATACCTTTTCCTCTTTCACCCAAAATAATTCAAGGAGGTACCATATCATATGATTCCAATATCTTTCCATATCCATAACTCCTCCATATTTTTATTATTATTTTTACTCATTATTCTAACACCATGTGCTCATTGAGCTAAAGTCCATGAATAGTCCATACACTAGTCCCACCATGTATATATTTCTTATTTCACCAATAATCCTCCTCCATGCATGGGTCAAGGGCAACTTGAATGCTTTGTATTATAATATGACAAAGGAGGGGCTCACTCTTGGATGCATTGTACAAATTCAACAAAGGAGGGGGCCACTAAAAGACTTTTGCAGGCATTAAAAACAGGCTTTTTGGTGAGAATTTTGGCACCTATCTCCACTCCGAATTTGGAGCGGTGGTCAAAAGAGAAAATGTAGCCCACGCTTTGAATAATCACCTCAAACTTTTTCATGAATTTTGGAGCTACCAGCGGTGAGATATGATTTTTTGAGTGGACCCCAATCTGCCCACTTTTCTCACAAGTAGCCCTTAGTCTTCTCTCACCCTTCCACACACCTACTCACTCTTACACATCCCTCCCTCTCCTTCCCTCACTCAAACCTGCAATTTCCATGGCTTCTCCCACCCTCTTCACCATTACCCTTCTCTCTCATCCCTATAGTTCTTTTATGAACCTCTACATACATACACCCTCTCCATGTCTCTCTCTATTGCTTCTATGTTACAATTTCATTTACCTCTCCTAAAAATATCTAAAATTCAGCATCTTAACCATGATAACTTCTGCAAATTGAGGATTTTTCATCAACAAATCCTCTTTTCATCGTGGTGGTCAACCGTGGCGGCGGCGTAAAGAAGTGAAGAAGAAGAAGAAGACCAGCGGTCATTTTTTCCACAATCTACACAAGGGTGAGTTCAAGCTTCTTCAAAGCTTCACCATCTCAATGATTCTCTTTTAATTCACCCCTCTTCCTTCATCAAATCAACTCACTCTACCCATTGTAAATGTAACATTAACCTTCTAGTGATTACTAACGACTAACATACTAACACAAAATAGCATTGACCTAACCATAAAAGACACCTCACCTCAAGACATGTATAGTAACTTTCTCTCTCTCTCTCTCTCTCTCTCTCTCTCTCTCTCTCTCTCTCTCCCCTTCCTTAAAACTTACTTTCACCTTATCTACCATCAATAATGCTCTCTTTTGAGCCCACACCCATGACTCAAGCAGACAAAGAAGGCCCGCAATGTTTTGATATTCAAAAAAATCATAATCCTGATTTGTTAGCTTGTAAATTAGGATTTTTAATAATCTTAATGAGGGGTCTCCAACCTATAAATAGGCCCCTCTCCTTCTTGTAAAACAACCTCCAACATCTCACATAGCACCCCAACACTCTATGCATGAGGAGAGACTTAGGTGTAGCAACCACTTGTGAGCTTCACTCTTGGTGTGAGAGAAGCTTTCAAGCTATACATTGCAAGTGAGAGAGCGTGAGTTCCACAAATCTCAAAACCACTATTGTATATGCTCTTTCATCATCAATAAATTGAGTTTTGGTGCATCAAAGGCGTGATTCGACGTTCAAATCTTCGGCCTTCCATTTGTGCAATACGGTTTGGTGAATTCAAGGTGACTTGTGTATTTGAGTTTTTATCGGTTGATCTTGATTTTAGAAAGTGTTTTAGTGTGTTTTCCATTGCCAGTTTTGTGTCCATTGTAAGAGGGTATTGTGGTGAGAGGTCTCCCACACCCTAAGACAGTGTGTGTGTGTTTTGGCAATGTTTAGCAATCACTAAGCATTGAGTGAGTTTTATACAAGTTCTACGATAGCATCATAACGAACCATCTCCATTTGCAAGTCACAAATAAGGTATTACGCAAGATCCTTTTCTCTCTCTCTTCCCTTTTCTCTAGCTCTCTCTGGTCCAGTTTGTGTGCGTCTTGGTGTGAGGTTGTTTGTGTGTGTTGTGTGGTGCATCTTCTTCGTTGTGCCAAAATATCTCTTGCGTCCTAGTTCGCATACCATAACTAGGTGGTGCCCCTATCTTGTTTGGGTTTGGCTGTGGGTTTGTTGTTGTGTTGTGCTTGTGGTTGCCCCAGCCCCAATTGAGCAGCACGGGAGCCTTGAGGGGTGTTTAGAGGTCGCCTCTCTTGTTGCCCGCCCCGGACCGCCTCAATTTTGGTGCCCCCACTGAGGACGGCTTGTGTATTGTTGTGTAGAATCAACCTTTAGCATAGTCAAGTAGTTTGCATGAATCACGAAAATTTGTATGATCCCTTCATTCCCATTGCAAGGCAAAAGGTACACATAATTGTTAGTACTAAGTTGCAATTTCAAGGTGTCATTCGTAGAATTTTAGGTCCTCTTAGGTTGGCCGAGATAAACGCTTCAGTAAATCCTTTTATTTTGCCTCTCATTAGGTACGACCTTAGTTTGGACGTCTATATTTTTGTTTTGTTTTAAGCATTAGGACATGCATAGGCCATGGATAATGGCCCAGGAATAGAGGTTTTTCCCTTTCATTTTACTCCACACATTAGAATAAACGTTGCAATTAGTAGAAAGATCCATTTTCAACAACGAATGGTGTTCATGTTTGGTGCCCAAAGAGCAGGAGAAATTCTTGCATCACCAAACCCTGTCATTCTACCTCTCATCAACTACCACACTTCTTTGATGTACATGTGTTCATTTTATTTTAAAATGAAGTGCAGCCCGGCAAAATAGTGTGTATGTTTGTTTTTTTCTTTGTCCAAGTTGTTACAAGAAACAAAAAAAACGATCATTTGTTCTAACTGGGAATGTGTGTGCAGTGAAAGTTCAATCCTTAGAGATCTAGCTCTATTACCAATTGAGTTGCAGGAGCAAGTAGTAAGGCGTCTCCCTCATAACAAGAGGGTGGTGAAGTTAAGACGGAAGGTCCTACGCGTGGATTCCATTTTCCTCTTGTTGTTGGGCACTAAGGAAGACCGTGCATTCATCCAACTAGTGTGTGCCCTAAGATTGGTAAATAGAGTGAAATTTGGCGTTTGGCGAGTGCATTTCACCATTGAGGAAGACTCTTCAGGAAACTTGCGGCCAGAGTTCACGCTTCATAGACTCACATTTGGTGAATTTTTCCCTCATTTGCGTCTTATTAATAGTCTTCCTTTCGCTTTCAACAAAGGAGATAGGGAGCTATTTAGAGCTTGTCTTAATAAAGAGAGCATAGAGAAGATTGCAAATTTGTATAAATTCTCATCCTTCTCTACTTTCTATGACACTTTGTTCATAGAGACATTGTAAATCTCTTTATGCTTTTGAATGACTTTAACCATAATCCTAAGGAGTTTTTGTCCAGGAATTTTGTAGCACAAGTGGAGTCTTTAAATCTTGCAAACTTGATTGGACTTGATGAGGATGTTCTTTATGAAATTGTGAGAAGGTTGCCTCACTCCGACTGTGTGGAACTCGAAGGAAAGGAGCTCCTAGTCAATTGCTACTTTCTCACGGCCTTCGACGAGCATGAAGATCTAGTTTTTATACAAACCGCTTGTGCGTTGGGAATTGTAGAGCAAGTGCAATTTATCACTTGGGACGTGGTTGCTCTTTTGGATCCAGAAAATGAAGTTCTAGAGATTTCTATTTATCGCCTTAGCTTTGAAGAATTTCAACCCTTCTTAGAGCTCATCAATAGTCTACCTTTTTGTTTTGATGAAACAAATCGAGACCTTATTGAAGCTTGGATAGCTGAAGAAGAAAACCTAGAGTGGTATTTTCTCACTTCTTCATTTGCAGGCGAGTGGTTCTAAATCTCTATTGTATCCCTTATTGTAACTCGTGTTGTAATCTTTCATAATAATGGAGAGCCAACGCCAAATGTCTGGATATCCTCTTTTCTTTGGAGAGCCTGGAGAGGATGCAGAATTATTTTTAGCAAATTTCAAGATGTCTTGCCGTATCAAGAGGATAGTAACCGATCAAGAACGTGTAGAAATGTTTGAGGTGGTCCTTAGGAAAGATGCTAGTACTTGGTTTGACTCTTTGCCTGAGGAAGTTAAGGGGAATTACACAGAAGTGTTGAATCGTTTTAAGAGATACTTCTTTGATCCCCAAAACTCTCAAAAACTATGGCAAGACATTGTTTCTCATAAGCAAAAAGACTTAGATGACTACTACTTGTACAAGCAAGAGTTTCTACGTCTTTGGGCTCTATGGATACGAAATGTTGCTAACCCTGGTGATGGTGCAGAATTTTTAAAGAAGGAGAGGTTCATAGCCGGACTCTTTCCTGACCTTAAGGTAAAAGTTGAGGCGGGTGCACCTGCTACTTTTGATGCAGCGGAAACTAGGGCTGCTGAGAAGTATAGGAAACTCAAGTGCTTAAGGGGAGAGGTTCCAATAGAAGTTCTTAGACCCAAAGGTAAGTCACAAGCATCAACATCTAGGGAGCTTCCTGATGTAACGGCTGAAGTGATTGAGAAGCTAAATGAATCTTTAAGCAGCCTGTCAATTCACCTTGCACAAGCTGTAGGTCCAAAGGGACAAGCAAAGAAGTCAGAAGAGAGAGAGCCACGACCTAGGAGAGTCTTGCAATGTTGGAATTGCGGAGAGTCTGGACATGGGATGTATAATTGTCCTTGGCCCCGTGGAGAGCCAGGGAGACCTAACTTGAATTACCCAGTGATGAATGCAGGAGAAGGAGCTGGTCAACAACCAAGGCTTCTACAAAGGCCAAATGGACCAAGACCACCTCCACAAGGGGTAGAAGGAGTTCCACCTTTGCCAGATCCAAATGTGCATGTGGTAGAGGTGACAAATTCAAATGAGGTTGACATGGAAGCCAATGGCATTAAGCGTGGCCAACGAAAAGGTAAAGAGAAAGAAGGAGTCACATCACAGAGTGACCATGGACAAGGCAAGAAGGCAAAGGAAACCAAGGAAACCAAGAGGACTCGACGTCGTATCAACCTCCAAGACTTCCCTCTTGGACATGGTATGGCTCCGTACAACTTGTTGGAAGACATGAGAGGTAAGGGTCCTGATATTTCATGGCCTCAATTTCTTGCATTATGTCCACAAGTTAGGAGGGATTTAACAAGGGCAGTTAGCACTAGGAGAAAGGTAAAAGAGAGTGTGCCTGTTGTAAAAATTGCACAAGCTGAAATGAATGAGGACATTACACCGGTGCTAGACTGTTACATCAAAGGGAGATTGGTTAGGAAAGGTCTAGTGGATGGGGGTGCACAAATTTGCATCATGACAGAGGGACTCATGCAAAGACTAGGCATGCACATCCATGAGACACCTGAAATCAAAGTGAAAATGGCAAACAATAGCAAGGCTAGGTGCGTAGGAATTTGTAAAAATGTTTTTGTGGAGGCCTTTGGCATTAAGAAGGCAGTGGATTTTTATGTTATGTCGACCAAGGGAAGTGGTTATCCATTTATCCTAGGAAGACCATGGCTAATGAAAATGCGAGCTTTGCAGGATTGGGAGAGGGGGAAATTAATTTGCAGGAATGACAATCATAAGGAGGTTGTCTTTGACATGAAGGAGCAACGCCAAGAGGAGCTCCATGAAGAATCATCTCGAAGTGAGACGGAAGAAGATTGGACTGAAAACACTTCAGAAGAAGAAAGTAGCGGCAGCATTACTGAAGAGGAGTCCTCCATTGAAGTCATGGGGGTAAGGTTTAAGCCAAGCAACCAAGAGACCTCTTGTCAAGGCTTGGAGGAGGTAGGTCCTAAAGAGAACGAAGGTGTTCAAGATGAAGGGATGCAGGAAGGTATGCTATCAACAACACTTACAAAGGATGAAAGAGAGGAGTTCAAATGTGTGCTAAGGAAGTTTCCTAGGCTTTTCGCTAAAGACTACACCGACGTGCGTGGGGTAGATGTTGTTCAACACAAGATTGAGTTAAAGCCTGAGGCCACACCTAAAGCTC
This sequence comes from Adiantum capillus-veneris, assembly GCF_014529385.1. NCBI lineage: Eukaryota > Viridiplantae > Streptophyta > Polypodiopsida > Polypodiales > Pteridaceae > Adiantum > Adiantum capillus-veneris. Next base: position 90,804,041 of record NC_140949.1, read on the forward strand.
AGAAGCTACGAAGGCTAGGAGTTATAAAGGAGCAGGCTCTACTCAAGGAGGTAAGAAAGCTTCTAGCAGCAGGTTTCATTTATCCAGTGGAGAATTCAGAGTGGGTCTCTCTTGTTGTTGTCACTCCTAAGAAAAACGGAAAGTGGAGGGTGTGTGTGGATTACCGTCCACTCAATGAGGCAACAAAAAGAGATCACTTTCCCCTCCCATTTCAGGATGAGATACTAAATGAGGTAGCTGGTCATGAGAAGTACACTGTGTGTGATGGCTACTCAGGCTACTTTCAAATAGGTATCGCATTGGAAGATCAATTGAAAACAACCTTTATCACTCCTTGGGGTTGTTATGCTTTTAGAGTCATGCCATTTGGTCTGACAAATGCTCCTGCAACATTCCAACGTTTCATGAACATGGTGTTTCAAGCATTCTTTGGAAAGTCAATTAGGGTGTTCATTGATGATTTTTGCATTTATAGCTCAGAATCATTGCATCTACAAAGGGTAGAAGAAGGTTTAAAGAAGCTCTACAACATGGGAGGTCAACTCAACCCCGACAAGTGCCACATAGGTGAGGATGAAGTGATCTTGTTCGGTCACAAGGTTTCCTATAAAGGCATTGAGGTGGATCCTTCAAAGGCAAAGGCTCTTATTGAGCTCCTATCACCGAAGAGTCTTAAGGAGGTCATCTCTTTCATTCAGAAGGTGAAGTATATGTCACGCTTCATTCACTTAGCCTCGGAGTTGCTTTATCCTTTGCAAAAGTTGACACAACAAGTAGAATTTGCATGGTCTGATGAGCTTGAAGAGTATTTTTGTAACATTAAAGTCATTTTGTCAGAGCTACCAACACTCATGCCTCCTTGTTGGGAGTACACATTCTTTGTTAGCTCTAGTGTTGGAAGGGAAACAATTGGTGTTGTGTTGCTACAACAAGATCCCCACAGTACAAGGATGCGACCCATCTACTTTGCTAGTAGGGTCATGAATGCTTTGGAGAGAGACTACACAGAAGCAGAACTCATGATGCTTTCTCTCATGTTTGCGGTGAGAAAGTTTAGATCCTACCTACTACCAAAACCTTTTGTAATTCTCACTGCAGAAAATTTGTTCCCTTGGGTGTCATCTCAAATGAATCTTAGTACTAGGATCTCAAAGTGGATTATGGAGTTGCAAGAGTTCCAATACTCTTTCAAGGTAGAAGATAGTGTGCGTGCACAATTGGCAGAGATTCTCACTTATAGGGTACATGAGAAGGAAATTAAGGTGCCTCAAGTAAAGACCCTACCATTGCCACCACCAAAAAGTATTCCCAATGCTTTTACCTTGTTCTTTGATGGAGCTTTTCGACGAGCCACAGGAAAAGCAGGGGGAGGGCTAGTGTTGCTCAACCCAAGTGGAGAGGTGGTCATGAAAGAGAAGGTCAATCTACCAGGTTCAACTAGCAACAATGAAGCAGAATACGACACACTACTTCATGGTTTGAAGATGTGCATTGGCCAAGGGATAAAACGTCTCATGGTAAAGGGAGATGCACTTCTCATTGTTAAACAGATTTTAGGCATTTGGGCATGCAAGAATGAAAACTTAAGGACAAAAGTTCATGCCATTCGTAAGATGTTTAATCAGTTTGAAGAAGTGCAACTATATCATATTCCGAGGAAACAAAATGAAGATGCCAATTTACTTGCACAACAAGCAGTCACATGTGTTGAGAGAGAAGTGCAGGTCATCATGGTGGCAGCAGCTGTCAAGCAACCGAGATACCAGGGATTGGAGTCATTGGCTCCCATTATCGGCTACATTTTGGAGGGTGAGTTTCCACAACTTCACGAAGGCTCAGAAGAGGAGACTCATGAAGAAGGCAAGTTTCTATCTCTTCCTAGAAGGCTCCCTCTATCAAAAAGGGAAGGATCAAGTGTGCAGAAGAGTACCAACTATCGAGGAAATTCCAGCCATTCTAAAAGGTTTGCATGAAGAGGCATGTGGTGGTCATTTTTCCCAAGAATCAACTATGAAGAAGATTTTGCTTGCGGGGTATGTTTGGCCAAGCTTGCATGTGGATGTTCAACATTGGTGTAAAAGCTGTCACAATTGTCAGATAAATGGAAATAGAAGGTTGGTGCATGGCCCGAGGCAAATAGTGCTTGCAAATGGACCCTTTGAAAAGTGGGACATTGATGCTATGGGTCCTCTGCCTAGGACAAACAATGGTAAACTCTACATTCTAGTGGCTGTAGACTATATGACTAGGTGGGTGGAAGCTCAAAGTGTGGCAAGAGTGAATGAGAGGACAGTTAGCAAGTTTGTGTACACTCACATTTGTTGCAGATTTGGCACACCTTTGGAGATTGTTTCTGATAATGGTCCAGGGTTTAGGAAGGGCTTGCTCACAGAAGTTTGTGAAGAGCTTCACATTCTACATCGTCATAGCACACCATACTACCCACAGTCAAATGGTTTGGTGGAGAAGGCTAATGGTGTCATTGCAGGAATCATTAGAAAGATGGTGCAAAACAAGACAAAATTATGGGATGACTTCTTGGATGGTGCCTTGTGGGCATATCGAACCACATATAGGGAAGCCACGGAGTTCACACCATTTCACTTGGTCTATGGTCAAGAGGCTTTGCAGCCTATCGAGCTCAACATTCCAACAATGCGACTTCATGGCAAAGGAGCACAAGATGATCAAGAGGTATGGATGGATCGACTTCTTACGTTAGTGGAGCTTGAGTGGAGAAGAGAAGCAGCATACGAGTGCTACAAGAGGAAAGCCACACAAGCGAAAGAAACGCACGACAAGAAACTGAAGGACAAAGGCATCAAGGAAGGAGAGCTTGTGCTAAGGTATGACACTCGACTTGACAATCGTTTTGATGCCAAGTTTGAAACTAGATGGCAAAGGCCATACATAGTCAAGAAGGCTTTCAATTCTAGTTACTATCAGCTTATGGACTTGAATGGTAAAGAGCACTCCAGGAAGGTAAACGGGTATCGCTTGAAGCCCTATTTGAGTCGCCTTCTACCAAAGGATCTACCAAAGATCTGTCCAAAGGCCGCTGTCTCATGTAAGTATTGTTACATGAAGCATGAGTGTAACTCTAGCCAAAATTCTGAGGGGCCAAACAATGAAGATCTCGTCAAGGACTCTGAAGCACTCTCTTTGGAAAAGATGCTCTATGATGGTACATGAATATACCATCATCCTGGGGGAAGGGCTAATGATAGCCGTTTTTCGGCTCTCCATAATTGCCATACTAGATTACTCCACCCTACCAAATTCACCCAAACGCTATGGTTATCCCTACCATTTCACTGTACATAGGCGTGTGTGAGTTAGGGGGCTTTTCCCATATCTTCTTAAAAACCCTCAGCTAGCTAGTCACTGGGCTAGGTGAGCCAAAAAAAAAATAAAAAAATAAAAAAATAAAAGTATATTATGGCCTCTTTGTGTGTAAATATTTCATTGTATATCTGGCCTAAATATAGGGATTTTTTATAATTATTTTGGTATTTTATTTAAATATTTCTACTTAGGTGTGTGTTTTATTAAACCTATGTACACCTTCTTTCATCCTCTTACACCATAATTATATTTTTTGCCAATATGTACATACTCTAACCTCATATTTTTCCTTTATACAAATCACTCCCACATTTTCACCCTCACCCTCGTGAAAACAAAAAATTGATTTCTACTCATTGGTTACTTTTATTATATTATTTACTTGCATACCTTTTCCTCTTTCACCCAAAATAATTCAAGGAGGTACCATATCATATGATTCCAATATCTTTCCATATCCATAACTCCTCCATATTTTTATTATTATTTTTACTCATTATTCTAACACCATGTGCTCATTGAGCTAAAGTCCATGAATAGTCCATACATTAGTCCCACCATGTATATATTTCTTATTTCACCAATAATCCTCCTCCATGCATGGGTCAAGGGCAACTTGAATGCTTTGTATTATAATATGACAAAGGAGGGGCTCACTCTTGGATGCATTGTACAAATTCAACAAAGGAGGGGGCCACTAAAAGACTTTTGCAGGCATTAAAAACAGGCTTTTTGGTGAGAATTTTGGCACCTATCTCCACTCCGAATTTGGAGCGGTGGTCAAAAGAGAAAATGTAGCCCACGCTTTGAATAATCACCTCAAACTTTTTCATGAATTTTGGAGCTACCAGCGGTGAGATATGATTTTTTGAGTGGACCCCAATCTGCCCACTTTTCTCACAAGTAGCCCTTAGTCTTCTCTCACCCTTCCACACACCTACTCACTCTTACACATCCCTCCCTCTCCTTCCCTCACTCAAACCTGCAATTTCCATGGCTTCTCCCACCCTCTTCACCATTACCCTTCTCTCTCATCCCTATAGTTCTTTTATGAACCTCTACATACATACACCCTCTCCATGTCTCTCTCTATTGCTTCTATGTTACAATTTCATTTACCTCTCCTAAAAATATCTAAAATTCAGCATCTTAACCATGATAACTTCTGCAAATTGAGGATTTTTCATCAACAAATCCTCTTTTCATCGTGGTGGTCAACCGTGGCGGCGGCGTAAAGAAGTGAAGAAGAAGAAGAAGACCAGCGGTCATTTTTTCCACAATCTACACAAGGGTGAGTTCAAGCTTCTTCAAAGCTTCACCATCTCAATGATTCTCTTTTAATTCACCCCTCTTCCTTCATCAAATCAACTCACTCTACCCATTGTAAATGTAACATTAACCTTCTAGTGATTACTAACGACTAACATACTAACACAAAATAGCATTGACCTAACCATAAAAGACACCTCACCTCAAGACATGTATAGTAACTTTCTCTCTCTCTCTCTCTCTCTCTCTCTCTCTCTCTCTCTCTCTCTCCCCTTCCTTAAAACTTACTTTCACCTTATCTACCATCAATAATGCTCTCTTTTGAGCCCACACCCATGACTCAAGCAGACAAAGAAGGCCCGCAATGTTTTGATATTCAAAAAAATCATAATCCTGATTTGTTAGCTTGTAAATTAGGATTTTTAATAATCTTAATGAGGGGTCTCCAACCTATAAATAGGCCCCTCTCCTTCTTGTAAAACAACCTCCAACATCTCACATAGCACCCCAACACTCTATGCATGAGGAGAGACTTAGGTGTAGCAACCACTTGTGAGCTTCACTCTTGGTGTGAGAGAAGCTTTCAAGCTACACATTGCAAGTGAGAGAGCGTGAGTTCCACAAATCTCAAAACCACTATTGTATATGCTCTTTCATCATCAATAAATTGAGTTTTGGTGCATCAAAGGCGTGATTCGACGTTCAAATCTTCGGCCTTCCATTTGTGCAATACGGTTTGGTGAATTCAAGGTGACTTGTGTATTTGAGTTTTTATCGGTTGATATTGATTTTAGAAAGTGTTTTAGTGTGTTTTCCATTGCCAGTTTTGTGTCCATTGTAAGAGGGTATTGTGGTGAGAGGTCTCCCACACCCTAAGACAGTGTGTGTGTGTTTTGGCAATGTTTAGCAATCACTAAGCATTGAGTGAGTTTTATACAAGTTCTACGATAGCATCATAACGAACCATCTCCATTTGCAAGTCACAAATAAGGTATTACGCAAGATCCTTTTCTCTCTCTCTTCCCTTTTCTCTAGCTCTCTCTGGTCCAGTTTGTGTGCGTCTTGGTGTGAGGTTGTTTGTGTGTGTTGTGTGGTGCATCTTCTTCGTTGTGCCAAAATATCTCTTGCGTCCTAGTTCGCATACCATAACCAGGTGGTGCCCCTATCTTGTTTGGGTTTGGCTGTGGGTTTGTTGTTGTGTTGTGCTTGTGGTTGCCCCAGCCCCAATTGAGCAACACGGGAGCCTTGAGGGGTGTTTAGAGGTCGCCTCTCTTGTTGCTTGCCCCGGACCGCCTCAACACCTAGTCCACCCTATGGTCCTAGGGCCATAGAGTGCCCTTTAGTATGATGTGAGAGCTTCTACATTGACACCTAGTCCACCCTATGGTCCTAGGGCCATAGAGTGCCCTTTAGTATGATGTGAGAGCCTATGGACTTAGGGCCATAAGGTGACAATGTATAAGGTAAAGGTCCATGAGCCTATTTCAAAAAAATAAAAGTATTGCTTTATAAATAGGAAACCAAAAATACCTCTAAAACCTTCTAAGAAATCCAATCAAGCATCCTTACCATTTGTCTAGCTCATTTCAACCATAGATTGTTGCTCCAGAAGGTGTTCTCAATATGCCAACCGAGATAAGGTCATGTCTATGCGTGAGGAATTTTGAGCATAGAGTTTGCAAAATAGAACCAACTATGTTTATGATACAATGTTGGCTGCTTGACCTGAGAACAAAACAACTACAAAGAGTTGCTATGTATTCTCTTTTTATGGAAATGAGGTTTGCAACATAGAGCTTGGTACGAAATTCATGGCATTCAAAAAGATTCTTTTTATTGTTATCATGAACAATTTGAGAATGGGGTTCGATGCTCAATGCATGGTAATGATGATGTCATAATAAAAGGAAGCGATCATACCAAAATGGAAAGGGCATTGATATGCTCTTGTGTTGAGGAAAACTCAGAGAGAATGCCGCATAAGATTAGAGCTATGGAGGATGGTACTAGGGAAACCTTGCTTGCAATACCAAACACGCACAAGCAAATATACATTTTACATGATGTCAATAAAATGCTCGAGTATGAGTGTCGAGACAATGTCTAGCACTACATTCAATAGGGTTTGGAATATAGAGTTTGCTAATGTGACCTTGTCAAAAACAAGTGAGTTCTCCAAATGTGTTGTGTATAGTCGGATAAAGTCTCAATTAGAGTCAACAAAGGATGATGACCTGATTGCACATTTGAAGGATTAATGTAGAATTCACATGATGCAACAACAAGGTTGTACGAATGTGTAGTACACATGGTGTAAGTTCTCGCAATTGCAAGAGGATAAGTATTTATGCATTATACATTATAAAATGGACCAAAAAAAGACAACAATACCTAGATTGTGTGAACTCAAATTACTACGAATTCATATAAACTACAGAGATCATTAACAGGTATGATAACACATGGACATGGACAAGGGATGTATTGTCCTTTCTTGCTTCATGGTCTATAGCCTTCAGATCCCAATTCTAACATGGGTTCCCTCGCATTATGCTTACAAAATTTGGAAAGAACAAATAACCATGAACTAGGAGATTTATGCCATGATGGTATGCCACAAAACAATGTAACATTATTCAATTCATTGAACTCAAGGACGGCTCTAGACGACCAAAACAAGATGAGGCAAGAGCGTGAGAGGGGTTAATCAATAATAACACCATTGTTGGCCGTTGAAGGATATAATGAAGAGATTGCTAACTTGCAATCATCCTCCTCTCAATGTGTTGTGGATACCATGTCCACTAGCGTGTTTTAAAAATTGCATGAGAATCTTTTGCTACAGCTAGATGATTGTGCAAGAGAGAATAAGAATCAATGTTATTTGCATACTTATCCTTGCTAGTAGCAAAAGGTGTTTTCAAAACAGTGCATTTGGGATTCTTAATGGTGGGTCATACACATGAGGACAAAGATGCATTTTTTTAAAGGTTCTCAGAGAGATTGCAAGCAGGAATGACATTCACTTTTCCACATATGATGGAACATTTTCAAAAACGTGAAAGATCATCTCCAAAACCATTTCTAATGATGCAAGTTCCTCAGTTCAAATCCTTTGTTAAATGGTACATGTATGATCAACAAGATGCTCTTGTTGGACACTCTAATCCACTTCAATTTTGTTTCTTTATGCAAGGTGAAATCCCTGTAATGCAGTACAAAAATCACCCCAAATCACATGATTGGATGCCGAGGGAGTCAAAAATTGAGTTGTAGAAAAAAGATGATAAAGGGAAACCAAAATTTCCATTAGGCTATCCAAATGTGTTGTTTATTGCAGACTATGTGAGGGGTAGTCCGCTTGTTATTCAAGGGATTAAGACATATCTTGAATTCTAGAAAAGAAGGACTGTACTCAAGGGAAAGGACCACAATTCTACAAAATACAGTGAGCCAGTTATTATTTATTGGCAAAACATAATTAGTGAGCTTGAACAACCAACCAATAAAAAAATTAGTGAATATACATCATTTTTGCCAAAGAGTATAGGGAGTCATCAAATGCAAGAGATAGAGGAAGACACCAATGAGTTTCAAGGATATGAAGAATTGGATGATCACTATGTTTGTCTCATAGTGCAAGGCCGCAAAAGCTTTTAGGCCTGAAATTGATGTAAGGAAAGGGGATTTTGTTCTTGTGAGACCGCAAATCTAGAATATCAGATATGGATAGGAGTTGCAAAGTCAGATGTTCATGTTGAAAGCTCATCTCCTAACTACAGGAAAGTTTTCATTCAATATTGGGCACTAGAACATGAAAAAAAATACCCAAAAATCCAAGAACAATAAGAGGATTTTTGGAAAAAGAATTAGTGCTACAATCTTGCTGGCCCAAAGCGTTGGGAGTGTGTTGATGCAGTTGTGTGGTCATGGACTCCAAGGGGTGGAAGACTTACAGAAGCAATTAAAATCCCATCCAATGTTGTGGAGAAATCATAAGCTAGCTTAATAGGAGAAACTGAATAGCATTTCATTTTCATATATTGTTTTTCTTGTTATTCGTGTCTATGTATGATTTTATAAAGTATAAATTGACACCAACATGAAAATAAATTTCTAGATGGGACAAAACAAGGTGTTTCTTAACACCACTATTTCTTGAGACTCTATCTATTTGTCTAATGTAACACAAGTCGTCAACAAAAAAATTATCTCTAACATTCCCAAAATAAATCAAATTTTCCCAAATCAAAGGGGAAATAGGAATCCATAGGCATTGAAATTAGTCCCAAAGTTGTGAGATTTTTCCATTTCATCTAAACTTAGAGTATTTTACTGGAAAAAGCTTTAGCAAGAATATCAAATAAAGATGCTAAGGTTACCGAGAAATATAAATTTGTGCATGAGTAAGTTTATGGAGATGCAACCAATGATGAACTTATGCATTTGCTAGATGATGCTCTACTTGACTTTGAGCATGTGGAGGATAGGGAAATGCTTTTTGATGCATCTTGGGAGCCCAATGAAGGGGTTTTTTCCAAAAACTTGATGTATCTAGATATGCACGATTGGGATTCCAATGGTAGAGGGAACTACAAGATGTAGATTAGGTTTATTGGAGGATTATATGTTTATTAAGCAGTGACCAATTCTCAGTAATGAGAAAGTTCAATGTTATTCATGCCAAATATGGTCTATTTTAGAGGGCAATAAGTGCTTGGGGAGAATTTTGTCCAAAATGTCATCTGTTGTAGTGCATTGATAACTGGGTATGCTAGAGGACTTGTGATCGGCACTATCATGGTTGAGAATTATCTACAAAGCAATCCTTTGGAAATGATCGGTTGGTGATAATGGTGGTAGAAGGTTGTTTAATAGCATATTAAATATGGTGCAGTCCAAAGATTCGTAAATACTTGATGATTTTTCGATAAAAAGGGTTGGCTATTGAAGAGCATTGGATGCAAGAAATTCCCAACATGGTAGAGGTAAGTCGGTTATAACTCCATGCTTAGTAGTGCCTTGATCGATGTGTTTTTCAAATGAGGTGCCTTTACAAAAGCATGTTAAGTTTCAAATGAGATTTGTGTTCCAAATGTTGCGCAAGGTGATGCTTTTCTCGACGTGCATGTTAAATGTGGTACCCTTTGAGGGCCACCCTGCTAAAAGCTTTTAAGCTTGGTAGTTAAGCTTAAGGTAAGTCGTTAAGCTTGCTCATAAAAAATGCAAGACAGCTTGTGGGGTCAAGTTGTCACAGTTGTCAAATGAAGACATACATACCTTGTGAAAAATCCTAAACCTAATTGGTCCTATAAGTTTCTCCTGCCAAAAGATAGTTGTTTTTTAAAACAGCTTACCTTCATAGTCCTATAACATGTCTTAAAATCTAGAATCCTGGGTAAGCATAGAACAATCAGACAAAAAGGAGTGGGGTGAGTGCAAACCCTCTATGATTCTGAACCAAGCATCCCACATTCTAGTAACAAGATGGGAGCCTATTGCTTTGAATTTCCAACCAGTGGGGATCACATTCCAAAGAGAGAGATTTCTCCAAGCTTTTGTAGTCCTCCACACAAATTTTAGGAATGTGTCTTTTTATCAAATAGGCCCTAAAATCTCCACTCTCTATGGCTCTAACAATCCAATTGCCTGCCATTTTGACTGCCATGCTGTATATATCCAATATGCTTAAGCCACCCCTTAATTTATGTAAGAAACAAGTCTTCCAAGCAACTTTGGGAATTTTAGTAGAGTCCTCTGAGCCTTTCCAAAGAAACCTTCTAGCCAGAGAGAATACTTGCTTGAGTTGGGTACATGTGGGTTTCCAACATGATAGGAAATAGATCAGAGAACAAAGCAAAAAATGATTCAATGCAAAGGTCCTAGAAGCCAGAGAGGGTTGAAATGCAAGCCACATAAACACTTTCCTTTTGAATTTGTCAATAACCCACTCCCACCTTTGCTCCATGGTTACCTTGAACCCCATTGGGATCCCCAATAGCCTAAAAACCTGCCCATCTGAGATCACTTTACAACCTACTTCTATGACAGAGGAGGAAGTTACCCCATTGAAAACTTTCATCAGGTTTGTTCACGTTCTGTTTGGAAATGCCTTTGTGGAGTTGACTGATGTAATTACTTTGATGAGGTCTATTAGGCAGGGTTGCCCTTTAGCCCCACTTTTGCTTGCTATCACAACAGAAAATGTTGGAACTCTTCACCTTGTTTCTAAATGGAAAATTTCAAAATTGGAGCGCATTTTTCATGTTTTTTTGTCAAACTCCAGGCAGGTTTCTGGCATTTTTGAATTTCAAAGCGGAACGATTCACGAATGTAAGCCGAGAAACACTTTTCGCGAACAGTGCGAGTCAGAGTCCTTGCAGATACATCATCAGCAGGCCAGAGACAATACTTAATATTGAACAAGCGTAAGTGCCCTATCGTCAAGTTGCACCGTAATATTCTGATTTGGGTGTTTTGGCATTGATTTGTCTTATTCTCATCCAGTTGTTTCGTCATTAAGATTGCCCCGTATTGTACACTCAAGGTCCTCTCCTGAATTGAGGAAGGTACATGGATTCGTTTTTTGGCTTTTGTTGTTTACACACACATGCACATGTGCGCGCGTGCACACACACACACACACACACACACACACCTACCTTCCTTGCTTTTGATTGTGCATTTGAGTTCTATGCATTGATCAATAGATGCATATCATCATTTGTATCGATGGTTGCGTATGATGGTCTCCTTGTAGGATCATGGGCAACCTACACGTACAGGATGTTACACACAGACTTTAGAGACCTTATGCCAGTGTCTATGGTTACATTTTCCCTCACATAAGGTATGGTGAGATCTTAGCTTACTTGTGACTAGTACATTCCTTCAACATGGTTTTGTCACCCAGAGGGTTTGCTAGTTTGCTGATGCTGCTTTCGAGTCGACCTCAGCTTTTTGGAGGGGAATAATGGTGACTGGATGTTCATGGCATATTCTTAGTGTGATAGGAAACATACAAGGCTTGCTAGAAATGATTACAATAGCTGTGCTCAAGATGGAGATTCACATCAAATGATCTAGTCTTCAAAACCTTCTTTTATATCACCCTTTTATGTCTATGGAATGTATGTTGCATACAATTTCTCAATGTGGAACCTTCCATTGTAGTTCACATTCTCTCTAGCATATGGTTAGTAACTATCCACACCCACCCTTCACAAATAGTAGGGCTCTACAAGAGGATCCTGCAGGGTAGAGGAGGAGCATAGACATGGTCTTCTCAAAGCATGGTCTACGTTAGCTACATTTTTCCTTTTCCAATAGGGGTGCTTTCACAGTGGTTCTTAAAGGGTTCCTCATCATGCTTTTCCTGTCCATACATGACTTGTGTAGCGGACATTACAAATCCAGGGGGCTGTAGAGAGCCAGCTCAAGCAGAGAGCTTCCTGACCCTGTCCTTATTAAGAATATCCTGCAATCAACGCATGCCAAAAGACGACATCCCGGATAGAAATCTCATGCGCTTTCATTAGGGTGACACATTTGGCATACATGTTGAACAAAGCATGGCCAAGCACATCATGTTTCTCAATAGCCCATGACTACCAATGTGATCATGAATTTTGTTTGCCATGTCAACATCTTGTGTTAGGCCATGGGCCTTCAAGGCGCAAGTTTCACCAATTGATGATGTGGCAGATGACATGCCAATGGGAACCCTAACCGGTTGATTGAAACCCTAACCCTAATCTTAGGGCTGAAACCCTAATATGGGAAATGCTAACCCTAACCCTAACCCTAACCTTGACCTTGACCCTAACATAACCCTAATCTTGATGGTGAGAAGCATTTGGAGAGAAGCCTTCACTTCAGATCTGATGAAAATAGTGAAAAGCTTCATTACCCTGTTCTTTCCGATCAGCATGCTCTTGGATATGACATCCCGGATAGAAAGGTCATGAAGAGCTCTTCGTGCTTTTGTGAGGACACTACATTTGGCATATAGATTTACCAAAGCACTAGCAAGCACGACATGTTTCTCCAACAGCCCACGACTAGCAATCTGATTAGGAATGCTCTCATACATGACAATGCTTTGTGTAAGGCCACGTGCTTTCAAGGTGCAAGCATATTTGATTGCATCTGAAGAGAGGCCTTCACTTGGCATCCGATAGTGCAAAGATTCCTGACTCGGTTCTTTGCGATCAAGGCATTAGGAGATGACATCCATGATAGAGAGGTCATAAAGAGCTCCTTGTGCTTTTGTTAGGGCGTCACATTTGACATACATATCGACCAAAGCACTGGCAAGCATGGCATGTTTCTCCAACAGACCACACCTAGACTCCTGATTGTGAATCCTCTCATTCATGATGATGACTTGCGTAAATGACACAGGCCTTCAATGTGCAAGCATAGGTGGTTTCCTATGGAGAATATCCTTCACTTTGCACCTGATGAAAGCTTCCTGATCGCCCGGGGCAGTCACTTATCAAAAGACCCCTATATCACGTGCGTTCAAGAGGTAATTAATAATACCCCAATATACATACTATACTTACACTGTGAACCTATTAAAAAAACCCCCACCCCCCTCTGTATGTATACATTTGTATACATTTTGGTGTTTTAATAATCCTCTCCGGTTAACTCACGTGATATCATACATATTCTAAAAAGTGACCGCCCCGGGCCTGACCGTGTCCTTGTTGAGGATCTTCTGGAATCAAAGCGCTCAGAGAGACAACCTTCTTGTGCTCTTGTGAAGGCACCACATTTGGCATACATATTGACCGAAGCATTGCCAAGCATAGCAAGCACATGTTTTTCCACCATCCCACAACCAGCACCTTGATAGTGAATCCTCTCATCTATGATGTAAGGCCACATGCCTTCAAGGTGCAAGCATAGGTGATTGCATGTGGAGAAAGGTCTTAACATCGGATCTAATGAGAACATCATAAATCTTCCTAACTTTGTCCTTGTTGAGCATATGTTTTAATCAACGCGCTTGAAGCGATGACATCCCGGACAGAAAGCTCATCAAAAACTTCCCTTGCTTTTGTGAAGGCACCACATTTTGGCATACACACTGTCCAATGTCTCCCTGTATGTATGTCTTTTTGAAATAAACCGACTATTGCAAAGCTTAGTGTGTATCCGACGGACTTGTACAAATCCTTCTTCTTTGCACAAAGCTTTTAGACTTGTCGTAAAAGAGAAACTCGGCTCCTCACCATGCTTTTGATGTCCATATGTGACTTGTGTAGCGGACATTACAAATCTAGGGGAAGGGTAAAGAGGCAACTCAGGCACAAAGATTCTTGACCTTGTCATTGTTGAGCATATTCTGCGATCAACGCGTTCCGAGGGACGAGATCCTGGATAGAAAGGACATCAAGAGTTTTTTCAGTTTGCACGAAGGTGACACACATTGTAGACATCGACCAAAGCATTGCCAAGCATAATATGTTTCTCCAGTAGCCCCTAACTAGCAATTTGATTGTGAGTTCTCTCCAGCATGTCAATGTCTTGCATTAGGCCACTGGTCTTCAAGGTGCCAGCTTATTTGATTGGATGGAGAGAGAAACCTTCACTTTGCATCCAAGGAAAACAATCTTGGGTCTTCCCATTGCAACGAGGGCAATCCACATCCCGTATAGGAAGGTCATCAAGAACTCTTCGTGCTTTTGTGAGAGCATACTTGATTGCATTTGAAGAGAGGCCTTCACTTTGCATCCAATGAAAACAATCGAAAGCTTCTTCACCTTGTCCTTTGTAATTAACTCGCTCCACGGCTCTAGATCCTAGACACAAAGGTCATGGAAGAATTCTTCGTGCTCATTGCTTTCACTAGGGTGCCACATTTGGCATACATATCAACCAAAGCACTAGCAAGCACGACACGTTTCTCCGATAGCCCACACTTAGCAATTTGATTGTGAATCCTCTCATTCATAACGAGGACTTTCATAAGGTGACACACATTTAAGGTGAAAGCATACATGATTGCATTTGGAGAAAGGCACGAGCAGACAGAGCTTCATTACCCTATCCTCGTTGAGCATATGTTGGAACCTACACTCGCCAATATTCGAAATCCTGGATAGAAATCTCATTAAAAACTTCCCATGCTTTTGTGAAGGCACCACATTGGCATACATGTTGACCCAAGCATTGCCAAGCACAACATGTTTCCCCAACAGCCCATGAATAACAATGTGATCTTGAATTCTCTCCACCACGTCAATGTGTTGTGTTAGGCCACCGGCCTTCAGGCTGCAAGCATATTTGATTGCATCTGGAGAGAGGTCTTTACTTTCATCCAATGACAGCAGGGCAAAGCTTACTGACCTTGTCCTATGAATCAACACACTTCAAGAGACAATATCCCAGACAAAAAATACATCAAGAACTCTTTGAGCATTCGTGAGGGCACCACTTTTGGGATACATATTGAACAAAGCACCAGCAAGCACATGTTTCTCCACCAGCACATGACTAGCAGTTTGCTAGTGAATCCTCTCATCTATCATGTAAGGCCACAGGTCTTCAAGGTGCAAGCATAGGTAATTGAATTTGGAGAAAGGTCTTCACTTCACATATGATGAGAATAGCATAGAGCTACCCAACCTTTTCTTGATGAAAATGTGTTGTATTCAACGTGCTCCAAGAGATGACATCCCGGACAAAAAGCTCATCAAGAACTTCTCATGCTTTTGTGAAGGTGCCACATTTTGCAACATATTGACGAAAGTGTTCCCTAAGTATGTGTATTTTTGAAGTAAACCCACTATTGCGAAGCTCATGACGGATTGTACAAATCCTTCTTTTGAGCACAAGCTTCTAGACTGGTCATGAGAGGAAAACTCGACTCCTCATCATGCTTTTCCTCTTCATGTGTGACTTGTGGAGCCGACATTACAAATCCAAGGGTGGATAAAGAGGCAGCTCAGGCACATACTTGTTGACCTTGTCCTTGCTGAGCATATTCTGCAATCAACAGATTCCAAAAAGCGACATCTTGCATAGAAATCTCATCAAGAAGTTTTGGTGCTTTCATGAGGGTGTCACATTGGCATACATGTTGATGAAAGCATTGCCACGCACAAGATGTTTCTCCACAACAGCTCCTAACTAGCAATCTGATCATGAATTCTCTCTGCCATGTCAACATTTTGCATTAGGACACGGGTGCAGGCATATTTGATTGCATTAGGAGATAGGAACTCTCACACATGTCTTGCAATATGGATGCCAAGAAATCAAACTCAACCTAGATCGTACCAAAATAACAACAAAGTGGGAGATCACTTGATCACTATACAATCATGAAAACCATGATCAATCGCATAAAAACCGATGCTCCCATATGCATAAGACAACTCTACAATCTGTAGTCTGTAGGTACACAATCTCGGATAAACAACTCAACCGAGTGTAAAGTGCATAACCATATACGCAAGAAGTGAGCAAACATGCTCAAAATGCATCCCACAAGAAAATGTCTTGCAAAAATCTACAAAAACCTGTAAAGCTTGTGACTGCTTGTACTATAACCGCACGATCATATGCAATCCTCACTCTTGCGAGAGTGGATACAAGAACACTAAATTGTGTCCAAGCTGACAACTTGTCAAAATGGGAGTTAAAACTTGACCACTAAACGAGAGTAAAATTGTAGATAATAGATATGCCCATAACATGGCGAGAAAGTGGAAAAAATTCAAAAGTTTTCCTTGAAAACTGAGTAAAAACTCAAAAATCTCACCAAAATTGCATAAAGCATCAATGGACACTCAATGTCTTAGCAAAGAGATCCACAAATAGTATACATGCATTGCCAAAATCCTGGTGAACCGGTTCGAGTGGCTCTATGGTCCTGTACCTGTCCAAAAAACATTGTAAACCTGTGAATTTGGTACTTGTGAGCTATACGTTGCTCCAACTGTATCCGTAAATGCATACATAGCATAAACTACAATAAACCTTGCTAGAACCACTCTCGGAACCACTCTTTGAAAGGGCCCCCACAGCCATACACGAGCACTACTTGTGCCACATAATCTGCACTAGAAAGTACACACAACTTGTGTGCAAAATGCCTAAAATTGGCACACTATCTAGCATAAACTGCACAAAACCATACTAGAGCCACTCTCTGAAATACCCCATAGTCATATATGAGCACTACCTGTGACACATAATTTGCTCTAGAAAGTACGCGCAACCTATGAGCAAAATGCTTGAGATTGGCAAACTAACTCCTCTATTGAAAAGCATGTCAACCAAAAATTGGACACATAGCACAACCTATGGTTGTAAACTCCGTCTGAGAGCCGCACTTGTGGGAAATCTGCTCCAAGATAGTCCGTCGGAGTAGCTATGCACCGGTGTGTGTCACAGAAGCAAGAAAATAGGGAATCGTTGAAGCCAAAACACCAAAGGGGGGGGGGGGGGGGAGGTCGCCAAGGAGACGTTGCGGAGCCCAGCCTCTTTGGATGCGGGCTATAGGAGAGCTGATGCCACTCTTGCTCGTCTGTATCCTGGTATGTCGTAGTCGGGAAGCCGGGTGTCGAGGTGTCGGGGTTGTCTGCTGGAGCCAAAACCGCTCCGAATGAGTGCCAAGGAGGGTAGTCGATGGCAAAGCTACACTGAAGGAGAGCCAGGTTGCTCTCTCTCTCTCTCTCTCTCTCTCTCTCTCTCTCTCTCTCTCTCTCTCTCTCTCTCTCTCTCTCTCTCTCTCTCTCTCTCTCTCTCTCTCTCTCGGCCAAGAAAAATGCTCGTTGCACTGCCTTCTACACCGAACGGAAGTCGCTAGCCGAATCGCTGATGCAAAGCTGAAATTTGAGAAGCAGACATCGTAGATGTCAAGAAGCCGATACAAAATGCTAAGAAGAATGCCGAAAGCCGAGAAGAAAACCACTGGGTAGAAACCTCTCTCTCTCTCTCTCTCTCTACCTGTACACAGAGGTCGGAAAGTCGGAGAGAAATTGTTCGATGCTGGGTGACCCAGGGTTATTTGTCAAAAACTCACACAACGCCTGTGTATATGCGTGCGTGTGCCAAGTGCACGCGCCCTCTCTTCTCTCTGCCACCGATGCTGACTTCCTCTCTCTCTCTCTCTAGAGAGTATATAAAAAAAAAAAATTTATGCTCTGTTCTTTGCTGCACTCGAAATTTGAGTGTGAGTGTGAGTGTGTGTGCGCATCACACACATACTCTCCCTCCATAGCGTTGTTGATGCTTGCTCTCAAGACCTGCAATCAACTGCCCGCAATTATGCCTTGCTCAGTTGTGTCCTTCAGAATCGCAATCGAGTTGCTTACTAGCAGATGTCGACTCTCACCTGCCCAATTTGCTTTGACCAACGCTAGTGCTGTTGTTGCCAGATCTCTTGCTCACCTCCAAAAGGTTTCTGATTCTATTATTTCTAGTTTAATTCCTTGCAGCTATCACAAACTAGTGACATGGCAGGCCCCCGGACCTACACATACTGTTGGTAGACTCCTGTACAATGCGCTAACAGGCTGACGTGGCAAACTGTATGAACGTGCGCAATCTACGCTGACTGTTGACGTGGTAGATTCTCCGCAAAACGTGTTGGTCTGCTCATGTGGTAGTATGTACGGATCTCCGCAATTAATGTTGGCTGAATTTGACAGCTTTTGAGTTTGAGAAGCTTTTGAGTTTAGGATTTTGGGGCTCTGCTTTTGGGCATCCCTTGTAAGAATAAATAAGTCCTTTTGGGACTCACTCCTCAAAGCATCTAGACGTAGAGTCTGAGAGTGAGTACCCACGGATTCTCATGTACTTTGCACACAGACTAATATTGGCAGTCTTTAGGGCCAATATCTCTCGGCACGGAACTACGTCGGGCCGTGTTGTCTTTGTGAACTATTTTGAAGTGAATCTCTATTGTGTCGCGATAGAATCTTGACTGGGGTGCCCAAGTTTGTTATAGTGGTATCAGAGCGTGGCCAATTTCTCTTCTACTGGGAAATCCGATCCTTTGCTCACGACACTTATGGATTCCAACAAGAATTAGCCGACTTCTTCTGCATGCAGGAGGAGATCACGAAGAAGATTTTAATGACTTTACAAATAAAGAGTACAGGCCACCTCAGCCGACTCAATACGAACTTCAAGAAATGGAACGTCAACAACAAGTTGATGAGTGCACGAGGCAGATGATTAAATTTGCGAAGGACCCTCAATTTGCAAAATTCTTGTCCCAACAATCCATCGCAGAAGTGCACACTCAATGGAGGAAAGTGAGAAGCTTCTTGGGTTTGTGTTCTTACTACCGGTGGTTCATTCGAAAGTTTGCAGAGGTAGCTTCCCCTTTGCAAATTTTGACACAGAAAGGAGTCCCTTTCTCGTGGGGACCCACAAAGGTGACTACTTTTCAAACATTGAAAGAGAAATTGACTACTGACCAGTATTGACTTTGCCTGTCATGTGACACATCCAACCGTATGTGTCCGTGGACAAGCTACAACATGACAAGGGTTCAGTCAGTCTAGAATAGGAAGTGATCTGGCACTTTTGTGAGTCTGTTCGTAGACCGTGCATGTCCAGACACTTAGATTAGATGCATATCGTCTGGTTGCACATAACATGATCACAGATTTCCATTAGAGCCCATTAGGAGAATTTTTACAGTGCATAGACCTATTTTCCCTATTTTTGACATTTTTCACTTATAATTTTTAAGTGACTTTTGTTGGAAAGTAGGTAGGGCAAATTTACTAAGTTTGTATAAGTAGAAACCTAGTGCTAGCAATTTCTGGCAGAAGAGGCAACAGGAGCACCTTGCTCATCAGGCAAGTTCTCAGCAAGACCAACACCCGCAGTAGACCTAGCGTTTTCAGCCATCTGAGAACCTAGCGTTTTTGCATCAGATCAGCCAACTTTTTTGCAATTGCAGATTCTTGGCGACAGCAAGACCAACAGATCCTCTAGCGTTAGCAGATCCCCTTGTAGGACAGAATTCAGACTAGCATGTTTGGAGCAGAATACAGATTCATTCTAGTGTTTTTGCATCAGCCTGGCAGTCCAGCGTTTTTGCAGATCTTCGCGACGGAATCCCCACAAGCATCAGCGTTTTCAGTTTTTAGCAGTTAGCATCCGCAATAGAAGACCCAAATCTCGCAGATCTCACCTTCCCGCAGCAGATCCTTGCCGCACGGTCAGATCCGGCAAAGTTTGTCGTTTCACTCGGTAAATACAGATTTCAGCATCTGCGTTTTCAGCGCGTCGTCGTCGCATCGTCATCATCGAGATCGTCACCGACATAGAGTCAGAATTCAGCAGATAAACATTTGCAGATTTCAGTCCTTAGCATTTTTAGATTTCAGTCCATCTCATCGTCGTCAACATCGTTGGCAAGTCCAAGCATTGTAGAGATTTGTGCAATCATAAGTAGACCGCTCTCGCCATAGAGAGTGGGGCCTTCGGAGGACATTCTGGTGTCGTATTCTCTTCTCTATCTCTCAGTCTCATGCACCTTCACGCACAGTGTCCCTTCACTTTGTTTGTGTCCATTGCACTCTCTCATTAAGAACGGAAGGCTTTCCCTTCCATAAGAACAAAAGGAACCTTGAGCATAGTTTGGAGCACTCATCTTGAGCAAAGTTCAAACATTCATTCCGCTGCATCTAACATTGCCGGATTTGCAAAAGTTATTTGAAGCATATTGTGATTCTTGTGGTCATAGTATGGGAGCGGTCTTAATGCAAGAAGACCATGTCATTGCCTATGAAAGTTGATTGTTTTCAAGGCCATAGTTGATAGCACAGATTTATGAGAGAGAGCTTTTGGTTGTGATCCATGCTCTTACTAGTGGCAACATTACCTACTTAGAGCTGATTTTTCGGTTTTCAATGATCATCAGAGTTTATGCTACTTCTTGTCATAGAAGCAGCTTTTGGAAAAGTACATACGGTGGACTAACATCTTGTCACAGTTTCACTTCCAGATTTTTCGTGTTCAGGTATACCTATGAAAGGGAGAGCCTTTTGTTCCTTTAGTGAGAGTGCAAATGATCACAAACAAAGTGAATAACACTGTGAATGAAGGTGATGAGAGAGAGAGAGAGAGAGAGAGAAGAGAGAAGAGAATACGACACCAGAATGTTATCAAACCCTCCTCCAAGGGCCCCTCTCTCGATGGCGAGAGAAGTCTACGGTATTGATTGCACAAATTTGGTACAAAGGTGTTGATGCAATAAGGATTATTTTAATTGCGTATCTGTGAGGTCCGGAAGGGAACTAGATGTGATTACTAAACACGTTGCCGATGGTCATGGTCTGAGATTTGGAATGAATTTGTATGTGATTTGTCATGTGATGTCTGATGATGTCAAGTGATGTCCTGTGATGTGATTTCCGTTTTGTACAAGTGATAGATGTGTCGTGTCTAGTGCGTCAGTACTAACAGTCAGTGTCCTACTAAGACAGTTTATGGCCTCTGTCTATTTTGCAGGCGTAATTGAGGGCGATTACAATTCTTTCAAGAGGGGGGTATGTCACAAATTGGTGACGTGGCAAGCCCCCAGACACACACATATTGCTGGCAGACTCTCGCAAAATGTATCGACAGGTTGACGTGGAAAATTGTACAGACACCCACAAACTTGCTGATGTGGCATATTCTTTGCAAAACGTGCTGGTTTGTTGATGTGGCAGTACGTACGGATCTCCACAATTAACACTGGCTGAATTTGGCAGCTTTTGAGTTTAATATTTTGGGGCTCTGCTTTTTGGGCATCCCTTGTAAGAATAAATAAGTCCTTTTGGGACTCACTCCTCAGAGCATTGCACGCAGAGTCTGAGAGTGAGTACCCACGGACTCTCCTGTACTTTTCACACAAATTAATATAAATAGAATTACCAAAAGGGGCGCTAGTCTTTGGGGCCAATATCTCTTGGCACAGAACTACGCCAGGCCGTGTCGTCTTTGTGAACTGTTTTGAAGTGAATCTCTCTTGTGTCGTGGTAGAATCTCAACTCGGGGTGTCCAAGTTTGTTCCAACAATGCTATTGATTGCTAGCTTGCTCACTTGCCAAGAGATTCCCTGTTCACTGTGTGTGTGTGTGTGCGCGTGCGTGCATGCACATCTCCATACACACCAATTTGCTAATACACAGCGCTGCCTTGTTTCCTCGGCTTGCTACCCAATTGTAGCACTTTCGATTCATCCTTGATCAAGCCTTGTTGACTACTCCGATTCAAGCTCAAGCCACCTTTCCAAGCTTGTTCAACTCTTTGAGCTTCTCATTGCTTGATTTGAGCTTCACAAAATCGCAAAAATCGTGAGCTACGTGTGTGTGTGTGTGTGCGCACACACACACACACACACACACACACACACACTCCCTTGGCTTTGATTTGCTGCCCGTGCTCGCCTTGCTTACTTGCTCAAGCTCTCCAACTCCTCTCAATGCACACAAGCAAAGCTGCTCGATGCTCCAATTTTTGACACACTCGACAAAGCTTCCCCTTTGCAAGCTCACAAGCTTTGATTTTTCTGCCGAGTTGTTGATTTTTGCTTGCTTAGCCGAGATTCACTTGCTTGCAACCCAACATGCTCAATTACCTCTCTTATGCAAGCTCACTATCGGACTGAGCACTTGTTGCCAGATTTCTCTTTGTAGCCTTGTCCAAGTTCCTCTGCAGATGCCCCAATTCCCTCAAGATTCTCTCTTCTCGGGGGGGGGGGGATTGCGCACACCGAGAGCTCTGAGGTCTGCTTGGATCTCTTCCAATCTGACTCCTCCGTGCCGGATCTATATCCGTCGATGATCGAGCTCCATCGTTGTTGCTACCAAGAGCTCATGAAGGGGGGAGGGGGTTGGGGCCGATTCGATCACTGCCATGGTCCTAATACCACTTGTGAGTGCGTTGTGCGCGGATGTGTGTGTGCACGGTGCGGTGCGAGAGAAGAAAGAGGAGAGGAGACGCGTTGTGTGGGTGGAGCAGACCTCAAGAATGTGGTGAGGAGCTCTTTATTTTTTGTGTGTATGAAGAATAAGAATGTACAATGGGCGTTCGAACATCAGACGTCTGGCCCTGGGCAAAGGTGCAACGCCTTTACCTCAACAACATGTAGGTGGATGGTGATTTAGAAAAAGAAAAGGTTTTGTTTTTGAACTCTAGTCTTGTAAGATTTGAATCGAGTTCATAATGTATTTTATATTATGAAAGTGTGCAAAAACATCCAATAACACACATATTTTACACTCATTTTTTTGCATTGCAAGAGATCTAAGCGGATTCAAAGAAGAGGACAAGTATCAAAGAACTTGGAAAGAGTGTGAAGAAAATGGTTACATTTGCACATATTGTTAGCAATGTTACTTCTCTCATTTGGATATTGGATTTTAAACAAGCATTGTATTTTAGGCCTTCAAAGATATTACAAATGCTACTATTGACAGTCCCAAATAGCAAAAAAGACAAGACACAACGGTGAGAACTTATTTTTTAAAAAACATAATAGAATATTCATATAAGTGACAAATAAATTTAAGTTTCTTGCAGGAGTCACATGTTTCTATTATAAGAGCAAGACATGAGCGACTTGTGAGAGCTCCTTCAAGATATAGATATTGAGAAACTCTTTTTGTCACACATTCCTCATGAAAGAGATAACTATGCCTTCAAGATTTCTACTTATTGATTTAGTATGAGATGGTTTTTATAGAGACATTGTTGTTGCATCTTTTTTTGGGCTTTGTAATTCTTGTGTTGCACTATAATATGTAAAGTATATTACCATGGTTAAGTGTGGTCATTGATTTGGTAAAGTGTGTTTTACATCTTTGTTGCTTAAAAATACACCCTTGGCTTATATATACTTTTTGAATTGGTGCACTTCATTTTTATCACAAATAGAAGAGTGGAAAAAAAGAGAGTGAGACAAGCAAAACATAAAGATGCTCAAATATGATAGCTTTTATATTACAAACAACTTGCATATGTTTGCAATCTTAATTTTCATCAATTTGTTTTTGGCTATGTGCTTTGTGTTAAGTATGGAGCCTGATTTACCTTTGTAATTTTATGTGGTAAAAGCGCACATTTGTAAGGCCCCATTATGAGGAGAAGCCATCGTGCGTGAAGGAAAATCACTCACCGGAAACCAAAATTTTCACGGACAAGAATCAGGGGAAACTTTTTTTCGCCGGAATATTCTTTTTCGCCGGAATATTATGGCCGGACGGCGGCCGAAAAGTGGTCGGAAAACAACCGGTCGGTTGGCCGGTGGCCGGTAGTCAATGGCCGATGGCCGGTGGTCGGAAGTCAATGGCCGGTGGTCGGTGGTCGGAAGTCAATGGCCGGTGGCCGGTGGCCGAATTCAAAAGCGGACTTGTCTTCTCAAGGGCGGCCACACATGGGCGGATTGGAGGGTCAGATTTGGACTTATTCGCACAAGGGCGGCTACACATGGCTGTCTCTCATAAGAGAGGATAGCCCTTTTGGCCTATAAAAGGAGGCCATTTCTACACACATTTCATAGTGTGAAGTTGATGCAACAAGGTGAGTGTGAAGCAAGGCGGGAGCTCCATTAAGGGTATAATCCCTTTGTAAACTACTTCTTGTTTTGAAGTACTAAAGCCATTGAGTGGCTGCTTTCCCGTGGACGTAGCCCACATTGGGTGAACCACGTATATCGTGTGTACTCTCTCTCTCTCTCTCTCTACTCTATAATCTCGTGTATATAAATCTGTCTCTCTCCATTAAGTAATCTACTCAATTATCTATTTAGCTACGTCTTATTTCCTAACACTTTGATTGTGTTCTTTATAACACATATTCTTTATGTTACTTTGTTTGGTCTTCCATAGATCAACATTCTTTCAAAAAAGAGTTGTATGGACTTTGATTTACTCTTAGAAGAGCATAAGGAAGCGATCATTATGAAGTATTTAGGTGGAAATAATATAGATGTCATGTATGGAAATTTGCCTTCAAAGGTAAAGCAATTGCTAAAAAAGAACATACATTTTGTGGATCTGAAGGGTCTTCTATATCAAAGAGTTTCATGTTGGATACAGTAGTTTCTTTGATAATTGCATCAGGAAAGGCCCTTGTTGAGAAACACATGGTACTCTTTGTCACAAAAGATGTAATTTGTCTATCTTAGTCCTTCAATGTTGAACTAAGAGATTCATTTGAATGAACATCTTAATGGATCTAATACACTTCTTGATAGAAGATGAAGAATATCATTTTGGATTGTCAAATGTTCTCATTATGTGCAATGGAAAATTGGTGGAGGAGGCAAGATGGGAATTAAATGTGATTTGTGAATGGCTCGAAGTGTTATGCTTGTTATTCTCCTCAACTATCTAGTTTTTGTAGCAAATTATCTAGCATTGACAATCTCTAAGTATGCAAAATGGCTATGTTCAGCTTATTGAAATGCATAAAAGGGGTCCTTGAATATTTGGAGTTTGAAATGAATATAAAAAAAGAGAGTTATAATAGCCTCATTTTGTCTACATGTAATTATGAGCATGTCTTTTTAGAGAATGATGTTCATTGTTCACTTATTGTGCACACATGAGCGAAGGTCTTTTATCATTTTTTGTATTGACCTGTCTTTTTTTTGTACCGATAGGCTTGAATGTACAATGAGCATGTTCTTTAGGAGAGGATGCCCATTGTTCATAACATTTCATAGCTTGTATGGGCTTTTGTAGCATGTCATATTGACCCATGTCTTTTTGCTACCACTAATAACAAGGCTATACAAAAGAAGGTTGTATCATCTCTTATCACTTGAGACATGCATAGACAACACAGGAACACTCTCACCTACTGAAAGGGAAGATGAAAAATAACAAAGAGGATGCAACATAAATATTGCTAGGTCTTTTCTAGATGATATGTGAAGTTTAACAACGCGCATGCAAATAAACAAACTTCTCCATTGCTTATTCTATTTTGCATGTTGTCTCTATTTGTATAAAAGGAGACTATACTCTTTGAAGCAAAGACCACACACACACACACACACATATTCACGATCGGATAAAGCTCTAGGAACCAAAAACCATGGACACTATCCCCAAAGGGTTGGTCTAACAGTAAGGCTTTGGACTCTCAACTTATGGGTTGTGGGTTCAAATCCCTTGTTGGGTCACACTCTAGAGGGACACCTTGTGCTCACTTGGTGTTCACGTTGCTAAGGCTCTTTCCCTTGGACACTCGAGTGCATTCTCTTCCTAGGGTGGGTCACTTGAGGAGGAGGTTCCTAGTTGGTTGCTGGTAGTTTAATCTGACGTTCCTAGCACGTGGTGCATCAATTAGGTGGCCATGGTGATGCCTACGCGTGGATCTTGCCTGATGGTATGCGGCCCTTGCCCGACCATGCAACATGGCTAATATTTGGAAGAGATAAGCACCTCCCCTTGTGGGCCCTTTGGTGTGTCGAAAAAACAACCACCATTGACACCATCTTAATAGTCGAAGGGTAGGATTGCATTCAAACGAAATTGATTTTGTTGATGTTCTATGCTAAATCCTCACATTGTATCAAAATCTTAAAGATATCTTATGCACTCATTTTTTTCTTCGAGAGAGACCTAAATGTTATATCTTTCTTATATTGCTTAAATTAGAGAGCTTGAGTTTGCAAGAAAAAAAAATAAAAATGATCAAACGAAAAACTCATTTAATTAGGTTAGAAAGCCCTTCTTTACATCACATGAAAATCTCTTTTCTAATCATGCTAATGTGGTGTTTCTATCCTAAGAAAAGTGTTATTTGATTCATTAAAAGATCCTAGGAAAAATTCTGATGTTAGTCTTTATCAATAAAACTACTTTTCTTAACATGTAAAGCTTGTTTTTCATCATTGAAAAATTGGTTGAAGCATTCTTATCATGTGATTATTTTTCTCACAGTAATCTCCATTTTCTAGCATGGAACATGTGTGAGAAAAAATTATAACATGAGAAAAATCCTTTCCATGAAAGAACTTAGATATTCATAGTGAGTTTTCTAATGGGTGGAATATGCACATTACATCTATGAAAATTGAATTTCTACCCTCTTTTCTCTTCATGAGAACTTGTCTAAAACTTCTGGTGTTTTATCGCGAGGACGTGCTTCTTTCTCAATTTCTTGGCCATTTGACAAAGTGGCTCAGCAAACCTCCCTCATCTTTGACTTCCCTTGCCGGCCCCACAATCCAGCTTCCTTGAGGTTGTCCCATCAGAATACTGCAAACTTATTCTGTTTTTGTGGTGTGAAAGGATGTCTAGGTTGAAACCACTATTGCTATGGCGAGCATATGCCCAGGTTGGCTTAGCGAGTTACTTGCTAAGTAATATGGGATGCTCAAGAATGGGAATGGTTTTTTAATGAATAATGTATATATAGATCTATCTTGACTGTGCAAGTCTAAGTTCTAAGAGAAATCTACTCCAAAAGTGTCTTGGAGAAAGGTGGTCCACTCTTTTGTTTTTTAAATAATTTCTTCAACACTATTGGAAAGATTGATGGAAAAAACATGCGAGATAAGCTAGTAAATAACATGAATGTTTTCCATATCGTGGTAGTAATACAAAAACAAAAACACAAAGCGGTGTGAATATGGTGAAACCACGATGGCAACATTCTATGGATAGGTGGACCTGATCCGCCGTCCCAAAGATTTTTATTTATTTTTGTTAGCCTAGCGGGTGTCATACCTTACAAGAGGTGTAAACTGGATGATTGTGCCTCTAACATTTATAAAATAATAGCATCAAGATTAGTTTCCCTAGAGTATGCACTTTCTAGGTTGACTTTTGTTTAGATGTATAACATTGAAGGCTATAATGAAATTCAATAGTTAATGACTCTTGTTTGAGGATCTGCAAGGTTGAGACTCACAAACCTATGGTGTCGATGTAGATTTAGAAAGTAGAACATTATTGTTGAGTTATGTGTTCCCTTAGCTCCCACAATGCAAGATGAGACCAAACCTTCAATAGTGGCTCATGCCTAAAATTTTATTTCTAGCAAGGGTAATCTCCACTAATTATCTCTTAGTCTATGAGAATACGGTTGGAGACTTATCAAAGGTACCCCACACTTCATATTGATCAAGCATGGACTTCACATTCATATTAGAGAATGGTTTAGTATCATAGGAGAATGAGATATTTTCTTGTAATAGGGAACAAATATTTGATATTTAGTTGGCTTATAAATATTATGTTTTGTGCTACATAGGCTTATAATTGGAATTTCCCAATGGAAGGAGATATCTATCTCATATGAGGTTGCTTATCAATCATCAAAATCTATCTTTTGAAAGACGATCATAAGTATTCTTGACAGGTTGTTTGCACTAGTTACCTCAAGGATTCAAAGAGGATTGAGGATTGATTGGATGCCATATGGTGGCATCTATTGCATTGAAGGTAATAGACTAGGATGCATGGCTAATAGTTTGAAGAAGATTCATTATACTAAAGAGGTAAAGGTCATTGAAGCTTACTTTTCATTGGTACAAAAATAATTGATGTAATTATGATAGTTTAAATCAAAGAAGTCTTGTATCTCCCAATCTTCAAGGATCACTAGATGTTGTTTTTCTTGATCCTATGGTAGAACCCCCAGTAGTTTACACACTTGATGTATAGTAATCATGGGAAATACTACTTGTGTATAGGAAATCACCTTTATTGAAATTCACATAAAGGATTGTACATATGAATAAAAAAATTATCTCGTCGATCTCTTTGTTTGAAATTTTGTCTTAAGTAAGTTGAGAAACTAGTTAAAGTATATAAGGCTAAGTTAGTTTGTTCTGTATAGGATGTGATCTATACATCTCTTCAAGAGAAGAAAATTTTTCTTAAACAAGCTCGACCATCATCTTTCAAAGAAAAATGAACTCAAGCTTAACATGATCTGAGTAGGGCTTGAAGAAATGGATGATTATTTTACTTCTACCTCTACTTCCATTGAGAATAAATCTATGTTAGGCATGTTTCATCTTACCAGTGGTGATGCTAAGATTTGTTAGAAGCAACATTGCAAGGATAGTGGTGTGGCACAAGGCAACCAAACTCATGAAGACCTTAAGATTGCTATAAAAGAATGATATCTTCCACCTACTCAAGAGCCCTTGAAGATAAACGAGTTCTTTACTTTATGTTAGTATCATCTTACTTTAAGAGATTACTACTCAAAATATGTAGCCCGTAGGCATTGCGCTCCTAGATGTCTATAGAACAACAAAGTAGCCCATTATGTCAAGGTCTAAATGCTCCTATGATCACTTTTGTTGAAGAAATGAGTTCAACTAAAGTGCAAGATGCCCCTGTAAGAGATAAAACCTTAACTAAAGAAATGTCTTATTCTCAACGGAGGAACATTGGTAATCCAAGAAACTATGCTAGTACAAGAAGACCCTTGAATTAGAACCAAAGGCCAACTAACCCCCTGTATTGACCTAAGCCTAGACATAGCTGAAGCAGTTGTAGCTCTCAATTCTAATCTACAATGCTTTATGCAATGAGCTAGGACTTTTTAGAAACACTTGTACAAGGAGGGATTTAACTACAAATACCCAAGTTCCAAGAAGAGGACATTAGAGAAACCATGGTACACTACAAGAGGTTGTGTGCTCTTGTGACGCTGGTAGCGACGGAAATACATTGGGTTTTTATAACCCCCGGCGTCGCTAAAACTGTCGCTACGAGCGTCGCTACGAGAGCGTCGCTATAGGCGTCGCTATATGCGTCGCTATCAGCGTCGCTATATAGCGACGCATATAGCGACGCCTATAGCGACGCTCTCACAGAAGACTATAGCGACGCTCATAGCGACGCTACAAAGCCATAAATAGCGACGCCCAAGAGAATATTTTTTTGGTGGCAGGGCATTGAATGCCCTGCCACCCATCAACCATATTGTACTTGATTCACTTTTTAAAAAAAGTGCAAAGGTAGATAAGAGACCCAAAATAGTCACCCACAAGACGCATTGTTTGCAAAATTGACAATTGTACACATCATAGGCAAAATGAATTGATTGGCAAATGTAATAATGACAATTGTACAACATCATAGGCATAAAGAATTGATTGGCAAAAGGAACTGCGGTTACAAATGTAATAATATACATGGTTCAAAAAGACGTATAAAATCCGTCTCATGATACATAAGCTATGAGAAACCCTAAACTAATGCTATCTAGCTACGGCTAAACTGACGTCGTCTAGTCAGACGTCTCATCGCGTCCAAGCGGCGTATCTGTCGGATTCTGCAAAAAAAGACAATAAGACAGTTTTCAGTAAATATAAACATATAACGACATTTATAAAACAATACAAAAAATAAAAAAGAGTAAACCCTAATACTAACCATGCCGCCGCGAGAACTGAGAATGTCCATCAGGGCGTTTAAGCCCTTCCTGCCTGCGTACTCGCGCTCGTACGGTGTGGGATCACGTCCTGTCATCGACCACTGTCAAAACATACAAAGATTTCATTATGTTAGAACTAAAAAACTCATAAACCCTAAACTATCGAACATGCATAAAGAGCAATGTGAAAAGACTTACAAAATCGGCCTCAAATGATGCCCATCCACCGCTCCCCAAGTGGTGCGAGCTCCCTGCCTCTACTCGCGCTCTGGCTGCATCCTTTTGTTGCTTCCACTTGTCGGGATTCTCGCGCGCTGCTTTCTTCGCATTCTTCCAATCTTCTTTGGCCAGCCAATCTGGCCTATTCCACCCATTCTTGATTGCTTTTTGCACTTCGGAACGCTTGTGTTTGCAGTATTTGCGCATTCGAATCTTCATCAGGTCTTCATTGAAGCGCTAATCCCGTGTTGGAACAGGAAACTCATCATGAAGTATGCTGATGACTCTGTTTTTTAAATCACTTGGTACTTCACTCCATTTGTTTAGTATATAGTGTCTAAACAGCTGAGAGCAAAGACCACGCATGCGCGAGATCACCTTCTTGCCGTCATCATCCATGATGATGCCGCCGCTGATGTTGACGGAGTAAGGCAAGCCCTCTGGCCGGTGACGCGTGAACCTGGGTGTCCCGGCAGGGGTCTCTAGCGGCGTGTCGATGGGGGTACGGACGTCAGGTGTCTCCACCGGCGTCTGGGCCCCGAAGCGAGGAGTGTCGAGTGGGGTGGCTCCTGGCGGAGTAGGTAGAGGTGTGTAGCTTCTAGGAACAGTCAGCCGTGCAAAACCTGGCGTAGACGGCGATGCTGTGGCTGGTGTGGGGGCGGGCAAAGAAGGGGAGGGTAAAGAGCCTCGTCGAACACGAGGCGGTGTGGAGGCATCGGTGGCGGAATCCCCACAACAACCGCCACCGCCACCACTAGAGCGCCGGTGTCTAGACGAGTGTGACGCTCGTCTCGTCGACACCGAAGCTTCGGAGCGCGGAATGCTCCGAAAGAGAGGGAGATGCGGATGGTGTAGGAACGCGCGATGATGCGCCAGAGCGATGACGCTCCACGTACCACTGTCTCTGCTGCGGTGACAAAGAAGAAAGAAACTCCTCATCATCCATACCTGCATTAAACACACGAATATTTAAACTTAATATTGAATGAATAGAGTAGACAATGACGCAAAGACCATTAAATACAATGACGTAATGACGCATATAAATACAATGACGCAATGAATCGAGTGATAGAAGGGGCAAGTCGAAAACTCAGAATTTTCAATCAAAAGATGTGAGCGCGAGTAGAAAAGAGCGTTATACACCATGGAAGGTACTTAGAGAGCCAGAGCTTTTACAACATGGAGCAAAATTGTTCAAATACAATATTTGTGGCTTTAAGAGATCTCTCTCTCATCCTCGCATAACTCAGCATAACTTCCTATATCTATATAGAGCTCTCCGTTTAAACACATATCCTCTGTTTCATTTTGTAGCTCCTCTGCATGCACCCCATATAGAGTAGTAGCATCTTGATGCTCGTCTGGCACCACCGCAGCGGCTTCTGATTGAGCATCTTCTCTGATCTCCTCCATTGATGTCGTTGTGATTGGCACATGGTAGCCTTCATACGTCCTTGCACTACGAGGGGCTACCTCTATGACGTACCACCAGTTTGATGTAGACTTTGTAGGATGAAATACTACCTGCCAGAGCCACATAACCTGCCAGAGCCACATAACTTACATGAGAGCCATACACTGTAAGATGTTGATCTTTGACACAATGGATTTACGCCATCCATAGCCAGGTCTAAGCGCAAATTTCGAGCTTCCCTGGCAAAATCCGACCATGTTCCATCTATATGTTTCCAGGCTGCGCAATTTGCAGGAATTCGTAGCACACCATCGGAAGATTTATTCTCCTCATGCCATGATGCTAGGGCGGCCATGGACTTACATTGGAAGAAATGCTTGATGCGAGGAAGCAAAGGAAAATGTCGCAAAACCTTTTGTGGAATTTTTGTCCCGTGGAGATCTACTCGATATCTTTCGGAATCACATTTCGGACACTTCTCCATGTCTGTGTATTCCCCTCTGAAAAGAATGCAGTCATTAGGACAAGCGTGGATAGAATTGTAATCCATCCCCAAGTTTCGTAAAATCTTTCTTGCTTCATCTCGGGAATCTGGCATCACATTGTCAGCTGGTAGTATGTGCTCTTTCAGCAATCTACACAACAACAAAATATGATACAGTCGTGTAAAAATCTATCAGATCATTATACATTTAGAGTTCTATTAAAGTAAACTAATTGTAATAGATCACCTGAAAAGCGCTGTGACGCTTGTGTCACTCCATCCAAACTTTGCCTGCATGTTGAGAAGAACCAGGAGTGCTTTCAATCTAGACATACGTGCTCCATTATACAATGACGTATCGGCTTCACTTTTCATATCATCATAGATAAGCCTTTCTGAATCCATGATCGTCTCGATCATTTCATCAATCTCGGGCTCAGACATTGCCTCGTTGGGAATGTGCTCTGCATGATCATCCCCCGAGCTGTCAGAGGCTACATCTTGTGGCCTCACATATGCTGCTTGACCAAAGCGCCTGCGAACACGTCTATTGGGTTGCAAGATTGCTGCTTGTTGGCCAGCGTCAGAGTCCGACGAGTTATAATTGGCAACAACTCGATCTATAATAGATGGATCGAACTCGCCAAATTCGCGAACGTGCTGCAAAGAAACACGTCTTGTCCGTCGCACAGCATGCTTGCATTGATTACAAGGACATAAGACCCTCGTTGAGAGATAGGTGTTTCGATTGGACGGTCCCACATCCTCGTCGCTACTCATAATGAGGATAAAAAACTTATAATCTGGACAACAAATTTAATATTCTATTGGCATTCTTCGTCTTATCTCTCTCTCTCTCTCTCTCTCTCTCTCTCTCTCTCTCTCTCTTTATCTCACATTCTCTAGTCATGCCCAATCCCCGCACACCTCGGTCTAGAGGTGCACGGAGATCAGAACCACCGGTGTCGTGTTGTGACACGTACATAGTGGGAACACATGCTACAAGAGTTATCTTGTAATTTTTTAGATACATAATTATCTTTCCTATAATGTACATATGCATATTTAAGTATAATAATGAGCCTTCTATCTCATCATATTATTTTTCTCAAGGGTAACATATCCTTACTTTACCATCAGAAAATACTATGGGAAAAGCATCAATAGCTCCGTCTCTTTAACTTGGGGCAAAAAGCATTGATTCTTTATTTCTACTATTTCATTATCATCTCACACCCTATCTAGATCCTATATCTAGGGTAATTTCCAATCTATATATATTCTATGTATTTTTCATATTTTTCTTATATTTCTTTTTAAATAGCTACTAGGAGGGAATCAAATCCTAGTGGGACACTAGGTGGCATGATTTCAAAGATACACTTATTTTAATGCATTATTGCAAGCATGGTTACAAAACTTTGTCAAGGAGAAATGTCATGCTTTCATATGGCATGAGGTGTCCTTGGGAATTAAATGAAAGTCAAGGCTAAGGAGACCACATGAAGACTTTTGCTGCCATAAATGGACCCTATTTTGATGAATTTTTTACACAAGGTTCCAATCCGAATTGGAGAATGATTTTAAAATGAAAATCGTAGCTAATGAGCTGAAGTTTCTGCCCATATTTTTATTTTTTTATTTGAAGCTACGGTTGAGGAGATATGATTAAAATACTGGACCCCAGTCTGCCCACATCATGCAGGGACAGCTCATTTCCAACTTTTCCAATTCCTGTTCACACTGGCTCCTCTCTTCTTGTGTAAAC
Organism: Adiantum capillus-veneris; assembly: GCF_014529385.1. Taxonomy (NCBI): domain Eukaryota; kingdom Viridiplantae; phylum Streptophyta; class Polypodiopsida; order Polypodiales; family Pteridaceae; genus Adiantum; species Adiantum capillus-veneris. Next base: position 90,837,920 of record NC_140949.1, read on the forward strand.
CCTTGTGGGTTCCCTTCACCTATAAAAGGGGACCTCTTCTTACTTGGAAGGAACTCAAGCATTCAAGCCATTGATGAGAGGAATTCTCGAGGGAGTGAGTAGTAATGCCTAATTGTACTTAGCCATTAACATAAGCCCAAGCCTACACTTTCTCCTAGAGGGAGACTAGCCATTCTTGCAACAAGCTAACCTTGGAAGATCAACTCTAATCAAAGAAGGTCTTACACTTGGTGTATCAATCAAAGTGGAATTCTCCACTCTTCTTCTCTCTCCCATCAATAATGGTGCCGAAGGGTTTCAAGTAAGATGTGTTCTACATTGATGTTTTCTTGATTTCTTGTCATTTTCATTTTCATCTCTAATCCAACATATATATATATATATCTAATCTCATCTCTTTAACCAAATCTATCTCTTTCACTCTTAGTAATTCATCCTCTCTACAAATTTTAGGTTCTCCTTGCTACAGGTACATCTCTCCCCACAGTATCCTTATTGCCTACGGGCAAGAATAGGGCTTGGGAGGGAAACTTCTCATCTCTTCACTTCTCTCATATCTACATTTTTCTCATATCTACATTTCTCACATACTATCCTAGATGAATAACCCACATGATGATCATTTCTATCGCTTTCACTCTGTACGATCTATTAAAATTAACGTATGGATTAGCCGTAAAATACACTTTCAACAACGTATAGTGTTTCTCTTCGGCCCTGAAAGGCTCAATGAAATACTTCTATCACCGGATCCCATCATACTACCTCTCATAGACTATAACTTTTCTTTTGACGTAAGCGTAGTTATCTTGCTATGAACCAAGAGGATTTGTACACACAATTAATCCCAATCACTAGACAAAATATATATATTATGGTAAGCACAAAACTACAATTCCAAAGAACAATTCGTAGCCTATTTGGTCAGCCAAGATTGAATGCCATTAACTCATCCATTAACCCCTTCATATTACCCATGATACGATATGACCATAGCCTTGATGTTTTCATCTTCGTATTGTTTTGACATTCTCTTTTGCGTTCTTTCTTTGTGAGTGTGAATGCAAGAGAGAAAGAGTGCGTCTTCTTTGATTGCACTTCTTTCCAAACCCTATTCTTCATGGCATCTATGGTTTAACTCCTTCATATAGTTTTTGTTGAGTTCTCTCACAAACTCTCACAGCCATAAGCCCGGTGCTTTCCTGGCAAGATCGCAAATTTCTCGACACCGGGTTATAATCTCGTCTTTATTGGTCAATACCTATATTTGTGGGTACAAGAAATCTACACACCCACGTCTACATGATACTGCATGTAGTGGACAAAATCCCTTTGCCTCTTCTCTAGCTGTAGCACTTCACTTCATCTTAACATCTTTTCACAGTAGATCTTTTCACTGTTCGTCTAACTCTAAACCCTAAACCGTAAGTAATTCTTGCATGGACTCGATCTAACGTAAATAAGCGTAAATCTAAATAAACGTAAATCTAACTAAAAATAAAGCTAAATCTAATTTAACGTAAGTCTAATGACTAGAGGTTGTCTAGATGGGCATCGCAGTCTATGGAGACCTAAATCTAATCTAATATAACGTAAATCTAAATCTAGCTTAAATAAACGTAAATCTAGTTAAAAATAAACCTAAATCTAATTTAATGTAAGTCTACATATAACCTAATCTTTAACGTCTTTTAAGATAGTTTCCTACGACGTTATAACTCTCTTCTTCTTGTGTGTGTGCGCGTGTGTGGATGTGTGTGCCAATAAAAAGAGATAAATGGTATAACCTTTCTATCACCCATGCCAAGTATGATAGATTGATTATGCCATTTCCCTCTTGAATAATAGGTCTTCAGTTCAACTCCTCGTCGGCTAGATCTTTAGGTCTTTTAATTTTAATTAGTTTCCTACGACGTTAAATTAGTTTCTCTCTCTTTCTCTTTCAATGTGTGTGCGTTTTTTTGGATCGTATGCATGTTTTCTCTCTCTTTTCCTTTCTCAATGTGTGCGTTTTTTGTTTATGCATGTTCTCTCTCTCTTTTCCTCTCTCAATGCGTGCGTTTTTTGTTTATGCATGCTCTCTCTCTCTTTTTCTCTCTCAATGTGTGTGTGCATTCTTTGTTTATGTATGTGTGTGTGCGTTTTTGTTTTTGTTTGTACTCTCTCTCTCTCTCTCTCTCACAAAACACTGTGTGTGTGTGTGTATGTGTGTGTGAGAGAGAGAGAGAGAGGGAGAGAGAAAGAGGGGAAGGGAACATGAGAATGAGGAGAGCGAAGGAGCATACCTGGCTCTCCTTCCTCTCCTCGTGTGTGTGTGTGTGTGTGTGTGTGTGGAGAAGAAAGAGAGAGAGAGAGAGAGAGAGAGAGAGAGAGAGAGAGAGTGAGGGAGAGCGTTACCTGTTCCTTGCTCGAGGGGGCCGAAAAACTCAGATCTGAGATCTGAGTTTTTGGGCGCGCTCGGTTATTTTTTTTACCCCAGCCGGCGTCGCTATGAGCGTCGCTATGAGCGTCGCTATGAGCGTCGCTATGAGCGTCGCTATAAGCGTCGCTATGAGCGTCGCAAATTTATTTGTAAATTTGCGACGCTTATAGCGACGCTCATAGCGACGCCGGGAAATTTTTTTTTGAGCGTCGCTGTGTGAGCGTCACTAATATGAAGAGCCTCTTGTAGTGGTAGAAGAAATGGTGGACGAGGACACGACAAAGATTCTGCAAGAGTTCATGCTACCATAGGGAAACCAACCTTGGGATAACAACAACAAAAAAGAGAAACATTATTCATGTTTCTATCGATAACCCCAGGGCAGGTCAATAGTATGCTATCATTCAAGGACCTAGAAATCACCAAGGTGAACTGTTTGAGATTCTTATTGATTGTGGTAGTACTCATTCATTTGTGTGATCAAGATGTTTACATAGGTTAATGCTTAATCAACATTTGACAAGAATAATGAGGGTAGAATTAGTAAATAGGAAGGAAGTCACGTATTAATTCTCTATGGGTAATACAAAATTTAAGTGAGGGGATGTACTAAGAATACCTTTTGAACCGTTCCAATAGGTATTGATGGATAGAATTCTTGGGATAGACTAGCTAACTAGCCATCATGCACATATCCATTGTGCACAAGAAAGCCTATCATTAATTGACAACCAAGGACAATAAGTATTAGGCCAAGGAGTGAACCGAGGACCAAAGGCTCATTTGGTCGAAGAAAATCATTTTTATAAAGGTCTTTGCAAAGAACAAAAAACTTTGGTATTCAAACTCAAAAAGGTAGTAGAGAAATCTTTTAACCCTAAATGAATGTGTATACCCAAATCTTGTGATTTCTTTTACGAGGAGATAACCAAATTTTTACCACCTAGAGAAGTGGATCATGAGATCAATACCATTCTTGAGTATCAAAAAGGACCTAAAAAATGTTCCTCCTAGGAGCGATAAAGCTTAAGGATAAACTTCAATAGCTTATTGAGAGCAACTTGGATTCATTGAAACTTGTACATCTCCTTGCAATGCACCTATTCTCTTTCAGAAGAAGAGAGATGAATTGTTTCAGCTATGCATACTGAGGTCTTATAAATCAAGTAATAGTGAAGAATAAGCATCATATTCCCTGTATAGATGAGATTCTTGATTATCTACATGGAGCCAAGATGTTCGCAAAGATTGATATTTTTGACGCTATCATCAAATCCAAAATCATGAGATCAATAACCTCAAGAGTGAATATAACACGTGTTATGGCCACCACAAATTCACAGTTATATGGATTTTGGTCTTACAAACGCTTCTATAACTTTTGAGCACTTGATGCAAGATATATTTTGAGAACTATGAGACAACTTTGTTTTGGTATTATTTGATGGTATCTTGGTCTACTACAAATCAAATAAAGATCATGCTCAAAAAGTTTTAGAGATCGTACAATAGCATAAGATTTTTGCAAAGAGAAGTAAGTGCGCAATTTTTAGTCCTAAAAGTCACTTATTCACTCTTTGTCATTTCACTTGAAGGGGTCCTAGTTGACCTTGATAAACTCAAAGATATTGTGGAATGGCCATGAGCTACCTTGCAAAGCAAAGTGAGAGGTTTTTTAGGAATCACACGATGGTATAGGACTTCTATAAAGGATTGTGCTCTCAAAAAAGCACCCTTGATTGATCTTTTGAAGAATACAAGAATCCATGAGCAAGATGAACATGAAGCCTATTTTAAACAACTCAAAGAGTATCTAATCTCAAATTTTATTCTATTCTCAAAATTCTACATTTTACCTAAGAGTTTGATGTAGTAACATACACTAGTAGCCTTGCCTTAGGAGTTGTTTTGATGCAAGTAGGGTGACCTATATCTTACACTTCTCAAAATATTCATATACATGAGGCTAATTATGCCACTATGACTTGGAGTTACTTGCACTCATGCACGCTCTCAAGATTTGGATGCATGATCACCGTGGTCAAAAAATTCAATTTGTAGTTGCTCACAAGAGTTTAAAGTGGACCTTCACTTAATGTAACCTCAATATGCGACAACAAAGATAGAGAGAATTTTTGTAAGAGAACGATTTTGATATCAATTTTAGACCAAGTATAAAAACTATTGTAGCAGGTTCCCTAAGTACAAAGCTTTTTAAGGGGATATTTCAGTGGCCAACAATTCTATTATTGGCAAGTTCATGGATTCTATTGTAATCAAAATCTTATTTTGAATGCATTCAAGTCTCTACATTATACTCTTGAGGATGGGAGAATTTACTATAGGGATCACTTATGCACACCAAATGATTTTGCCTCATAGAATGCTATCTTATACATGAAGTGCATGATAGGAGAACTTCAAGACACCCAAGCTGTATCAAAAAACTCAACACTATTTGCAAAATTTATTATTGGCAAGGGTAGAAGGGCAATATCCTTCTTCACTATTTCAAGCAATGCATTTCATGTCAAGGGTTAAATCTAAAGGACTAAAGATGCCAAAAAAATTATATGTGAGTTCTTATTGGCTGGGCTATTTTAGTCCCTTTAGGGCTTGCTGCTTAGGGTTAGTGGATTTTGGTTTGGTTGCTAGGGATCGACCTTATAAAGGTGCTTAGGATTGGTCGTGTAAAGATGATGTAAACCAACTTAGGATTGCTTTAGTTTGACAATTTTAGTATGCTTATGATGGGGTGATCTAAACCAACCTAGGGTTGTGTAGATTTGTCAATTTTAGACGTGTAGGGCTAGCAGCTTTTATTCTACACACTAATAGCTGGCAAACTATTAAGATTGGTAGTGTTTGGATAGCCACTTAGGGCTAGCTTATTAGGGTAAGAGGCTTTTGGTTTGGGTGCTAGGAGTTTTAGAGTTTTAGAGAGTTGGTGTCTTTTGGTTTTGCCACTCTAAATTGGCTTAGGATGTTTGACTGCTCTAAATCTACTTAGTGCTAGTCTCGTCATCAGTCCAATCTACCCCACCATCAATTGACTTAGCTAATTGTTGGAACTAGGGCTGCAGGAAAACACACACAGCTTGGAGAAGACGAAGGAAGCTCAAGGCACACAAAAGAGAGTGTTTTACTTAGTGTGCAATGGAAAGCTAGATAGCCCTAGAATGAATGGGCGTATATACAATGCACGGGGAGAAAAACCTCCTAAAGAGGAAAAAAATACCTCGGAGTTCCTAAGTGTGTTCACACACATCACTACCATATGTATATGGTAACAAATCCCCCTTGGAGTGATGCAGTGAACGAGAGCTAGCACATGAGTAAAGGGAAGTGTCATGCCTTGAGGACATGATCAATCCACAAAAGGGAGTAAGCCCAAAGCTTTACAGAAAGCTTCAAACTTCTTATGAGACAATGCATTTGTGAAAGATCTGCAAGGTTGTCCTGTGGTGGCACATAAGCCAAGCTGATCTCTCTTGCTAAGAGCCTCTCCCTGACATAGTGGTAATGCACCTTAATGTGCTTTGTGCGAGCATGAAAAATTGGGTTCCTTGCAACTGCCAATGAACTCTGACTTTCGATGTAGATAGTGTTGGCAGTGTCCTGTCCAACACCCAAATTAGCCATAAGATGTCTGAGCCGTACACACTCAACCATAGCTGTGAAGACTACCCTGTACTTAGCCTCACAACTAGAAGTAGCCATAGTAGGTTGCTTTTTTTCTCAACCATGATATACATGAACTGCCAAGTATGAAATAAAAACTACTTGTGGACACTCGCATGTCAAAACAACTAGCCCAACTTGAGTCAAAAAAAGCATGTAAGTCTGGTGGAAATGATCCCCTGTTAGGACAAGGGTCAAAGCTAAGGACTAGGGTGGTCATGGACTTCGACCAGGGGTTGGGCTAGACATTGTGGACAAGGGATCCGTCTAGGGCAAGGGGCTAGGAGCCCGCCTATATTATGGGGGGTTGGGAGGAGGATCCTATGTCTAGCTTTCCCTAGTCCCTATACTAGTATCAAAGCCACTCTTTTTTGGGGGACACACATGCGTAGAGAGCGACCTCTATTTTTATATTGCATGTGCATGAGGTGTGACGCTTCTCTACACAGGAAAATCGACAAAGCTCGGGGTTGGGCAACCCCGCTTGCGAGGAGGGAGACCAACTGTGGTACCTGCGAGTGTTTTCGGCCTTGACAGGTGCGCGAGCCTGTGCTGGAGACAACCCGTCTCTGTGGCAAGCGCAACCAAACGCTCCCCTCGGCGTAGCAAGCTTCTCTCGCTCTCAAGGACTCCTCAGCAGGACGCCATCGCGCTGTGGCTTCTTGTTCACACGATGCCCTAAGGTCAAAACCTTTGGGAAAATTGGTTATTGACTGAGGGTGCATGCCCACCTCGGCATACACCCATACAAGCCGAACGGGTTACGGCATACAAGCCAAACAGATTTCAGCATCATACAAAGAGAGGCACGGCCCTCAACTCTCGGCATAGCGTTCAGCGATCCAGGAGTGATTACGTTGCAGATTTTTGCACTTAATTATTATACGACAATATTTTCGGCTTTGAACACCAAGGTCAATAAAACTTCGCTGAAGGGCCAAGAAGTTCTTCGACAGGACGTCAAGCTTTGTCGACGATAACTTGTAAGTTTTCAAACAAGTATCCAACATCATGGATTTACAAGTTGCTTAAAGCTTTGACGACCAACGTAATTAGCACGGCTAATTATAGGCTACGGTGCAAACTATGACTATGGGATTATTTTTTGGAATCAAGGCGGAGTTAGCATGACTAATCACCAGCCTCTGCTATAAGTTTCTGTGTTTGATACGGCTACGAGCCTTTCTGCACTCCAAGGTATTGTTTTCTCTTTTGTTCGCACAACACGTTTTCGCCATGAGTGCTGAAATTGATGATCAACACATGTTTGACTTCAAAAACTTGGAGTTTGCTCCACTTGTGGATGTCGAGTGATCGGATACTCTCATGGAGGGTACCCACTTGGAAACAGGGAAGGATGATGCATACCCAGGTAGTCTATCTTTCTCTCCGCAAGTATCTACACCTCCTCCTCAGAGCATGTTTGATATTCTGGAGGATGATAGTAACTTGCCAGATGCTAGGGAGTTTGTCACTCGACAAGGTTGGCAAATTTTTTATGCCCGATTTTGCAAGTTAGCTGTACGGGTCCAAATATTGGCTACGCAAGTGGAAAATCTCACACAATTAATTTACAAAATGCTACCAGAATCAACTTCCTACTTCCCACTTGCCAGCAACCCACGGGGTTCTCGACCCACCAGTTCTGACCAACGAGGTCCAACATGCCCAAAACAATTCAGTTGTAGAAACAGATCTGGTCATGACCAACATGGTCAGGAAGCAACTATCACAATCCGACTTTTGACGTTCAAAAAGTCAAAAATTATGCTTTATTTGCTTAGGAATGCATCAAAAAAGGCAATGTCCACATGTCAACAACGTAAGCATGATGCATTAGTTTGTGATTCAACATAAACTCCAGTTTTTGGTGCAGGGCAGAATAGTTTTATGTCTTCATACGTGCATGTGGCTTTTCAGAATATTGTTCATTTTTTGAATTGGGTAGTATTATGCCCTAATTTCTTTTCTGATATAATCATTTTTGGTACGGCCAGTTTCATCATCTCGGCTTATACGATCAGTCTCGACAACATTATGATATCCATACATGATTAGTGCATTAGGGTGTATATGATATACGTGTCACAATTTTGTTTGTTGTGCACAGCCAAATGGTTGACCAATTTCACGTGAGCACATCTTCTAATTCATGCTACCATTAACTTGGCGTCAAGAGTAGTGGCAACCAAGTTTAGGGCATCCACATTAATCAGGACATCATCTCACTGAATCCCTACCAAGCCAATCGATGCAAGGCACTTCTTTTGTTAACTTTTACGTTTATAACTGTCACGGTAGCCACGGGCTTCCACTTTTGTATGGAAGGCATGTTACCCAGGTGTTATACAATACGCTCTCTCATAGTCACTCTATCAAGGACAATATTAGTTATGAATAATTTGAATTGTTTAGGTTGCTATCCAAACAAAACACCACTAAAAAGAACCTAAAACTTGGACTTAATTTCAAGGCAAAGTGCTAAGTCACAATGGTGTCGTCACAACAACATAGACGGTAGGTGGGTCAGTCTGTGACTTGTTTCTCTATGATCTCTCTCGTTAAGAGTCATAGCAGAAAATTGTTGCATGCTTATAGGATAAGTTGCACACTAGGCATAAGATGCACAGGAGCATGGCAATCAACTATACATGTCATAGTCGTTTACGAACAATTCTTCATCCCAACATGCTCTTCTTTTTTCTTATTCTTCTCACAGAATAATGAAAACTTTTTAATAAAATTTTGCTACATATTTTGCTCAGGAGTCAGCCTGCGCCAAAGTGCTCTCACTCTCAGCTAGTAAGTAGTGAAGACGCCACTCCAATTTGTCTTCATTGGTTTCTGGATTGAACACTCATTTGTTATTTGCATAAGGGCTATGAGCCACACAGGCTAAGAGCCATTTTCAGACCTAGGGTAAGACCCAAGGCTGGTATTTCTTGGGTGATTGTTCTCAAGCTTGAACAGATCTATCCCTTGTACTAGTTCCCGTTGATGTTATTGGCCAAGCAAGAATCTTGACATTACAAATATTTTGGGTATTTCGTAGGCACTACATGTTTCGGTGTGACGATGGAGTTAGAAAGTAGAACATTACTATTGGGTTATGTGTTCCCTTACCTTCCACAAATAAGACCAACACTTCCCTAGTGGCTCATGCTTGAACTTATAGTTGTAGCAATGGTAATGTCCATTGGTTCTCTTTTAGCCTATGGAAATAGGGTTGAAGACTTATGAAAGGTATCCCACACTTCATATTGATCAGGTAGGGACCTCAGGTAAATGGTGGCTAGATGCATGAGAGACTAAGATCACAAACTATAATTTCACCTTTGCTATTGTTAAAAAATGTGGATAATGCTATGGTTTCTTGTCTGCAGCCCTTTAGATGTTGATTTTTATGGTTTATTTGGTGCATGCAAAACTACATGTCTTTTGAACATAAATACTATAAAAAGGTTATAGTTCTTGTTTCCATTTTCAATGATGGATGTCGAAAGATGTCATTATCATTGATACTGCTCTAAACAAGAGTACTACAATTCTTAAGAAAGAAATATATGTAACAAAAGATAGATTTGAGAGAGAGAGAGAGAGAGAGAGAGAGAGAGAGAGAGAGAGAAAATTGATTCTCTCACATTAATCCTTTCGAATATAACATTTAATGTGCTCATAGATAACAATTGCTTAGAACAATAGTTTGTATGTTTTTGTATGCCCGCATATATACACACATACACAAACTCACACACCTTTCCCTCCACGTACCCGCCCCCTGATATCCCACCTGATATAGTAAGATGTCCAATTGTGAAAAGAGCGCCCTCATACTTTTATGTTTGTTGTATGTGTACTTGGTTAGACAACAATACGTTCACCTTACCACTTGAGGTATCCTTGATGTGTCGACCCCTAATTACACGAGCATCCATGCATGGTTTCTCGTTGACGTGTGAACCCCTTGCATGTTGATACGCATGCATGACCCGTGAAGGGATCGATGATATGGCAATCAGCAGGCTTCGCGCCTGGGTGCCATTAAATTACTGAATGCATGGGTGGTCTTGGCTACTCTCGGTTCGATGTGTGATGACTGACATACCTACTCCTCTTTTTATCCTACATCATGCAGCTCGGCATCTGTGCAGACATGTGTTCTCCATCGATCCCTCACACCCCTCCCCTATCAGGTTTTTGGCCGTTTAGGGCTGACCTGGCCGGCAGGCGAGGGGACCCTCCTGCGAGAAGCCGTGGTTTGCTTCTTTTGCGAAGGGGAACTGCGCTTGGAAGGGGTGGATGCCTTCCCTCTTTTAGGGCTGGAGGCCATCTCATCGTGAGGGCTGGCCGAGGAGGAAGAGGGCGACGCGAGGCTGGTCGCCTCGTAGACCTTAATGTAGTTTTCACGAGCCTGAGGGTCGCTGAAGTCGGGCATGCCGTGCGCCATCAGCCCATCAAGTCGAGCAGAGCGGCGGCGTGGCGATGTGCTACCCTGCAGGGCCTTGAACAGATTGGGATTCCTCAATTCTGGTATCTCCTCGACGAGATCTGGGCATGACACAAACGCTAACCAATCGTTTTGCGCCTGCGGATCGTAAAGCTTCTTCATCGCGCCACCTCTCGCTCTCTCTCTCTCTCTCTCTCTCTGTCTCTCGTGCCACCGTGACGTTTTGAAGAGCAAAAAAAAGGTGCACCTCTTTAAACATGTGTATCGTTGCAAAATGATTTTTCCTGAACATTTGCTTTTGCTTTGGCTCTCGCTCGCTCTCTCTCTCTCTCTCTCTCTCTCTCTCTCTCTCAAGGTATTCCTCATGGCTTCAAAAAAATTAAAAGGTATTCCTAATTCTATGTCTCTTAACTCGCTTATAGCTAGAAGCCCAATGTTTTCTTGGTCAACCCTAGAGAATTGTGCACTCTGATATATTTAGTGAAGCCAATACATAATTGACCGCGATGAGAGAGTGAAGGCAGAACATTAGGGAGGGATAAGACATATTTTGTAGCACATGAAAGCGGTATCTTTGTTTCAAGAAATACAACAGACTTCAAATTTTGCACAGTTGATGGATATGATTGATAAACTATCAATCAATGAAGAAGCTGAGTCTACACAAAAGGAGTTGGATGAAGGGATGGGAGCATCACCTGACCAGGTATATGCTGCAAAGGGTGTTTTTGATGGGAAGAATGCAAAGGAATATCATTCTTTTTACAGATTTGAGACGAGACTCAGAGGTGAATCTGATGATCGTATGATCATGGCGTTTGATAGAAAGAATGGAGAGGAATATATTTCTGTTTACAGATTGAAGAAGAGACTCAGAGGTGTACTTGATGATTGTAAGATCATGGCATTTGAGCATACGCTAAATCTGGATCTGTATGAGTACATGCAAAGGCTGTTCAGGCAGGTGGAGATTGTTGGTAGACTTTTGAAGAGTCTACTTTTCAAGTAAGTGCACGACTTGTAGCCTCTCAATTGGAGGAGTCTCCTTTTCATACAAAGAATGCTTCACAAGAAACAGGTAATCGATTGTTTGAGAAGATGTTTAGCTATGTGAGTGTTCAAGGATCTCTTAATGCCATGTTAGAAGTTGTGGTCGATGCTTTACTGTGTAGTATGTGGGTTCCATATCAGGTCAAAGCTTTCTCAATGGTCAACGTAGTTTCTCAGTGGTGTCCTTTTTAGTGGTGGAAGGTGGCTCCTTGTCAGCCGATGTATCACTCAGCATTGTGAGTTTTGCAAGGAAAAAAGGAACAAGAGGAAGGGCTTTTAGGCATGCAATGAAAAGGAAGGGAAGGAAAAAATAGAGAGGGAGGAGGAAGTGTTGAGCAAGGAAAGAGAAAAGAAGGAAAAGGAAAAAGAAAAACGGCTATTGAAGATCTCTCCCACCTTTTCAAGGACTATCCTGCAAAAATCAGCGGTCTAGCAAGAAAGATATGCAAATGGGTGCAAAGGACATGGAAGATAGGCTTCTATAAGGACTATCTGTTTTTGGGAGGGAATGTTATTAAAAGCGAGGAGCTGCTTATTGAAACACAAGTTGCTAGATTCTACTACTTCAAACAGGTCTTGAAGGCTAAAAATGGTCGTATATTCGACAACAACATGGAAACAGCTAGCCAAGTTCACAGAGATAACACAAGAAATCAGGGGGACGATCCTAACCTTTGGGAAATGTAATAACTCTACTGAATGGAACATGCTAATTGGCTCCGCAAGATCTAAGTCTCATTGATAAGGGCATTACGTCTGATAAGGGCACTCAATATAGTTTACTCACCATTGTGAGTTTCAAGAAAAAAAATAGAAGAAGAAGAAGAAAGGGAAAAGAGAGGAGAACGGATGATTTTTTTCTTGCAATTTTTTTCTCCTTCAACTTTTCTTGCTCACTTGATTTTGGTAATGGGGAGAAGAAAAATAAGGGGGGGGGGGTCTTGTAGTTCATGATGTTGGTGATCCTGCTGATGTCACTCTTTACCAAACTTTTGTTGGCTGCCTCATTTATGTATACAACACGAGGCTGGATATTCAGTTTGCAGTCTCACACGTCAATAGATTTATGCATAGCCCAGGGTCTAAGTATTGGCACACTGTTAAGAGGATTTTCCGTTACTTAAGTGGCACTTTACATCTTGGTTTGTTTTATCTCAAGGGGGGATCATTGCCACCAGACTTGCATGCTTTTTTGGACTCACATTGGATTGGTTGTTTTGACATGTGAGTGAGTGTCCACAAGTGGTTTTTGTTTCATGCTTGGCCGTTCATTAGGAAGAGAATGGGGTCTATCAGGCCCTCTTTATTTGGCAGTTTAAGGAAGTCAAACCTTTAATATTAAGAAAGTAATCAAAGGACAACTTTTGAATTCAAACAGGCAAAACGACTAGTTTATTTGAATTCAAAGTTTCTCCATTAAAATCTAGAGGGTAAAACCATACCATGTAGCATATCTATAAAAAGAGCTCCACGTGTAGATTGCAGATATATGATCTCCACTCAAATCGGAGATCAAATGCTGGAGTTATGGAAGGCCCAAAATCATAAAATTGCACACCTCCTCTTTTTGGGAGGAAAAGTGCATTCTTTGACCACTCTTACACATCTCTTACACACCCACCATTCTTGCACACATCTGCTACACCTATTTGTCAAAATGTTAATCACCTTCATAAGCTCATGTCAAATAAAGAGGACCTCCTACACCCCATACTCTTCCTAATCCATGTATATCATGGTTGAGCAAGAAGCAACCTACTGTGGGCACTTCTAGTTGTGAGCCTGAGTACAAGGCAATTTTCAGAGCTATAGTTGAGTGTGTATGGCTCAGATGCCTTAAGGCTGGTTTACGTGTTGGGTGTTGAACAGGACACTGCCAGCACTATCTACATTGACAACTAGAGAGCACTGGCAGTTGCGAGGAACCCATTTTTTCATGCTCGCACAAAGCACATTGAGGTGCATTCCCACTATGTCAAGGAGAGGCTCTCAGCAGGAGAGATCAACGTGGCTTATGTGCCAACATAGGACAACCTTGCAGATCTTTTCACAAAGGCATTGTCTCATGAGAAGTTCAAAGCTTTCCGCAAAGATTTGGGCTTACTCCCCTTTGTGGACTGATCATGTCCTTAGTGCATGGCACTTACCTTTACTCATGTGCCAGCTCTTATTCACCGCATCACTCTAGGGGGGATTTGTTACCATATACATGTGGTAGTGATGTGTGTGAACACACTTAGGACCGTCGGGGCATTTGTTTCCTCACTAGGAGGTTTTTATCCCCATGCATTGTATATACTTCCGTCATTCTAGGGCTATCTATCTTTCTGTTGCACAATAAGTAATACACTCTTTGATGTATGCCTTGAGCTTCCTTCGTATTCTCCAAGCTATGTGTGTTCTCTTGCAACCCTAATTCCAACAAGTACTTGGTGATTCACAAAGAAAATAATCTGGTTGGCTAGGAGATAATGTCGGAATTTTTTCAAAGCATACACCATTCCCAATCCTTCCCTTTCAGTAGTTGTGTAATTCCATTTAGTATTGTTCAAATTGATGGCTCGCATAGCATATTGCAAATACCATAGTCCCTTCACTCCACTATGCCATGATACATCCAATGGCAAAAGCAGAGGCATGCACATGAACATGAAATATTTTTCTCCAATCTGGTGCTTTGAGAATTGGCGATGATACGAATGCTTGCTTCAGCCTCTGAAATGATTCCTCACACTCTTCTATCCAAGAAAAGGCTATAATCAAACCATAGAGAGGCTTAGCAATGATTGCGTGCGTGTAGATAAATCTTTTGTAGTGTCCACAATCACCTTGATTTTTTTTGCATATTCGTGGATATTCCATTGGCGGACACAATATGACCCAGAAGTTTTCCATGTCTAGCCATGAAAACACATTTTTTGGATTCAGGTAGATCTGATAGGTGTGGCATTTCCCAAATACATTTTTTAGATGCTCTGTTCGTGTAGATAAATGTTTTGTAGTGTCCATAATCACCTTGTTTTTTTCCATATCCATGGATATTCCATTGGCGGACACAATATGACCTAGGAGTTTTCCATGTCTAGCTAGCCATGAAAACAAATTTTTTGTATTCAGCTAGATCTGATAGGTGTGGCATTTTCCAAATATATTTTTTAGATACTCTATATGGTCTTCATGTAACATTGAGTGCACACATAAGTCATCCATATAGATGTCTAAAACTATACGCAAGTACTCTTTGAAAGCATGAGCCGTGAGTATTTGGAAGGTGGACGATGCATTTGCTAGCCCAAAAGGCATCACTCTGTAAGCAAAAATGCCCCATTCAATTGCAAAGGTTGTTTTGTGCCAATCCTTTGGTTTGATCGTGAATTGATTATAACAACCTGAAAACCCATTCAAAAATCTATATATGCTCTTCCTTGCTACTTTTTCCAATGCTCTTCCGTGCTAGCTACTTTTTCTAAGACATGATCAATAACATGAAGAGATAATTATCACAGATAGTAGCTGCATTCACTTTTTTGAGATTGGCACACACTTTTAACTTGCCATTCTTCTTAGATACCACCAAAATTGGGGATACCCATTCCATGTGTTCAATTTTGTAGATGAATTTAGCTTCATTTAGCTTATCAATTTCCTCTTTGATTTTCTTTGTGAATGTCTCATTGCAACTGTGAGAGTGTTGTCTGCTTGGCTTAGCATCAGGCCTTAAAGGAATTGTATGCTAGCATATGGCAGGATCAACCCCCTTCAAGTCCTTATAAGACCATGAGAACACATCCTTATACTCCTTGAGCATCAAAATCAACAGTTATTCTTCGTCTGGAGATAGATTTGTGGCAATATAAGCAAGTTTAGGCTCTTCTCTTGGTTCTACTAGGTCTATTCTTTTTGCATCCTTAGGTCCATCATAATATTTTCCTTCTCTTGCTCTCATGTGAGGCACTCTCTTTCGAGATTTTCTTCCGACCCCGACAAGGAGAGGAGAAAAGAAGGAAGACCATATTAGGTATTTTGGTAAAAATCTCACATTATGGGAATCTCCAAATCGACCGAATTCATGTAATTTGGGAATTTTCCACTTAAAGTGGGAAAAATTGAGGTGTGTGGCTAGTAAATAAAGTGAAAATCTCATAGGATTGTGGTGTTGATAAACACCATAAGTCAAGAGGATGTACAACACATGGATTTGAATAATAACTATAAATTACATAAAACAAAGGAAGATACAAAAAAGATTTTGTTTACAAATTGACTAGTATAGTCACAATAGAAGCTCCACATAATTCTACTCCACATTTGATACCATATCTGAACTTTGATCCAAGTGTGGCTGATGTGCACGAGTGAGGCCTTCTTTGGCTTTTAGAGCATGTCTTTCTGGAATCTTTATTCTAGAAAATGGTCCTTCTTTGTTGGGTCTCCAGGACCAAACAATTGCATCTATAGTTTCCCACACTTGTGGGTCCTTATAGTTGACAGCCCAATAACCCTTCCAACAATTATTGTAAGCTTGAGTATCTGTCATCCCACTTTTTCTCGCGCAAGGTGCCCAATATTGAATCAAGAGTTTTCTGTAGTTTGGTGATGTAGGCTCATTATCAATGTCAGATAAAGCCATTGCAAGCCACACTGGAT
Organism: Adiantum capillus-veneris; assembly: GCF_014529385.1. Taxonomy (NCBI): domain Eukaryota; kingdom Viridiplantae; phylum Streptophyta; class Polypodiopsida; order Polypodiales; family Pteridaceae; genus Adiantum; species Adiantum capillus-veneris. Next base: position 90,854,167 of record NC_140949.1, read on the forward strand.
AGATTTCTGTGTCACTCGGAACAAGCATAAGAAAGTCACCTTGGTGCACATCAGACATAGGGTCAAACTCTTCCCTTGGCCTATCTCGTTGAGGCCCACAAAAATGATCGTTCAACTCTTCAAGGCCTAGGAATCTTTCTGCTCCTTGTTGCAAATTCATTGTAGTGCTTTGTAGATGAGAATATTCTTGAGTTTTTGGCCAAAATATTTCATACAAGACTCCCTCTGATATGATTGCTTTTCCAATCTCTTCAATTACCTTACTCCAATAATCTATCACGGGTCTATAATATCGCGGAATACTTGAACCATTCCCTAAATTTTTCCAAAATTTTATATAGTTCTTTAGCCCCAAAATGACTTCTTCGTGGGCCTTGACATACTCCGCCATTTGTACTAGAGGTGGATCTCCATGTGGTAACATTGGCTTGCCTTCTGTGTCTGTTTTCCAAAGGCGAATACTTCCACTCCAACTTGATACACCTACATGTGCCTTATATTGCATCATTGGTGTCTCATCCTGCATAAAGAACCTGAACTGAAGCGGTTTGGAATGTCCAACAAGTATGTCTTGTCCATCACAAAGATAGCCATCACAATATTGCTTGAAATCAGGGATCTTTGTGAGAAAAAATGGAGCTGGAGATGAAGATGAGCTGTTTCGTAATGTATCCATCAAATGTGGCAAAGTATAGGTTTGTGTAACTCTCAACTTCTCTGAAAACCTACTAAACATGGCGTCTATGTCCTCATGTGTATGCCCAACCATTAAAAATCCCAGCTGGATGGTTTTGAAAACACCCCTTGCAACAAGCATTGACAAATAGGCAAATAAGTATCGATTTTTGTTTTCCCCTGCACAATTATCCAATTGTAGCAACAAGTTCTCTGGCAATCTGCGAAATGTTGACCCCAATTCCTCTTCTGCAATTTCTGACGACTGCACAATGGGCTCTTTTCCATCACTCAAGTTATGGTAGTCCAAAGCATCCCTTGAGTTCAAAGCATGTAGTAGTGAAATATTGCTCCTTGGAAGTCCATTTGTTACTAGATCACCAAGAGGATGCTTATCTATCCTCTCGAGGTTATGTAAACAATTAGCAATTGAGCCAATTGTAAGATTTGGATCAGCTGGCCACAAACCATTCAAGACAAAGTGTCCGTAATGACCTTCTCCATGTCCATGAGTGATCATGCCAATCAATGCCACCTGCAGATTATATCCTGAATCCACACCCTTGGGAACAATGCGTAATCTAGGAATGGCAGTCTTCTTTTGATCCATCTTATCATGGATTATGCATACATATTTTTGTGGTTGAGTTTCTGAATACGTGCGCCATGCATAATATAGGCTTCTGCAACTCTTTTGTTGTGCCATGTGAACTTCTCTCTCCCTCAAGAGAAGAGCTCTCTCTTCAAGAGAAGGTTTAGCTTCTAACCTTGCCTTGATTGAACTACAAATATTGCACTTAGAGAACTCACTCGTCTTTGTTAAAGTGACATGTGGGTACTCTTTGTTCCAAATTCTACCAAAAGAAGATTGGGATAGCTTCTTCTCATAGCCCATTTGGTCAAGTGTCGTGTTGATTTCACATAAAATATCCACTTGTTTGTATGTTGATGGAATCACCAATTGAGTCTCTCTTGAGCCATCTAGCAGTGTTCTACTTCTATGTGGCATTTTCTCAGAGTTATTTTCCACAAACTCGTTTAGTAGTGCTCTTGCTAAACTAGTATGTTGAAGTCCCCTTCTCAATGTACATGTGTTCCCATGTACATATTGGCGCACACCATTTTCAAAGTTCTCCTTGTATCGATAAAATGATGTCTTTGGTATTCCATGTAGCTCATACCATGCTCTACAACAAACAATAGAGCCATTTAGCCTGAATTGGTATCGTGACTTCTCATCTTTCTGATAACATATAGAAAGAACATCATAAACATAATTAGTGCGTGATTTTTGAGACTCTCCCCAAAATTGTTGTCGTAACCTTGTCACCATATCACGATCTGCAAATTGGCAGCATTTTTGTGCACAACAATCAATGCATGATACCCTTTGAATTGATTTGTTTGAAAGGTAAAAAGTCGAAGCTGGTGCTGCTTTTGATTTTTGAGTCCTGTTCATGAAAGTGTATCGTCTCTTCCTTGACAACTGGACAACATTACTCCCATCAAGTTTTTTTCCAACATTGCCATCGTTGGATACATCCTCATATGTAGCATGCATTCCATCAACAGGAACAAAGCGTTGTAATGGGCTCCCATTCAACATTGTTGTCTGCTTGATGGGCCACTTTAGCAAAGTGATGCTACCCACTTCAACCACATCATGAATGCTTGCATTTTCTCTTTCAATACCCACACCCACACAATCAGGACCAAGTTCCTGAAAGTTGACATAATCATGTGGAAATACATATAAGATGGTCCCTTCATTCATGGTTTGCATCATTGTGTCATCTTTTAAAAGGACCCTCTGATTTCTCCAAGACTCTCGAATCATTGCTTCAAATTCTGGGCTTGTCATAGGTATTGCATCTGTAACTAGAGGATCAGAATGATCATGTTCTTCATCACCATTGTAGCTTTCGTGTGGATCAATTAAGTTCCCATTTAATACAAAAGATTGCAAAAGAAGCTTTGACCATCGAACAGCACTCCATAATGAGCCTTGGAGAGATGAAGTATCCATTGTAGGAAAAGGTAGGACCACATCCTTCAAGCATTCCTCCACTAGTATGGAGACATTTCCCAGCCCTATCTTTGTACCACCACAAGTGGAATATGGATCTGTTCTACACACACAACCAATACCAACGATTTCATTGTCAAGTATCATATGTACTTTCTCCCCAGATTCGAAGTCCATCCTGTAAGTAAAAAGATTACATTGTTAAATCCATAGTTATAGAAAAATACTCTTCAAACCAAAAATCATGCTACAACATGAAAAAGGTTTGCATAGGTTGGACAAGTGGTGAACCTTGAGACCAAATCCTCCTTGCTATATTAATGGAAGCAAGGTTGGACAAGTGGTGGACCTTGAAACCAAAGCCTCTTTGCTATATGAGAGCATAGGTTGGACAAGTGGTGGACCTAGTTGTAATACCCACTGCCACCTATCAACTACTATAGGACTATGCTTTCCAATGTCCAAGTATCCCTTGAGTCTTTCAAGGTTGAACACGTGGTGGACCTTGAAACAAAAATCCCCTTTCTATATCAGAGCATAGCTTGGACAAGTGGTGGACCTAGTTATAATGCCCAATATCCAAGGTGAAATACCTTAGGACTTTGCTACCTTGCTTGCCAATGTTTACGTAGCCCCTCATTTCTTTAATGGAAGTAAGGTTGGACAAGTGGTGGACCTTGAAACCAAAGCCTCTTTGCTATATAAGAGCATAGGTTGGACCTAGTTTTAATACCCACTGCCACCTATCAACTACTATAAGACTATGCTTTCCAATGTCCAAGTATCCCTTGAGTCTTTCAAGGTTGAACACGTGGTGGACCTTGAAACAAAAATCCCCTTTCTATATTAGAAAGGTTGAACACATGGTGGACCTTGAAACGAAAATCCCCTTTCTTTATCAGAGCATAGCTTGGACAAGTGGTGGACCTAGTTATAATGCCCAATATCCAAGGTGAAATACCTTAGGACTTTGCTACCTTGCTTGCCAATGTTTACGTAGCCCCTCATTTCTTTAATGGAAGTAAGGTTGGACAAGTGGTGGACCTTGAAACCAAAGCCTCTTTGCTATATAAGAGCATAGGTTGGACCTAGTTTTAATACCCACTGCCACCTATCAACTACTATAAGACTATGCTTTCCAATGTCCAAGTATCCCTTGAGTCTTTCAAGGTTGAACACGTGGTGGACCTTGAAACAAAAATCCCCTTTCTATATTAGAAAGGTTGAACACATGGTGGACCTTTAAACGAAAATCCCCTTTCTTTATCAGAGCATAGCTTGGACAAGTGGTGGACCTAGTTATAATGCCCAATATCCAAGGTGAAACACCTTAGAACCTTGCTACCTTGCTTGCCAATGTTTACGTAGCCCCTCATTTCTTTAATGGAAGCAAGGTTGGACAAGTGGTGGACCTTGAAAGCAAAGCCTCTTTGCGATATGAGAGCATAGGTTGGACCTAGTTGTAATACCCACTGCCACCTATCAACTACTATAGGACTATGCTTTCCAATGTCCAAGTATCCCTTGAGTCTTGCAAGGTTGAACACGTGGTGGACCTTGAAACCAAAATCCCCTTTCCATATCAGAGCATAGCTTGGACAAGTGGTGGACCTAGTTATAAAGCCCCTCCTTTCTTTAATGGAAGAAAGGTTGGAAAAGTGGTGAATCTTGAAACCCAAACCCTTTGGCTATATATAGAGGATATCTTGGACAAGTGGTGGGCTTAGTTGTAGTATCCAATGTCCAAGGTCCAAGGTGAACTATGTAAAGACCTTACTTCCAAAAACAGAGTCGTACAAGTGGTTCTCCTTGAAACCAAAACCTCCTTAGTGTATTAGAACATAGCTTGGAGAAGTGGTGGACTTAGTTGTAATGGTGAATGTCCAAAGCAAACTATTATAGGACCTTGCTTCCCAAATCAAGTTTGGACAAGTGGTGGATCTTGAAACCAAAACCCCCTTACTCTATTAGAGCATAGCTTAGATAAGTGGTGGACCTAGCTGCCATGGAAAATGTTCAATCTGAACTGCTGCAAGACCTTGCTATTAAATGTCTAAGTAGAGCTAGCTTCTTTAATGGAATCAAGGTTGGGAAAGTGGTGCATCTTGAAACCAAAAGCCCTTTATTGTATTAGAGCATAGCTTGGACAAGTGAGGGACCTAGTTTTAATGTGTGATGTCCAAAGAAAAGTATTACAAGACCTTGCTTTCCAATATTTGAATTGGTCAAGTGGTTAAAACTAAGTATAAAACTTTGACCATTTTCTTCTCGAATTGCCAAAAAGCTAGTTTTAGACACCCCTAAATGAAAATGGTTTAGGGTGGCCTTAAACAATGTTTTTTCAAAGACTTGAACAAAAGGGTTGTCGAAGAGTAATGACAATTTATTGTGGCTTGAAGTGCCTGAGTATGTGAAAACAAGCCTAGGTTTTCCACGAGGCAAAAGGTGACATAATAAGAACATTGGAAAGTTAGGATTGACCATGTGGCCTAAACTTTGGCAAGTGAAGTGGTGGCCAAGTTTTGTGGCACAGTGTGCACTTGGTCCTATATGTGTTGACCACTTGGCTAAATCTAGGACCATAAGGCCAAACCTTTGGCACCTTAAATATAGTATGGGACATAATCTAGAACTGCTATAGTAAATTAGTAGTATAGCTAATATGTTAATATTTGTATTATATTTAAGTATGTGCTAATATAATTTATGTTCAAAATTTCACTAATGAAGAATGTTCCCATTTAGCACTCCAGATGCGGGGTCTTAGGGCAATGCCACAATGGGGTGACAAGGCAGCGCTTCCACGTGAGGTTTGGGGATAGCGCTCTTGATGGGGATGTGGAATATAGCGCTCTCGATGGCGGGGCTTGGGAGGTTGATTTTGGGATATTGTTCTGGGCGGGGTCCGGGGCAGCGCCCCGGGCGGGGTCAAGGGGCGGCATGATTTCTAGAGTTATGCATAGAGTTATGCATGTTATTCATATTTTCAACCATGATTTCTTTAATTTTGGCCGTGTGAATTGGTTAATTTTTTATATTGCTTTTGTTTTTTTTAATCCTATGATAAAACATGGACTTGTAGCATACGTGGCATTCTAATAAACCCTATCAAGATTAGGCACACAGAGAGCGCACGAGAAACGCACACAGAGAAAGCAGGCGAGCAGCAAAAACACAGAAAGCGCACACGGATCGCACACAGTTGGAGTATACGCGCGCGTAGAGGAGCAAGCTCGGCATCGTACACAACACACAGGTGGAGTGCACAGGATTGAAAGTTCGCGCACAAGACAAAGAAACAGCAGCGTACACAACGCTTTCCAGAAGGGCAGGATCGGGCAGTCTTCTCAGGAGACATTGCACACCTCACGAATAGAGAAAAAACAGGTATTTCTCTCTCTCTCACTCTCTGTCTTTCTCCATATAGAGAAGATGGTTCTCTGTAACTCTTCTTGCACACACACTCTCTCGTCAAAAGACAGAGATACATAGTTTAAACGTATCCCCGCACACATACACATATTCCCACACATCGTCTTCCTCTCTTCCACATACATAACCACAGTGAAATCTGTTATCTTGCTGTCTCTCTCTTGAAAATACATGCACATATTCCCACACATCGTCTTCCTCACTTCCACATACATAACCACAATGAAATCTGTTATCTTGTTGTCTCTCTCTTGAAAATACGTGCACATATTCCCATACATCGTCTTCCTCTCTTCCACATACATAAACACAGTGAAATCTGTTATCTTTCTCTCTCCTCTCTCTAAAAAACAGTTATTTATCTCTCTCTCTCTCTCTCTATCTATCTATCTCTGTATTTGCTATCTCTCTCTTGAAAATACATGCTCATGTATGTGTGCGTCTGTGTTATCTATGTGTATGTATGTATATTTGTGTTATTTCATTGTAATACTCATACATAATGCAGATACACAATTACACTTAATTACGATATGCACACATAGTATATATACATACATAAATATCACAAATAACTAACACATTGTAATACTAGTAAAATTGAATGGAAGACTTACTTGCGTGATCTGTTAAAGTCGATTCTTGTAGCGAGTTCTGGATGTATGCTGAGCTGATTTTCCTCTAATCCATTTGTAGATATGATTGTAACTTCTGTTTCTCAAAAATAGTAGTGTTGTTTAGTGATACACCTAATGGACATAAATGGTTTAAACTAGGACATGTAGACCAAAAATACGTGTATTTCTTTGGATGAATATATACACTTTTTGGTGACCCTTACCACAAGTGGTGGACCTTAAGACCAATGGACTATAAGGACCTCCAAACAATACCTTGTACACTCAATCCTTCTTGGTATCTAGGTTGGACAAGTGGTGGACCTTGTTCAAATTCTCTAACCACTCTCTCTAACATGGTGACATAATTTAGGTGTGATAAATTCATATCTATGCAAACTAATATCAGTTTAGGCTTGTTAATTTGAATTTGTTTGAATTTATGTACAATATAATGATTTGAGGTTTGCATATTTGAATTTAGGTGGTATAATGATATCTTTTTGTGGTAAACTTGAATTTAAAATCAATTTTGCGTGGAATATTTTAAATTTAAGTAGTAAAATTTAAATTTTTATAAAAAAGTTTGAATTTTAAAATTTGGGCGGGATAGTTTAAAATTTAGGCGGGATATTTAAGATTTGGGAGGGATATTTTAAATTTAGGCGGGAAGGTTTTGAATTTATAGCGAGATCTCCCTTACATAAGAGAGTATAGGTTGGACAAGTGGTGGACCTTCAAGCTAGAGCATCCATGCTACTGGACATGATAGGTAGGGAATCTAGTTGAATATTGTATGTATAATATATATGTAATAGATCTAGCTTGGACAAGTGGTGGACCTTGGAATAAAACCCCATGTAAAACATATCATGCACATTCCAAGTGGTCAAAAAAAATATCATTTAGAATATAGCCTTATAGGTTGGACAAGTGGTGGACCTTAACACCCAGATATTCTTCATATAATGACATAGAGTGGAAAACTGGTGAATCTTGAGACCAAACCATGCTACTAGCGATAATAGCTTGGACAAGTGGTGGACCTTGAAAGTAAACCCCCCATCTACGAAATATCGTGGGTTTAAGGTATTTCGATGGAGCCTAGCATCTTGGAGACATCGTGCATCTTGCTTCTCTTCATGTTTCAATGGAGCCTATCTTGGACAAATGGTGGAGCATCCTTCTCTCCATGTTTCAATGGACCCTAGCTTGGACAAGTGGTGGACCTTTACTTCTCTCTATTATTCAATAGAGTTAGCTTGGACAAGTGGTGGACCTTGGAACCAAACCCCCATTTAAAACCTATCATGGTCACTCCAAGTGGTGAGAAAGAATAACCTTTAAGATATAGCCTTATAGGTTGGACAAGTGGTGGACCTTAACACCCTAATATTCTTAATATAATGACATAGAGTGAAAAAGTGGTGAATCTTGAGACAAAACCACTCGTGCTACTAGCACTAATAGCTTGGACAAGTGGTGGACCTTGAATGTAAACCCCCCATGTTTCAATAGAGTTAGCTTCGACAAATGGTGGAGCATCCTTCTCTCCATGTTTCAATGGACCCTAGCTTGGACAAGTGGTGGACCTTTGTTTCTCTCTATGTTTCAATAGAGTTAGCTTGGACAAGTGGTGGACCTTGGAACCAAACCCCCATGTAAAACCTATCATGGTCACTCTAAGTGGTAATAAAGAATAACCTTTAAGATGTAGCCTTATAGGTTGGACAAGTGGTGGACCTTAACACGCGCATATTCTTAATTTAATGACATAGAGTGGAAAAGTGGTGAATCTTGAGACCAAACCACTCAGGCTACTAGCAATAATAGCTTGGACAAGTGGTGGACCTTGAATGTAAACCCCTCATCTACGAAATATCGTGGGTTTAATGTATTTCGATGGAGCCTAGCATCTTGGAGACATGGTGCAGCTTGCTTCTCGTCATGTTTCAATGGATCCTATCTTGGACAAATGGTGGAGCATCCTTCTCTCCATGTTTCAATGGACCCTAGCTTGGACAAGTGGTGGACCTTTGTTTCTCTCTATGTTTCAATAGAGTTAGCTTGGACAAGTGGTGGACCTTGGAACCAAACCCCCATGTAAAACCTATCATGGTCACTCCAAGTGGTAATAAGAATAACCTTTAAGATGTAGCCTTATAGGTTGGACAAGTGGTGGACCTTAACACGCGCATATTCTTAATATAATGACATAGAGTGGAAAAGTGGTGAATCTTGAGACCAAACCACTCAGGCTACTAGCAATAATAGCTTGGACAAGTGTGGACCTTGAATGTAAACCCCTCATCTACGACATATCGTGGGTTTAATGTTTTTCGATGGAGCCTAGCATCTTGGAGACATGGTGCACCTTGCTTCTCCTCATGTTTGAATGGAGCCTACCTTGGACAAATGGTGGAGCATCCTTCTCTCCATGTTTCAATGGACCCTAGCTTAGACAAGGGGTGGACCTTTGCTTCTCTCTATGTTTCAATAGAGTTAGCTTGGACAAGTGGTGGACCTTGGAACCAAACCCCCATGTAAAACCTATCATGGTCACTCCAAGTAGTAAGAAAGAATAACCTTTAAGATGTAGCCTTATAGGTTGGACAAGTGGTGGACCTTAACACCCACATATTCTTAATAAAAGTGGTGAATCTTGAGACCAAACCACTCAGGCTACTAGCAATAATAGCTTGGACAAGTGGTGGACCTTGAATGTAAACCCCTCATCTACGAAATATCGTGGGTTTAATGTATTTCGATGGAGCCTAGCATCTTGGAGACATGGTGCAGCTTGCTTCTCGTCATGTTTCAATGGAGCCTATCTTGGACAAATGGTGGAGCATCCTTCTCTCCATGTTTCAATGGACCCTAGCTTGGACAAGTGGTGGACCTTTGTTTCTCTCTATGTTTCAATAGAGTTAGCTTGGACAAGTGGTGGACCTTGGAACCAAACCCCCATGTAAAACCTATCATGGTCACTCCAAGTGGTAATAAAGAATAACCTTTAAGATGTAGCCTTATAGGTTGGACAAGTGGTGGACCTTAACACGCGCATATTCTTAATATAATGACATAGAGTGGAAAAGTGGTGAATCTTGAGACCAAACCACTCAGGCTACTACCAATAATAGCTTGGACAAGTGTTGGACCTTGAATGTAAACCCCTCATCTACGACATATCATGGGTTTAATGTTTTTCGATGGAGCCTAGCATCTTGGAGTCATGGTGCACCTTGATTCTCCTCATGTTTCAATGGAGCCTACCTTGGACAAATGGTGGAGCATCCTTCTCTCCATGTTTCAATGGACCCTAGCTTAGACAAGGGGTGGACCTTTGCTTCTCTCTATGTTTCAATAGAGTTAGCTTGGACAAGTGGTGGACCTTGGAACCAAACCCCCATGTAAAACCTATCATGGTCACTCCAAGTAGTAAGAAAGAATAACCTTTAAGATGTAGCCTTATAGGTTGGACAAGTGGTGGACCTTAACACCCACATATTCTTAATAAAAGTGGTGAATCTTGAGACCAAACCACTCACGCTACTAGCAATAATAGCTAGGGATAACCATTAAGATATAGTCTTTCAAGAGGTGAGAAAGAATAACCATTAAGATATAGTCTTATAGGTTGGACAAGTGGTGGACCTTAACACCCAAATATTCTTAATATAATGATAGAGAGTGGAAAAGTGGTGAATCTTGAGACCAAACCACTCATGCTACTAGCGATAATAGGTTGGACAAATTGTTGATCTTGAATGTAAACTCCCCATGTACAAAATAACGTGGGTTTAAGGTATTTCGATGGAGTCTAGAATCTTGGAGATATGGTGCAGCTTGCTTCTCTTCATGTTTCAATGGAGTCTATCTTGGACAAATGGTGGAGCATCCTTCTCTCCATGTTTCAATAGACCCTAGCTTAGACAAGTGGTGGACCTTTGCTTCTCTCTATGTTTGAATAGAGTTAGCTTGGACAAGTGGTGGACCTTGGAACCAACCCCCCATGTAAAACCTTTCATGGTCACTCCAAGTGGTCAGAAAGAATAACCATTAAGATATAGTCTTATAGGTTGGACAAGTGGTGGACCTTAATACCCAAATATTCTTAATATAATAACACAGAGTGAAAAAGTGGTGAATCTTGAGACCAAACCCCTCATGCTACTAGCGTTAATAGGTTGGACAACTGGTGGACCTTGAATGTAAACCTTCCATGTTTCAATAGAGTTAGCTTCGACAAATGGTGGAGCATCCTTCTCTCCATGTTTCAATGGAGCCTAGCTTGGACAAGTGGTGGACCTTTTGCTTCTCTCTATGAGAAGAATAAAGTTAGCTTGGATAAGTGGTGGACCTTGGAACTAAACCCCTATGTAAAACATATCATGGACATTTCAAGTGGTGAGAAAGAATACCCTTTAAGATATACGCTTATAGGTTGGACAAGTGGTTGACCTTAACACCTAGATCTTCTTTATATAATGACATAGAGTGGAAAAGTGGTGAATCTTGAGACCAAACCACTCATGCTACTAGGGATAATAGCTTGGAAAAGTGACTGACCTTGACGTTAAACCCCACATGTAAACAATATCGTGGGTTTAAGGTATTTCAATGGATCCTAGAATCTTGGAGACATGGTGCAACTTGCTTCTTTTCATGTTTCAATGAAGCCTATCTTCCACCAATGGGGGATCATCCTTCTCTAAATGTCTCAGTGGAGCCTAGCTTGGACAAGTGGTGGACCTTTGCTTCTCTCTATGTTTCCATAGAGTTAGCTTGGACAAGTGGTGGACCTTGAAACCAAACCCCCATGTAAAACATATCATGGTCATTCCAAGTGGTGAGAAATAATACCCTTTAAGATCTAGCCTTATAGGTTGGACAAGTGGTCGACCTTAGAACCTAGATCTTCATAATATAACGACATAGAGTGAAAAAGTGGTAAATCTTGAGACCCAACCACTAGTGCTACTAGGGATAATAGCTTGGAAAAGTGACTGACCTTGACGTTAAACCCCACATGTAAACAATATCGTGGGTTTAAGGTATTTCAATGGATCCTAGAATCTTGGAGACATGGTGCAGATTGCTTCCCTTCATGTTTCAATGGAGCCTATCTTGGACAAATGGTGGAGCATCCTTCTCTCCATGTTTCAATGGAGCCTAGCTTGGACAAGTGGTGGACCTTTGCTTCTCTCTATGTTTCAATAGAGTTAGCTTGGACAAGTGGTGGGCCTTGGAACCAAACTCCCATGTAAAACCTATCTTGGTAACTCCAAGTGGTGAGAAAGAATAAAGTTTAAGATATGGCCTTATAGGTTGGACAAGTGGTGGACCTTAGCACCCATATATTCTTAATAGAATGACATAGAGTGGAAAAATGGTGAATCTTGAGACCAAACCACTCATGCTACTAGAGATAATAGGTTGGACAAGTGGTGGACCTTGAATGTAAACCCCCCATGTACAAAATATCATGGGTTTGAGGTATTTCAATGGAGCCTAGCATCTTGGAGACATGGTGTAGCTTGCTTCTCTTCATGTTTCAATGGAGTGTATCTTGGACAAATGGTGGAGCATCCTTCTCTCCATGTTTCAATGGACCCTAGCTTGGACAAGTGGTGGACCTTTGATTCTCTCTATGTTTCAATAGAGTTAGCTTGGACAAGTGGTGGACCTTGAAACCAAACCCCCATGTAAAACCTATCTGGTCACTCCAAGTGGTGAGAAAGAATAACCCTTAAGATATAGCCTTATAGGTTGGACAAGTGGTGGACCTTAACACCCAAATATTCTTAATATAATGACATAGAGTGAAAAAGTGGTGAATCTTGAGACCAAACCACTCATGCTACTAGCGTTAATAGGTTGGACAAGTGGTGGACCTTGAATGTAAACCCCCCATGTTTCAATAGAGTTAGCTTCGACAAATGGTAGAGGATCCTTCTCTCCATGTTTCAATGGAGCCTAGCTTGGACAAGTGGTGGACCTTTGTTTCTCTCTATGTTTCAATAGAGTTAGCTTGGAGAGGTGGTGGACCTTGGAGCCAAACCCCCATGTAAAACATATCATGGACATTTCAAGTGGTGAGAAAGAATACCCTTTAAGATATACCCTTATAGGTTGGACAAGTGGTCGACCTTAACACCCAGATCTTCTTAACGTAATGACATAGAGTGGAAAAGTGGTGAATCTTCAGACCAAACCACTCATGCTACTAGAGATAATAGGTTGGACAAGTGGTGGACCTTGAATGTAAACTCCCCATGTACAAAATATCATGGGTTTAAGGTATTTCAATGGATCTTAGCATCTTGGAGACATGGTGCAGCTTGCTTCTCTTCATGTTTCAATGGAGCCTATCTTGGACAAATGGTGGAGCATCCTTCTCTCCATGTTTCAATGGACCCTAGCTTAGACAAGTGGTGGACCTTTGCTTCTCTCTATGTTTCAATAGAGTTAGCTTGGACAAGTGGTGGAACTTGGAACCAAACCCCCATGTAAAACCTATCATGGTCATTCCAAGTGGTGAGAAAGAATACCCTTTAAGATATAGCCTTATAGGTTGGACAAGTGGTGGACCTTAACACCCAGATCTTCTTAATATAATGACATAGAGTAGAAAAGTGGTGAATCTTGACATCAAACCACTCATGCTACTAGTGATAATAGGTTGGACAAGTGGTGGACCTTGAATGTAAACCCCCCATGTACGAAATATCATGGGTTTAAGATATTTCAATGGAGCCTAGCATTTTGGAGACATGGTGCAGCTTGCTTCTCTTCATGTTTCAATCAAACCTGGCTTGGACAAATGGTGGAGCATCCTTCTCTCCATGTTTCAATGGAGCCTAGCTTGGACAAGTGGTGGACCTTTGATTCTCTCTATGTTTCAATAGAGTTAGCTTGGACAAGTGGTGGACCTTGGAACCGTACCCCTATGTAAAACCCATCATGTGCATTCCAAGTGGTGGTAAATAATACCATTTAAGATATAGCCTTATAGGTTGGACAAGTGGTGGACCTTAACACCCAGATCTTCTTAATATAATGACATAGAGTGGAAAAGTGGTGAATCTTGAGACCAAACCACTCATGCTACTAGGGATAATAGGTTGGACAAGTGGTGGACCTTGAATTTAAACCCCACATATACAAAATATCATGGGTTTAAGGTATTTCAATGGAGCCTAGCATCTCAAAGACATGGTGCATCTTGTTTCTCTTCATGTTTCAATGGAGCCTATTTTGGACAAATGGTGGAGCATCCTTCTCTCCATGTTTCAATGGACCCTAGATTGGACAAGTGGTGGACCTTTGCTTCTCTCTATGTTTCAATATAGTTAGCCTATATTAGACAATTAGTAGACCTCCAATCTCTCCATGTTGTCTAGAGCTAAGCTTGGACAAGTGGTGGACCTTACTTCTCCCTTCCCTTAGTTTACTAGCTTAAATGATCACTATGTATACTTGCTTAGATCTAGCTTGAACAAGTGGTGGAACTTGTATTCACACAAACTTAATCCATTACAAAAAAGTATATGTTAAAATAACATTTGGTTTTTTTTGTTTCAGGAAAGATGGCTCCAAAAAAACAGGTTGCAAGGGTTGCTGTCTCAGTTGACTATACTTGCAATGATCTTAGGAAATGGTATTTGGACATACATGGTATAGAGGGTGCACAATTTCATAAGGTGCATCTATTTATTGCCAAAAAGGATAATGACAGCTTGTTTGAAGATGTTGGACAAGTTGTGGAAGCATCTGTCTCTGTAGTTGATAGTCATCCAGAGGTGGAATGCATTGACATTCTAGTTCCAATGAATCTAGAATTTCAACTATCTCCAGGAGCATATGCATTGGAGCGCATGTCTAGAAACAAAGAAGAGACAATGTTTTCTCGAGGATGGAAGTTTGCAGAATCAAATCCAAATATCACAGCAGATCAACTTCAAAGCTCCATCATTGCCACACTACAACGAAAAAAGGTGAAAGCTTCACGACCACCATCCACAAAGAAGCAAGCAAAAGTGCAGAAAGTAGAAGCTAAGCGAACTAGCTCCATTTTGGATGTAGACAAGGCATCTTTGGCATCCTCATCAACAGAGGGTTCAATGTCAAAGATGAGAATTGTGGATCCAGATGTTTTAGAAGCTGAGGCCATGAAAGGACAAGAAAAAGATACAGGTGGAATGAATAAGTACATAAATTATTTTCCTTTCCAATATAGGGAATTTGATATCCCTATTCAAAATTGTTGGCTTGCTCCTGATCACTATAATGCACGTATTATGGATAAAAAACACGCTGAAAGTGTGTTATTTGGATTT